>NW_028250138.1:0-709821 GCF_964263255.1 Lissotriton vulgaris
TCACTGTGTGTGTGTCTGTCTGTCTGTGTCAGCCTTCAGCTTCCTCAGCGCACACACCCAGACAGCCGCACCAAAGTACTTAGCAGGTCTTTAAAAGACCATTTACATGTTATTGAGGCTTTGTTGTAGCGCCCCTGCATCTCCACTCTGACCATCACCTCTCGCCCGGCCCCACAGAGCGCTGCAGGGGGCCCACTCAGCACAATACTCTGGCCTGCGAGCTCTGGTGTGCACACAACATAAAAGAAAATAGCTACTAGCTTTTTTTAAACATACTTTTATTGGTTTTATTCAGGTTATCATTACAATCGAGCATGGCATTATTATAGGTTTCAGGAATCATCAACATAATACACAGTACACAGTTGGTCTTCCAATCTTACATTCAGTGACATATGACTTTTCCATTGTACTTGCTATAGTCAAACAGTTTATGTATGTATTTTATGTATGTATTTGGTGTATTTCAATGTAGCTTTCCAATATAGGATGGCTGTTTTGAGCAACAAGGGTATTTTAGAGACAGGCAAAAGCAGTCTATGCTTGCTCCCATACCCCCTGGCTGTGCTTGCTTCCCCGCCCCCTGGCTGTGCTTGCTTCCCCGCCCCCTGGCTGTGCTTGCTTCCCCGCCCCCTGGCTGTGCTTGCTTCCCCGCCCCCTGGCTGTGCTTGCTTCCCCGCCCCCTGGCTGTGCTTGCTCCCCCGCCTCCTGGCTGTGCTTGCTCCCCCGTGTGTGTGTGTGTGTGGGGCTCTGGGTGTGTGTGTGTAAATGCAATAGGTTTTGCGATTAACCTATTGGCATTGCAAATGACAATGCCATTTATTTAACGAGTAAGCTATTGGCGGTGTAAATGACAATGACGTTTATTGAAGATTAAAAAAATAAAAAAAATGTCATGAGCAATGCCAATAGCTCTACCTTTAATAATGCCGAGACCATTGCATTGTAAATGCTTGTTTCATTTTGTTTCATTCCCTCGAAGCTGGGGTACCGGGTTCGAGTCTCGGCAACAACTCTCAACATTCTGTCATTCTAGGCAAATTACTTTATCTCCCGTGCCTAACAAACATGAATGTGTCCATCTGTAACGAAACTGGGGCTCATGTAAATTGCTCTGATACCTGATATCTTCGGGTCTAGTTCCCTCTGTATAAAAACTCTAAAAAAATTAAAATATAAACGGGAAATTAAAGCATGGCCTAAAACTTTGGTGTGTATTTGTCTCTTGGAGAAAAGGCCTTGCACAACTGCACAATAAAAAGCAATCCCCCCTCACAAATCCCTCATTTACATTTCGGGAGGTGTAAATAGTGAAAATTATCGTGGTTTTCTTCGCACTTTTTATTTGCTTTTTATGTTCGCAAATTCTCTTGATTCAATGACAACCAAACTAGTAGCCTCGAAACGAATGATACGCGTCATGGAGAAAAAAGACAAAGCCAGCTGAGCTAGCTTGAAATGTGGCCTCTTTGACATTCCTTGTGAGCTGGTTTCACCTACATCCTGCCCCAGCCTTGGTTATTGTGACCCAGAGTCAACCCACAAGATGTTGTTCTGTTGGAAATCTAACTGAGAAAACCTCTGCTTTTTTATGCCCAACTTGAGTGGGGTGACCAGACTTTTCAAATCAAAGACAGGGACATTTCACTAAAATAGAAATACTAGAATTTTACTTTAACAGAGCGCACAGAACAGCGCTCATCAGCATAGAATTACAGAAGAGGCCATACGCACAAAAATACTTAAAATGCTATTTTTAAAGCCAGCACAATGCCTGTTAATTTCACCACTTTCTTGTAAAAGCTGGCAACTATCCCTGCTATAAAAAAACATAAAAAGGCACCTGCCACCATTTTCAGTCTACCCTCTATAAAAACAGGGACAACATGACCTGAATTTCTCAAAGTCTGCTGGAACCGCTGGTGACAACACGGGTTTCTGTCCTGGCAAATCCGGGACGCCTGGTCACCCTAAACTTGAGTGGGGGAGTGGCTGGGAGGGGGGAAATAGAGGCGAGGGTACGGCCAGAGCGGCTGACTTCGAAACTGAGGAACATAGGGGTCGAGTCTCGGCATCACCTCAACATCCTGTGATTCAGGGTAATCGCTTCATCTCCTGGCAAAAAAAAAAAATGCAAACTTGTTTAACGTAACTGTAGTTCATGTAAAGCACCTCAATACCTTCCTGTGGGGTCAAGTTCACAATTTTTTTAAATGTCATAATAGGAATAAATAGTACCTCAATTATAGTGGACAGACACCAATTAAGTTAAATAAATCTTTACTTGGTTGACGCGCCACACAAAGGACAGGAAGTGATGGCATTGCAACGCTGTCGAATTAGAAGGCAGCAAAGAAAAGTGGTAACTATGTCAATGAATGGTGAGTAATGGGAGGGCTAAAAGCCCCTTTTCGGAAGTTTTTTTTAAGATACAAAAGATCATCACCATAGCAACAGCATATGTGCTCTGTCTGCAAGCTCGACCTAAAAAGGTGGCTGTGTGAAATACATATTTGCCTAGGATCACACAATTTTGTGAAGCAGTGAAGCCACTGTGCAATTCAGCCACTAGACAGGCATCTAATGCGTGGCCCTTTATTCTTGGAGGAAGAGGTTATAGCATGGGTGACAGGTGGAATCTACATTTTATTTGCAGTTTCATATAGTGCACACCTTGCCGAATGACGTAAGAGCGCTTCACAACACACACAGATCAAAGAGAGAATCCACAGGAATAACTGAGATGATGCTGGGTTTTAGACCTGATAGATCAATGTCACATGGTTGGGATGACAGCTGTAGTCACTAGGCAGCATCACATTGGCTCGCCCGCCTCTATACAGTGGGCCTTGTTCAGGGCCGGACTGGGAACCACAACCGGCCCTGGCAAAGTGCTCGGATGGCCCCCCGTCTGGGGGGGCGTTTTTCGGTCGATTTTGTTACAGGGCAGATTTTGCAGCAAAACCGGCCCCCACCCTTGCGGTGCACCGGGGGCCCGGTGCCCACTATGGCCAGTCCGGGCCTGGCCTTGTTGTGTCAGTGTTTTAATTTTTTTGATAAGCTCGGTGCATGTTATTTTCTGAACTGTCTTTCAAGCTCTGCACACTCCTTTATATCAGAAAACCTATGTAGGAGAATAAACGTAATAAAACTTACTATCATTTGCTGACTGGCTCGCCTTGGTTCAACTCGGAGGGTCTGTTACTCTGTAGTCTGTAGTGGCTGTAGTGGAGATGGAAAACGACCATAACAATGCAGTCAAAACGCTGCAATACATTTACATCGCTGCTTTTACAATGCAAGTTGTTACAACGACTTGCGCTGGATGGCGCTATAGACTAAGGACTAGTGTGATTTACTATTCCAACACCTTCCCTACTGTATGTAGGATGGAGTCGGAATAGTAAGTCATACCATTCCTAAGTCCAGCGCCCTACAGCGCAAGTCATTGTACCGACTTGCATTGTAAAGACAGCAATGTAATGAACTGTGTTCTAAATGATTGCGTTGTAACATCATACATTCAGTGGAGATGCAGCTCAGGTCGACGCTTCAGTTGGAAGCCAGCAGGGCAGACAACATCATAGGCCCGGGGAAGAAATGTGAAATGATTAATTCAAGGGGAGCCGGCTTCCTTGCTGTCCTGGGCCATTGGTAAAATTCTGGTGCTGGGTTCTTTTCTTCGATTTCTTAATCTCCTGCCGGTGCATGACACGGCTCACAGTAAACACCATTGCATCTCTCGTGGATCCGAGAGGATGAAATCAGTGTAACTGGACTCATGCAGGGTTGAAAAAGCAGGAGTAAAAGCACATTACACATTCCAACGTGGTTGCTCCTTCGGTAGGCCCCAGCCCGCCGATCACAATGACCAACAGCAGTTGCAGAGATCAGTGATATGCCCAGTCGTTTAAAGGCTCCATATACCGACGCCACCCCCGGCCATTTACATTAATGACACTGAGCCAGACACATCCTGGGCCATTGCACATAATGCCCAAAAAGGAAATCTAACTCCAAATGATCACTCCCCACTCTCACCACTATGTTGTCGCAAGCTAAGTTTATGCTTGCAGGGTGAGCAAGACCTCGCCTGGCAAACACACTGTAGGAGCACCAGAGGCCATTCGTTCTGGAGCAGTGTAATTTAGGTTACACCCTCTATACCTCACAAGTATACACATACACTCATATTCTACAATTGTATTAAATGTGTGACTTAACTTTATTAAGGTGTGTGATGCTGTTTCAACCAATTAGGGAAATGTAACCGTTGTAGTCATCCAGAAACCATGCATAAGAAATTAGATTGATTCATTGTTCAATTAAACCATGTTACCTTTATATTCATGTCTCCCATTTATTCTTGATATATACATGTGTATGCATAATCGTGTAACCAAAGCTCAAGTTGAATATTGAGTCACCTTAGCCTGACTTTAGGCCCTAACTGCAAATGTGTTTTAAATTTGCCAGTATGGTGTTTACAGGTGGACTATCATGCTTCTCATTAGTTAGAGAAAAACTCGTGGTTTGTATTAGACGTCTGATAGTGAGGAATCTGGCAACTAAGTTGGAGTCATAATGGTCAAAGGAGGCTTTCTGTTTATCATGTACCAGGATGGTAGGTTGTTCAAGGTTGACCGCTGCAGTCACAGTTTCGATGAGATGGGAACTTAAGGGAGGGTGCTAATGCCTTTCATAGTCAACAATTTGATTAGCTTCTTGTGGTGTATGGAGAGATAAGGATGTTTTTGAAGTTACAGTGATGTTTTTTCCATAGTTAGTTAGGCAGGCTTTCCCTCTTTCTGAGAGGGAACAGTCCCCTCTTGTTGGGCTTAAAGCTTCGTGCTGAACACTCTTTTATTTTCCTAAACTTCTACCAACGTTCAAATCTATGCTTACTCCTTCTATGCTCCCTGGATAGAAATTCATTTTAGAGATTCTGTTTTCTATCTTTAGAAAAGTGAAGTTACTTTATGAGAACACCTGTTTGCGACAATTGGTTTTATTCTCATTGTGTCTATAAACATTCTAGATCTCATAATATTATGCTTAACTTATTGAGACATTTCAGTCTGCAAATTATATTAGTGTAGCTTGTGAAATTATTTTTATTCTGTTTATATACTGGACTGATCAATATTCTAAAATAGACTCATTTAATCATAAATATTGATTCCTGGCGGTTACTGTGGAGTCTCTTCGGCTTTACAAGTGGGAAATGTATTTCTAATGTTATCTGCCTTACAGCGCTTCAACTCAACTAATAAAGGTCCACATGACCAATGGGGAAATATATTTGATGATTTTACAGAAAGATTACGGTGTACATACCAGCGAGCCATCAGTTCAACCAGTGGCATATAGCTAGACCTCTTTCCGACCGTGGCTGTCGGGCATTTACCGACCCAGGATGACTTCAGGTGAGTGGGGGCAGATTGGTTGGCGTGGGCCCCTACATGTGCCCGGAGGCTGCATAAGATATTTGGGGTCTCCCGCCCTAAAAACACGTACCGCCTGGGAAGGACCGCCCCTCACTCCCCTTGCTATGCCACTGAGTTCAACCCTTCATCCCTCCGACACCCCAGAAAGACAAAGAATAAAACAGTTTTATGACTCAATAGCTTTTTATTTTTAAGCTGCCTATGTAAGTGGGAGGGAAACGCTCTTCCGGGCATTAATGCTTTGATTACTGGAGGTAATCCCCATTACTCACACCACATACAGAAAACAGAACATACACAAAGGAGTGCAGCAAGACAGTGTTTAATAATAAACATAAACAAACAGAATCAAACAGGGGGGGAACTCCCACAGCTTGCAACACACCAGAACCAAAATTAGGGCGGCCAGACAGAGCACAATTCAAGCGATAATGCCGCACAAAAGTGGACTCGGACGCCCATGTCCCCGCCCTACAAATCTCATCAAGGGGAACTCCATGGAAAGCAGCCCACGAAGCAGAAACACCCCTGGTAGATCTCGCCTGAACACCAGACGGGCAAGGCAAACCAGAGCCCCGGTAAGCCAAAGAGATCACAGCCTTGATCCAACGACCCAAAGTAAGGCGAGAGGCAGCTTTACCCTTACCAGCCAAACCAAAGGTAACGAAGAGGGAGTCAGAAGACCGAAACCCAGCAGAACGTGCAACATAAACAGACAACGCACGCCTCACATCCAAAGAATGGAGCAAGAAGTCAGAAGGTGAGAAAGGAGAAGGACAGAGAGAAGGAAGAATCAATTCCTGGGAGGAATGGAAACGTGAACGAACCTTAGGCAAAAACCCAGGGTCCAAAGAAAGGACCACCGCATCGTCCAGAAACCTCAAGAAGGGGGGAGAACACCGCAACGCCGTAAGCTCGCCCAACCTCCGAGCAGATGTAACAGCGACCAAAAAGGCCACCTTGAAAGAGAGGAACTTCAAGTCCACGGACTCCAAAGGCTCAAAGGGAGGGGACTGCAAGGCACCCAAAACCAAAGAAAGATCCCAGGGCGGAACCGGGGAGCGGACTGAAGGAGCAGAAAGAGAGAAACTCCGAAACAGATGGGAAACCAACAACCCGTCCGAAGGCAGAATAGAAGCTGGATCCCGAAAGGCCCGGATAGCAGCCCACTGACCCTTCAAAGTGGACAAAGCATAGTGTCTTTGAAATCCATCCAGAAAAAACTGAAGAACAGAAGAAACATCACAGGAGGCAGGGGACAGGCCCTGGGGAGCACACCAAGAAGAAAATGAAACCCAGTGCTTGGAATAGGAGGAAAGAGTGGACTTCCGACGAGAAGCCTGCATCACAGTGATGAGGTGGTCGGGCATACCCCGGACACCAAGAGACAGCCGTACAACCTCCAGACCGCCAAGGTGAGAGGGACCAACAGGGAGGTTGACGGGGAACTCAGAGGAGACGGGTAGCGGGGCAGGATCCAAGGGGGGCCCACCACCAGACTTAGCAGCAGAGGAAACCAGGAGGGGCAAGGCCAATAAGGCAGAACAGCCACCACCTGAGCCCCCACCCGCTGAACCTTCAGCAAGAAGGCAGGGATCAGAGGAAAGGGGGGGAATGCACAGAGGAACCAAGGAGGCCAAAGGACGGCCAAGGCATCCACTCCCCAAGCCCCCGATTCCGGAGCCCTGGAGTAGAACAGGGGAAGCAGGGCATCTGTCCGTGAGGCAAACAGATCCAGCACCGGAGTCCCGAACCTCAGGCACAGCAACCTGAAAAGCAGAGGGGACAGACACAGGGTGAGAGAGGACGTGAACCGCCGCATCAAGTTAATCTGCAACCATGTTGTCCACACCCCGGATGTGTTGCGCAGAAAGGGCCACCAGATGACACTCGGCCCAACTCGCAATTGCACACGCCACCAAGTTCAGGGAAAGGCAGGGGTACTGCCCTGGTGGTTGATGTGGGCCACGGTCACAGTGTTGTCCGATCTCAACAACACGTTGCACCCCAGAAGACGATCCTTGAAAAGGCGAAGAGCCCTCTCCACCGCAGACAGCTCCCTCCAATTCGATGAACGGCGTGACTCCGAAGGGAGCCAACGCGCCTGCACCGCCCAAGGGCCCAGAGTCGCACCCCAACCGGAAGCGCTGGCATCCGTCGTCAACACCAAGGGGGGCGGAGGATGGAACCACATACCCCTTGTCAGATTTGAAGAATCCAGCCACCACTGGAGAGCAGACACCAACTCTGGAGACACAGGAACAGGAATCGAGAAGTCCTGGACAGGAAAGGGCACCCAACGCTGAATATGCCATAACAGAGGCCGAAGATGAACCCTGGCCCAGGGCACCGTGAACACAGTGGCAGACATGTGGCCCTGAACCACCAGCCACTGCAGGAGAGGAGCCGAAACCTTGGAAAGCAACCTCCTCAGTAAAGACTGTAGACGTAGAATCCGGGACTCCGGGAGAAAGACCTTGCCCAGCACAGAGTCGAACACTGCCCCAATGAAGGTCTTCCGAGTAGCAGGGTCCAGGTGACTCTTTGGCAGATTGACAAGGAAGCCATGATCCTCGAGCGTACACATGGTCAAGGAAAGGTGGTGGGACATGACCTCCGGAGATGGAGCCTGCAGCAGCCGATCGTCCAGGTACGGAAACACGGACACCCCCAGGAGATGGAGATGAGCCACCAAAGGAGCAGCCACTTTGGTGAACACCCTGGGGGCAGACTGGAGACCGAGAGGAAGGACGCAGAACTGCAATGACGACCATCCAGGCAAAAGCGCAGGAACCTCTGATCCTCCAACGCCATCGGGACATGTAGGTAGGCATCCTGGAGATCCAGAGACGTGAACACCCAACCCTCCTGGATCAGGGGAATCACCTTCTGCAACGTCTCCATTTTGAAAGGGATCTTCTGAACAAACAAGTTCAAGGCCCGAAGATTGATGACAACACAGAACCCCCCCGTGATCTTCGGAACCACAAAAACAACGGAATAAGTCCCCAGTCCACATTCCAGGTGGGGAACCGGGACAATCGCCCCTTTGTCAAACAGCAACTGAACCCCCTCCAGCAACGCCAGATGGCGAGTAGGGTCCGCAGGCAAAGAGGTCACCACCACACCCGAGGGAGGAGGAGGGGACAGGAACTCCATCCAGAACATCCAGCACCCACTGGTCCGAGGTCGTCAGCAGCCAAGCATGCAGGAACAGCCGCAGTCTCCCACGAACCACGGGCTGACCACCAGCGAGAACGGGCACTGGAACGGAGTAGTCAGGAGCGAGGCGCGCCAGACCCACCATCCGGCTGGGGCTTCTTCTGGAACCTCCGAGGAAAGGACCTGCGAGCACCACGTTGGCCCTTAAACGAGGACTGCTGGAACCTGGAAGGCTGGCGAACGGACCTGGCATTCGAGAAGGAGGACCCCTTCTGAGAAGGAGTATGACGGAAAGACAATGAATGCTTCCTCTCCTTGAAGACCTTATGGAGCTTGGCCTCCAGGGCGTCCCCGAAAAGATGAGTACCAGAAAACGGCAACCTCAAAGCCATAGAACGCTGCCCAGCATCCGTCTTCCAACCACGCAGAAGTAAGTTCCGACGGGCAGCAACAGAGGAACCACAAGACAGAGCAGAAGCCCTGACTGAGTCAAAGGCGATGTCCGAAAGGAACTCAGATTGACGCTCCATAGACTCCAGCAACTCCGGATAATTGATCCCCTCCTGCATAGCAGAGAACAAAGTCTTGAAGTCAGCCAGCAAAGACTGCGCAACATATGCACCATACACCCCTGACCGCAGCGCCAAGTGAGAGCCAGCATAGGACTTTTTCAGAGCAGAGTCAATCTTTTTATCAACGCCATCCTGCAGGATATTATCATCAGCCATGGAAGGCCGACCAACCAGAGAAGCAACCACAGAGTCCACCTGCACCGAATCAGGCAGGGCAACCTCCAAATCCTGCAAAGGATATAGCTTAGACATGAATCTGGGCACAGAAATATGGTCCGGGTCCTTCCATTCCTTAAGGAGGACATCCATGACAAATGGGTGGACGGGCATAGAAGTGGACGCAGGCTTCCGAAACTGCGGCAGAACAGCATCCTGGGAGGTACTGGGCACAGACTCCACAGTGAAACCCATATTCTCCCGAACATGGCAAAGCAGATCAGGCATCAGCTCACTCGAAATGTATTTGCCCTGTAGATCCACCGCACCCAAAGTAGACTCATCATAGGAAGCGGAGGAAGAAATATCCGAATACAGGGGTGCAGCCACCCCAGAGCGACCCCTCGCACCCTTCTTGGAAGCCTTGAGACTGGACAGCGTCTCCAAAAGTAGGCACTTCAGCCGCTTAGAGCCACCCAGACCAGCACTCCGACCAGCAGGCGCAGAATCACGACTGTCGGAGGAGGATGAGGAGGAGGATGACGACCTAACAGGAGAGACATGCTTTCTCTTCCTGTGGTGTTTCCCCATTATATGTAAATATCACCACGAAACACAGGAACAGCCACACGTAAAGCACAGCAACACCATAAGCGTCACAGGAGAGAAACCGAACTCCCGCCATAAATAGGAGGAAAACACTCACCCCACAGCTGCAGCCTCGTCGAACGAAGAAGGAGGGGCAGAAACCAGCCTCCCAGGAGTGGCCAGCGAAGGAAATCCAGCCAAGTCACACAGGCCGAAAGGAGACAATGACGTCATCGCTAAAAGCCATCCAGCCAATCAGGAGACGAGGCAGGGAACCCGGAGCCTACCCGGGTGCCTGCCCAGGCAAAAATGAGGAGCCAAAGCCGGGAACGGCTCCCTGCCGACTCCCGACATCTCCAGGCCCGGAAAACTCTGGAGAACCGGCGCCCGCCATCCAGGGGCAGCTACAACAGAAGGGAGGACGTCCCTGAAGACTCCGAGGTGAGCGCGTCCCGCCCACAAACACCGGCAAAGGCAGGACTCGCGGGGCAGCAGTCTGCCCCTCCCAGCAGCAGCCAGCCCACCAGAGCAAGCCCCAAAGTCAGTAGGGAAACGTGCAGAAAGCTCTGGGGCGCCCCTCAGAAAGCATCCACTCCCAGCAGGTGAAAAAGGAAATCCACGGGTACCCCAGAAGCCCCGCAACCCAGGGCCCCCGCCAGGAGGAAAGTACAGGAAGCCCAGCAGCCTGACTTTACAAAAGGTCTCACGGAGGTCCACGAGCTCCCCCAAGGCCCCGCCAAGGAGGAAACCACAGGACAATCATAGCAGGTAAGTGCCCGGCACTCACCCAAGCATCACCCATCAGTAGTCCAACCGACAGGAAACAAAACAGGATTTGCTTCTGGTGGTGAGGTGTGTTATAGCACCTGACAGGAGGGTGGGTGGAGTCTAAAAAGCGTTTCCTGTTTTGTTTCCTGTCGGGTGGAATACCTCATGTGTTATGACTGGGTCGAGGACGAGGGACGTAGAGGTAATGGCAGCTGCCATTGCTATTTTAGCTGCCATACCAAGTAACTGGGACCCTTTTCCTTGTTTCCCTTTCGGCTCATAGCACCCTTGCTAAGACTGGTAGACGAATTCCTTCATTTCCATGCTTCAAACGTGAAAATTACTTTGTGAAGTGCGCTTGCCCGAGGCCACGCAGTGGCCATAAGGAGGGCGGGCTCCTAGTCTCAGAGGGCTGCCCCGCCCCTGTTTTATGACCAGCTCTCTCCTCCTCCCCGGTTGGGGGAGGCAGGCTGTGTCGAACGTCCGGGGCGGCTGGGAGGGGCCTACAGGGGTACTTTAGTGTTCTGTCCCTGCTGGTGGGCCTCTTTGCCGCTCCGGACCCCGTAGCGTGGGCTCAGCGGAACACTCTTTTCGTCGGGATACCCTACGGTGAGCATGGCCTTCGGGCCTTACCCGCCCTCCGCCTACTCCCTCCCTTTGGAGGCGTGAGTCATGGCCAGGCGGCCCGCTTAGCGTCGGGCCGCTGTGAGGGGGGGTTTCCGACTTCCCGGTATTCCTTGTCCTTCCTTCTGGTTGCGGGGCGGGTGAGGAGGGCCCCACGCTTGGCTCTTCTGGGGGGTCTTCTTATGCGCAGCCTGTTGCCGCCTTCCGGCCCATGCCCGACACGGGCTTCCATCCGGCCATTTCCCGCCTCCGGCCTGCTTGGTGAAGTCCGCATGGCTGGGGGGGCGTTCTTTTCGGTCCCGATCTCCTGTGCACAGGCTGCCCCCACCCTCCGCCCCCTGGTGCCCTTTGTCCGACATGGGCCATGAGCCGGACGTTCGTCTATCGCTTTCTCGGGCTGGGTGATAAGTTTTTCTTGAGAACCGCTGGTGAGCTCGTTTTCCTCAACCCCCCCCCCGGAACTCCAGCCGGCCCCCGCACTCTGGTCGCCATGGGTCCGCGCGAGCGCTAAGATCATTGTTTACAAGTTGCTAGTGTTTTGCACCAAGGGTCAACTTTGCGGGGTATATCGTTTCGATTTCTGGTCGCTATTGATCATGATCATGTTTACATGTCGCCCTATGAAAGTGTTGATCGGGCGGGGCAGGTGGTATCGATATGTGTGGCAAAATTGAATACGGTTACGGGGTTGGTGACCGGGCCATGTGGGCTTAAGGACCCTACGAGCTTTAATTCTGCGATTGCTTCTTGTGCATGGTTTCACGGCTTTTCCGATTCAGTCAGGCCTGCTAGTGTTTGTACTGAATTCTTAAGGGATGCGTGTATCGCTAGGGCCCCTTGTGTCCCCCGGGGCGGTTTGGAAGTTTCTCCCCCGAGCATTTCGACTTCGGTCAGTAAATTGAATTTTTTTAGGGGATCTAGGCCCGTCTGAGTCCGCGTCATGCATGGGTAGGATGGGCTTTTCTGTCTGGAACCAGTGGAGCACGTGTCACGTACAGCCATGAATTTTAACAAACGGTATCCCTCGGTTCGAGACTGCGTGCAGCCACTTTGAAATGACAAACACTCTAAATATCGAAATTGTTCTCTATATAACTTTCGTCCTACTGTTTAGAGAAGGTGGCAGCCGGTTTTTCAGGGGAAGTGCCTGGGGTTTTCAGGGTGCTCGGTTACACTCAGGACGATCATGTGTCAAGACTGCAAATGGGTCAGTGGGACGGACGCCCGTGGCAGCAAACATAC
Source organism: Lissotriton vulgaris (assembly GCF_964263255.1). NCBI lineage: Eukaryota > Metazoa > Chordata > Amphibia > Caudata > Salamandridae > Lissotriton > Lissotriton vulgaris. Next base: position 12,560 of record NW_028250138.1, read on the forward strand.
AAGGCTGGTGTTCCTGCATGTGGTGGGTTGTGCCTGTGTTTCGCGCCGGGGCCAGCAGCTACTCTGTAGCCAGGCTGCTTTCCACGCATTTTACGTTTTAGGCAGGTACCTTTGGAAGGAATTGTACCGGGTGGTTCTATACTCCGTCATAAGCGCTTGACATCGGGGGTCACGGCTATTCAGTGTCGGGATGCTCACATGCGGTTGGGGACGGGTACGTTAGGGATATTGTCCCCCCCCCCCCTTGCGAAGCGGCTATTTCCCAATTTTGGCGGGGTTGTATTGGCTCTTACCGCGGCGACCATGCTTAGGGCCATCTGGGCCTATGCGACCGTGTTTTAGGGCTATCTGGCTGCGTTGGACCTGGTTTGTAGGATATTGGCCCCCCCCTTGTTGAGCGCCATTTTCTCAGTGTTCGGCAGGGTTGTAATGGCACTTTGTGCGACGGCCATGCTCTGTAGCAAACCTACACCCCTCTCTGCGGCCATCTTGTCTCACGGGACCGTGGCTTCGCCTATTGCCGGACGGGGACCTTACTTAATTTTACGCGGGGGATTCCTTTGGAGTGGACTTTCCCGGTGATGTATGCTCCTGTATAGGGGTCTCTCATTCTCTATAATGAAATTTGATGCGTTTTATGAATGGTTTATAGTATCAGTGGGCCATATCATCACGAGGCCCAATCGAGTGACTTGTTTACTATAACACGTGGCATTGCAGATTTTCAGCATGAGGGGTACGCCGATTGCGAGCGCTAATTTGTTTCTACTGTCCTTATGTAAATACGGTGTATAGTATCGTTAGACATGAGTATTCAGAGGCCCGGGTCACTGTGTGGGTTTAGCAATAACGCAATCACGTTCGGGCCTCCACTACTGTAATGCAGCCGTAATGCAGGGTTCCCCTGCGCAGTTATATGCTGCATGGCCAGGCGACCGATTGCGATGTTCTAAAGTGCATTTCATGTTCCTCGGTCAGGAGCACGCGCTTGTTGCGGCCGTTCGTTTTGTTTCACATACCAGCCCCCCCCCCCCGGCACTTCTGGGTCGATGCGCGTCCTATGCGTCTTTCCTTACTCATGCAAAATTATTTTGCTACGATTATATAACGTGGACCCCCAGCACGAAGGCAACACGAGAACACTAACAGCGCAGTATGTCAGCACAGCGCCTTCTGCTTGGAAGGATACGGACTAGCCCCGCCCCCATTTGATCGGAGGCAGGGTGGAGTTGCCTGGCTTTGGTGTCTGCCCTCCCCTGCCTGTGTTAGGGGGTAGTTCGCGAGGGGGCATGCCGAGATGGAGATGAGCCCCCCCCTCCCTGCCACGGACAGCCTACATGGGTCCCGTGTAGGCGGTGATCATGGTATCCTATGGGTGGGCAACTATTTAGTTCCACGGTGTGGGGGGTCCCTGTGGATCCGCGATTGACTAGGGTTAGTAGCCCGGAGATAGGACTTGAGTACCATCCAGCACTGTTCATTGGGGAACCGGGTCGGCCCCGGCGTTACATATGTTGCCCGGGTCCTCCCCCCCCCCCTCCTGTGCCTACACATCTAGAGCATGATTCGTTCTGGCCCTGGTGGCTCGGTGGACTTAAGCGTTTACTGTAGGTGCAGGTGTTCAACCGCGTGACTCAGGCATATCGCGGCGGGTCATTCAGTCCTCCATCCTTCTGAGGTTGATAATATGAGTACCATCGGGTCGGGTATCAGCTAAACATGTTAAGCGCCAAGATCCTCACGAGGGAGCGTGCTTTGGTTCTCCGCCTTAGCGGTCCTGGGAACCGGGCACAGCCTATGCTCTTCATGCCCCAGCTGGTGGCCTCCTCCGGCGGGCCTGGCCTCCCTGGTAGCGCCGGGCGGCTCGGTAGTGCATCGCATCTTTACATGTAGGAGCTCAGCCTTTTCCCGCAGTGCTAGACACACGCCATCCCTGCATATTGGAGCCGTAGCACAGAGGTCAGGGCTTATGCCTCTGGGGTCTCGGGCCTCCTTGAGTCAGACGCTCGGCCACCAGCCGGTGGGCAGGGTCGCACCCCCCCCCACGCGGCGCAGCGGTGGGATGTTTTTCAACGCATTGACACTTGGTAGCAAGTGCTTCCCCCTCCGGGGAACACGAGCGTCTGCACCTCTCACTGTTCCTGAGTGGTAGCATTCCCGGGGGTAGCGCCCATACGTAAAGGCATGGGGACGGCCTGCACCCTGCCGGCCTGCACCCTGATATTCCCTACATCCTTGGCACACGATTTGAATAGGTACCTCGCGTTAGCATTGGGCTAGGGGAGGTCCGCCGATTCGGCCCGGGGGTCATGGGGTCGCGCCCCGGGGCCGTCGCACGAGACCCCTTCTGGTAGGTTCGCGCCATACATAATTTTAATGTAAAAAATTCAGGGCAAATGACTCGTCATCCCGGTGCCTTGCAGCAAGTATGGTGTTCTGGGGTGTTGGACCGTTGCGAGGTGAGCGCTATGTTCCCCGGTGCTTGTCGACAGTCCTAGTGCCAGTGCAGGTTTTTGCAGGACAGCAGGGGTTAAAAGACCACTCATCGTTCCACTCTTCGTTGGGGCTCCTGGCCTGAAGGCTTAGCACCGATAACATTGAATTCCCTGGGGCATATTGGGGTTAATTAGTCAGTGGCCGTGTGGCCTCACAACCAACTCATTAGAACAGTCTGCCCCCCATAGGGCATTGAGCTAGGGACAAGCTAGAGGGCTCCTGAATTTATGTTGCAGGGTCCCGCATAACGGGTATGTCAACGCGTTTTGGACGCGGCCTATGTTTCCCACTAGAGAAGTGGTGCATTGTGCAGCAAGTTTATCCTGGGTGCCGGCATATGTGTAGGGATGATATACGCAGTATATTTACGGGTTCGAGTACCTGCATGTTGTGGTGCGGCTTACCAGGCCTTCTGTTTGTGTGCTCTGCATTAGGCCGCCGATGTGGACGTGTGAATGGCGACCCCTGTGCAAAAGGTGTAATACATCTGGCATGCAGCAAGCTAGAGGTGTGTTACATTAGGCATGCAGCTAGCTTGGACGGTATGAGGTAACTTATGTGCACGTGCAGCTGTGTGCCCATGGTAGAGATTTGTGTTTCTTAGACAATAGGGAAGCCAGCTATGCATGAGGAACCAGTATGTATATGCGACTGTGTATCCAGTTCTAGGATGTATGCGACACACCAGCCAAGCAAATGCTACTGCTTAGTGTGGACAATATGCACACGATTGCTGGTATATAGGAGAGGTGGTGCGCAGCACGCATGTGATTGAGCGCCTGTCTGCCACATTGTGAGAGGCTGAGCATGGGTCATGGGTGCACAGCAGACTTATGTATGATTGCAGGGTCCAGGAGAGGCGCTTCGTGGTGCGCTCAGTGTACACGTATGGGAATGGACACCTGCCCGCATACACCCGTAAGGCCATTTTAGCGATGGCGGGACTCCATCTGACATTATCTCAGAACTAGATAATGCTGCGGCTGTCAGAGCAGTATGTACGGAGTCCATGACAGTGTGGAATCAATGTGCCTAAGCTGTTAATTTTCAGTCAATGTTATGCTTTTGGCATGTGTTGGGTCTGTTCTAATACAGTTAAACGGGCACTCTATAGGTTAACACCTCCAGTGCGCTAGGGGGATCCCCGGGCCGCGTCATGTGGCTCATATATGGCGGTGTGGATAATTGTATTTGGCACCTTAATCTCATACATGTTACAGTTTGCTGCTGTGATCACTCCTGTGGCGCATTATTGGGAGGGGCCCTCTCTTCTGGGTATCTGACGGTCTGTCCTGGCAAGGTTTGCCCGTAGGGAAGACCGTCTAGGTTGTGTCTAGAGTAGGATAACTACCAAGTGCTAGGCCTAGCCCTAAGCTCATAGGATCATATCAAACTTTTGCGCATATCATCCCCTGGGGGCCTTTTTCTTTTGAGGCGTATTTAAACATGTGATATGTACAATCCTGGGACCTGCGCTGTGTTCACCCGACCTACGAGAAGGTAAGGTCACATGACAACAGTCATTTTGCCCTGCCCTGTTTCTGCTGTTGTCTGTCTTTTCTCCAAGGCTAGAGAATCTGCAGGCAGCCCTCCCGCGGCGCCATCAGTTCGGGAGCTCTTGCTGCCTCCCTGCAGAATGCAGAGTCTACAGACTGCAGTGTCACACCCATTTCACGTGCAAGTGTAACATCTGTGGCAGCCTCAGCCCAGCCTGCGCCTGGACTGTCAAGTACACCTAGGTGGTGGGCCCCTAGTAGACTCAATATAGAATGTTCTATCTGGTATCTTTCACCCCCTTTGCTCTGTTCTATTATGGGTGGGGGCTTCGCTTGAGGGGCTCCTAGCAGGGTGGTCACACGGCCTTTCCATCATGGTTAGTAGGGTGGGGCTCCCTTGACTTGCGTGGAACAGCCGCATGAATGAACCCGAGTAACCTTTGTTCCCCCCTTTTTGCCCCTCCCGATGTGAGAAGCTGGCCTGACATTTCTGGTCTTCTATTTTGGCCTCGACCCCCTTGGTTCAGTGGAATTTATCACTTGGGGGTCGGAAGTCCACCTTAAGACTAGCTATCCAGGAGGTAGCATGGGCTTTGAAGCCTCCAGACCGAACTGGTGGGCATGTGATACCAGATGTTTTCTTTGGCAATCCAGTATATATAGGGAGAGTTGCTAGCAGGGGTGGCTCTCTCTTTACCTGGTCTTGCCAGGGGTATGACATCACGAACCCGGGATAGTCTACACTATGGTTGTAGTGGGTTTGCATCCGGGGGTATAGGCTGATTAGTGTCAGAGGGGCATTGGTTTTGCAGCCTGTCTTGATGCAGGTCAGGATCTCTTTGGGACACTTGGTTTCAGTCAGCATACCCTGGTGGGTGGTCGTAAGTCAACCTACAGACAAGCTATTCTAGTGGTAGCATGGCCTAAGCTGCTTCCAGACTAAACCCAAGAGGGTAGGTGATGCCTGCTGTAATACTTGTTTATCCTGGATGTAGCATAGGTTGGGACTTCTCCCAAGTTATATAGTATATTATGTATCGATCCCGCCATGCCCCTGTGCTCTTTAGAGTATAACAGCACAAGAGTGCTACGTAAGCACACCTTCCCAAAAAAGGGATGCAGAGGACGGCGTTGCAGCAGTAGTTGTAACTTCACCTGAGTGTAGTCTTCTAACGCTTTGTGTAAGGTGTGTTGTTGAGTTCCAGTGGCATGTGCTGGAACGCCTATTTATGTTAAGGAGGGCGTTCAGCAGTAGGGGCCCCTCCTCTCCCTGGGTCCTTTCCTATTTGTATGGCCTCTCGTACCGGGGATGGTCTATCTAAAAGGGTTATGTTTTGGTCCCACGGGGGTCTGAAGGTTAGATGCAGAGGGACCTTGGTTCCTCGTGGCATGTACTGTTCATGTCAGGAGCTAAGGTCGCTTGGAGTTGGAAAGTGTCCCCTGTCATTTGGTCCGGTCATTGGACTGGCTAGAAGCACCGTAGAGCTAAGGGTGTAGGTCAGGGGTTATTTGAGGCAGATGGTGTTAATCTCGCCTGTGGGCGTAGACACGTTCCCTCCTCGATTGGAGGAAGCTCTCCTGAGCAAAGTTTGCAGGTAAAAGAGGAGTAGCAATGGTGGGGGGCCCGTGCGGCAGCGGGTACCACCGCACGGGCTGTGGCGGGGTTACTGGGCGATCCGGAAGAAGAGAGGTGCAAACGATGTACTTCAGCGGGCACATAGGGGTGCCAGAGCCTAACCTGTAACCTCATGGGAGGTGCAGGAATTCGTGTCGGCGCCCCAGTAGTCCTTCGGGCGGTTGTGGGCCTGTGCAACCGGGGGTTTGCCAAGTCACGCCCCGCGCGTGTCAGTATATATTATGGTAATTTTGCAGCAGTTGGGTGGTTCGCCACTGTGCTGTTTGGCTCAACAGGCGGGCAGGTGGCGAGAATGCGGCCTGCCCTTGGATCGCCCGTAAGTTAACCCAACATCATTACATATGTTGCATGTAATAAACCTGCAACAATTTTTTCCCAAACCTAACACTTGTGTTTGTGTGTTATTTGCGGGTTTGGGCATTGTGGGGCGGGGGTTTCTGGTGGCCCTGATGTGACTATGCGCTTGCCTGAGGCCACGCAGTGGCCATAAGGAGGGCGGGCTCCTAGTCTCAGAAGGCTGCCCCGCCCCTGTTTTATGACCAGCTCTCTCCTCCTCCCCGGTTGGGGGAGGCAGGCTGTGTCGCACGTCCGGGGCGGCTGGGAGGGGCCTTCAGGGGTACTTTAGTGCTCTGTCCCTGCTGGAGGGCCTCTTTGCCGCTCCGGACCCCATAGCGCGGGCTCAGTGGGACACTCTTTTCCCACCCTTCCTCGAACCCAGAGTGTCAGATTGAGGGGGGATGTTGGGGAGCTTTAATGTGTTCCTTTTTCGTTGCAGGCGGAGTTACTGGGCGATCCGGAAGAAGAGAGGTGCAAACGATGTACTTCAGCGGGCACATAGGGGTGCCAGAGCCTAACCTGCAACCTCATGGGAGGTGCAGGAATTCGTGTCGGCGCCCCAGTAGTCCTTCGGGCAGTTGTGGGCCTGTGCAACCGGGGGTTTGCCAAGTCACGCCCCACGCGTGTCAGTATATATTATGGTAATTGTGCAGCAGTTGGGTGGTTCGCCACTGTGCTGTTTGGCTCAACAGGCGGGCAGGTGGCGAGAATGCGGCCTGCCTTTGGATCGCCCGTAAGTTAACCCACCATCATTACATATGTTGTATGTAATAAACCTGCAACAATTTTTTCCCAAACCTAACACTTGTGTTTGTGTGTTATTTGCGGGTTTGGGCATTGTGGGGTGGGGGTTTCTGGTGGCCCTGATGTGACTAAGTAAACAGGAAACACGTTGAAGTCAATAGTTTGGTAAAGCGCATGCGCAATTTTCCTCTCATCTACGCTATATAAATCCGAGAACAAAATGGAGGACGGCCCATCCACTGCCATTGCTATGAGTATGCTTCTAAAGACCACATCTGGCTGCGATGTATCAAACACGCTGCAACGTTTGGGAGTCTTCTACATGCTGGCTTTTATTTTTGGGAAATATCCAAAAGGGGCTTAACTGAGACATGGCACATCCCCTTCCGCCAAGAGACGGGCGAAACCCCTGTCACTGGATGGCAGGGTGCGGAAGCAGGTGCCCACGTCGGGCTTCAATTACAGCGCCTACGTCACGGAAGTCCTGAAATATCCCCGCAGCCCTGCGTCAGACTCCATCGTGTGTTCTCGGTTCCACTATCCAAGGGGTTTATTATAAACAGCAGGTGCACAGACTCCAGAAGACGCTTTCAGGTCACACTCTCGATATGCACATCTCCATAGTGCCAAACTCTGTGATGGCACATTCTGCGCTGCGATCCCCTTGTCACACCAAGCAACATTTATTTATTATGAGTGCTTTGTAAACAGATAACTGGCGCGCTTCGAAGTATTCTAAGAAGCTGCAAATATTCAGAATTGCAAACCCACTTGCAGAATCCACAACATGTGCTTTGGAATGAGATACACGTTTCAGTGAGGAGAAGGCCTTTTTCAAGTGTATGAGCAAGTAACCAAGCCGTTTTAATTTCATCAGATTCAAGCTAGTCCATAACTGAAGCGAAAGTTAAGGGGTCATCAGCCTCTTTTTGTTGGAGTATCCTGGCTGGGAGCTAAGAGAGTAGTGCTTAATTTGTTAAAAATAAAATGTGCCAGGGCTCTGGTCAGAAGGCCACTGCATCTTGCACCCCACAGTGCCCCTGCCGGCGCTGCCAATGGCGGTACCAACACAGCTACTATTACACTCCTAGAGTGTGACAATTCGGACTATTTCAGGCCACCAAAGCGACAAGAATGTCTTGGGCAGCAGGTAATGGTCATTTTTAATGTATATTGAATTACTAATTTCCTGTTGTTGTGGTCTTCTCTAAATTAGCCACACAGTGCCACCTTGTAACCAGGACTTGTGCCCTGGGTATAAGAGCCCTTCAACCGCCAATCACAGTGTTCCACTGCCCCATTTAGAAGAGAGGGAGCAGCCAGGTTTCCAATGATGGAGCCTCACCGGATTCCACCATCGGAGACCTTTTCTAGGCTGCCCATTGGACAGGGCTGCCAGCAGTGGCGGCTGGTGACATTTTAAAGTGGTAGGGCGTAAAATTTGTGTGGGAGTGCACCGCAGCGAGCGAGCCTGAACAACCTAAGGGGGCAAGAGTTGCAAGAGTAAGCAAAGTGGGACATCTTAAGGATTTTGTGTACCCTGGGCCAAACATATTTAGGGGGCCCCTGGGCCCCTGTTAGGAACAGCTTTGAGTATATGGTCGGGACCGAATTAATCTAGCATCTGATGAAGAAAAACTCCATTCTCTGCCGGTAGGACGCTGCTGCCTTTTTCATATACAGGCTTACAGCGCCATGGAAATGCATGCCTTTCCAGCAGGTGCTTAAAACCCCGATAAACGCATTTTATCCTTAAAAAAATTGAAGCTTAAAGATGGGCATCAGGGTTACATGAGTATTGGCAGTATTTTACACCCCCTACGAGATGGGTTAGTCCAACAAGGCAAGCCAGACAAGGATTTATAATAAAATTCTTAAATGCAAGTGTATTCATTTTAAGAAACTGCCTCTTTTTGTATGATCACCTTAATGATGTCACTGACCTGCTCGGAATAAAATGCCACTTTCTATCCTCCATTGAATGTCCTGGGTTTGTGGAGGGGTCCCTCACTTCTAGGGTACCTAGGTTTAGCAAGGATGAAATGCTGAGCTCTCCCAGTCTCAGGGTGTCCACACAGAATACATAGGTAGGATGCTTCCGCCATGCTGATTTAAGGAGACATGCACCCAGGCTAACAGAGCTACCCTGCTGTAAGCCAGTGTTTTCACAAAGTTACAGTACACACACTATTTTTTAACATACGCAATACAACCACCTTGGCACGGTTAAGGGTGGAAAACTCAAGCTCATGCTGTGATATGCCCTTTATAACGATGCAAATACAACAAAAGTCTGGCGAGTACAACAACTGTTGATTCTACCTTTCCACTCAGCCAGGGAGTACAACATATTCTACTTTACACACACACAAAGACCGTAAAGTCTGGACAATTTGACACGTACCTTTTGCCTTTTGTCACCAGAGGCATTTACTTCCCGTGGCCCCCAAGCAGATACGGACATTAATCGAAAACCTACAAAGGACACTTATCAAGCGCAGCCATGAGAACATGCAGGCCTCCCTCACGAGGACAGCTCGGGCGCGCGCCCCGGCCGCAGCCACTGAACAAACGTTGCTCCTGTGCTATGGACTATAATGACGAGACTTAAATACATGGCAGGGATCTGAGGACCGGGAAGCAGGCAGGCTGGTGTGTCTCCCAAACGTCCAACTTGCCTCATAATTGCCGAGCAGTTGCAAGGGTCCTCACCTGAAAGGTTATTCACCAAGGAGAGATTCCCTTGTTCCACAGAGCGCCAAACTATTGTTCGGTCACAGAGAAGCATGTAAAGGAATCGGATGCATATGTTTTGAGACTGTTGTGCTGCATGTTCGTAATGTTTGTGGTTGGCTCCCTGTTTCCAATCTTATTTCTTTACTACTGGCAAGTATTTTTAGTTTCGTTCTACATTTATTAACTCTATAAATAAATATAAAAAACTTACCTTGGCAATGGCTTCCCGCGCTGACTCTCGAGTCCCGAGACTGCTCCCGCCGTCCTGGATTTCGAATGCCGCCGCTCTCGTCACTGCAGGCTGCAGGCAGCCTCCCTCTCCTCCATGGCAGCCGGCGCTGATTGGTTCGGCCGGCTGCCCTAACTGCGTCATTTCTCCGAGTCTGCATCCTGCAGAACGGAGAGTGGGAGGAGGCTTGGGGGAGCGGCTTGCCCACTGTTGCTAATACTGTCTGTTTGGACAGCCTTTCAGGCTGTCCAAACAGTCAGTATTAATAACAGTGGGCAAGCCACTCCCCCAAGCCACTCCACCCTGCCCCGAGGCTCGAGTCGAGTTAGTAACCAGGAAGCACGTTCTGTTCTGCTGACTGTCACTGCAGTGCTTTCTCGCCGTGCGAGAAGGGCAGGCAGAAACAAATGGTAGTTATAAATAAATAACTACCATTTGTTTCTGCCTTCTTCTCGCACGGCGAGAAAGCAAGGGGGGCAGCGCCCAAACGCCCCCATGGGGAAACCGGTAAACAGTCAAAATATCGAGTTTTTAATTTCGACCTACACTAATATCGAGTTGCTAATATCGATGGGACAGAATATCGATGTCCAGAATATCGATGGCCAGAATATCGACCCTAAGGTAAGTAATATCGAAATTACTAATATCGATAGCATATATATCGATGTAAGTAATTTCGATTTACTAATATGTGTTAGAAATATAAGTTAAGTATTTAAATTAATTGTTATAATATGTGTTTAATATGTTTTTATAATTTAAAAATATATAAGAGTAAATAATATGTTTTACTACCACAGCGGGTTGTGGGTTTATAGGGGAATAGGGTGGGAAGTAATTTATTTGTAATTAAATAATTATTTTTCAATTATTAATTTATTTTGCAATTAAATATTAATTGGCAATGATTTATTTTAATTTATTAATTGATTAATTAATTGATAATTTATGTATATTTTTAACTAAATTATATGTTTTACTACTGGAGCGGGTTGTGGGTTTATAGGGGAATAGGGTGGGAAGTAATTTATTTGTAATATTAATTAATTTTGGGTAAAGGGGTATTTTTAGGGTTCAGGGTCAGTTTTCAGTTTTTGGGTAAAGGGGTATTTTTAGGGTTCAGGGTCAGTTTTCAGTTTTTGGGTAAAGGGGAATTTTTAGGGTTCAGGGTCAGTTTTCCGTTTTTGGGTAAAGGGGAATTTTTAGGGTTCAGGGTCAGTTTTCAGTTTTTGGGTAAAGGGGTATTTTTAGGGTTCAGGGTCAGTTTTCAGTTTTTGGGTAAAGGGGTATTTTTAGGATTCAGGGTCAGTTTTCAGTTTTTGGGTAAAGGGGTATTTTTAGGGTTCAGGGTCAGTTTTCAGTTTTTGGGTAAAGGGGTATTTTTAGGGTTCAGGGTCAGTTTTCAGTTTTTGGGTAAAGGGGTATTTTTAGGGTTCAGGGTCAGTTTTCAGTTTTTGGGTAAAGGGGTATTTTTAGGGTTCAGGGTCAGTTTTCAGTTTTTGGGTAAAGGGGTATTTTTAGGGTTCAGGGTCAGTTTTCAGTTTATGGGTAAAGGGGTATTTTTAGGGTTCAGGGTCAGTTTTAGGTTTTTGGGTAAAGGGGTATTTTTAGTGTCCAGGGTCAGTTTTCCCTACTGTTGCACCCACTGGAGTGGGAATAGTAATTATTGTTAAGTAATTATATATTATATATGATTCATTATTTTTTTTTATTAAATATGTATTATTATTTTTTTTAACAATTATTACATTTATTTAAATATGTTTAAGTAATTATTATGTAATATTTACAGTTTTTTTATGTTATTTTAAATTTAAAAAAAATCGATATATTTAACAACGATATTTTTTACATCGATATTAAATTTTCGATATTTTGGTACTTACCATGTTGTACATAGGGCGTCGATATTTTTGCTATCGATATAATTACGCCGATATTTGTGTAGGTCGAAATTCTGTCTGTCGAAATTCTGTCATAGATCCGGGGAAACCGCCACTGATGGCCGCTCTGCTCCAAACCACTGTGTGTTTGCTTAAGGCAACTGTTGGTATTTTATACCTGGAAGGTGCCGGGTTTGACGTAAGGTTGGCCATAAGACATCACTAAGAACTAACAGTTCTTTCTGGACTTCAGGAGTTCTTGTTCAAATCAAAACAAAAGCAGGGGGGATTTCCCGGGCTGCTGGAGGCTTGGTTTGTTTAAAGAACGCGTTGTGCTTTCTAGGAGTCGATGGGAGTAACCGTGCTGTGCTTTGGATTGCATGGGCTATTACTGAATATGAATCTGATTCTTATGCCTTTATCAGGATATTATTGATTATAACCTCACAAGGGCATAAATCGGGAATATAGAATTAGGGTCCTAGATATGAACACGACAATGTCTTTTCTCTTTCTATTCTGTTGACCTTATTTAATTTGTCATCCTTCGGTTTCCAGTTCAAACTTAGTATGTCTTTACTCACCTTTTCATTCTCCAAAGTTACTTTGAATCTCTTGGCTGCTTCAGGTGATTTATATTTCAGGTTTGGTTTCTTCACTCTTTTTGGCCTTTGCACAATTTCCTTTTATTTGGTCTCCTTGACTTGTTATTTCATTTACTTGTTTCTCTTGATTTCTGTTTACATTTATCAATTTGAACTTTGGTCCTTTTATTTCTTTAGGCCAATTATCTCCTTTTCTCAGCTTTTTTTATTTAAGGCTCTATAGTCCCAAGTTCACGTTTCCAAGCCCTTTTTCTGGGAATTTTCCTTTATGCTGTTTCTCCTTCACTGTCATCAGACTCGGTTTCAGACCTTATCTCACTTCCTCTTATTTTGAACTTTATGATACCCGGTTCAACAACTGAGTCTTGTTTTTCTTTTGTTAATTACGTTCTTTTACAAGGAACCGTTCCATGACTGGTACTTGGAGTCTCATCCTTATCGTGAGTTATTTCCTTTTTACCAGTTTCAAGATCAATGTTCCTGTTCTCCGAATTCTCTGTTTGATCCGCAGAGTTCTCGCATTCACCAGTTTTATCTTGTTCTCTTTCAGTGTTCAAACTGGGTTTTGTTATTTCCAGATGTCCACATACAGGTCAATCTTCAAGATCTGGAAGCTCAATTATCTCAGTCTCTGCTTCAGATGCTGAACTTGTATCTGATATCTCTAGATGTCACCTCACAGGTCAAGCTTCCGGATCTGGAGTTCTGTCTGATTCACCCTCTGTGTCAGAGTCTGAACTAGTATCTGCCTCTTCTAGATGTTGATTTTCAGGTTCTGGTACTCGGATGGCGTGGCTAGCATGAACCCACCTTTACACACCTACACACTTCACTGCTGTAGTGCTGACAAGAATCACCTGACGTGGTTTGTCCCAGCCTGGAACTAGACAGTTTCTCCTTCTGTGCACCTTTATTCAAACCCAGTATCCAGGGCTCAGGTCATGTGCTGGTTGCTTTTCTTTATTACTCGCATCAATTCCAACCTGGTGAAACACAGAAGTCGCCACGTCAGACAAACCCTTGCAGTAAATCAGTATGATATGTTCATTTAGAGTTAGCAGTTTGTCGACAGGTACAAATGCTTGTCTCATTACTCGTCCCATCAATAGCTCATGAGGACTCAAACCTGTTTCTCTGTCTGGTATGCCTCTTAAGGTCATTAGAACATGTGGCAAAGCATCAGGCCATTTGAGTCGTGTGGCCAAACACATTTTTCCCAGTCTGCTTTTTATTGTTCCATTTACTTGTTCGACTACCCCAGAAGCCTCTGGTCTGTAAGCACAATACAATTTTTGACTAATGTCCAGTGCGTCACATATCAATTGTATGTGTTCATTTTGGAAGTGACTTCCTCTGTCTGTTTCAATTGTTACTGGACTTCTAAATCTTGGTATGACTTCTCTTAAAAGGAGTTTTGGTACAGTAACTCATCCTTTCTCCTGGTTGGGTATGCCTCCACCCATTGTGAAAATAAGCAAAGGATCACAAGCACATATCGTAAATGACTGCATGGTGGCATTTCAATGAAATCTAACTGCATTCTGGTAAAAGGACATCCGTCCCGTCCTATGGTTCCCAGACTTACAACAGTTTTACGTCCTGGATTTAATTGTTGACATATTAAACATCTCTGACATAAGCTTTCTCTATCATACAAAACTTGGGATTATACCATGTCTGTCTGAAGAGTCTAATCGTTTCATCCCTACCAATGTGTGCCTGACCATGGTACATTCAGGCCATGTTAGAGATCATGCATGACTGGTCTTTCATCTCTGTATACCCAAATGTCATCTTCCTCTCTTTGTCTATAACCTGCGTTTATCCATATATGTTTATCCTCGTGACTTGCCTCTTCTTGTAATTGTTTTCTTCCTGCCAGGTCTCGACTATGTTAGTAAGCATCAAAGGACTTGAAACATGTTTTTTTTCTCTGTCCCGGTTTATATATGCTGTTTTCTTAGAACAGTACTGGGCTATAGCTTCTGCAAACCTATTACCTTCAGTGACATAGTCATCTCCATTTTTGTGAGCAGCACATTTCACAACAGGAATCTTTTTTGGCAGCTGTATTGCCTCAAGCAACATTCTCACAAACTCACTATTTCTAATGGGTGTGATCCTGCAGAAGTCATATATCCTCTTTGATACCACAGTTGTCCATGACTTTGGACAACTCGAATCCATATTGACTGTCAGTCTCTATGGTGATTCGGACATCTTTTCCCTATTTGCATGCTTGAATGAAAGCAATCAGCTCAGCCACTTGGGCAGAACATATTCCCTTCAAACAAGATGCTTCCATGACACCTGTCACTATGCATACTGCATATGCAGCACTCAAAACACCCTCATCTGTTCTCAGACATGAACCATCCACAGACAACACATAGTCTGATTCTTCCAAAGTTTGATCCTTAATGTCAGGTCATCATTTTGTACAACACTCAAGCACATCCAGACATTTATGATCAATGTAATTTTTTACTTCCACATCCAATGTATCAGGCAGCAAATTGGAAGAATTCACATTTACACATCTTGCAACTGTCACATTGTCTGCACCCAGAATCACTTTTTCATATCTGGTCAAACGACTATTTGTCATGTAATGTCTTTTGGTCCTAGTGAGGAGTAGTTCAAATGAATGTGGCACATAGACTTTCAACGTATACCCCATCACTATACCTTCACTCTGTTCCAAATTCACACTAGTAGCAGCTACATCTTTCAGACATCCAGGCAATGCTCTGGCTAATGGATCTAAAACAGCTCAGAAATATGCAATTGGTCTTCTCATTCTTCAATGCCTTTGAATCAAAACTGATAACGCACACCCATCTCTTTCACTACACTACAATTCAAATTCTCGTTCACAAGCTGGTTTTCTATTGTTCAAATGCTTCCATCTCTTTTTAATTCAGCACTGTACGACCTTTTACATTTCCTTTAGTTAGTTGCTGTAAAGGTTTCGCAGTCAATGAAAATCCGCTTATCCACTGTCGGGAATAACCAACCATTCCTAAAAACATTCTCACTTGCTTCTGTGTCTTTGGGGGGATTATTCCTCTGATAATCTTGATTCTTTATGAGGTCACTTTTCTCGTCCCTTTCCCAATCTTATGACATAGATACTGTACTTCTTGTTGACAAAACTGTAATTTTGACGGAGACACTTTATGTCCTCCTTCTGCCAAGTGGTCCAGCAATGCAATAGTATCAGCAATGCAAGGTTCTTTGGTCCTTGATGCCACTAATAGGTCCTCAATATGTTGAACCAAAACAGATTTTTCAGGCATTTTGAGACTTTCCAATGATTTCTTCAGTATCTGATTAAAAATGGAAGGACTTTCAGAATACCCTTGAGGAATTCCGCACCATGCCAAAATATGCTTGCCAAACCTGATGGCAAATATTGGCTGGCTTTCAGGGTGCAATGGAACTGTAAAGAACGCATTACACAAATCAATGACTGTGTACCATTCTGCATCATGCGGAATTTGATATAATATCACAGCCGGATTTGGTACAATTGGACAACAGGCAGGCAACAATTATATTCACCTTTCTCAAATCCTGTACTATCCTAAAAGTTCCTTTGGGCTTTTTCTGTCCCATTATGGGTGAATTACATGGACTACTTATTATTTCTTTCAGGATTCCTTGCTCAATCATTTGGTTAATTACTGGAGTTAATCCTTCAATTATTTCTGGCGTTAATTTATACTGTGGGGTATTTGGGTAAATAGCTCCTTCTTTTACAGAAATTTTTACCGGACTCAATCCTTTCATTAGACCTATATCTTCTACTGTAAAATCCCACACCTCTTCCTTAACAGTTTATTTTAATTCAATTGGAATTTTCTCTTTATCACACACGGGAAACGTTTCACTCTTTTCTGAATCTATTATCAACATTGTCATTTTATACAGAATATCATCATCTTCTGTTTGGAAAGCAATGCCATCTGGTGAACAGAGTAAATAGCACAATTCACCTTGAAAAGTATGTCGCATCCTAGCAAGTTTACAGGACTGCTGTCACATACTACAAAGCGATGCATTTCTTTAAAAGAGCCAATTTCCACCTCCACGGGTTGTGTGAGAGGGGTTTTAATATGCCTATTTGTCACACCTACAACTTGGATATGCTCTCCAGAGAGAGGAATGTTTTGAATTTCTACTGATCTAACTGCAGAACGGGTAGCACCTGTGTCCACTAGAAAAGTAATATTTACACCATTCACCTTTCCATTCACAAAAGGACCAGACTGATCTACCTTCAGAGTTGCACCAAACATGCACTCTATTTCCTCTCCTAGGCACCGTCAATAACTCTCATCGGACTAATTTCCATCCGATCTCAACCAAAACTGCGGAACAGCAGCTACACGTGACGATCTTTTCACCTGCTCTCCTCCGTAGAATCCTGTCTCTGCACTGCATTTCTGAAGATTAACACTCTGTTGGAGAGGTGGTAATGGCACCTGACTCTGTAAGGTAACTACCTGTTGCTGTGGCGGTGATTGTTGATTTACCTCATTCTCATTCAATGATTTATTTTCAGAATTAACCTTTGGGGGTAACTTACACTCGTTCTTCCAATGCTCTATCTTGCCGCAATTATGACATGGCCATTTCTTTTTAGCCTTATCTATATTCATTTGTCCTTTCCTTTTATTCATATCACCTTTCATTTTTGCTTGACCCATTTCATTACCCTGATTAATCAATCGTGCTTCTTGTTGTTCTGCAACTTTCAATTGTGCCCACATAGCCTTTTCTTTAAGCTTTTGCTGCCTTGCTTCGATATCCTCACTACAATATTCTGCAGATCTCAACACATCATCAACTGAATTGGATTGCCAACACATCATGTGATGTTTTATCATGTCACCTATTTCAGGTCTCAAACCAAACACAAACCTATATACAAAGTGACTCATATCCTTTTCAATCAAATATTTTCATATGCACTGTATTGTTTAAAAACTAGAAGCAATCTTTCATAATAAGCATGCACAGATTTGTTAGTTCCCTGAAGAGTTCTATCAATTTTTACCCAATCTGTTTCTTTAGGAGGAATTTTATTTTTCAAAAAGGTTATGACTTGGTCATATTACCTCATTACCTCCGGACCTGGAACACCTGTTTTTGCATCTCTTGGATATTCCTCTCTTGTCCAATCAATTGAAATTTAAAATTCTGTCCACAAATCTGCAGACACAACTATATCAAACAATCCATCTAAATCGTCCCACAACACATTTGAAACTTTTACAAACCTATCTACTTGCCTATACCGTTCTACAGGTTTTTCTCGTAATCTTGGGAAATCATTTGTAAATTACAATGTATCCTGTCTAGTCCATGGTCTATGTACATAACCTCCTTCTGGTATTTCTCTCATGGGATATTCTGTTACTACTGGTCTTTTTCTTTAACAAGAAAAGCTAAGGATCTTTTATCATTGGCCTCTTCCTTTTTCTTTAACCACCTGCTTCTCCATTGGTCCTCATCTCCCCATTTTCAGTAAAATCCACTCTATAAGGTTTCTGTAATAATTTTATTTTAACACAAATCTATCCCAAATTAATTTGCTGTTTCTTCTAGTTTATCATGTAGATGTTTTGCTCTCCAAGTTATACCTTTACACATGAACATCAGTTTGTCATCCTGATATGTTTTTAGTCTTTCAGTTCCAATAGTTCCAATAATCAGTTCTTCCATGTCTATTTTTAATCTAACCACATCTAAGAGTTTAGGTTCTGATTCTTTCTTTTGTAAGGTTTTAACCCAATCATTTAATTCTTCTGCTGTTGGTTCTACCAGAGGTTTAGTCAAATCTAGTGTATCTATATTTCTCTCTGGAGTTTCAGTCGCTGATTCTGCCCCATAGGAATTCTATATATTGGACGTTGATTCATAGTTAAATCAGATAGTGTTATTCTAATTGTACTCTTTGCTTAATTTAAGTCAGGATAAATCTTTTCTTCTACTTTTTGAAAACTTGAATTTAAAGGAATAGTTAACGAAGGCTCATTTATTCTCTGATCTTCAAAAACTGGTATTACAGGACCTATAGTTACTGGTGCAGTCACAGCTTCTACATTTCTTGTTAATTCTAGGATTTTCTTGACTAATTCCTTTGTTGATCTAGTTAATTCAGAAGTACTAGGTTTTTCAATTTGTATTAACTAGTGTTTTTCTGGGGTACTTTTTACTTCAGAATATCGTTTTGGGGTTTCTGTTAATCCAATATCCATTGGCGGTGCATTTGGTGTCATCACTGCAGAAGTTGATTGATATGGAGGGGTCTCCTATTTAGAATATCCTCCAGCACCACGTCCTCTGTATCACTAATTCCACAACCATGCTTTTCTGGTATTAGATTTTTCTTTTTCTCTATACATTTTCTCCCTACAATCACATCAACAGTTCGCATTGGATACATTCCATCCCACATATCAGCACATCTCCATCTTTTCATCCTACTCTCATTTGTGGTTCCCCACAATCCTCTATGACTACATCAATTTTCTTCTGTATCTCTGAATCTCTCTCTATCTCTTTCATATATCTCATCTTCCGATTCCATCAAAGCTTCAAATTGTGTTGGCCTAGGTCTCGGTTCAAGTCTCAAAAAATGTTCTCCCAAGTTTCATAACACTGCTGTGCTAAACAAACCTATTTCTGGAAATGCTAACACTCCATAGTTTTTAGTATATTTCACCCAATTTTCTAACCATATACAAGTATGATAGCCATATTTCGTCAACATGCATGATGCTGCCGTTTTCGGTGGAGGAAGTACTTTTCCCTCTCTGGTAACTATTTCCTTCTCTTTCTTAAATAGATTCCTAATTTTCTTGAACCATGAAGGTTTCTCTCTGTCTTGCTCACAGTAATAATCAATTTTCACAGTTTTTCTCCTTGAAACTATTGTATGCTCCTTTTCAGTCTGTTCCGAAGTTACGACCTATCCCAGCACGATTCACACTAACGCACCAATCAGAATAGTACACGTCACAGTCACGTGGACCTATCCCAGCACGACTCTTGTTGATGTCAGCTCTGCTCCTGCTTCTGCTGACTCCTCGTTTACAAAATTTATTGGTACAATATTTGTATACTTCATACAACTAAATCAGTTAGTTACAACACAAAACATATTTCTATTGTCTATTTCACAAAAATCCAAAGAGATAGTTTATCCAAGCACACAAGTTTTCTGTATTTCCAGTAGGCAGTGCTTACCGTTACCCTACCACAGAATTTCGTTTCGCCGATAAAGTAGCACTTCCCTCTACCTTACCATTCTATCATGCAGAAGGCAAACCCGTTTCTCTGGGGATAAAACACATGTAAAGACTACAGCTCATGAGACTTAAGGCCAGAGTTTCACATGAATACCTAATGCGATTTACTCAACACAACTCACACAAGAATTCCCTAACATAACACTTTCCCGTGTTATCAACTTGAAACTAGACAATGCACTGTGCGACTTCACTCGCCACACATTTTCCCCTGCCAGGGCAACCAACGTCCTACTTCCCGGAAGCTTCAAATTTCTGACTACATATAACGTAATACAAACTCAAACTATAGTGTTAAACGTAAAACATCAATAATCTCCAAACTGACCTATAGTTACCAGACCTCTGCCACCAAGAAATCTGATGCAGCGCAGCTCCCAAACAACCCTCAAAACTCATCTCATTAACCCGGGAGCAAGTATTTTACTCATCGGTGGGGCCCATGACACCGCAAGTCACACATTCACACATCAGCATTCACTGCCCCTGAATCAATGACAAAAGAAGGCGAACTGCTGGATAAGCGGGTACCTTATTAACCTAAATTCTACATTATATACATTTAAATTATTCAATAGTCATAGAAAATAAAACATCAAGACACTCCGCTATTTGGTCGATGAACCAACTAGTAGAAGTCAGTTGATGGTGAATAAGTCCAGCTCAATCACAATATATTCCCATAACCTTGAGCAATTAATTTTTGTCATGACTTTTATTATGAATAAAACAGACTCGAGCATATTTTACAGAAATGTATCTAAATTCATTAGGAAAAGGAAAATAGCTTTTTTTTAACAAGCAAAAATGTAAGCATTTATTAAATACTTTCAAAAAATGAAAAATTAGAAAGCATATCACCAATCTGTTTTAGGAAGGTGACAAATCTGCATAGAACAGGTTTCCAAGCTTTCTAGTCTCCTCAATGTCTCCCTCCCGATATAAATCTCCACAATCGTTCTCTTTTCCCCATCAAAATTTGAAGTCCAAAAATATTTCAAAGTCTTTTGCACCATAAAAATTGTTTAAACTGACAGCATGCCGTGGTGCAAAATAAAATCCATGGAACCAACATTATTTCCCTCATTCGCACAAGCTCTTTTATACCCTTTTCACTAACTATCTAACCTAAAATCGAAACTTTTAGGGTCCGCACTCATTTCTCATTGGTCCATTACAGGGGTGGTGATGATCACCTCATGTCCTCCTTGTCCAAACCAGTTCACAAATGTGCAATGTCATTCCCAAGGTTTTCTCATGACTTAATGTTCACACTTGTACTTGTCATTCACTTCTGGTATCTTTTATACATGAAACAATTACAGCTTCTTCCTTTCCCAGACTTTTAAATGCAGGCATCCTTTGGCACATTTCCCGTTCATAGGCCAAGCTGGCCTTGACAGCTCTCACTCCGAGCATAGGCCATGCACTCATTTCTCATTTACACTGCGCATGTGTGGGGGCCATCTTGTCGGAGTCGACTTTCATTGTCTAGTTTAAACAGCCATTTTCAGACTAGGCCGCGCAGGCCTCAATGGGAACTAATATGAAAACAAACACAAAAGAAGTTAGATATAGAATTTTAGCCCTTCTGTATACCTCACACCATTCTAATTGTCCCTGTTAGTAATTACCTAGCAAAAGCACACAAATAGGCATCATTTACTTACGATCTGCATTCTTTTTGCCACATAAACTTCTAACATAAGCACAAATACACATGTTTATTCAATTATACCTATAATACCACAGCTCTATATTAATATGACTCATTGTTTTATTAGTAAATTAAATATTTAGCCGAACAGCAGTTCGTTCTCCCGCGTGTTGTGTCTATATTTATGTGCACTTGGTTGATTAGTTTCAATGCTTCAGAAAACTAATATTGTTACAGTTATGAGAGAATGGCTTTACAAGGGGTACACAAACATTTTTGTCTTTCTCCTGCTCCATCACTACTTTTAAGCAAGGCTTTGCGCAAATTAAACAAAACTTGGATTTACTTGCCTCCATATCACATGAGCATTTTTGTACTATGACACAAATAGAAGAATAGGAAATGTAACAATTACAAATATATATGATGCATCCTTAGCATATTCCTCAATTTCCTTTGGTAATACAGTTTTTAATGAAGACAAACAAAGATCTAGGAATAACCTATTCCCTTCACAATTTTCCAGAGCTTCAAATGGTTACTAGATGTCCATTTTGAGTCGAATGCATCTATCTGAAGTCTTCACAAACCTGCAGTAAATCTAGGTCTTCTTAAGAAAAGAAATAATTTTCACTATAGAAGCTGTTTTTTTCAAAGAAAAACTGAGAAAACGAATTTTTAAAACAACTTTTTTTCACCATTCTAATTTTAAAAATTAAGAAATGTGTATTTATTCCTTTTCTTTTTATCTAAACAGGAAAAGAAAAATATATAGACAAAACCAATAGGTCTATTCTTTTGCACAGCTGTAGTACCTCAACCCATTACTAGATGTCCCTCTTAAGTCAGAAGCAACAACTTGAAGTCTTTCAAAAGGCTGCAGTCCCTCGAGATGTTATTATATGTCTCTCTATAGTCAGGAGCAGCTGCATGGAAAGTCTTTCAAAAGCTGCAGTATCTAAAGGTGTTACCTGATGACATTCTCAAGTCAAAACCAACTGTCAATCAAGTCAAAATCAACAGCTAGTTACAAGATGTTCCTCCCAAGTAGAATGCCACTGTCTCAAATGTCCTTCACAAAGCTGAGGATGTGTCTTCCAAATAAAATGTTGTTTATACACTGTTACTACTCTAATGTTGTGTGGTTATTTCTATTGGATAAATAAATATGCCAAGCTGGTTTGTGAGGATAGACAAATATTGTAACTTTCAATAAATGTCTTGATTTTACTAAGGGACACTGTAATGACACCCTGCTACACAGGTACTAGCAGACATTCATAAATTAAAGTGGCTTCAATATTTTTCTTATCAGACTAAGTAGTAGTGAAGGATGGCTGAACTCTGCTAATTCACTGACCTGTGCGGTGATAGGAGGATGCAAGATATCATTGACAGTTAAAAAAAATGGTAACAGAAATGTGACCAAAAGCCTTTACGTTTTTATATACGTGCATATTTTCGCTATGATTTGATTGAGAAACCTTGATGTTGGCAAGATGTTCACAAATCTACTTTACTTCCAACAATTTCTAGATGTCCCTCTCAAGCCAGGTGCAATAGCCTGAAAAGTTTTCTATGAAGTAACAGTACTTCAGTTGGTTACTAGAAGTCCCTCTCGAGCCAGGTCCAACTGCTTGGTCCCTTCACAATTTTCCAGAGCTTCAAATGGTTACTAGATGTCCATTTTGAGTCGGATGCATCTATCTGAAGTCTTCACAAACCTGCAGTAAATCTAGGTCTTCCTAGATGTCACTCTCGATTCAGATGAAACTGCATCAAATGTCCTTCACAAAGCTGAGTGGGTGTGGCTATATGCTTTCACACTTTTGCTATTCTAATCACTTGTGCTTGTTGTGTAGTGGACTTATTGTTAAACTGTAAAAAATTATTCCCCTGTCCTGAGTAAGAGAAAGGGTCCTATTCTCTTATTCACTGACAATTCTCTCTTTATCTCCAAGATTCCCATGGGGCTCCAACTCCTAATCAAGAAATTTCAAGGTTTCTGCAAGTCAAGGGGTCTGGAGATCAATGTAAACAAGACAAAATATTTGGTGTTTGGAACGTGTTTGGTTAAATATTCTAACATCCATGCGGGCGGGGAAGCCCTTGGGAAGGTACATAGCTTTGATTATCTAGGGTTTAAGCTAATGGTGAGCTTTAAATGGTCAGGACATAGTATCTCCATCGTTACTCCGCCGTCCACAACCCCACAAACTCTACAATAATACACAGACACCAAGTTATTGGAAGATAAAATTGCAGGTTTATTTGTATACAAATAAAAGGTGGGTTATCTTACAGGCGATCCCGCTCGCCCCGCAACCCCTCATTGCAGGGCACCTGAAGTTCAGCCAAGAATGACACCTGCGGCCATAGTCCGGTGTGGTACCTGGGAGGATTTACTTCTCCCACCGGTGAACCTATCGTCCACCCACCCCGCCCGCTGAAGAAGGGAGAGTGACTCACACCCTCCCCAGCTGGGCGGAGCCTATAAAGCAAGCCCCCGGTTGTTCAGGTTTACAACCGCCCTAAAGACTGACGGGGCGCCGTCGTACTCCAAGTTCCCAAGAAGGACCCCTTGAAGCCTGTATGACTAATGCACTGTGCGCTTATCACTGGAGGCTTCAGGTCCTGTTCCTGTGCCCACCGGCATCCTGCAAATTACCAGGAGAGCTATGCTAATAGACCATAGATCAAATGCTTTCAACAGATTGCATAAGCAAACAAGCTCACACCCTGTTTCACCGACTCTAGAGGATTATTGTGCTAAAGCACAGGGTGCTGTGCTTTATGGTGCTGATATATGGGGCTACACAGATGTCCATCCATTATCTATTGTTGAAAATAAATTTGCAGGAAAGCTAGCTTCTTTCCCAAATAGTACCCCTTTAACTCCACTATACTTTAAATTATTGTTGCTACGTGTGTAACAGTAAATTCAAGTTGCTTATCCTTAGTAAGGCCTTCTACAGCTGAATTGTGCTGATTTGTTTTCCTGTACTGTGGGCTTTGATAGGAGGAAGCCTGTTGAACAAACACAAGATTAAAGAAAGGTGCCTGAAAGTCTTTGTATTGATATGTATGTATTTTTGGCATAATTCGGTTTTAGAATACTTGAGGATGGCAAGACATTCACAAACCTGCAGTACTTCAAGACATTACTAGATGCCCCTCTTGAATCAGCCTGAGTATTCTTTCACAAACCAGAAATACCTCCAGATGTTACTAGGGCTCACAGTTTTTGCATCAAAGTCACAGCACCTATTTTTGGCGCAGCCCCGTGCAAAATCTATTTTGGGATTTACAAAGTGACACAAATCCGGAGCATGGTGCTTGCATTGGCGCTAGGTAGCTACAAGTGCACCAGCAGTACAAAAAAACAGATTGTGCCATATCTTTGAAAATATGGTGTTGTTCTGCACTTTCCCTTTCATGCAACGCATGAAGTGTTAGTAAATATGCCTGCAGAAATTCTTCTCCTGCCAGTTGCAGCAGCCTGAAAATTATTACACAAAGTTACAGCACTTCAAGTAGGTACTAGATGTCCCTCTTGAATCAGACATAATTTATCAAAATGTAATTCACAAAGATTAGTCTATGTGGCTTTAACATATTTATTTGCATATACACCTTAGCTATTTTAATGATTTGTGGTTGTTTTTATAGGATAAATAAATATGCCAAATTGTGCTTATAATGATTAGTGAACATTGAAGCTTTAAATATATTTCTTGATTGTTTGAAAGAAAGGTAAGGACACTCTAAGTGGAAAACTTGAGGTTGCGAGACATTCACAAAATGCAGTCTGTTAATTTGTTGCTAGAACTTCTTCTCCAGCAACAACATTCTATCACAAAGCTGTGGTGCTGTACGTGGGCTGAGCTACTAATAGTTGTGTGCTGTGGTGGGAGGAGTTATACTTTGAGTGACATTTAAACAGCCAATTGATGAAGAAGGTTGACTGAAAGCCCCTCTGTATATGTATATTCATATTATGACTCTTTGGGAAAACATGAGGCTGGCAAGACAGCTAAAGCTATCTTAAAGCATTATGAAAAATGAGAAAACGTATTTTGTCTAATGGACAAAAACCTTTAAATAATATAAACTGTGGCAAAACGGCTCTGTTCCTTACGATGTAATAAACATACAAATATATCAAAATACTTGATCCATGTTTTGCACCACTGTAAACTATAGGTGGGCTGGTGCCAGTGATAGTGATAGAGCGCGCAGGTCACCCGGGTCACTTAGATTACCAAATTTCCCACGCACTGGGCCCTGGCGTGCATATGATGACAGTGTTTTGCAATGAACCGGGTGAAACCTCTATCACGCTACTATCAGTAATCGGGTGGGTGACTCTTACACCACTCACTATTCATGTACCTGACTTACCACAGGCCCATTACTCCTGACGGATCAGGAGCTAGCAGTGGACAGGTGATAAGGGTTTTCCTAAAAGGGAGAAAATTCTATTTTACACATTTAATACCTTTAGTATCGTTTTAATGTAAAATGACCACAGACACCTTGATGGTTTTAAGGGTTTTATATAGTATAAGTTTAGAACGAAAATGCCATTACAAGTAGGCAAATGCAAAGTAATACATCAATGATTAGTATCAGGACCAGGATATAACTATGGAGTAAAGTGAGTATCATAGAGTAAAAGGGAACACTATAGGGCATGAATCATAATGAACATTTATCTAATACAGTTTAATCTAGGGCAAGGACGTGAGGAAAACCTAATGTGTGACCTAATAATTTTATACTACTTCCTAATCCTTATGCTATCTTTCTAACTTCATGGCAACCATACTAAGGGAAATGGAATAAGTGGAACAATCTAGATAAACAGTCGGGTTTAACAATGTCCTATAGGAAGGGTAAAAGTGGAACATTTACTAATAATCAATTGCATGAAATTACATTCAAAGGAGATATGGAGAATATCACAGGCAAGATTGCTTTAATCAGAGGAGGAAAAGTTGAGGGTATAGTATAGACAGACACCTATGCCAATATTTACCTAGGTGAGAATGAGGACTAACCCTGGCCACGGGTCAGTTGGGAAAGAACGGGACAAGGACCCTCAAGGATTCAGGAAAACCAGAAGGTGAGCAGGTACAGCTCATGGACAGTCAGGACAGGAAACCCCTCAGGTCTGGGTCAGGACTGGGTTCACCAAGGCACGACCAACCCCTCACAGCTTCGGATGTAACGCCAGCGTTACCCCCTCTTCTGCACGGAATCTGCCAACACCCCGATTGGGTTTTTCGAATCTCCCAGCAAAAAGTGCTTTGCTTAGCACTTAGGACTAATTTCCACCCCTTGGAGTTTGTGGAAAGTTTCAGGCAGAATGCTCCGCAGCACTCTGTATCAGGCACCTATAGAGTTCGTAGGGTCAGTGACAGGTCTGCTACTCGGACAAGTCGGACAATTTCTCTAAACTAAGCTAGGCTATATATACTGTTTTGAGTCCCCAAGACCACCCATAAATGTTGCAAAATGACAAAGTCCCATCTTCTGATTGGTCAAGGGAGGTGGTTTAAGACATTTGTCACCACCTATATTTCTATTACGTATTTCACGTGACATTACCCTCCCCCTAGCATCTGGGTTCCCAGGCATACGTGTGGGAAAGTACAATAGTGAAGAAAAAGGTTTGCAACATTGTTGCGCATTTCAGAGTAAAAATAGCAGGTCTTCAAGGGCGAAGGTGCGCTTGGAAAGGACAGTCCCCTTTTCAATGGCCAACTGGCCAGGTTCCATTGCTGCACGTCCCAGATCTTTGATCACGTGATGAGGGATACGTCAGCTTCAAAATGGTTCCCATCCCTACTTCCAGGCCCTCATTTACGCGGTACATGAAAAGTAAGCGAAAACAAATTAATAACACAGAATAAAATGAATACACTGTACACCATGACCAACTACTCTTAATCCCTTATTTTATAATACTTATAGCATTAAGAGTTAGTGCAGAAAAGATGCATAGACAAAAGCGGCTTAAGATAGCATGAAGCATGATTAGTGACAAGCGGCCATTTTAACACCACTGCGCATGTGCGAACTTTTCCCTCCAGATTGCGAGTGCGTCACATCACATGGGTATGACCGACGCATGCGCAGACTGGATTTCTGCAAAGCGGCCATTTTATTAATGTGCAAGCTTGATTATGATGAAAAAACACATAGGCAAGCCTCCTAGGGACACCCGTGTGTTGGGGAAATACAAATAAATGACAAACAATCGGAGTTAGTACAGTTATGATTTAAGGCGAGGTTCATGAAAGAGAGCAAGTCGCGTTACGTGCGAATCCTTGCTCCATCAATAGCAGAAGACCCCCCCACATGCAAAATGGCTCGATTTTACCCAGACTGGGAGTTAAAAAAAACGTGAAATTCCCATGTGGCTGGCAACGAACTGATCTTACCAGCCCAGGCAGAATTAAGAGGCCACTCGTAAACCGGGCTTTATACACAGAATGGGATAGAAATTGGGACAGGTTTATTCATGAAATTTTCCAATTTCTAGTCTACTCTGGGCACAGACACCTTACATTAGGGTCTCCAGTTTTGCCCTTTCTTTAACTGTTCCAAGTCCTTCCCTGTCCCTGTTCCCCAATACAGTGGCGCGTCTCTCTCCTTGAGATACAACAAGGGTCATATCCTCTCCCTACACCTAATCATGGGAAATGTAAAGGCCAGGTAATATCTCAGTCGCAATTCTTCATATTCTCTTCAGATCTGCCAAACTTAAACATACTTTTAAACTATGGGGCATATTTACAAGCCCCTTGAACTGACTGTGCATCATTTTGTGTGACGCACTGGTGGCGCATTTTGCTGCCCCATATTGTGTGACGCACTGGTGGCGCATTTTGCTGCCCCATATTTACAAGGACATGTAAAGCCACCCTGCGTGGCTTTTTGTGACCATGTAAATATGGGCCCGTTTCACGCAGCACTTTGCGTGAAAGGGGTGGGCCATGAATGTTGCTGGGGGCATTCCCACGCAACACCCATGGCTTCTGCTGAAATCCCAGATTTACAACCTTTCACAAACCTGGGAATGCGTCAGAATGCTAAGCCTCCCCAAGGGAGATGTAGGGAGACATAACAAGGAGAAATGTTTTAATTTCTCCTCCGTTTGCCCTCTTTTCATGCTTGCTGCATTCAGCAGCACACATAGAAAGAGGAAAATACCTCTTGTGATTGTTTTTGAGCAGGAAGGTGTCTCCTCCTGCACAAAAACAATCATCACCGCAAAGCAGGCACACTTGCCCCATGCAAGGGTGCCTGCAATGGTGCATGGCAGCCAATTGTGCGCCAGCGCAGGGGAGAGCTCAGGGATAAATCCTATTGTTGTAAATATGACACATCCCTTTGCTTCCAAAGTGACACAGTGCAGCCAAATGGCTTGCAGCACCGTGGTGCGTTACTTTGTTGTAAATATGGCCCTATGAATCTAGGAGAACATGCTTTGGAAGGTCGGACATGAAGAGGGATTGCGTCTTTGAGACTTTCATTGTCCTTCTACCTATAAGCCTCCCCACCCCATGTTCCTAGAAGGTTGAAAAATCCCTAATGGACATAAGCAGTGTGGAGCCTTTACTCACATGCATGAAACCCTCTGTGTGCAGGGATTTCAGTTCCCCTTGTGCACAGAACTTCGCCTGCAGACTTTGTGAAGAGAGGCGATACTGTGTGACGCAATGTCGTAACAATGGTGCCATAGGCCAGAATAAAAACATGAGAAATGCTCCTCCCTTCCCTGCCTGCCAACTGTGTAATAAATTACAGCAATAATTAGGGTACACTAGGCTCCTGAGGCCTCTGCCATTGCACCTGATTCAGCATTGATTGCTACGCCCCTGGTGACACCCAGTGGAACAGTGTGATTTGGAAAGTCTGCATCTTTGTAATAAGGTATCAGCTTTGGTTGTGCTACAACGACCCGGGGAAATATTGAAACTGCATTGCTCAATGCGATGATTGTGGGCTTATTATGATATCGGGTGGACGCACCGTCCTGGAAATGGGACAGACCGAGCTCCGGTCGGCGGTCCCTGACTGCTTGATTACGATGCGACCGCACATGGTCACCTTTCCCTATGGGAGCATGTGTTACGGCCGGGAGGGAAAATGGGAGGTGGTGTTCATCCATGACAGACCTGTGAGGTCAAACAAAATGATGCAGAATGAAATCAGGGGTCTGACACTGCCTCATCCCACAGACAGCCGAAAGTGTGTATGGGAATCCTCTATCACAAATTTTATAAATGTGAGTCATCTTTGCCTCTCCACACCAGTTAACTGCCCTTATTGCTGGACTGGGGTTTTTAAAGAACATACAGTACTCTGTACAGGTTAAGCTGAGAATACTACTCTGTAACACCTGACCCTCCACGCCAGACCCAAACAACGGGTGTTTTTGCCTATCACAAACATATGAATTCTATTTGTCACCATTCTTGCTTGATCGCATGCCTGTGTGACTCCCTAAATTCTTCCACTGTTTTTGCCTGACCACTTGACCATTAGCCTAATGAAAGTTGAGGAGGTCCCCTGCAAGGTACGTGGAGGGGCCCCCTCCGGACTCAATCAGTAGTTCCCCACCAAGAGTATTGTGCTGAGGGGGGCCCCTGGAGCATAAGAACCCCCGCACTGCGGGGGCCAGTGGGGCATGTGACATTAAGATAACCCCCACATCAGCGTTCTGAAAAAGCCCCAGACCTGCAAGTCAACGTGCAGCGAAACTCATGTTGGCTCTGTAACCTTCAGCATCCCTCTGAAGTGCACAAATACGGTGCCAAAAAAAATTTAAATATAATAAATCTGGATCTCATAATCATATGTTGAGCTTGCTAATCCATCTCCATTTTAATAGCTGCTTTCTTAAAATAATTTGTTAAGCCATTGTCTACTTTAAAAGAAACTTTTTTGCATGCTTGTATTCTAATTGTTGTAAGTAT
Source organism: Lissotriton vulgaris (assembly GCF_964263255.1). Lineage (NCBI taxonomy): Eukaryota > Metazoa > Chordata > Amphibia > Caudata > Salamandridae > Lissotriton > Lissotriton vulgaris. The sequence goes on from NW_028250138.1 coordinate 42,687, forward strand.
CGTACTGCGGGTTAGTGGATAAACCCATGCAGTCACGAATACATATACACACCCACCAGACTTATTAGCAAAACATACACTGGTTATATATTGGTACACCTGGGGGTGTATTACATACAGTGCTTGAGGGTTGTAATAAGCATGGGGACAGTGTTTTTACACCTTCAGGGCATTATAGTATTATAACAAGGGTCGTGATCCAGCGGGTCTAAAGAAATTCAGTGTCATATATAATTTCTACACCAGGATACTCACCATTATTTATAAATCTATCACTAGGCCCATATTTAGCAGATAACTGTATTTTGACCTACTGAATCATATGACCTAATTATTTTAATCTAACACATTCATTAATTAAGTCACATATAAGGCAATGGATTAACTAATGGTAACACAAAGGAAACGATCAAGACCAGCTTGTCATTTCAGAATCTATTTTATTACATTTTATTTCATAAAGAAAGCTCAAACTTTTATTAGCAATTTTATTTTTCAATTATTAATTATTAATGGCACAAAAAGTCATGTAATTTCAATGAACCAACATCAGCATGAGAAAAGCTCAAACAGTTATTTATGAATTTCTCCATAGCCTATTACCCTAACTTAGCTAAAGAAGAGACCTGCAAGTAAGCAAAATAATAGAGTCTTACGTGAAAGGGAAAACTGGCAGCGTCTCTGGAGCACAGGATTGATCGAACAGTGCTCTTAGCAAGGGGGCAATTCTTATGGTATTTTCCTATCTAAAACTAACTAAAAGAATACAAATATTCAAGCAGAACTGAATCTCATTGGCTGTCAGGTGTCATACGATGCGGTCATCATCCGTTTCTCATATAGCCAAAGTCACTTTCAAAAGTACTATTGTTCATGAGTATGACACCGGCAGCTTCCGAAGAAAGTAACATTTAACAAAAGCAAAGGCTTCCTTCGTCCGCTCATGTTTTTCCGTCTTTCCGCTGCCAAACGACAAGTACGACCTTGACCAAGGAACAAATTGAACCAAATGTCCTAAACTTCCACACAGCCTTTGTTTGCAAACCTCTCCAAGAATTAATGTAGAAAGATATAATTTTCCATTCCTGCGTAGCTGTGCAAGGCTCACTCTGGTCAAGCCTTTCTGTCCACTTTAGAAGTAGGCCTCAAGCCTTTTGCATGCAATGCAATGAGGGTGTCTAGTATGCAAAGAAACACAAGACAATAATTAATTCAAGAAAAAATAATTATTCTGTTACCCTCCCTTTTCCCACTAAGTTTAACCCATTAGCTATGTTACCTAATTTTGCATTACAAACAAATAAACAAACACATACACATGGGACAAACAATACATAAATAGAAGCACATTTAAAGAATGCACATGCTATTGTTTCTAAAACGTCTGCAGTTAATAAATGACAAACAAGAGACAAAGTGAATGTATTATTTAAAGCAAGACGACAAACATTACAAGAGCACAAATTATTAAACCCACATGTTCATGATGGTGCATTTTAATCTAAGTTGAGTCAGTAAACATATAAATCATGCAACACTCATTAGTAAAAATAAAAAAAATCACAAGAGTTTCATTTGTCACGAACCTTTTAGAAATAAATCTGAAAGTCCGCTCCATCAGTTGCATACGCGTGTGCGAGCGCATCCTGTAATAGATATAGAGCCAGCTCATATATTGCATTGGCTCTATTTAAAGAACTCAGAATCTCTTTTTGCTGTCACCATGGTACCTTTTATCTTGACAACCTATAGGGGACGTGTCTCAATTGGTGACTTGAATTTTCGCCCTGGTCATTGATTCCACACTAGTACCCAGTTGTTCACCTGGATGCTTGGTGGTTGGATCCCAGGGATTGGCTGGCTTTGTCATGGTTCTTGGCTCGTCTGTCTTTAGTGGCCTACATGTCCATTGATTAGGGATTCCATTCATATGTGTGTGGGATGTTCTCGTGCACAACCCTCCCGAAGAGGACATCTGTGGAAGTTGTTTTTGTAGTACTGTGGGCGGTGCACAAGTATGTCTCGAGTGCTGTGGGGGGTGCACGAGTATGTCTCTAATGCTGTGGGGGGTGCACGAGTATGTTTTGAGTGCTGAGGGGGGCGCACGAGTATGTCTCGAGTGCTGTGGGGGGTGCACGAGTATGTCTCGAGTGCTGTGGGGGGTGCACGAGTATGCCTCGAGTGCTGTGTTGATCGAACTTTCTATGACAGTTTGTTGCTCACATCCAATCCTGATTGCTTGTTTAGAGTGTGAATCAGCCTCTCAACTTCGCCATTGGATTGAGGCCACTGGGGTGTAATCTTTTTATTTCAAATTCTGTTTATTGAGTTTTAGATTGACACAGAAATGCAGTGCATATGCAACAAGCCTCAAAATACGCCAAGAGTAACAGAAATCACATGTTGGTTACAGCTTGTGTACGAGTTCTATGGCATGGAAAACATCTAGATAGTTACATTCATAGCATGTTGCATTAAGTATTCTACGACCTTCTGTCAATCCACCCACAAGGGACAGTAACAAAGAAAGGAAACTTCACATGACTAAAAAAACAACAAATCCATGATGTCATGGTGCAAATAATACTGAAGTGGGCATGAGGGATGTGCATCAGGGCTCATGATAAGGTAACCACTTAGCTGCCAACTGCCGTTGGTGCTATTGTGGCATCAAATATGAAACAAATTAAGGGAGCTTAACTGTGGGGCGCACGCTGTCAGCGGGAGCCCCTTCGACAAAAAAGCTCACCAGCGGGCCATATATATTCAAACTCTTTTCTGATGTCGTCCGCTGTGTCAGCCATGCGCTCCAAAGCCAACGCCCTCCACAGCCACGCTTGCCATTGAGTTAAAGATGATGACTCTTGTTTTTTCCATGCTGCAGCTACTGCCATTGTAGCTGCCCCCAGGCAAAGCCACATGACGGACTTATCACTCTGCGCCTGGATTTTGAGGGTTTGGTCTCTCACCCCCTGCAGAGTGTGGTCCAGAGAGCAAGGAGGTGGGAAGCCTAGTATGAGTTTATTTTAAGACAGGACCTCTTTCCAAAAAGGCTGTATGAAGGGGCAGTCCCACCATATATGACGGAAGTCTCCCAATAGTCCACTACCCCTCCAGCATTTGTCGGAAGAGTTGGGGAAGATCTTGTGCAGTTTCTGGGGGTACAAGTATAAGTCATACATTATTTTCTAGTTTGCTTTCCTTAGGTACATTAAGCCGTGAAATTTAGCCATGTCTTTGCTTAAATGCTCCCATTGTTTGTCCACTAAAGGCGTGTCTAAAAGTGCATCCAATAAGCGTGACGCGGGAGTATGTGGGAGTGGGAGAAGAAGGAATAGTGTGTAATCTTTTTAATAGTTATAATGAGGGAGGCTATGTACTCTGTGAAGTCTTGGACCTGAAATGGCCGGCTTGAGAGTGACCGGGGAACTGAAGACGTTAAAGATCTTCTCAAGGCACTTCCGTGTGTGCTTGAAGGTAGTGCTTCATAGCACTTTGACTACGGTGACCTTCGAGAAGGCATCTGAGGCAACAAGCATGTGGCACTCATCAGGTAGCGAGCCAAAATCTATGGTGATGTCCTCCTAAGGGCCAGCACTGGGCTTGTCAGTGATTACGGGGCAGGGCGCTCTGGAGGCTTGCAAACCCAGCACCAGTGGCAGAGGGCAACTAGGTCATCAATGTCTGTTTCCAAATACCTTCCTCCTCAAACTTTGGTCTTGGTGGCCCCCAGATGTCCTGTGTAAGCCAGATGCTAGCACCCTTGGTCGCAGGGAAGCGGGTATCACAAGATGGTTTCCTCGCAAAATATGCTCAGTTCTTTGGGGATGTTGCAGAGAACAGATTGGTACCATAGAGTGATGTCGTTGTGTAGTCTGAGGTTGTGGAGGAAGTGTTTTCCTTGCCTGGACCTCACTACCTCAAAGGCCCTTTAGAGACACAAGTCTGAAGTCTGAGGATGTGGCATCAGTAACATCCTGGAGGGCTAGAGACTTTGGGCAACCAGTCTCAGCGATCCAGGGGGGTAACTCGTTGTCATCTGACAGGGTGCTGAAGGTGCAAGAGGCTGGCTGTCAAGGGTGCCTAGAGAGGTAGTCTGTGGCATTGTCACATCCAGGCCTGTAGCACCCAGTCAGCTGGTACTTTTGGAGATGTAGCACCCACTTCTCGATGCAAAATGCTGGGTGAGGCACTGTTCTTGCAAATTGAGGAATGAGCAGTTTGTGATCAGTGATTACATATAACAGGCATCCGTACAGATACAAGTTGAAGTGATGGTAACCCCACTTAATGGCGAGAGCTTCTTTTTCAATGCGTGGGTACCGTTCCTCCATCTTGGTGAGAGCCTTGCTAGTGAACACAATGGAAGTTCACAGATTGTCCTGACTGCGTTGCATGAGGACAGCCCCGAGGCCAACAGGACTTGCCTCCACCACAAGCTCAGAAACGCAGGGTTGAAATTTGCCATCACTATGCCATTCGGGATTTGTCCTTGATGGTCTGGTAAGCATTACTCTCTGTCACTCCCCACGTCCAGGGAGTGGAGACTTTGGTCAACTGCCTCAGGGGCTAGGTCAGGGTGTCAAGGTTGGGGATAAACCTACCACAGTATGTGGCGAGGCTCAGGAAACTCCTGCCTTCATGGCCAATATGGGAGCTGGTGCCTCTTTGATGTCAATGCACTTGTTGGGGTCAACTTTGATCCCTTCATTTGAGAAGATATAGCTAAAGAATTCCATCTCCTGATGGATAAACTGGCACCTGTTGCGGATAGGGCCAGCCAAGCTGGTCCTGAGGAGTGCAGCTCGTAAGCCGCGGTGATTGCTGTCGAGGGTGGGCCGAGGTAGGAGGATATGGTCACAGATGTTGATAATGCCCTTGAGCACGATAAGAACGTCATGTAGAGTGTTCTGAAAAACCTCATCAGCGGACACGATTCCAAAGTTCAATCCCTGATAGCGGCAGAGGCCAACATGGTTGAAAAATGTCGTCATATATCTGCTATCCTCATGGAATTCCAGCGGATGATTGCCTGAGTCCAGGTGTAGTTTGGAGAACCACGTTGAGCCATTGATGTCTGCAATCAGGTCATGAATCGTTGGAGGGATTTGAAGGTTCATATCAATGCATATCTGAATGCATCCTGGCTGCTTTTGTTGGCACCACCAGAGAGGACACCCATGGGGTGGGGCCTAAGCATGAGCGAATTTTGCGGATCTCGCGTTCGCGAATTTTGCGGATTTGCGGATTCGCAATCCGCAAAATCCGCGAATTCCCGCGAATTTGCAGATTTTTTTTTTGTGTTCGCCCGTGTTTCTGCCAGTTCGCGAGGGTTTTGTACACTTTCGCAAATTGCGAACTTACCTGTCGGGTCGCAAGTTTCGCGAACTTGTTGTTTCTACGTGTCCAGCCTGTTTGGGACACTCTTCTTCATCACTGCCACTCTCTGTCACCACTGCCACTCTCTGACTACTCATGCCACCCTCTGGCCCACCCATGCCACCCTCTGTTTCATCACCACACCCTCTGGTTGTCCAGTGTACATTATTTTCGGCAAAGCAAAGCACACCTTCCCTGCCTCAAGTGACCTGAATTAATTTGGGGCTGATTAATGTGTCACAGAATATTTTTTTAGCTGGCACCTGCTTCCTTAGTGCGCCCTGATTAGTGATCTTTTGCACTTGCTAAATGCTTTCATTGTTGCAAAATTAGTTACAACACCTGCCCTGCCCCAACTGACAATAATGAATTAGGGGCTGATTAATGGATTTTAACTTCCAGCCTGGCTCCTGCTTGTCTCCCTTAGCTGTAATTCAGGACCTTTGTGGCATATGTGTAACTATTCTGAGGTTCAGAGCAGGGTCACATAATAGTTTCAACTGGCAACTGAACTCTGGAGGGGCCCCTCAGGAAGCACTACAGGAAATGGCTACTAATGATGAGCCTGAACTTTTGAACCTGGTAAGTAGTTACTTTCAGTTTTGCTAAGATCGTATTTCTGCAATTTTGCACTTATTCGCGGGGCGCGAACTCACGCGAACAGTGCGAGCAGTGCGAGCAAAATCCGCTGCTCGCGGATTTGCGGATTTTGCGGGAAATTCGCAAATCTCGCGGATTGCGGATTTCCCGAAAATCCGCAAAATCCGCGAGCGGAACGGATTTTCCGCCCATGCCTAGTGGGGCCCTAAACCTTCTCGTTTACTCATGCGTTGTCCAGCGTTTGCAGTTCTGCCTCTACTGCTGGACAGAGGTGGAATTGGTCTCTGCGGTGCTGTAATGCGACAGGGTGTCGGATCTATGTGCAGGGAGCCTGAAGGTTTGTTGAGACGCCCTAAGCCAGTGAAGCGGTGGGGAAAATCGTCAAGCAGAGCCCTACTGGCGAGATTGCTTACTGTGGCGGTGAAGTGAATCACCTAAAGATGCCCTGGCACTGCGAGCAAGTTTTCCTCTTGTGGGACACTAATGCAGGGTGTGTGGGGTGAACCCGCATTAACTGCAGGTGCCTTTGGGCTGTTGAGGTTTAGGTGCAGTCTGGCAGGAAGGCCCCCTGGACATGGTGGTCACTGATTCCAACTTGACTATCCACAGCAAATGTTCTGGGGTGGTAGAAGTTCGTGGAACGCTCTTTTGATCTGGCTGGTTCATTATTGGACAGTTCATGGGAACGGGCAAGCGTGAGGATTTGTCAGGTAACCTTGAAAGAGTTGGACTTGCACTTCCTTGTGCAAGTCATCAGCAGTGGACGTGCTTGCGAGCTCTCACAGGTGGGTGTAGAAGAGGTCAATAAATTCATCTTCATGTTGGTGAGCCTTGCGGAACATGAATCTTTAAGACTCGGGATTCATCTGGGGGTGAAAATAGGTGTTGAGGGCCACTATTGCACCATCATAGTCATCATCTGCTCCTGTACCAGGAATGTTGCTGAAAAGTTTGAAGATTTTGTCTCCAGCATAGTGGAGGAGCAGGGATCTCTTGGTTTCCCCAACAGTGTCTTTTGTCTTTCTTAGACTTGTATAGATATTTCAAAGTGGCCCTATGGATAATTGGTATACTAAATATCCCATTAAAGGTCATTAACCACATAGACTTAACATACGTCACAGTCTGTGACTGCGCCAGGAATGACCACTGTTCCTCCCTACATCTGTACTGATTATTTACCCAATGTCTCATTCGAGTCTGATTGATTACCTGTCTACCCTTCCCCCTCCTCTCTCCCTTACCCCTTTTCACCTATGTCTATTATAACCTGTATGATTGCAAAAATGAAAATGAAGATATTTTTTTTAAAACAGTGTTTTTGTCTAGCAGAAGTAATTGCTGAGGCGTGTGACCCAAGTATGGAGCTGCGGTGACCAGATTGCTAAGTTCACTGAATAGAGAAAGTGAGTTGGAGGCACCTCCCAGAGTGTGAGCAGGCATGAGGTGTTGGAGGAGTGCTGCAGGCAAAAGACCCTTGGGTGGAGTTTGCTGAGGGGACTTGGCCTGCCCGTCGCTCTGCTGGCTGACATCCATAGCGTGATGATGCTAGGTGTTGATGCACGGAAGAGCCGACAGACGGTGGGTGTCAGGGACTGACCGTAAAAAATTATTGTATCGTTAATAAAAACCATTACAAAATTTTAAAAAGTGAAAATAAATTAATAGCATCGGTTTAGAACTTGTCAATATGCCTTGATAGTTTGGACTTAGCAACATTAATAATATTTTTATTTTTAAAAAAAATGTTATCAAAGAATGTTCAGTGCCTAGTCAACAGTCAGTATTGCATAGATCCATGCTGCAGCTTGATAGTTTCAGTCACAAGAGGCGCACTTTCTCGTTTTGTACCAGAATCTGTAGAGCGGCGAGAATGTTGAAGGCCGCCTTCACATCCGGTTGCATGGAGGAGAACTGCTAATTTTTGCAGCAAACATTACATTTTAAACTATCCAGCATTTAATGATTTGTCGAACGAGTAAAGCAGAAAATTAAAAAAGCATAACATCTTATATTCACAAAATGGAAGTGCTCATTATAGAATGAGAAGGGTAGGTTTTTGCAGAAGATAACTAACCTTACATATGCTGACATTCCTAGTATACATAGTCCACGGATGAATCAATAGAAAACAAATGTCTGCACTAAACAAGCATTTTCAAAGCCAATAATTTTGGCCAAGGTATAATGAAAACGTTTTCTGAAGCTTAATAAAAACACAAATACTAGAAACAGCATAGGCAACGCACACTCATGCACACACCCACACACATATACCCCCCCCAAAAGGCAACGTCTGACCTTTTCTGGGAAGTGATATTATTTTTAGATTGATTAATGTGCATGTGCTATTGAAATGCTACAGCAGAACAGGGGTGAACTCTGAGCAAGGAGTTGATTGAAGACAGGAAATTGTTATATTCCACCGCAGTTTTTGCATAATTACACGATATTTCATAAATTATGGAACAGCAGTTTTTCATGCGGAAATCCTTGCAGACAGCTATTGAAAGTACTTGAAAAAAGCAATACACGTACATATGGAAAAAATATATTGATATGTTACAAATACATAGCAAAAATATACAGTGGAAGAGCTGACCATTGACAAGGTATTTATTGTAATGTAATGCAATGTAATGTAAAGGCTCTTCTATAGCGCATGGCTACTCTGGAGCATCCCAGCGCTTAGGACTGACCAAAGGGAAGTGGATTGCAAGGAATGCGGAAGCCCAGACTCTAGATCCTGGGAAACAGAACAGTTTTCAGCTTCTTTCGAAATGCAAGTAAGTTAGGCTCTTGTCGGAGGGATGGAGGAAGGGCATTCCATAACTTAGCCGCATTATACAAAAAAAGACGACCCCCTGTGCGGGCCCTATTAATCCTGGGAATTGCTAATAGATTTTGCTGATTGGAACGAAGGTTCCTAGATGCTTTATAAGGCCTAATCATGTCATCCAGGATGGGGGACCTCTCCCATAGAGTGTTTTGTGGACCGTACAGAGGGTCTTGAAGTGAACCCGCTCCCTTACCGGAAGCCAATGCAGAACACTCAACGCGGGTCTAGCTGAGGAGCGATAGCTAGCACCCGTAAGTAGCCTCGCTGCAGAGTTCTGGGAAACCTGAAGTTGCCGAATAACCAAGACAGGGGCTCCTAGATAAAGCGTGTTCCCATAGTCCAGCCTAAATAGAATGAGGGACTGGACTATGGTTTTCTTGGCTTTTTCAGGTAGCTGAGGAAGGATTTTGCGGATTGTCTTCAACAACCCAAAGCAAGTAGCTACTGTCTTCCTTGCCTGGGTTTTGAATGACAGCTCCGCATTCAGCCAAAATCCGAGGCTCTTAATCTCGGTCTTTGGAGTGGGCCTTATTGACGAGGGTCGCAATAGTACTTTTCTCTTGCTTCTCAACAAAGAATGAAAACCTTTTCATTCCAGAGATGTGGGAAATTCAATTACTTTGTATTTGCATATTCACACAAAATTTCGGGGAAAGTTCATGAAATTGCATGTAATGACAAATTCCAAACTGGCTTCCAAAAATCCATGGGGAGGAGCAGGGGACTGCAGAGACCCTATCACAGGTCCCGCACCCTACGAATACTGTTGTAACTTGTCTGGACGCCACTCGTCATCCAGTGCACACCGTCCCCCCCTTCCTCTATGCCGACTCACTCAGGGGGCCAAGATACACACTTGTTGACTTTCTCAGCTTAACCTTGCTGCAAACTTGGGACACTACAACAAACACTCCGCCTGGAACTGTACGTCAACTCCATCCAGGAATACTTTGGGATCATATTGCGATTATCAATCCTTCAGCACCAGCTTCATAGGTGCGACCATATTAAGGACTATCGAATTTGAATGATCATTCATTGTATGCCCTGACGAAATTCCCTAGGCACGAAAGGGAATGAAACGCGTTGGCTGTGCCTGTGTATTTTAAAAGAAAATAAAGAACACATTAAAGAAAGGACAGAAGATTCACATAATCAATGAACTTTTTGTGTTGTTGACTTTATCGAGTGCACCTCTCTATTCTTTTGACAAATTCCAAACTGGCATGCAACTAAAAAAGTGCAAAAAATACAAGTGCACAAACAGTAGTTGCTCACGCTGTAATCTAAACATTGTTTCTATGCGCTTGGGTTAAATTTTTGCCTCGAATGGCACATAATTATGCGAGTTGATGTAATAGTATATTTTGCGTAATTTCATGCAACAAGTGTAATACGAATTTTTCAAAATTACACAAAAAGACTCCAGAGTAACAGAAATATTGCCTGGGCCAATTTTATACCATTATCAGCAATTCATTCCTGAGTAAATCACTTTGTGGGAAATTTAAGTTGAGTTCTGATTCTCCTGAGCACAGTACATTATTCACCACATATCTAGAGCTAGTCCAGGTCATGAGTTACTAGTTGACAAATATTTTCTTAGTTTTCCAGAACAGCTGCTAACTCCAAACTTCCTCATTTTATTAAATAGAATGTGAGTGACATGGCTTTTTCTGTTCTGGCCTATGCTCTCGAAACAGCCTTCCTCTTTGCCTGTGTCTTATGTTAGAACTGTTCATCTCTAGAAAGCAATTTACAATTTGTCTTCTTCTCAGCGGCGGATGCCATAGACAAATGGTGGTGAGGCGGGTGGGTTTGTGCGGGGGTAGAAATACAATATTAATTGTTTTTTTAAATGTACCTGTTTCCTCCAGCTGCCTTCAGCATCCCATCTTGTCCTGCCACCTCTTCTCTTCCTGCCTGGTCCCAGCAGCCCCTGGGACAGACTCCCTGCCCAATCCCCGTGCTGCAGTGCAGCGCAGTGATTCATCTGAGTGGGCAGTAAAGAGGCCATGCTCAGACCAGGGAGTTTGTGGGGTTTCTCCAGTGCGGCAGCTCAATGCAGCTAGGCTGAAGAAAACCTAAGTGTGCATGTGTGTTTTGGTCAGGCTGAGATGGTTGGCCAAACACACATGACCACTTAGGGAGTGGCGTGCACATAGCACTCCTCCTCCCACTCCATGCCTTGGCCCACCCCTCCCAACAGCACTGGCTAAGAACCAGTAAAAGCAAAATAAAACAAAGCAAGAGCATCATTTTTTTTTACATTTGCTGGCTCTGAACCAGGCAGTGAGAAGACTCTCCTCCGCCATTCGGAGGAGCCGCCACGGCTCCTTTTTATCTCTTATAACTGCCGAACCTTTTAATTAACATAAAAATGAGGCAGTGACAGCCCCGCCTGCACCAAGAAACCACTTGGATTGGTAGAACATTCTATAAAAGCTAAAATAAATAAGAAAAATGAAAATCAAACAATGCATGACAGTTGGTGTCATTATGAGTTTGGTGGAGTGCCGTAGCCATCAAACTGTTGATGAGCCCGCTCTATTCATAGTCAGATGGACCACTAGGTTTCCGATGGCCATGCCCTTAATAACTCTTACCTGATATCAATATCCTGACGTGATGGAGTAGGAGCCATCTTTGTAAGGACTTCAGACAGCCCACTCTGTTTAACTCGGTTTTTCAGATGGTTTTCTCTTTAGGTCAAACCTGCTGGTATTGAAAAAAAAGAAAATACTAGTATTCCTCCCCTCCGGGGAGAAAACTCCAGGGTGTCAAGATCATTAGTATTTTATTTTTCAAAAACAAACTCCCACTTTGGGAGTTTGTTTTTGAAAAGCAAAAAAAGTTTGGAGTCCAGCTGCTGGAAACAGGGCAGCTTTTCATCAAACTTTCTGTGCCCTCAGGGGCTTCGGTACAGCAGGGGCTACTGTGAAGAAACAGAGGTCACTGAAAGGCTGGCAGTGATCTCACAATAAGGTTGACGTTAGTCCATCTGCATGTGGGTGTAATATCCTCTACTACCCTGACAGACGGCGGCCATCTTCCCAACCTAAAGCAGGCCCTGTGTATTTCTGCTTTTGTTATTTGTTCAATGAGTCTTAACACTGTCTGATAAGACGCAGCAATCAATGTGTGCAACTTTTAAGCCACTGAGATTACCGTTGTTTTGTTGAAATCAGTCAACAGTCACAATATGTATGTTTCTTAACTCTGCATCTACTTGCCTTGACAATAAAATGTTATTAGACATTATGGATGTCATATTGTAATAGTACCATTTTGACTGTGCAGTTGTAAACTCCCACTCTTTCCTGACATGCCCATAACCATTGAAATAACCTGAATCTAGGGCCTTAGATTGTATCTTTGTCATCTCAATGTACAATTCAAATAAAAGTTTCAGGCAGTGCTTAATTTGAGCAGGTGGTTTCCGGTGCTCAGCACCAGAACTTAATTATCAGCACCTGTACCTATGACAGTCTGCCACTTGGTGGTGCTGTTTTTTTTCAATTGAAAGATGAGCACAACAACTGTTGTTTATTAATTCAATATACAATAAGAATGAATAATACCTGCTGCCAAATCCATTCTTTTATCTTTGGAGTTCTGAAATTGTCAGAATTGTACACACTTGTGGGAGAGTGACTTATTAGTTATGCTGGTACTGTAATTGACAGCTGCAATAAGCAGACCAAGCAGAAGTGGCCTGCTGTTTAGAGCCCTGGCGCTTATTTTCCTATTAGAAACTAAGCACTGATTCCAGGTTCTCTAACAACATTGAGCATGAGATAACTACTAGTCTTTCATATTTTTAAGCAAGAAAGGTTGGCTGTGCCAAGCCTGTAGGATTAGAACTGTTGGCAAGAAGAGAAAGGAACGGCAGCCACGGCTTATGCAAGGATAAGCTTCCAGCCTCGCTGTGGAAGACTAAGAAAGGAAGCTGCTACTGGCAGGTGATCTGAAGGCAGGCTTCACATGATAGACACCCCTATGCCTTCGCTCTGTTATCCTTTCTCACAGACCAATGACTTTAAATGAACCAAAGGATTTGCTTGCGCCGGAGCTGTCACAATCCTCCTACGAAGAGAATAAAGAACGCCTGCCTGGCTTGAAGCAGGTGAATTTCAAGACCCGCCCGGAAACAACAGGGGCCTTCATAGCGTGTGTTCTGTAAGTACGGGGCAGTCCTTCTTCACTCTCTATTCACACCTTTCTGATTAAAAGCCACTGTTTTTTTGCTCATAAATCCGGAATGCGCTGAAAGCCTTAAGTCAGGTCTGCTATCTATGTGTTGGTTTTACTCATTTTGGACAAAGACTGAAAGACAAAACAGTGACCTTTGATGAAAAGGGAGGGAGCGAAAGAGACAGACAGAGATACTCATCTTGTAGCTGAATTCAGAAATGTGTAAACAAATAACCTGAGCCAATACTGACTTCTATTCTTGTCTAAATTGTGTAATCCTAGGCAAACATTTTATTTGACAGCGCCACCTTTTTGTTTATTATCACATAGGAGCACCCTTTTAAATACTTGAGTTTTGGGTGTGCATTATACAAGCACCTTTGATATTTGATTTAGCAGACTCTAAAGTTGCTCCATCTATAATTAGAATCTAGGCCACGTTTAGGGTTTAAATGATTACAGACTTGCTGCTTAGTTCACTAATGGCATTGTTGTTGGGGTGGGGGCAAGCCCTGATAGTTTCTAAAAACCTTTAATGAATGTCTGTCTGTGCAGTGACATAATCTCATATACTAAGGTGGAACACTTTCACATATTAAAGAAATACACTGTTTTGAAATTTGAAGAGACTGCATCATATTTTTACATTACGTTTGTTGCACAATATACATGCCAAATGTTTTCATGGTTTGGCACATGACAGACTCTTACGGGCACATGCATCATTGTCAATTGCAATCGCAAAAGGTGCGAATTGCAATTTTCGGCAGTTTGCGAATGCAATTGACAAAATGTGGATGCATCATGTTTTTCGCAAATTTAGAAATCGCAATCATTTTGTGATTACTAAAATTGCAATTGCATTTAAGAAATCGCAATTTAAGATTTCTTAAATGCAATGCATGAACATTTTTAATTTGCGAATTCGCAAATAGGGAGAGGTAATTTACCATGAAGTTGACCTTCATGGTAATTTCCGAAAACATTCAAAAATGCACAAAAGTGAATTTTTGAAAGTTTCATTTTATACACACACATGCCCTTGGGGCATGTGTGTGTGAAAAATGCACTTAAAGTTAGATTTCAGGGGTGCAGGGTGGGTCCTTTGGACCCCCCCCTGCACCCTTGAAATTGCATTTTGAATTTGCGATTCGCAAATTGCGAATCGCAAATTGAAAATGACCTCCCATTCATTCCTATGGGCCTCTAGGCCCATAGGAATCAATGGGAAGGGATTCCTTAATTGCGATTCGCAAATTGTGAATAGCAATTAAGGAAATTGTGTGATCCTAGGCAAATATTTTATTTGACAGCGCCTCCTTTTTGTTTATTATCACATAGGAGCACCCTTTTAAATACTTGAGTTTTGGGTGTGCGTTATACAAGCACCTTTGATATTTGATTTGGCAGACTCTAAAGTTGCTCCATCTATAATTAGAATCTAGGCCACGTTTAGGGTTTAAATGATTACAGACTTGCTGCTTAGTTCACTAATGGCATTGTTGTTGGGGTGGGGGCAAGCCCTGACAGTTTCTAAAAACCTTTAATGAATGTCTGTCTGTGCAGTGACATAATCTCATAGACTAAGGTGGAACACTTCCACATATTAAAGAAATACACTGTTTTGAAATTTGAAGAGACTGCATCATATTTTTACATTACGTTTGTTGCACAACATACATGCCAAATGTTTTCAGGGTTTGGCACATGACAGACTCTTACGGGCACATGCATCATTGTCAATTGCAATCGCTAACGGTGCGAATCGCAATTTTCGGCCGTTTGCGAATGCAATTGACAAAATTGGGATGCATCATGTTCTTCGCAGATTTAGAAATCGCAATCATGTTGCGATTTCTAAAATTGCGATTGCATTTAAGAAATCGCAATTTAAGATTTCTTAAATGCAATGCATGAACATTTTTAATTTGTGAATTCGCAAATAGGGAGAGGTAAATTACCATGAAGTTGACCTTCATGGTAATTTGCGAAAACCTTAAAAAATGCACAAAAGTGCATTTTTGAAAGTTTCATTTTATACACACACATGCCCTTGTGGCATGTGTGTGTGAAAAATGCACTTAAAGTTAGATTTCAGGGGTGCAGGGGGGTCCTTTGGACCCCCCCTGCACCCTTGAAATTGCATTTTGAATTTGCGATTCGTGAATCGCTATATTCCATTTCTTTTTATATTTTAATAAAAAACTTTTAAATCCAAAAAAAAAGAAAGATTAAGCATGTTTGCAAGCATGAAGATTAAAAACAATTTCTAGTACAAAATGAAAATGACTTCCCGTTCATTCCTATGGGCCTCTAGGCCCATAGGAATCAATGGGAAGGGATTCCTTAATTGCGATTCGCAAATTTTGAATCGCAATTAAGGAAATTTAAGAAATTGCAAAAAAATTTGCGATTTTTTGTTGCATAGCCGTTTGCGATTTCTTAATTGCGATTCCTTAATTTTCGCAATTAAGAAATCGCAAACGGCAACAATGATGAATGTGGCCATTAGAGCCAAGCCAAAGGCTCAGCTCTGGCTCAGCTCGCCCTGTTAACTTGCCTGCGCGTCCTCCCCTATTTGTGAATCCGGCTTAGTACATGGGGCGTTAGTTACTTGACAAAATGCTTTGTAAAAGGCGAGGGCTAGAAAATGGCGGCCTGTCGGTATGCACCTCTTTGTCAACTCTATCATCAAGGCTACTTGTAGAACAGATGAAGAAGAGTGTATGCAGTGGAAATACATCTTAAAATAGGCAATCCCAGGGCAGGGTCTTCTGTCCCTATTGTTTTACATGACCCTAGCCATGAGTTCCTACAGAAAACTACCAGGCCCAATTGGGACGGGTAGGGGCGTAACTTCATGCGGGTGTTTGGGGGTGTGACATCCACGGATGCCTTGTTGTTCTAATTTCATTAGGAGGTTTAACTTGTTCATGTTTGTGGATCGGGATCTTATATATAATGACCAGTTTACAAAAACAAATGGTAAATTTGCACTCACAGAAGTACTCCTTGAATGGGTGGAAATCTACTTATTTTAAGGAATTCACAAACATTGGCACTGGTAGGCTTAGAAAGCTGCACCAGTCTCAAGTTTCCAGACTCACACCTGGCACTCAAACACCAAAAAAAGTAATGGGATGAATGATTGCCGCTAGTCTAACCAGTGGCAACCACTCGAGGTAGCATAAGGACCCTGACGCTGTACTGACCCTGTTCCTCATGGAAACAGTCCATCCCGAACCTTGGTCATCTCATTCCTCCACCCTGCAGCCCACTGCTCTTTAGTCTGGACATTTGATATCACACCCCCCACGCCCGAATCTCAACGACGAAGCGACTTCACTGGTTCTTTATTTATGATCTTTCTCCCACATCCTGAATATTCACCACATTATCTTACAGGCTCCATTCACCCTGCCTCATCTTAGAAGCTGATCAGTTGGAATGAGAAATTGGGCCAATGGATGAGTTAGGCGGCCATTATCTAACGTCAAGAAGTTCATGATTGTGTGTCTAAAGCGAAAACACACTGAATTGAAAGAGTGCTATTATTTGAATCTCTGCCTTTGTAATAATGGGAATATGTTGAATTGCCTCATATAAATAAGATTGTTCAAAAGAGCTGAAATCTTTATTTCGACATAAGGAAACCAGAAAGATCTCATGTCTTGATTAAAAGGAATAATCTGTGGGTTTACGGGGGCTTGTGTGTCTCAAGGTGTGAGTCTAGGGCGGTCCACATTTCCCCTCTGGCTGTGTGCGTGGGTGAGTGTTTTGCGGTGATGTTGTCTGCGCCTCCCAGGAAGATTGCCCAGTTGAACCACCTCCTGAACGTTGCCTTGCCTGTGTTTTTCCAGTTTGCTAGGATTGTCTTGACTGCGGCTGTGAGAAGGAGGTCAATTAGGTCTCTATCTCCCTTGCATTTTAACTCTGGGTCCATGAGACCGCTGGGGCCAACAGACTCGTCGGCGATGAAGTTCAGCAAGCAAGACCAAATGTCATTGTATACAACGTGTAACCCTTTGGCCGTCTGTAAGTGCCCCATATCCTTACTGTACTGTATTGTATTATACCTGTAGAAAATGTTTTCAATAAAATACTTTGAACTAAAAAAAAAAGAATAATCTGTTATTTTTCGCTATCTCCCAAAAGGAGCTTATTCTGGGTGCAGGCGGTGCTGCAAATAAAAATCTCCACAGCTTACTTCCTGCTTCCTGTTGTGGAGCGCAAGGCACAGCGTGCTGTGACATCAGTGTGTAGGTGTGGCTAAGAGCAGGCCTTGACCGAGCATCACTTCAGTTTGCTTCAGAGGGCATGCTATGCATTTCCTGGTCAACAAACTTCATGGGCAAACAGTGTTTGTAGACATTTTGAGAAGGAAAATTGTTTTTTCGGTGAAGAAATGGGAGAGGGTAGAGGCTGGTCCCAAGTGACGCATGATGCTGCAATTGTCCTGGTGCCAGTGAGTGGCCTTAAAATACCTTAGAGCGGCTAATATATTACTGACAACAGCTCTTGCCACCATGATGCACTACACAAAAACATTTAGAAGACCACCTCAGGTAGAACATCTCGTATACCCCAACACTGGTCTAGGATGTCACACTGCCAACCACGTCAGGCCTAGACAACCTCTAATCGCTGGGAAAATGGCACCTTATCTTCCTGAAAGATAATAAAGCAATTGGTAAATGCCCTCCGGAAGACGGTTCTGACATTAAAATTCATGAGCCCCAGTTTATTTAACGTGACACTGACACACGACCAGAGGTGAACCAGAACCCATTACCCACAACATATCATCACAGGAGTACCCAAGCTGAGTTAGATACAAACTCCACAATTGTGTGGTGCCTTAACACAATAATGCATTTTCTTCAGAAGCATCTATAATTCTGAAACAAATTTGCTGTAAAACATACTTCCATTAATGATTATTCAAATACACAAAACTGAATTGAAAATGTATCTAAGATCACTGCACTGTTCAGCTGTCTGATGCTTGAGTCTATAAGGTCTGTCAGCGACCCTTGACCCTGTCACCAGGTAGGTCGCCCCCCTAGCCACCGCGTGGTCCTCCCCGTGCTGTGTGCTGTGCTCAAACCGTTTTTTCCTTCTGCATTTCCGCATTGACTTGTGCCTGTGATTTCGTCGTTCCCCTTTTGCCTTCTGTGCCCTCCCCGCTTCCCGCCTCTGACCGCTGTTTCCCTTCTGTATTTTTTTGTTTTTACTTGTGCCTGTGATTTCTTAGCTCCCCGTTTTTGCCTTCTGTTTTCTGTTTTTAGTCTTCCTTCGCTCCCCCTTGCCTTCTGTGCCCTCCCGCTTCCTGCCTCGCCCTCGGATTCCCGCCGCTGCTCCCTGCGGCCACGACCCCCGCCATTCCCATTCGCCACACTGCTCCCGCCTCCTAGCTGCTCCTCCCTCCCTCAGCCCCTCATATGGAGGCCGCACGGCAAACACGCAGTGGTCACGCGCAGCGGGCGAGCCGATTGTGCACCGAAGGCGCGCCAAAGGCAAGCCCGTCTGCGCCCGTCCACGCCTGGACCGCGCCCAGCACCAGGACCCCTGGTCCTCGATGATGCCACTGCTCCTGACGCACTTACGACGCCGCCACCCTCCACGCACTCAACGCCAGCCGGAACCCCGCCTGCTACCGAGCCACCCCGAGACGCACCCACGGACCCTTCACCTGCCAAGCCTGCCAATTCACCTGCCTCCGAACCTGCACCACACCCACCAAGCCGAGAACCAGCAACAACCACCTCAGGTGCATCCTGCTCAACACCTGCTCCATCCACAGGCACGCCGTGGAACTCTGGAACCTCCTCGACACAACTTCCCCAGACGTCGCCTTCCTCACGAAAACCTGGATAAACGCCTCCTCAGCCCCCGACATCGCCATAGCCATCCCGGATGTCTACAAGATCACCCGGAGGGACCGCGTCAACAAAACCGGAGGAGGCATCGCCATCGTCCACAGAAACACCATCCGCATCACGACCAACTCCGACGACACCCTTACCGCCGCAGAACACCTTCACTTCCAGATCCACACAGACCCCAAGACCACCCTCAGAGGCACCCTCATCTACAGACCCCCGGGACCACGCACACAATTCAGCGAAGCCATCGCAGACGTCGTCAGCCCACATGCCCTCACCTCCACAGACTTCATCCTCCTGGGGCACCTCAACTTCCACCTGTAGAACAACAAGGACTGCAACACCACCGCCCTGCTGGACAACCTCGCCAACCTCGGACTCAAACAACTGGTGAACACCCCCACCCACTATGCCGGACACATGCTTGACCCTGTCTTCTCCTCCAGCAAGCACATCTCCTTCAGCCACTCCACCGGACTACACTGGACAGATCACAGCTGCGTCCACTTCAACTTCAGGAGAACTACGACACACCACCACCCGCAACAGGTTCCCCGCAGAAGCTGGAGCAAGATCACTGCCGACCAGCTCACCACCTCCCTCAGCCAGAACGGGCCCACCAACACGACGGACCCCGATGAAGCAGACGGCAACCTCACACAGTGGCTCACCAACTGCGCCGACGAACTCGCACCACTGAAGAATCCTCCTAGCAGAAAGCTATCAGGAAAACCTTGTGGTTTACCAACGACCTCAAAAATTCCAAGAAAACCTGCCGCACCCTCGAGAAAGCCTGGCGCCACGACCAGACAGCAGAGAAAATGACAGCCCTCAAGAACGCCACCCGCAAACACCACCAGCTGATCCGCACCACCAAGAAGACAACATTCAAAGAACGACTGGACAACAACACCCACAACAGCAAGGAACTCTTCAGCATCGTCAAAGAGCTCTCCAACCCCAGCCCTGCAACAACAACATCACACCCTCACAAGACCTCTGCGACTCACTCGCCTCGTTCTTCCACAGCAAGATCACCGACATACACAACAGCTTCAGCGCACTGACCACGCACCCAACCACCGAATCAGCGTCCCCCACCACCACCCTCTGCACCTGGACCCCCGTCAGCACCGAAGACACCACCCGCATGATGAACACCATCCACTCCGGCTCCCCCACCAACCCCTGCCCTCACCACATCTTCAACAAAGCTGACTCCATCATCGCACCCCAACTCTGGAACATCATCAACAGCTCCTTCGCATCCGCCACCTTCCTGGAGAGCTGGAAACATGCCGAGCTGAGCGCCCTTCTCAAGAAACCCACTGCAGACCCCACGGACCTGAAGAACTTCCGCCCCATCTCGCTCCTCCCCTTTCCAGCCAAAGTCATCAACAAGACCGTCAACAGACAACTCTCCGCCTTCCTCGAGACCAACGGATCCCTCGACCCCTCACAGTCCGGCTTCCGAGCAAACCACAGCACCGAGACCGCCCTCATCGCAGCCACCGTCGACATCAGGTCCCTGCTCGACAACGGGGAAATTGCTGCCCTCATCCTCCTGGACCTCTCAGCAGCCTTCGACACCGTATGCCACCACACCCTGATACAACGCCTCAGCAACACCGGAATCCAAGGATCGCACTAGAGTGGATCAGCTCATTCCTCGCCGGAAGAACCCAGAGAGTCCGCCTCCCCCTGTTCTTATCCGCGGCCACTGAAGTCATCTGCGGAGTCCCGCAAGGATCCTCACTTAGCCCCACCCTCTTCAACGTCTACATGAGCCCTCTCGCTGCCATCGCACACCAACACAACCTTAACATCATCTCCTACGCCGATGACACCCAGCTGATCCTCTCCCTCACCAACGACCCCGCCACCGCCAAAGCTAGCCTCCAGGAAGGAATGAAAGACGTCGCGGAATGGATGAAGATCAGCCGTCTGAAACTGAACTCAGACAAGACGGAAGTCCTAATACTCGGACCATCTCCCTCAGCCTGGGACGACTCCTGGTGGCAACCCGCCCTGGGCAGCGCACCCTAGCCAACGGACCACGCACGCAACCTGGGCTTCACCCTGGACTCCTCCCTCACGATGACCAAGCAAGTCAGCGCCGTCTCATCGTCCTGTTTCAACACCCTGCGCATGCTCCGCAAGATCTTCCGTTGGATCCCCACCGAAACCGGGAAGACGGTCACCCAGGCCCTCGTCACCAGCCACCTGGACTACGGGTTCTACACTGGAACCACAGCCAAACTTCAGAAAAGACTCCAGCGCATCCAGAACGCCTCAGCACGACTCATTCTGGACATCCCTCGCCGCAGCCACATCACCGCCCACCTGAAAGACCTTCACTGGCTCCCCGTCAACAAAAGTATCACGTTCAGACTCCTCACCCACGCACACAAGGCTCTCCACGACATGGGCCCGAAGTACCTCAATAGCCGCCTCACATTCTACACACCCACCGCCAGCTCCGATCCGCCAGCCTCGCCCTCACATCCGTCCCACGTGTTCGGAAATCCACCGTCGGAGGAAGATCCTTCACCTACCTAATAGCAAAGACATGGAACTCCCTCCCCACTCACCTACGGCTGACCCAGGACCATCTCTCCTTCAGGAAACAACTCAAGACCTGGCTGTTCGAGCAGTATCAACCCCCCCCTCCCCTCAGCGCCCTGAGACCTTTACGGGTGAGTAGCGCGCTTTACAAATTTTGTGATTGATTGATTGATTGTGTCATCTGAAGATGTGTTTACTGTCTTGCGGTTTTTGGTAACCCTAGGACACGTTTTCCTGTTGAGTCTTTGGCCTGCAGAACCCTAATAATAGATCTACTTTCCTAGTCGTGAACCAGAGCGGTCCGCGATTGACTTCCAGGTGTTGCAGCTTGGAAGAAAAAGGCTTGGACACCTTTACTCTCTTTACAGATTCTGGAGATAGAAAGAAAGAGGGAAGAATCTGATTTCAGCAAACGAGGGGGGGGCAGCTTTGGAATTTCTTACATAGGAACAGCATCCTAATCTGATTCAACGCCCGGTGAACTAAGAAAAGAGATTTTTAATATCTTTATGTTTGAAACTTTCAATCAATGTAGAAATGTTATGACTGTGGAAATCTAGTTGGCTTTGCAACGTCCATGATCACCCGAACAGCTTAAGTCTGGAACCTCTGTAGATAAGCAAGCAGATAACTAGGGCGGCCTATGTAGATACAACAGAGTCAAACATATTTTATTATCGTCAAAACAGAATCCTTTACCATAACCAAATCTAAAACTCTTGAAATATGCCCTTCCTGGCTTCAATTGGATGGCTACACTTAAATCACCTTTGGTGTTGCCAAATCTCCCAGATTCATCTTGAGCAAGTATCTCTCTTTGGATGATCATGCCAAGCAAATCACAGAATCTGGTAATTACAAGCGGCATACTCCACCTCCCAGGGTTCTGGTTAGCCATGCAAGCACTGCATGTTCCATACTGATTTTGGATACACTAACCTATCAAGTCTACCTAGTTCCTCTGCCCTTCTAGGCACGTCTTAAGCGCATGGGCAAATGACTTTGACTAGGGACACAGCTTTTCATGGCCCCCCGCTCAGATGTCTGCATCGCCTGTTCTGTGGTGCGTGACTGGAGCTTAGAAGGAGGCAGGTACATGTTCTTTGTATGTTCAGTGCGTGTGTATGTGATTGCGTGTGTATTTTAACCTACCTTGAGAAACCAAGATTTCCTGTGTATGTTCCATTTTCCTTCCCATTTTCATCAAATGTAACTCTTAACTTTAACCCCATTTCACGTACCTGCCTATTACTATCTTTGCCCAGAATTTGAATTAACTTCCTAATGATTTTGTCCCATTTCCTTTTCTACCCAATGTTTTTTGGCCTATTAAATCATATACTCGTTTCCCAGTGCCTTATCTTCTTTTACAATTACTTTTGGAAATGTTTAGGAATCAGGTAAATTCCATTTTGTCCCTTTTTGTTACCGTGAAAGGTTTGCCAGTCGCAGGCGTGAACACTGTTGCCCAGAGATATACGTGTCCGCAATTGCTTCTTAGACCCATTTTATGCCACATCACAACAGTGCTCACAGTGGGCCGGGAAAATGAAGCATGTTTTGTGCAATAACTATTTCTATTGTAAACCGACGTTGCACGGATTTAATGTGCAGTTTGTAAAACAGTTGCAGTTCAGCTTATAAGTAATAATTTTCCATGAAAGCATTGTGACTCATTTCATGGAATCAAGGCTGGAAAGCCATTCAATGTAACCAAAAAGCCTCTGAAACCTTGTCCCCACAGTGCAGAATTGTTTGCACACATCATGCCAGTTATTCTGTCCAAAATGTGCTTCACAACCTATCCTTAAGACCGTCGATTAGAAAAGCGGTTCACAGATCACCGAGGCTTCCTGATGCCTGCCCAGTGGCTCTACGACTGTTTAGCAAATCAAATAGCAGCAGATTAATAAAGCATTTATACATACAGGCTAAAAATGAAGTTGGCATCCTCCTTATTCTGATTAATCGAATCAGAGTAAATAAACCAAATAGAATGTTGCATGAACAATTGGTGGCCTCAATTGAAGCACTGGTATGTGCCGACAAGGAGTGCATAGACAGCATACATTAGGAGTGAAAAAAAGACATGGTGATAAGCTAGAGTCTACCACGTCGATTTTTATTTTAGAAACGAAACCGCTTCAAACTTTCCATTACAGAAGGTAAAAAAAAATGAATGTAGGAATCCTGAGAGATATTTGAAGAATCTTGGATAGATAATTCCTCAGAAACGTGAACCTGTACAATCTATGCTATCCAGGGGCAGCTCCTAAGCATGAAAAGTCTGAAAGATTGCTGCTGGATTCATATAAGGTATGTAATCTGAGCAGGGAATTTGTTTTCCCAAATCAAAGCCTGTGCGATTGATATTCTGTGGGATAGGTTGTCCGTCCACAGCCTGGAAGGTCTGTATACCATAAGATAGCTTGGCCTGTAGAGCCTATAAATCCATATATATATTTCAAAAGTCATCAGCCCTGAGCCTATAACAGAGTCTCTTGAAGTTAGATGTCCCAAAGCTATGACACCTGGTTGTTTCCCATCTGTAATCAGTTTATCACTCTGGCCTGTTCTGAAGCTTTTGTACTTCGGCTAACTTTTTGGGGTTTTTAAGCGCCAGGGTACCCTAGGTAGGATATTTGTTGCCATCTATAAATACCAATACAAAATACAAATACAATGCAAACATGACTAGAGAAGTTTCGATCTGCATTTCATCTACTGGGCAATGGAGAGAGGTGTGGGATCTTAGGCTTTGGTACATTTCTGGATTAGAAGTTCACAAGGAGACGTGGATGAGAGCAGAAGACCCACAACCTTGATGGCTTCATATTCTAATGGAGTGTTTTCCAGGTTAATGTGAGCTAGGGAATGTGAGCTAGGGAAGTTGAAGTAACCTCGAGGAAGGAAGTACTGATTGTGGTCTCTCTATTTCGGAGCTGGCAATCT
Source organism: Lissotriton vulgaris (assembly GCF_964263255.1). Lineage (NCBI taxonomy): Eukaryota > Metazoa > Chordata > Amphibia > Caudata > Salamandridae > Lissotriton > Lissotriton vulgaris. The sequence goes on from NW_028250138.1 coordinate 67,101, forward strand.
TGCAGATGGAGAGAACATACAGGAAACAAATATTCCTCATATTATTGAACTGCATGTGGCCTGGCTGGAAAAGCTTTTTTACAATGCTATTTGACATGATCAGTCACCTTGAAACATTTGACTTGGTTCTGGGAAGCACTGATAATCTAGATGTAAGGGAATTTGAATGTAATTAAGAGGAGGAGACCTTGTACCAGTGTAGAATATTTATATTGGTGGGCTAGATAAACATGGAAAAGGAGCAGCGGCCTGACCGTATGGGCTAAGGTGTCCCCCCCACCTCTTTCGAGTCAGGAATAGTGTCTGTCAGTCTGAAAAAAGGTCAGCCTCACAGACACTCTTTTGGTTCAGATCAGGCAGCCAGGAGCTAGACTTGTGCTGAATGCGCAGGCTCCTGGCTGCATGAGCTAAACTTTACCAGGCTGAGGATTTCACAGCTCTGTGGGCACAACCTCGTCAGCCTGGCAAAAGTGCCTTGAGGCCCTCCCCTTGTGAAGAAAGGGAGCATCACCGATTGCCTCGTTCCCGGGAGCTTTGGTTTTAAGCCCTGAAGTGCCCAGGGCTGAGTGTCAATTAGTGACACCTCGTCACAGAGTGGGGTAGTGTCAGCAGTCTCACTGACCCCGCTCCACCCTACACTGGGGCGAGGTTGGGACTGCTGCCTTTTCTCGGGCCCTAAGCCTTGGAGCTCCCGATTTTGGGACCTCTGAGGCTTCCCTGGCCGAGAGCTGCTGTTGAGGTAAGATATCTGGTTTTTTTTGTTTGGTGCATGTGTTTATGTATGAATACGTGTGTATTTGTTAGTGAGTGTTGTGAATGGTGAGGGTGTGGGTGTGCGTGTGTGAATGAGGTGTATGTGTACTTGTGTGCACCCCACCCCCTCCCTGGTCTAATGCCACTGAGAGGTAGCAAGAAAATCTGCAGTGATTCAAAAGAAGATACATAGTGACGTGTTGAAGTTCTTTATGGGGACAGGGATATTACAAAGGGGCATAGGGAGTTTTAGGTAGCAAGTTACCCAGAGATGCTCACACATGACAAAATACATCTACCATTCTTGTAAAACAAAAATATGTACAATCGTGTACGACATAGCGATAAACGAGTTGTAGAAAGTACAGAGGCACATATTTATCAAGGTTTTGACGCAAAAGGTAAGTGAGATTTATCAAGCCACGCAAGGCCACCTTGCGCGGCGGCATGGCTTGATAAATCTAGAGTAATGCAATGCAGCGCAAATCACTGCCTTGCGTTACGCTGCCCAAGGGAGGAATTCCATGGGTGCAGCATGAGTCTTCCCATGGATCTACCTAAGACTTTTGGGGCATTCACAGATTTACCATTAGTGGGAGACCTGGGAATGCGTCAAAATGCTACGCGAGGTACAACAAGGAAAAATAGCTTTAATTCCCCTCGGTGTTTCCTCTTTTTATGTGTACTGTAATCTGCAGCACACATAGAAAGCGGAAAATGCCTCTCAGGAATGTTATTGTGCAGGAAAGTACCCCTTCTTGCACAAAAATAATCCTGCCTAAAACACAGGCACCCTTGCAAAATGACGCATGTTGCACTGTATAATGTTAAATACGGCTCATTCCTGACCTTTCACGCAGTGCAGACCAGCACTGTGGCTTGCTGCGTTGCGTTGCACTGTGTGAAAGACTGATACATCTGCCCCTAAGTGATGCAAGCACTAGCATCCCTCAGTAACGTTGTTTTAAATAAATACAGTAATCAGATGATGGATTTTAACAGGGTGAGGATGCATGGGGTATACTGAAGAGAGTGGGCAAGAGATGGCCAAGTATGTCATCTGGGGATGACACATTGCTCAGTTTCTGCAGGATAGGTTTCTAGTTTTTACTTTTCCTACTACAAATGATTGTTATCTGTTGCATTTTCTCAGTTGGACTAAACGGAAACAAGGTAATGTTACAATTCCAAGAATGCATTAGGTTATTAACTCAGCTCAAGATGTTTTCAACTGCAGTTTTTCTGTTAAGAAATCATTGCAGAAATGAATGAAAACATCTTTATAGGAAAAAAAGAACATCAAGATACAATCATGGGATAGAATCAATATAAACCAGTGCTAAATACCCAAATTAAAAGAATCAAAGTTTCTACAAATAACAGAATTCATGCAAGCAAAGAGTCCCTGAAGTGGGGCAGTATGAATAAGCCCCTGAGTGCTTTTGATAATGGTAATGTACCTTATAGCTTTGACAAACTTTAACATGACGTGCTACACTTGTGTGCATGTGCGTCTGAGTGTATTCAGTTAGCAATAAACGTGCATTAGGCATTATAGTAAGGCCATTATTTATGAAGGGCTTACCCTGCCGTTGCGTCACTTTTTGTGATGCTTCAGCAGTGTTAAAAATGCAACACACTGTCATATTTACAAAGTGACGCATCTAGGCAGATACATCACTTTGTAAAGCGCTGCGCATCATTATACCTGCATCAGGTATAATGTATGCAGGGTGGGCGTTCCTTCGTAGGAAAGCCTTGTAGAAGTGACGCAGTGAAATCTATGAGATTTTACTGCAACACTTCTAGGGCGTCACTGCGTCAGATCCTTATGCCTGCTTCACAGCAGGCATAAACCCTGATGCAGGCTCTTTTACATGGGACTCTCCCATGTGTAATGATACGTTGCTGGAGTTGCGTCAGTTTTCCGACACACTCCAGCAATGTGTCATTACTGCACCACCAGATATATCAAGATTCCTGATGTATCTGGCCAATCCTTGCGACATCGAGCGCCAAACTGTAAATACAGCGCAAGGTGTCGCAATGCAACACTTTTCATAAATAAGGCCCTAAGGGCCAGATGTAGGAGCCAAAATACCGGTCCATAACGGCCGATTTCGGCCGTTACCGACCGGTATTAAGTATTTGGCATGTAGGGGCCCTATTTTACCGATTCGGTAAATTTACCGATTCGGTAAATTTACCGAATCGGTAAAATACCGAATCGGTATTTTTACCGATTCGGTACCTTGCAGATGTAGGTGGGACTCTTCTGAGTCCCACAGGCCTTACCGAATCGGTATTTTACCACCCAATCCAATTGGGTGGTAAAATACCGATTCCAGGTGTGCATGCACATATGTGCATGCACACCTATGCCATGTGACAGACGGGCATGTCTGCGTGCCACATGTCACACGTGCCTGAATTCAGGGTGCTAAAGGGTGTCAAAGTGACACCCCCTGCACCCTTGCAACATTCGGTATTTACCGAATCGTTAAATACCGATTCGGTAATGCCCATTGATTCCTATGGGCTTCAATGCCCATAGGTAGGAATCAATGGGCATTACCGAATCGGTATTTACCGATTCGGTAAATACCGATTCTTACAGAATCGGTAATTCAATTACCGATTCTACCTAAATCTCCACCCTTCTATTTTACCGATTCATAAATACCGAATCGGTAAAATTCGGTATTTATGAATCGGTAAAATATACTTACCTACATCTGGCCCCTAAGTGTTTAGCACAAGCTCTTATTTTGTTTGTTCACAGTCTGCAGAATATTAATCTCTTCTTTTATGTGTGCAAATTGCCTCTTGTCTTTCAGCTTCATGCTGCTCAGCTTGAAGAGCAACTTTCCGTTCCTGCACAGCTCATTATTATTAACAACAGCTAGGAGACAAAACTTTCATTTCGGAACAACAGATCTTTGGTCTGTGCCTGACAGGTCTCGAGAACAGCATGCACTGCCTCTTCTGTTGCTTCAAACAAAAGTGTTGTGTTCAGTTAAGTGTTTCTGCTTGCCCAAGAAATGGAGTCAGCGGTGCCAGTCTCTGGCTCCATTGAGATGCTTTGGAATTTAGGATAATCAGGCACTGGGTGATAAACACAATCTGGTTAGGCTAAAACACAGTTCATAGAGAACTTTTGCTCAACCCTTGATAGGTATGGCACAAGCAGCAGGCAATTCCACAGGGAGAGTTTGCACAGCTCCAAAAGTGTAAAAGACAAGAAAACAGCAACAAGGTTGTCGACGGTTGACAAGGACCTAGGTGCGATTTCATGGCAACTGCAATTGATGGACGTCAGGTTCACTAAGTGGGTCTCCCAGTTGAAAGTTTTTACTTTATAACTTTGTCACTTTTTTGGAGGTTGAAGTTTTGAAGAGGACAACGTCCACGGCTAAAGCGGTGAGAGGCCCTTGAAGCTGGAGATGTCATTGTTGAGCTCCTGCTGAAGGCACTGGTTTTGGTGCCAAAAGCTCCGAGCAGAGCAAAGCAGTGTTTCATGGAGGCTGAGGTCGTTATGCCATGGGGATAGATTTGTTCCCTTGCCTCATACCATACTATTCCTTTGACTTTAGACCCTTTTACAAAACTCGATTCCTTTTCCATAATATCCCGCTGAACTCACTTTCAGGGCAGCAAACTGCTGTGAGTAGGACAAACTTGGTTTTCTTGCATGTGTAGAGTGTACCCCTACACTGGCGAAGCATCAGCACATTTTCCCACTGCTGTGGATGTGGAAAAATACTACAACCACCCTTTCTCCAACAGATAGGAAAAAGTCCTATTGATCACTCTGGCAGCTGTCAGGTACCAAAGCAAGCTTCTGGGTGCCTGGTCTCTCTACAGCCAGGAGACAGCCATGGTGCAGTCCTCAGTTGTCATCTGATCTTGTTCGATTTTGGACTCCTTCTGATTTTGTGTCCTTAAGCAGGCCAATAGGAGGCCAACCAACCACTAGACCCTTGGGGAGCTGTGTCATTCCCTGGGTGCCAGGAGTCCGTGAGTCATTTTCTGTTAGCAGTGCCCTTCTTCACATATTGTTTTTCCAGGTTCAGGAGTTTTCAGAGCAAATGATTGTGATGTGACATTTTTTATCTTGTGCACTAGTGAATGATTGGATAATTTTCGCCACCTAATCCTTTTTTCTTGTCAATGTTCACCTCATTTTACATCACTTTCTCTTTTGCTTGCCACCACATTTTTTAGAAGCCCTAACTCCAAGATGGTTAACTCTTTCCATCTAGAGGGGCTCAGGCTCTCCTTCAGCTACTCCTCTATTTAGGTCAGGTATTCTTCTCTTTGTCAAGGACAAAAAATGGGGTTCCCTCCAGCTGGGGTTAGAGCCAAAAAATCTAGCATGGTCCTGGGAATGAATGCCAAGAGATACTGCCAGCCCCATTTGCCATACCAAGTTAAACGAAATATTGCTATGACTGTTCTTTGTTTTCCCAACTGTTCCTGCCCCTCTCCTAGGTGGCTAATCACTGCTAAGTGGCTAGTTGCTGACAATACCCATGCCTTTGTACAGTGGGAGTAGGGTTGTTAACTCTCAGCCAGGAATACATCTTGAACCTGCGGAGCGGGGCTGAGTGGCAAACTGGATCTCAGTTGCTTTAATTTCAGGCAGCGCAAAGTACATATCTAAAAGTTATGGGGCATATTTACAATAACTGGCGCATCCCTTGTATATTTCACTCAGGCACTTTTAGGAGGCTTTCCTGCGCAAGATCGCCCCCCCCCCCGCGGTGCCGGAACGCCGACATGTGGCACAGGGCTTTACAACGTGACGCATCTCCCTAGATGTGTCACGTTGTAAATATCCCGCAGCATTGCGCTGGCTTTGCTCCGCCACTGCTTCACAAAAGTGACGTACGGGGCCTGTAAATCTGCCCCTATGTGTCTACTAAAGTTATCAAAATCTATTTTCAGCAAATAATTCGATTTTTCAAACTTTTTGCTAACATTTTCCTGAGATATAAAATAAGGATTTAATTATTTAGACCTAGACCTGTTAATGGAAAATCTAGCCTTATCTACACAGTGAAAACATATTTTGAAACATTTAACTGCGAAGGCATGCTAGTCTCAATGGGTGGTATGCCAAATTTGTATATATTATGTCACAGCCCTATTGACCTACAATAAACACTTCTGGGGTGATTTATCTAACATATCATAATTTAGGTTTCTACATGATCAAGGCACTTTTCCCTTCCATGTTTCCCAGCAGTGCTTATACACTGCAGCCTAGCAAGAGCACGGCGATGGTCCTGACACTTGAATATTTTTGTCACATATGTGGGTGGTGTAAATACACACTGGAGCCGAAAAATAGCATTTAACTTCCATGTCTTTGATGAATTTCCTGTGCCATCTACCATGGTTTTCCGAGAAAGTTAAATAAGTCAATTGGGGGAAACCAACTTTATCACTACCATTTTATGGACCGAACACATGCATTGCAGTACTGAATAGCATGTCAGTGTACAGTCTTAATACCAGCAAGTAATAGGGTCCAGAAAAAAAATCTGGGGTTAACAAGCAGAAAAGGCACATTTTCTACAGGGATATGTGAGCTCCCATAATCAGCACGTAGAGAGACAGAAATAGGATGCGGGGAGGCATGCTGTCTGAGCGAATACAATACAGTAGACCAACAGGTTTTTCTGTAATATGTTGGGACACCACTTACCTCTGCAAAAAGGTAGCGTAATAATATAATTCTGCAAGGCAAACAAGGCATTTTATACTAATTGATTATGGATGTGCGATTGGTGTGTATGCCATTTACTCTAATAGCATTCCTGACTGATTAGCTATCTATTATTATAATTATATTTATAATTATGTTAGGATTACCACGTAATACATTTCAATCAATAATCAATATGAAACACAAAGCTGTGTGAATGGAGCTGTGTGTGCATAGGATGGGAATCGCGTGTAGCTCAATGTATCTTCCTGTAGTAGCTCAAGACATCTGCAAGGGTTTGGCCCACAAAAATGAGGGAACTCAAAGTTATGTATCGTAGGTGCTTTAGGAATCACCCCAACAGCGATCAGGGGCCTATAAATAAGGTAAATTATATCCATACGGCTAAGCTTAGGTTGATGGGGAATAGTGTAGTCTGATCAGGAATGGAAATATAGTGTGCTGAACTTTGTATGGTAGTAAGCCCCCAGACATTGCACTGCCCTCAAACACACCCTTCAACTACATCGTTTTCCATTACTTCATCTGTGGTGGGGGAACCCCCCCTTTTTTTGATATAGGTTAATAATCCTATTTTTTTCATAAATAATCCATGTTCTTTGCCTTTTTGTACAACATACTTTTGAAGATGTACTAGTGAGGTAGTGGGTGTGTAACGACCTGACAACATGTAGTAAGGCATTCACTCATTTGTTGGAGGTGGCCAGGCACTCCCACCAGGTGTCTCTAGGTTTTGTACCCAATTGGGGAAGGATCAGACTTCACACAATGAATTTCCTCAGCAAAACAACTTCCAGTTTATACATTCTTGAGATAATTTACTGTATTTCTTTGACAATGTGCACATAAACAATGTTTCTTTCCTTTATTTCATTATAAGTAATACTCCTTTTATTTCTTTGATAGGGCGATGGAGGTGGTTTGAGACAACCAAATTCATTCACATGAAATAGGACTTTAATCCTGAACGGACCCTATTCAGAAAGGTAAATATGGTTCTAAACGTAGGTTTATGGCTGAATTTCGTTTTTTTTCCTACATATGTCAGGAATTCACTAAGGGATTCCTTGCAGGCCTAACCCCATTTATGAGCGTGGCTATCTCCCCTACAATTGCTTAGAAAACAATGTACTGTTAGGCCCTATTCTGGGGTGCGGGAGTGGGGGGGGGGTGCAGGGCTGTTAAGGGCTACTGCGCCACAGCAGGTGTGGTTGATGTCATTTGTCACTGGCGTTCCAGGGTCCATCCTACTCTGCCTCTGAAAACTGGGCCAGGTACAACCTTTCAGCACTTCACTCTCAGGCAGCGGCGGTTCCACCGCTGAGGCAGAGGAGCGCCGTCGCACAGTGGAAAAAGGAAACATTAAATTATACCAACACTATGTCATTATCATTTTATTTTTCCGTTGCAAGGCAGGTTTTCGGGGCGGGTGGGGCGGGGCGGGGCTGGGCTGTTGTCACAGCCAGCAGAGGAGGAGCGGCTGGGGCACTTACGCATGAGGGTTTGTCTGGCCATCTTGGACTGCCCAAACAATCATGTTCACTTTGCATGTTCTCCACCGGCTGTATTGTATAGACTGGGTGGAGAACATGCATAGGCTCAAAGTCCCCATCTGAGCGCTGAACCACGGAGGTCAGACCAATCACAACGCTGCTGTCATGGACCCGAGCCTACACGCCTCCTCTCCCTTCCTGACTTTGATTTTTGAACTATGTACGCCTCCTGACTTCTTCTGGCTCTTTAATTCATACTCACTGGGTCATTCTCATGGACTTCTTTACTTTTTTTTTTTCTTATCCTGCCCGCCATTTTGCTGCTGTTCTCAGCCGCTTTTCTCCGGACCCTGACCCGCCATCTTGTCCATTGCCTCGTCCTTTACCCTTTTCCCTCGTTTCCCCCTTGACGATCCTCAAATGTTTCTTCCTTTTTCTGATTTGCCTTTTCGCCATACCCTTGTATCCCTTCCACCCTCCCTTGGTGCTGTGACTGTGTCCCCCTTCCGACCCCACTTAATGGAACTCTGCTCTACTTTATTTTTGGGTCTTGACCTGAGAAAATCTACTATTTGTATATATATATGTATATAGAGATAACTCTAACCACTAGTATATGTAGTAGACCTTTGTACTCTCTACCATTCCTATGTGACTCTTAGAGTTTATCCATTTGTATCTCTTCCTTGAGTGACTTTACAACTTGTACATTTGCAAAAAAAATTCTGTTTGTATCTCTTCATTGTGTGACTCTACAACTTGTACATTTGCAATTTTTTTCTGTTTGTATCTCTTCCTTGAGTGACTTTACAACTTGTACATTTGCAAAAAAAATTCTGTTTGTATCTCTTCATTGTGTGACTCTACAACTTGTACATTTGCAATTTTTTTCTGTTTGTATCTCTTCCTTGTGTGACTTTACTACTTGTACATTTGCAATTTTTTCTGTTTGTGTCTTTTATGTAACTCATGTCATCCTAGGTCCTTATGTATCGCAACTGGTTCTTATGTAAAGCGCTCTGACACCTTCGTGTAATGTTCGCGCTATATAAAATTGCATTAAATATATATTTTTTAAAACAGCAGAGTTGTGATTGGCTTAGGGGAGCCTGTGTGTGCTTTCTGCTTCAGGCAGGAACTGAAGAGGATGCAGGTGAGGCGAGACGGCGGCTGGCAGCAAGGTAGGTAATTTAAAATGTATTTTTCTATCCTCCCGCCGCTACCACAACTGTAGTACACGGTGGCAGCCACCACTGCTCTCAGAGTAGCAATGGCAAACAGTACAAGGCATCTCAGGAAGGTAGTGTTGGAGGTAGATAGCAGCTCTCGATAAAATCACAGAAGTAATGTAATGTCCAGCCCAAAGCTTGTATTTTCAGAAAATGATATGTAGTTTAATTGCAACACAACTTCTTACAGTGCTTATGGAGCGAGCAGCTCTACAGGGACCTGACCTCTGACCCGTAGGTCAGCCAATACCAAATGACTAACCAGTTCTTCTGTGCCAGAGCAGTGTTCTATACATTGCCCGTCCCCACACATTCTATCAGCTGAAGCCCGCAGTCAGTATTTCTTAGGCATTCAGAATCACCTGATGGAGTGTGCACTTGGGATTCACAAACAGAGGCACATGGCATGGGGCCCGCTGTCACACTCACCAGGGCCCCTCCTCTGCACCGTCAGCCAATTGCCACAGTGGTGGCTTCAGGAAGACACCAATAGTGGCCTGCTCCAGCGGTTGTGATGGAAGTATTTTTATCCCTCAGTCCAGGGTGTAAAGTCGTTGGGCCCTAGGCCCACATGGTGGAAGGACTGCGACACAGACACCAGTTAGGTAGATGGTTAGTGAGCCTAGAGCACGTGCACTCGGCTCCTTTTATTAACTGTGTCACGTGATGTCGTGACATCAGTGGTGGGTGGGTGTTAAGTGTAGGCATACATTGTTAACCCCTAACTGTGTCAGCTAGGACACTACATTCCTCCCAAACTTTAATAAAAATTAAGGAAAGACAAAAAGTCCGAACCTGTGGGAGGAAGTACATAAATATACAGTAATTACAAATTTACAATGAGTCTCTTCAGCTGCTTGCTTGATGACGGTGATGGAAATTGCTGCTGAAGCTTTAGTGCTTCTTGGCTTGACGTCTTGGTTCTCGGTGGGCGTGCGCTTCTGGACTTACACCGCGGAATTTATGTTGGTCAGTCCACTGAGATCTTGCTTTTGAGGGTGACGCCAAACAGGATAACGAGATGTTAGACTAGGATGATGTTGTCTTCTGCTGGTCCGTCGGTTTCTTCACTGTCAGCAGCTTGGCTTCACATTGCAAGGATAGAGTTTTTGAAGGATATTCTTCTCACTAGGATGCCCCTCTCGCGGGTGTTCTCCTGCCACGAGATATACCGGAGGCCCTTTGCATCAGGTTTCCACTAGGTCGGGTATTATTCCACAGCATTGCTCCAACTCCACAGTCTGCGTGTGAATGGAGGAGACGATGAGGGTACTACCTCACAAAGTCCGTAGCTCCACCTGGAGGGTAGTTCTTGACTCCTGCCTCTGCGCACAAGTTCCTCTTCTTCCTGGGACGTGCAGGTGAGACGGCGATGGATCCATCTCTCGTGTCGGAACCCTCTGCCACCGGTGTCCCTGAGGCCTTTGCCCCTTGGATCGCCACGGGCTGGTGGGGATTGGTCAGTTCTCCTTGTTCAGGCTATCTGAGCTCCCTCCGCTTCCAGACTTCCGTTCAATCCCAAAGGTGGGTGTTGCCAATGGTCCGGCCTGTGCTCTCCTACCGTCCACAGGTCGTCGGGATCTTGTGAATGGGTAGCTGTTCTGTTCTTGGTGGTCTCAGTGTTCTCCTGGACGTGTGGGTCACTGTACACGATGTTGTGGTGTGTCACCTCTTCTTCTTTTAAGTGTGTAGACTTGTCACACCTCTCCTCACCTTTTCCAGATGTTGTTCTTGGCGTCGTGCCACATGACTTCTTACTTCTTCCTTCATTCTTTTCTCATTGTGCCACTCATTCTCCCTTCTCCTTTTCGCAACACGGTGCGGTCACCTTTCTTCCTTTGTCTCGCTGACCAGGCTTCTTTAAGCAGCGTGCACTCCACCTGTTTCCGTCTGGTCTTGTCCTGTCATTAGGGCATGGTCTTCTCTTCACTCTTCGGTGACTGGACCGGTCATTACGATCTTCTCTCTTGCCTCCTATTACTTCTTTTCTTGTAAGTGTTGCGTCCGTCTCTCCGGGTCTTCTTTCGGACATTCTCCTGATCTCTCAGTTGACGGACGTCTTACGGGCAGGACATCTTCATCCTGACTTCCTGACAGGATACCTTTGCTGAGCCTTTGTGGCGGGTCAGTATTCCGGCGACCTGTTGGCAGGTCGGTTATCGGCTTTTACCTTCATGGGCGATCATCTTGGTGATCGGCTTTTGTTTGGGCGCCGCTCTGGCTTGTCGGATCATCCTTTTCTTCTTGGGCGATCTTCTTTGCTACCAGATGGGGTGGACAGCTTGCTCTTCGTGAGTCTTCTTGCTATCCGCGGTCATTGGGATCGCCATGTGCTTCTGCTGCAGTGCTTTTTCGTTGGCGCAGTTTCGCCTGCGCTCTTCGTGTGCTCTGCTTTTTCCGGAGGGTTACTTCACCGCTCCATGGACCTTCTCCGGTGGGTGCACTTCTCGTACGCGCTTCCGGTGAGGCTCTTTAGCTTCTTGGGGCGTTGACCGTGCTTGGTTGCTTCGCCTCCTTTTGGCTGCGGGGTAACTTTGTGTTACTCTTCTGTTGCACGTCAGTGTGCATTGCAGTGGCAAGTTCTGGCTTCACTTGGTACCGTCGTGATACATCTTCAGTGTAGCTTTGTTCCTTGTGGTTCATTAGATTCTTTGGCGTCGTCGCTCTTTCACTTGCGTGTCGCACTTTTCTTCTTCACACTTGGGCACTTGCCTCGCACGTCTTCTGGTGCTTCAGGTGTGGCTTCCTGTCTGTGTGCAGGAGAGGGGGCTGGAGTCACTGCTGGGCAGAGGTAAGTCCCATCACTTTTGTTTTAGCTGGGGCACAACAGTGTTTATGGTGCAGGCATAATTCTTGTCCTTTTTTATTTTACTCCGTGCATAAGGGCAGATTGCACTTTCTTTTGCCCTCCCGGCCTGCCTCACGCAGTCCTCGGGCAGGGGGGGCCTGGGGCTATCTTCCTTCCTGCGGGGTGAGCACCCGCTGGTTCTTTCATTGAGTGTGCTGGGTATACTCAGACGTGAGTCCCAGGCTCTCCACACCACTGGAGTCAAGCTATCCAGGCTGATGAAGGCTGATAGCCAGAAACCGGTCCTTGGATGCTTGATTCCGGTCTGGGAAAGACATGGCTTGGTAGTTCGGACTGGACTGTTCCCATGAGGCACAGGGTCAGAGCTGATTTGCATATAGCCAGTGTCTAACCCAGGGTGGTGTGGAGTGCAAAAAAACGATGGATTTAGGCCCAGATCCTTGTACTGGGGTGAATGTATGACATTGTTCTACATTCTGTCCATCAACTGTGTTTTTTGCAATTTTCACCCCGAGTGTGCTGGGTATACTCAGACCTGAGTCCCAGGCTCTCCACACCACTGGAGTCAAGCTATCCAGGCTGATGAAGGCTGATAGCCAGAAACCGGTCCTTGGATGCTTGATTCCGGTCTGGGAAAGACATGGCTTGGTAGTTCGGACTGGACTGTTCCCATGAGGCACAGGGTCAGAGCTGATTTGCATATAGCCAGTGTCTAACCCAGGGTAGTGTGGAGTGCAAAAAAACGATGGATTTAGGCCCAGATCCTTGTACTGGGGTGAATGTATGACATTGTTCTACATTCTGTCCATCAACTGTGTTTTTTTCAATTTTCACCCCAAGTGTGCTGGGTATACTCAGACGTGAGTCCCAGGCTCTCCACACCACTGGAGTCAAGCTATCCAGGCTGATGAAGGCTGATAGCCAGAAACCGGTCCTTGGATGCTTGATTCCGGTCTGCGAAAGACATGGCTTGGTAGTTCGGACTGGACTGTTCCCATGAGGCACAGGGTCAGAGCTGATTTGCATATAGCCAGTGACTAACCCAGGGTGGTGTGGAGTGCAAAAAAACGATGGATTTAGGCCCAGATCCTTGTACTGGGGTGAATGTATGACATTGTTCTACATTCTGTCCATCAACTGTGTTTTTTGCAATTTTCACCCCGAGTGTGCTGGGTATACTCAGACGTGAGTCCCAGGCTCTCCACACCACTGGAGTCAAGCTATCCAGGCTGATGAAGGCTGATAGCCAGAAACCGGTCCTTGGATGCTTGATTCCGGTCTGGGAAAGACATGGCTTGGTAGTTTGGACTGGACTGTTCCCAAGAGGCACAGGATCAGAGCTGATTTGCATATAGCCAGTGTCTAACCCAGGGTGGTGTGGAGTGCAAAATAACGATGGATTTAGGCCCAGATCCTTTTACTGGGGTGAATGTATGACATTGTTCTACATTCTGTCCATCAAATCTCTAGCCAAAAACCTGGGAGTATGGTTGGACTCAGCGCTCAACTTCCAGACCCACACCAAAAAAGTAGCTGCGTCCTGTATTGGGCTGCTGAGAAGCCTTAATCCCATTCTAGGCTTCTTCGACCCTAAAACGCGGCAGCTCATCGTCCAATCGACCATCTTTGCCCGGTTGGACTATGCAAGTGTCCTGTTACTAGGCGCGAACAAGGCTGTAACCAAGAGATTTCAGGGAATACAGAACTCTGCGGCCAGGGCAATAGTAGGCCTTCCTAGAAGGTGCTCCACGAGAGCCACCATTCACAGACTTTACTGGCTGCCCGTGGAAGCCCGCATCCAATTCAAAGCCCTCACCATTGCCTTTAAAATTCTGAAAACTGAGGGCCCCGAACTCCTACGTTCGCTGATTACACCCTACATCCCCCAACGCAACCTTCGCTCTATGGGGCAACACCTAGTCTTGGTTCCCCACACGAAGTTCTGCCGCATCGGAGGACGCTCATTCAGGCTGCTGGGAGCAAAGCTCTGGAACTCCCTTCCCCTTCACATCCGTTGCCTTGACAATCTGTCCGCTTTTCGTAAAGCTATTAAAACTCACCTCTTCCCCCCCCTGTAGGCCCCTTTTTCTCCCCTTTCCTCAGTAGGTTATGATATGGTTCTTAGCGCCGGGACGCCCTGTTGCTGGGGCAGCTGTCGCGCTCAACAAATACATAACATAATATAACATAACATCAACTGTGTTTTTTGCAAAGTTCTTTCATTGTAGCACGCCTCACTGCCCCATTCTCCCTCATTTTCTTGGGGCTCTCCCCACTCGCGGCAGTCTTTCTCGCTCTCACGCTACGCATGTGGGGGAGGGTCGGCATGCAGTCCTGACCTGTTCGCTCCGTTCTGCTGTTGACGGTAACGTACCGGACACTGGTTGTTCGTTTCTCTACCCCGCCGCCTTCACCTCACACGCGGCCCGGGGTTTCTTGCTTCTCTTTCTGTCCCTTGCCGCTACCGCTTCACTCTCACATGCGGTGCGGCGGGGACAGGGTGTCGGGTCTTGTTTCGTTCAGGGACCGGCAGCCCTCCCGTGCATTTTCTTCACCCCTCCGCGGCACTTCACTCACTCTGCGCGGCAGGGGACGCTGGAAGCAGGTCGCGGGTGGACTCCGCGAGTCATGCCAAATTAAGGGTCACTGTTTTTTGTGATGGCGGGTAGGCTCCGCTTTCCGTGATGGGGGCCTTGCAGCTCTCCTTCAGTTGAAGTCCCGCTGCCGCAGCCTCTCTCTCCACACGCTGCGCGGAGGGGAAACGCTGCAGGCAGGCCACGGGTGGGCTCCGCCGTCGCTGCTTTATATATAACTAATCGTCGCTGCAATGTCTATGCGGGTGGGCACCGTGTCAGTTTTTTCATAAGGGGGTCGCCTCAGGCAGGCCGCGGGTGGGCTCCGCTGGCGCTGCTGTATTTGAAGATTATTTTCGGCAAGGCACCATGTCATGCGGGTGGGCTCCGCTTGGTGTGTGTACATGAGGGGGATCGCTTCTGGCATCTGCGACCCCCCGGGGCCATTCGCAGCAACCGGGCTCACCTCCGGCCTACGGGCCTATCTTCCTCCGGCAGCCGTGGTGAGTGGGCTCCGCCCGGTCAGCACTCCTCTCCTGGGTACAGTCGCGGCCGGTGCAGGTGGGCTCTGTTCGGTCCTCTTTTCGTCGATGATTCGGCCCGGGGCACGGCACACGTCCCGCGGGCCTCCGCTGGAGGTCACTTGCTGTTGGGGGGGATAGCTCATGGCACGAGCAGCATTCTCCTTCTTTTTCCCCCCAACGTTTATGCTGGTGCACGCATGGGCACCGGCTCCGCCTCGTCGCCAATGTAAAGTCGTTGGGCCCTAGGCCCACATGGTGGAAGGACTGCGACACAGACACCAGTTAGGTAGATGGTTAGTGAGCCTAGAGCACGTGTGCTCGTCTCCTTTTATTACCTGTGTCACGTGATGTCTTGACATCAGTGGTGGGTGGATGTTAAGTGTAGGCATACGTTGTTAACCCCTACCTGTGTCAGCTAGGACACTACACAGGGCTCTAGTGTAATCGCTGAAATGCAACAACGATAGCATCAGCAGAGGACTTCTGCGTCTTGCTCCACGGTGGTCTCTGAATCAGGCGGTCCATTTTGTGGTTAACATTGGCAAGTTGGATTTGATATCCCTTCAGTTGGACTTGACTCCGCAGCCAGTTATAGGGACTGGAAGTCCTGTATCCTCTGCTTCCCTCGCGCTGCTCCCCACAGTTCTGCAGCTGGGGTTTCCCCAATGGTCAGGCAGACAAGGCTCTTTCCTCTCAGCAGGCAGAGGGACTAATCCCCAGGGCCACTGGCAGACTCACAGCTTCTTTCAGCAAGGCTTGCAGAAAGCAGGCAATGCCCACTCACTTTTGGGAGACTCAGTACTTGCCAATATCAATTTTGAGACACAGCGGCTCTTCTCATGCATTGAAGCAGCTCGAACTGGAAGAGAGTGGTGACGTTTGGCACCTTCTTTTATATGGTAGTTTAACAAATGTGAATGACACCCAATGTCCAGGGTTTAGGATCAGTTTTGGTGTGCTATCTTTTCTTATTTCATTATTCCTCCGCAAAGCAGACAGGTTCATAGATGATTGCTTCTCAGAGTAGGTAGTGATGCTAGTGTCTCAAGCAGGAGTACCCACAAGATGAGCACAATCAGTGTGAAGCACTGCGCCTGCCTCTCACAGGCTTCTAGGATAGGCCACTTAAAGGAAAACAAGGGACTCTCATTTTCACTAGCGACTGCCTCTACTGACTCGCCCCCAAGCCCCCACCATTAATCACAATTCTCAGGAAGGACTACTTAGACATTCCTTGCTAAGAAGCTCACAATGACTATCTAAATTCAGTCCAGACTATCCTTGCACATTTCTCTGTCTTGAGATGCACCCTCCCTCTCGGGTAAGCAGGTAAGAAACTTCAACAGCCTGGGGGTTATTTCACAACCTTCGCCTTGTGCCATGTCAGACATGGGCAATCCAAAATGGATCCCCCAGGTAACAACATACATACACAATAACAAACATTATGGAGTCATTTGAAAAGGGATGTCAGGGCAGGGTCTGGTTGCGACACATGAGTGCAACTTTACTTGAGCGGGTCTGTAGGCATAGCACTCATATCCTTAAAAAGGCCTGTTCAGCTACTGACCGCTAAAAACATGGTACGCGAACACGACCACTCAGTGTACTTGACCTGAGACACACATGGTTGTCTTTTGTAGTGCCAAAGGTATGCGTTTGGAGACTCTCCATGTCCTGAGAGCCAGTATCTGGGTCTCAATCTCAATTTCAGGCCTAGGCCTTCAGCCCCTAAGTAGGATTAGGTATGTGCTAATGTCATAATGAAGTCAGGGTACCAGATTTACATGCAGTTGGGTCCCTCAGGGAATGGATACAAGCCCTTTACCATGTAGCGGGACACTGCAGTCTCAACACACACTAGGCGGATGACGCTGAGATTTGCTTAGTTTATGGAAAAGGGCTATCTCCACAAGGAATCATTTTTCAGTTGAAGAAAAAAAAAGTGCATGTGCACAGAGGGCTCACATCCCCCTATGAGGACATCTCCACTCTGGAGAAGCCTGCAGAGCAGGACTAGTAACTCATAGGAAGAGTCACCTGGCATTCACACAAGAACGCCCGCAAACATGCAACTGGCGCAACTTTCTATGCCCTTGGACATAATGGTGAATAGCAAAAAGTAGTAAATCTGAACCCGCATATAGATGTAAATTTCAAGGCGCAGATCTTGTGAATCAGATTTGTGAGTCAGGCCCAGTGTGTGAGAGACGAGTTGTGGTGTGGGAGAGTGTGTGTGTATTTACAAGCCCCTTTTAACATGGGAAAAAGTGACATACCAGCGGTGCAAGGGGCTTGTAAATAAACCTCCTTGCGTGGGATACATTGTGTGACGCTTTTGGAATAAATTCAACATTTTCAAAATTCATATTTAGTCCAAAGTGTTCTGTGACGTCCGCGCACAGTTTCTTTTGGTCACAGCGAACCCAGTAGAATATATTAAGTGAACAAACAAATTGTTCCTTCTCTGATTATAATTCTAAACAGTTAATCAAACAAATTGTTACACCGTGCACAACAACACGTCCTGCACAGCTGCCTCCGCGTCGACGAAAGGTATTTGTAGCTGCATTTATACGAGCTTACGTGTATCCCAGCCTGCTACTGACTATTCGAAAATTAGTATGTATTTTGAATTTAATAGAGAAACAAATTCAATTGTTGTCCCTTATTCATATGTGCGTCATTTGCTTTCACTCATTAAAACAAAATATGAAGTTAACACAAAATTGCCCTTGTGACTCATTCGTTGACGTGCACAATTAGCACAATAAGAATGGGAAACAACATCACAATCATGCTTCCTGATTAACAGGACTCCCTGCACCTGTGCCAACCACTCCTAGTGCCATGAAACAATCCACCTCGTGCCTTTTTCTTCCACCATCCAGCACATCCTGGGTCTCTTTAGTGGGGTTTTTGCCGTAGGGCAGCAGGCCTTGGTGCTGCGATGTCCTAAGGTAAAAGAAAAGGGCAGGAATGCGCAGTATCTATTAGATACACACATTCCTGTCCTTTTCCCTTGCGCCGGCGCATAATGGGCTGCCGTGCGCCAACCCAGGCACCTTTTCACCATGACGCAAGGGTGCCTGCGTTGCGGGTTGATTATTTTTATGCAGGAAGGGAAAACTGGGATTACCTCAAAACTTGTAGTGAGGGCCTTAATATTCAGTATTAATCTTGTAAAATGTTTTAACCCTTTGTTGGCATACAATAACTTCTTCCAAAATATATACAGCTGGATACTGATAAAAAGGCAGACGTGATTCCATTGTTTCTGGGTTTTCCCCCCCTGAATATGACACACATTTTTCAGTAGGCTGCATACCTCTACCATTCATTCCCACTTGGAACAAGAATCAGCCTTTGCAAACTGAAGCTTGTGTTTCTTCTGTTGGAACTATTCAGGCATAAACGGTGGATGGACTGGTACTCATGCAACCTTCTATTTACTACAGTAACCAACCCCTCAGGCTGTGCACTCTACTGGAAAACCTCCGAAAATATATCCTGGGTGTGCCCTGCTCATGCATCTACTTCACCCCTTTTATGATATTTTGTCAGAAAAGTGCCCCCATATCCCTGGAATCATACAGGGCTGATGCTGGGTAACAGTGATGTTAGGCACTTTGGAATAGCCTTTACTCTTAATTTTGCACTTGCTTTATAAACTGCAGGGAATCCCTTCTGCAGCCCTAGCCTATACCCTTTAGTGAAAAGAGTTTCAGGAGGCTGGCCAATTTTACTAGATAGCTTTCAAAATATCCTGGTGTCTTCATAATGTATCAATCAATCAATTAATCAATCCATCAGGGGTTTATATGGCACAGCTACTCACCCTTAAGGGTCCCAAGGATCTACCAGACCCAATGTTTATTTACTCCTAATTATATGTTTATACAAGTCTAATGTTGTAAGACATGTTCAAAGGGTTTACATCATACGACAAAAAAGTAGAAGCTGGCATAGAGTAAGTCATTTGTTTAAACAAATGAAGCATCAATTGAGGGGTAGGACTTTGTGAATTTAGGACCGAAATTGCTAGATGAATTCAGGTATGCATTCTTGAGCTACTGGAAAAACATTTTTTTGAATTTCTGAATTTTAGGAAAATCCAGCTCTATGAATCTTTTGCTTGTTTTTAAATTGTCAGTATTTGGTGTTGATGCAGTGTTGACAAAAACTTCCCCCATTGAAGACACAAAAAAATACCTTTTCCATGCTGAATATCCCCAGGGTAACCCTCTCTACAGCCCTCAACAAATGCTGCTTCCAAAATCTGAATAGGAATGTATCCAGACAGGACATTGCCACATTATAAACACTTATGAGACAAACAAGTGTGGCCTATAAATTCTTCAACATTATACACATTCAGTAGATCAACTGTTTTTCCATACAAGCCTCCTGCATTGTGAACTCAGTTGCATAGATAACAGACAGTCCTTGAATCAGAGTGGGTAAAACCCCGTTTGTGGATCTAGAGGACGGGATACGACCATGCCTTCGAGAGCAGGGTCCCCTGCTTCCTTCATTACCCAACCCCGCTTATAAAATGATCCATTCAGCAAATGTGTAACTGTACAGGTGATTGAAGTCATCTGATTGGCAGGAACAGAGAACTGTGAACAATTTCCCGGCTGTTTTGGACAAGTAGACTCAATAAAATATATGAAATGCAGACAAGGTTCAGTTGGTTTTGTGTGTTACTGCCAAGTGAATGACACATTTGTGATATAATATTACTGACAAAAATATTGTAATAATAAATATCGTTAAAAAAAATCATAGAAGCAGATATTGACTTTACATACTTTCTATTTAAGGTACAAAAATATCAAGAAAGATATAGTGGACCAAAATACATTAAATAAGTAAGGATATTAAATTTCAAATAATTAACATTATATTAACTTTAAAAAATACATTAACTTTTAAAAAAATATTAGTTTTAAAACATACAAATATAACTTAGAAAATATATAAATAAATGTTATAACTTAAAAAAATTAAATTAAAATATTTATTTAAAAATAAATGTAAAAATAAACATCTAAAAATGATTAAAGGTATTCAATAAACATAGATATAATAAAACAAATACTCCACAAAATAAAAATATACAACATAAAATAGAATTCAAACTAAAATAACTTTTAAAATAAATCACTAAGAAATATGTCCAAAAATAAAATGAACAAAAAGTCAAATACAACATTATTATTATACTTTGGATGCATAAATTCACTTTTTCCACTCCAAACTAAGTCATAGTATAGAAAGTGTTGACGGTAGGAGGTTGCGGGCTTACTTTTTGTGCTCCAACTGAAGCAGCAGTTGGGAAAGTGTTGCACTTTGGAAGGATCAGATTTACTTTTCCTACTCCAACCTGAGCAATAATATGGAAATTATTGCACTTTGTGGTGGAGGACAGAAATAGTATTCCTACTCCAAAATAAGCAACAGTATGAAAAGTGTTGGAATTAGCAGGAATCAGATTTACTATTCCCACTCTGACCAGAGCAATAGTAGAGAAAGTATGGACTTTGGAATGGTCATATTTACAGTTCCCACTTCAACCTGACCAAGAGTAGGGAAAGTGTTGGAATTTGGAGAGGCCATATGTACTATTCCAACTTCAACCTGCCCACAAATAAGAAAAGATTGAAGGATTTGAAACAATGAATAGTTACAAAGCTAACAGAGTGAAATATTGGAAGAAATGAATGGTTATCAAGCTTTGCCTTCACTGGGCGAGCTTTTACTTGGCAAATGATGAGCTGCATTGACCAGAATGCAGTGAGAGGGCTACTGACTCTTGTTTCACTTGAAACCCTCAGCTCAAGGCTATTGGTGAGTGCCATTTCTGTTTTGAGTGTTGTTGTGAAATTGAGGTTTAGCTGCTTTTTCCATAAAATGATTCTCAGGGCCAATGGCTTTGCACCGGAAGGAGATGTCCCTTGCAGTAACAGGCTATCTGATGAACAGTTAATAATGCACTGGTGTTTAAATGTTATGCTGCAAACAAGTTTGCCAATCAGCACTTGATGTGCTCCACTGAAGAGCTCATGAAGTGCGAAACACATATGTCTGGGGCTAAGAAATGAAAGGTTTAAAGAAATGAATAATTATCAAGCTAAGAAAATGAAATATTGGAAGAAAATATTAGGTAGCAAACTTTGCTTCACTAGATGAACTGCAACATTGCAACAGATGGACCACATTGACCAGAATGCACTGGGAGGGCTACTGAGCCATGCTTAACTTGAAATTCATAGCTGCAGGAAAATGGTGAGTGCCAGTCCTGTTTTGATTGTTGCCAAATGAAGGTTTGTGCTTTTTGAATACATAGCTACAGTCAATGAAAAAAACAAAGGTTAAACCTTGGTTAAAGTTAGGAAACCTTTATTCATTCTTTCCATACAAATTCAATTTAAAATACACAAACATTAGAAATTCTCAACTATAGCTATACCTTAAATTTATAAACAATACCTTTACATTAATATAACTTTTATTCTTTAGTTACAAACAGAAGGTAAGGTACACAAAAATGAAATTTTCTAAACTCATACCTTTAATTTATAATTTATGCATCATCAAATGTATTATAACTTGTGCACATACATGCACAGTGTATTCAAAACGGTAGCCACACTGCATTAACTATAACTGGCCACTCTACCATGCACTGTGTGCTCGCCAAAGTTTTGATTTGCAATGTCATAACAGTTGTTGTAAATACTATTATTATACATTGTATACGTGAGGTAATATAAAATGGTATCAACAGTGCATTGAGAAGGAATGAGATATGGTTAATGTAGTGTGGCTACCAAATTTAATACTCTGTGTATGGAGGTGAGCTAGTTATAATAATTTGAAGTTGTTGCATAAATAGAAATTATAGGTATAAGGGTAAGTTTAGAAATTTTAATTTGTGTTTACTTTAACATTTGTTTGTAGCTAAAGAATAAATACATTTATATTAATTTAAAGGTAGTTGCTGAATTAGACATTTAAAGTATAACTATAACTGAAGACTTTCTAATGTGTGTGTATTTTAGTTTGGATTGAATAGAAACAAAACATTACATTTTCTTAACTATAACATAGGTTTAACCTTTGTTTTTTTCATTGAATTTCAATGCTTTTTTATTTTTAATATCAAGATTTTTGAAATCATAGAGCTTACTGTCATCAATTGTAATGTCATTAAGTAGCGTACTGTACAGTAGAGTGGAAGAGAGTTTTGTAAAGTGTACTGTAGTACAGTATAGTGGTGTAGAGTGGAATAGCATAGAGTGGAGTGTTTACAGTGGAGTGGCATAGAGTGGAGTGTTGTACAGTGGAATGGCACAGAGTGGAGTGTTGTACAGTGGAATGCAGAAAAGTGGAATGCCGTATAGTGGGGTGTTGTAGAGTGGAATAGCGTAGAATGGATGTTGTAGAGTGGAGTGCCGTACAGTGGAGTGGTGAACAGTAGAATAGCGTACAGTGCATTGGCATGGAGTGGAGTGTGGTAGAGTGTAAAAGGGTACAGTGGAGTAGCATAGAGTGCAGTGGCATTGAGTGGAGCGGTGTGCCGTATAGTCTAGAGTGGAGTGGAGTCCAGTAGAATAGCATGTAGTCGAGTATCATACAGTGGGTGATATAGAGTGCAGTGGAATAGAGTCGCTTAACATATAGTGGAGTGTTGTAGAGTGGAATGGCATACAGTGGAATAGTATAAAGTGGAGTAGTACAGAGTGGAATAACATAGAGTGGAGAGTTGTAGAGTGCAGTGGCGTACAGCGGAGTGGCATACACTAGAATAGCGTACGTGGCAAATAGTGGAGTGGCGTAGAGTATATTGTGGCAGAGTGTAATAGCATACAGTGGAGTAACGTAGAGTGCAGTGACACAGAGTGGAGCGGTGTACAGTGGAGTAAGGTACAATGTAGTGGCATACAGTGCAATTGCCTATGGGGAAGTGTTATACAGTGGAGTGTCATACAGTGTAGTGGCATAGAGTCAAACAGCATATAGTGGATTGGCCGTAGAGTAGAGTGGTGTACTGTGGAGTGGGGTAGATTGGAATACATACAGTGTAGTGGCAAGAGTGGAGTTGCATGCAGTGGAATAATGTTGAGTGAAGCAGCATAGAATAAACTAGCATAGAGTGCATTGGCATAGATTGGAGTGGCACAGAGTGGAGTGCAATAGAGTGGAGTGGGTTAGAGAGGAGAGTGGCATAGAGTGCAGTGGTGTACAGCGGAGTGGCATACAGTGGAAAAGCATAGAGTGGAATTGTGTACAATGGAGTTGTGTACAATGGAATAGTGGAGAGTAGGTTGGTGTACAGTGGAATGGAGTGCAGTGCAGTGGTGTACAGCGGACTGTTTTAGAGTGGAGTGGCGTACAGTGGAATAGTGTAGAAAGGCATTGTGTATGAGGGTTGCCATAGTGTGGAGTGGCATTCAGTGAAGTGTTCTAGAGTTGACTGGCGTTGAGTGGAATGAGGTACAGTGTGGTGGCAT
Organism: Lissotriton vulgaris; assembly: GCF_964263255.1. Classification (NCBI taxonomy): domain Eukaryota; kingdom Metazoa; phylum Chordata; class Amphibia; order Caudata; family Salamandridae; genus Lissotriton; species Lissotriton vulgaris. Next base: position 90,732 of record NW_028250138.1, read on the forward strand.
ACAGTGAAATAGGGTGGGATAAAATAGCATAGAGTGGAGTAGTGTACTGTAGAGTAATGTACCATAGAGTGGTGTGAGGTACAGTGTAGTACCTTACAGTGGAATAGCATAGACTGGAGTGTTGTAGATCGGAGTGGCATACAGTGTAGGGTCATACAGTGTAGTGGTGTTGCAGAGTGGAATACCATAGAATGGAGTGTTGTAGTGTGGAGCAAGGTGAGTGTAGTGGGGAGAGTTTAATGGCGTAGAGTGTAATACCGTACTGTAGAGTGACATAGAGTGGAGTGTTGTGGAGTGGAGTTGCATACAGTCGAATAGCGTACAGTTTAGTGACGTACAGTGGCGTGTGGTAATTGAAACAGATGTATGTGAAAGTGTCTGAAGATGTAATGTGGCAGAAAAATAGATTATTTGGTTTGAACTGTGGTTTTTGGTAGTATGTGTGAATAGTGTAAGTAGTGTTAAAGATAAATAATCATAAATAAATAGGGGAAAATATCAAACCTAATACTTACCTACATCTAGGGGTGAAATGCAGAACACTGGCAAAGTGTACCTAAAAACAACATGGTTGGCTTTAACTTTTATCAAGGCAATCATTGGCCAATCACATAATGACCTATCATCGCTATGTCATGCAGCACTTCAGCAAAATACTTCAAAATTTCACAGAAATACCTCAAGAGATATCACTATGATAGAATGCCTCATAACTTAACTAACACTTACCCTACTTACCTGAAGCACCTAAAAGGATCATCAGCACACCTTAATGTCTAATCCTGCTGTTTTCGCACTACGTACAATACAAAAGTCCATGGAAAATGCATTTATGGAAAAATAAATTTTTGGACACCCCCTTTTATCTTCGTACCCTCTTGGCCAGTCACTGTGAAACTTTGCATCATCCACCAATGTAGAAGGAAGAATATGTCTGCAAAGTTTCATTGAAATTTGTCAAACAGGCACAAAGTTATTAATGGTGAAAAATCTGCGGAATTCCTACCTCTTGTAACACAAACTATAACTACAGAGTGGCTCCAGCTGTAATATATATATATATATCGTGTGGCCAAGACACCATTGTGTGTCGAAACGCGTAACGAAGGAATAAATCTATGGTAAACTTTCTCTCCTGAGAGGGCATTTACCTTTCTTTGTTGTTTGGATATCCATTGAGGTTGAACAGTTCAATGATCACATTGTCCTGTGGACAAGATTTATAGACGATAGTTTCGTCATTTGGCGTGGTGATCGAAAAAGCGCTAATGAATTCATCCAAATTCTTAACGCCAATGACTACAATATCGAATTGACCTCACAAATCAGTGACAAATCCATAGTGTTTCTAGATGTGGAGGTTGAGGTACAGGAGGGGCAGCTTAAGACCAAACTACACAGGAAGGCGACGGCGGGCAACAGCCTGCTATGTGCCACAAGCTCACACCCTTATAGTCTTGTACAAAGTATACCCTATGGAGAGCTAATCCGTGCTAAACGAAACTGTAGCACGGAGGAAGAATTTGTGAAGAAAAAGAAAATCATGTGTGAGAGGTTTAAACAAAGAGGTTACACATGGGAAATAATCAAGAGAGCTAGCAGCAAAGTAGTTGAATTGGACAGAACAGTGCTGCTGAATCCAAAGGCCAGAGAAGATAAGAATCAGGATTGCGTCAGGTTCATTACCACATATTCTAGTCAGGCTTTTCAGGTACGTAAAATCATGAAGGATAATTGGCATATATTGAAAACTGATGCCATTCTAGATAAATGCCTACATGAAACCCCCCAAATAACATTTAGGAGAGGTTTGTCGCTCAAGGATGAACTAAGCCAGAATCGTACCAAAATAACAAAAATCAAGCAGGGCAGAAATATGTCAGGATTTTCCTGCTGCATGCGCTGCAAGGCCTGCGCATACAGCAGTAACTGTTCCAAGATCAAATTACCTACTGGCAAGAGGGAATTTGAAATCAGAGGTGAATTTGATTGTAACACAGAAATGTGTGTGTATTGCTTAATCTGCCCATGAAATAAATTTTACATCGGTAGTACGAAGAAAAAGGCGAATCTGTGTTATGATCTGACTCGCGCCTCACAGTACTGACACGGAGAGCAAACAACTACAGGGTCCAGAATGCTTAGCGGCATGGAGGAGGAAATAAAAGAGCTTTCACTTCCTGTTTCCGGTGTCGGATATTCTGATTCGGGACCCGGCTGGGTTGTGACCTGCTTCGTTGGTGTGTTCTTCGTGTGGATCCGTCCGTTTGCTGTTCTGCATACTGGAGTGTTGTTATCCTGTGGTATCATCTGAGACCGTGACCTTCGCTGTGCGCGTTCTGCGGCTTTCCGTTGGCGAGCCTTCTCACCGGCTCATGTGGAAAGCGCTCCATAGTTCATCTGTGCGCTGCTTTCCCTGTACCTCCGTTGGCGAGCCTTACCATCGGCTCATGCGGAGGACAGGAATTGAAGGGTCAAGCGCAACCTTAATCTCCCCGTTTCCGTTGGCGAGCCTCCTTGCATCGGCTCATGCGGAAACGGAATTGTTATAGCTTTCTATTATCGTAACCCTATTCCGTTGGAGAGCCTTATTTCATCGGCTATTGCGGAAAGGGTTTTTGTTCCAATTCTAATCTATTTAATCCTCTGTTGGCGAGCCTTTTTTCAGCGGCTATTGCAGAGGATTAATTCCGTCATTATTGCTTCCAGAGGAGAGGTCTTGGTGGAGTTAACCAAGGCTGCATTGCTTCAACCATTTGGAGGCTGGTTCGTGTGTCTCCAGGCTACTAAGGTACTGGTTGATCTTTACATTATTTAGGGTGACGTAACCCATTTCCTTTATTTGGTTTACCACATGGCTGTTCAGAAGGCCTGTTCATAGACCCCCACTTTAATACCTGAACAAAAAGAGTTTAGGAAGGGAGGTCCCAGTTATTCAGACAAGGCCTGTTCTCATAAGACGAGAGGTATCTTTTGAGTATCGCAGCCTTTATTCATTTATCAGCTCTCCCTCCCTGCTGTCCCCTTCCTTTCCTTCCCGTTTGTTCCTGCAGCCCTCATCTGATCCGTCTTTAGCCCACGGCTTTAATAGCACTCTGGGTTTGGATAGATCTGAAGGGGGCCTTTTGTACTACATACTGATCCTGAGGAAACTGAGGTCAACAGAATATCCGACCCACGATAATACATCCTCCCGGTCAGTGTGTAGGCATGGCTACCCTAGATGACGTGTTGGCTGCTCTAGTCGTAGTACAAACCGAACTCCTTTCCTCCAGACAAGAGGCCACGGAGTTGCGTAATAGATTAGACGCCATACAGAAAAACCCCTTTAATGCCGGGGCTTCTGGTTCTAATCAGCCCAGTCCAGTGGTACTGGAAATTCCTACAAGTGTCCCACTTGCAAATCCTGAACGTTTTAAGGGAGACGCTGGTTCTGTACAAGTGTTTTTGTCTCAAATAATGATGCATTTTACCTGCAAACCACGCTCATTTCCCACAAACCAAACCAAGGTAGCGTTCGTGATATCATATTTAGCCGGGGATGCGGCACAATGGGCGGTTCCCCTGATCCAAAGGGATGACCCTCTAATGCACGATTGGGAGGCATTCCGGGATGAGTTTGTTAAGGTCTTTGATAGAAGAGCCGACTCGTATACTGCCGACAAGGAATTGTTGGAGCTACGGCAGGGAAATCAAGATATTTTAACATATCTGAATTCCTTTAGGAGATTAGTAACCGAGACCAAGTGGCCGGAGGCGAAATTGGCGTCCCTGTTCCATCAGGGATTAACAGAAGACATGAAAGACATCATAGCTCAGATTGACCCCCAGCCCACGACTTGCGAAGACTTAATTAGTCTGGTGTTACGTCTGGATCACCGTCTCAAGAATAGAAAGGGTGATCCCAAGGCCAAGGCCAGAACCATCCCGGTTCCTGGTCCTACGAAATCCCCAGATAGTCCTCTCACTTCCACTTCTGAACCCATGGAGATAGGTGCAGTACGCGCCTCTCTCACACCCACAGAAAAAGAGCAAAGACGGAAGTATGGCCTATGTTTGTACTGCGGGAAAAAAGGTCATTTTGTAAGAGAATGTCCTATAAAGCCCAAATTCTCCAAGTTTCGTCCAAAAAGAGAGGTATCCGCTGCTATTGAGAAACCGGCGGAAAACGAATAGACTCTAGGGAGCAAGAAGGAGGTCCGTGGAGTCGTATTTGTATTCCTTCAATGGTAAATCCGGTTTTAAGTGCGCAACATCTGTTTATCAACATAGTATTGGTGATCAGTCTGGTGCCAGTCCCTACACGAGCTATGGTGGACTCCGGGGCCACGGGGATGTTCATAGATAAGGATGAGGCGGTAAGGATGGGAATGTCTCTGATTCCTAAGGAGCATAGTGATGAGGTATATGCTGTAGATGGGAGAAAATTAGATCTAGGTCCTGTTGGTTATCAGACTGCCGAAACAGAGATGAGGTATGGGAATCACAATGAAAGGGTCACTTTTCGTGTCATACAAGCCCCTCAGTACGGTATCATAATAGGCTTACCCTGGTTGCAGAGGCATAACCCTGAGGTTCACTGGGGTACGAATAGCGTAACCATGAATTCACAGTACTGTAGAGAGCACTGTTTTAGTTGTACGCAGAGTCCCTCTTTGGCCCTAGCTAATGGGAATAGAGTAGCTACTGCTGCTGAAAAAGACGTGGTATTGCCACACATGTACATCGAATTTCAAGATGTTTTTGATGAGGTATTGGCGGAAGGTCTCCCTCCCCATAGGCAGTATGATTGCCAGATTGATTTAATGCCCGGGGCTGTGGTGCCTTCGGGACGCCTGTATGCGTTAACTGAACCTGAGAATATCCATTTGAGACAATACCTGGACAAACTTTTGAAATTGGGGTTCATCCGCCCTTCCAAGTCCCCTGCTGCATCACCCCTCTTTTTTATTCCGAAGGCGAATGGGGAATTGAGGGCGTGTGTAGACTTCAGAGCGCTTAATGAGATAACGGTCAAGAACCGATACCCCTTGCCTCTGATCAACGTTCTGTTGGAACAAGTGAAGCGTGCAAAGATATTCACTAAATTGGATTTAAAAGGGGCCTATCATTTAGTCAGGATGAGGTCGGGAGACGAGTGGAAAACGGCATTTAAAACCAGGTATGGGTTATTCGAATACCTGGTTATGCCGTTTGGTCTATGCAACGCTCCCGCCGCATTCCAGTTTTTTCTTAATGATGTGCTACGAGAGATCTTGGACCAATACGTCATCGTGTATATTGATGACATCCTGATCTATTCAGAGTCTGAGGCCCTACACGTAGGTCATGTGAAAACTGTCCTGTCCATCCTTCGACAACACAGCTTGTACTGTAAGTTGTCAAAATGTGACTTTCACGTGTCTACCGTAGAATTCCTGGGGGTTATGCTTAGCCCTCAGGGTCAGGAAATGGCTGAGCGCAAAATACAGGCGGTGCGAGACTGGCCAGTCCCAAAGAATGTCAAGGACATTCAGGGCTTCTTGGGATTCGCCAACTTTTATCGTCGCTTTATTGACCAGTTTTCCCGAGTAGTGGCACCCATCACAAAATTATTGCACAAGGATCAGTGATTTGATTGGGATTCTGAAGCACAGACCGCCTTTGAGACCTTGAAGCAAGCGTTTGTGTCAGCACCAGTGCTTGTTCACCCTAATCCTGAGTTGCCGTTTATCGTTGAGGCAGATGCTTCAGAGGTGGCAGTAGGGGCAGTCTTGTCTCAACGCAATGAGCTGACTCGGATTATGCACCCTGTGGCATATATGTCAAGGAAACTCAATAAGGCGGAAAGGAACTATTGTATCGCGGAGAAGGAACTTCTGGCGATAAAAAACGCTTTCACGGAATGGCGACACTTTTTGATGGGGGCCAGGCATAAAATCACTGTCTACTCAGATCATAGAAACTTGCAATTTATGTCAGCAGCACGCCATTTGTCCCCTAGGCAGCTTCGCTGGATGCTTTTTTTTTCAGGATTTGATTTCGTTATCACCTTCCGCCCGGGGGTGGATAATCGAAAGGCGGATGCTCTCTCTCGCCAGTCCTCATCGAAGACGCCTGCAACGGGGAATGATAACTCCATTGTGAATCCTTCACAGGTGATTGGTGCCCTCCAACCTGATGACTTTTTGCAGGGTATAATTAGAGGAGTTACCACCGATCAATGGAGGAAGTGGTTGCACTCTCATCCGGAATGGCAAGTAAGGGACGGCTTCCCCGTCAATCGGGGGCGTTTGTTGATCCCTACTGAATCCCTTCGTAAACAAATGTACCTGTGGTGTCACACTTCTCCAAGTGCTGGTCATATGGGAGTAGACAAAACATTAGATCTGATCACGCGTAAATCCTGGTGGCCTTCAGTACGGGCTGATGTAAAGAAGTGGATTTCATCGTGTGCGGTGTGTGCGGCTGCGAAGTCGGATCATAGGCGTCCTGCTGGTCTTCTTTGTCCCATGCCCACTCCGTCAGTTCCGTGGGAAAGAATTTCCTTGGATTTTGTGGTGGGTCTGCCCAGGGACCAGGGATGTACTGCAGTGTTGGTGGTCATTGACTTTTTGACCAAGATGGGCCATTTTATCGCCTGTCCCCAGGTTCCTTCTGCTGGGCAGTTGGCACGTTTGCTGATGGTGAATGTTGTGCGTTTACATGGTCTCCCTGCGGTTATAGTGTCGGACCGTGGATCCCAGTTCACGGCTATGTTCTGGAAGTCATGGTGTTCCTCTTTGCACATCGAAACATCCCTGTCAACCAGCTTCCACCCTCAGACGGATGGACAGACGGAGCGTCTTAACCAGTCCTTAAAACAATACCTGCGGTGTTTTGTGTCCCAAGGAAAAGACAATTGGGTGGAATACTTGTGGTTAGCTGAGGTGGCGTACAACAATGCCACGCATTCGGCCATCAAGGTGTCCCCTTTCTATGGGACGTATGGTCATCACCCTAGGTTCATGCCATTCTTGCATCCAATTCAAGAAACCTCGGTACCTGAAGCGGCTAGAAGGATTGGTGAAATTAAGGACGTCCTTGTCAAGGTCCAAGACAATTTGAAGGCCTCGAAGGTGGCGTATAAATCCTCAGCTGATAAGAAACGTCGTTCTGGCCCTATGTATCAGATGGGTGACAGGGTATGGCTGTCAACTAGGAACTTCCGTTTTAAAAAGTACAGTGTGTTCAATCCTCGATACATTGGACCATTCCCTATCGTGAAATGTATCAATCCTGTGGCCATGAAATTGAGGTTGCCTCAACATCTCCGGATCCACCCTGTGTTCCATGTCTCTTTGCTGAAGCCGGCGGGGCGGATTGTCCAACGTCTGCCTCCACCTTTGGTGTTTTCCGATGGGCCGGAATACGAAGTGAGTGGTATCCTGGACTCTAAGTGGCATGGTAGAGGATTGCGGTATTTGGTGGCATGGAAGGGATACGGACCTGAGGAGAATTCCTGGGAGCCGGCGTCTGGCGTACATGCCCCTCAGCTGGTTGCCGAGTTTCATCGCCTGCATCCTATGAGTCCGGGTCCTGTTCGGCGCTCTAGGTGAGGGGGAATATACTGTTATGATCTGACTCGCGCCTCACAGTACTGACACGGAGAGCAAACAACTACAGGGTCCAGAATGCTTAGCGGCATGGAGGAGGAAATAAAAGAGCTTTCACTTCCTGTTTCCGGTGTCGGATATTCTGATTCGGGACCCGGCTGGGTTGTGACCTGCTTCGTTGGTGTGTTCTTCGTGTGGATCCGTCCGTTTGCTGTTCTGCATACTGGAGTGTTGTTATCCTGTGGTATCATCTGAGACCGTGACCTTCGCTGTGCGCGTTCTGCGGCTTTCCGTTGGCGAGCCTTCTCACCGGCTCATGCGGAAAGCGCTCCATAGTTCATCTGTGCGCTGCTTTCCCTGTACCTCCGTTGGCGAGCCTTACCATCGGCTCATGCGGAGGACAGGAATCGAAGGGTCAAGCGCAACCTTAATCTCCCCGTTTCCGTTGGCGAGCCTCCTTGCATCGGCTCATGCGGAAACGGAATTGTTATAGCTTTCTATTATCGTAACCCTATTCCGTTGGAGAGCCTTATTTCATCGGCTATTGCGGAAAGGGTTTTTGTTCCAATTCTAATCTATTTAATCCTCTGTTGGCGAGCCTTTTTTCAGCGGCTATTGCAGAGGATTAATTCCGTCATTATTGCTTCCAGAGGAGAGGTCTTGGTGGAGTTAACCAAGGCTGCATTGCTTCAACCATTTGGAGGCTGGTTCGTGTGTCTCCAGGCTACTAAGGTACTGGTTGATCTTTACATTATTTAGGGTGACGTAACCCATTTCCTTTATTTGGTTTACCACATGGCTGTTCAGAAGGCCTGTTCATAGACCCCCACTTTAATACCTGAACAAAAAGAGTTTAGGAAGGGAGGTCCCAGTTATTCAGACAAGGCCTGTTCTCATAAGACGAGAGGTATCTTTTGAGTATCGCAGCCTTTATTCATTTATCAGCTCTCCCTCCCTGCTGTCCCCTTCCTTTCCTTCCCGTTTGTTCCTGCAGCCCTCATCTGATCCGTCTTTAGCCCACGGCTTTAATAGCACTCTGGGTTTGGATAGATCTGAAGGGGGCCTTTTGTACTACATACTGATCCTGAGGAAACTGAGGTCAACAATCTGAGAGTACTAGAGCACAAACGAGCCATTAGAAACAACAATGAATTATATCCAGTAGCTCGTCACTTCAAAAGGTACCATAACCAGAATGACAAACTGTTATCTTTTGTAGTGTTAGATGCAATCAAACCTCAGTTAAGGGGAGGTGATAGAGAACACCAATTGAGAGTACTGGAGTCAAAATTTATCATTGATTTCGAAACTCTAATACCTGTTGGCCTTAATTCGAGTAAGGAACTATCAGCACATTTGTAATAATCATGAATCGTGGCAGTACCAGCGAGACTCTGTTTGTAAATAATAGTATGAAATTATCAAAATTTTAATTGTATATATATTGGTGTTATTTTAGCATAGTTTAGATATTTTTCCCATTTTTTGTGAAATTGTTTGTAAGCACTGTTTTTCTTGTGTTATCTTATATTAGGACCAGGCCAGCAGTGGGGTGGCTACAAACTGAAGAAACTCGGCGGGCATTTTTTGAAAAATTCTCCATGGCAACATTAGAGATATATTCATTGGACAGTGGGAGCATGCCCAGTACTATTCAACTATACTGTTATTTATTGTGAACTAATGTGCAGGTTCGGAACAGTCTAGCCCACTTGGGCGAGAACCCTTGAGATACATTTTGTGTGTATATATGCAAAGGTATTTTGTATATTATTAGTAATGCAGAATATGTATATCTTGAAAGCTGAGCCGCCGTTAGTAACCTGAGTCTTATCATGAGACGGTTGTACTAAAATTGTGTTTATTTGAATTAACAGTTGTTTACACGAGCGTGCTTACCCATGTCTTACATACAATTGCTAGCTGAGATGCAATGTGTGTTGATCTACATTATTTTCGCCCACTTGGGCGAGACGTAATCGTAGCGAGTGATTGACAAGTAGTCACTAGCCACTGTAAGATGGCGGCGCATTTCAAGATATGCAGATCAACAAGAGAGAGAGGACTAGATAAGCTAGCCTGTATCCCCAGTTTATATATATCAATCAATAAAGGCTAGCTAGTTTAAGGGAAATATTTTGGAGACTCAGGTACGTCAGCAGTAACAATATGCGGAAAAAACACTGTTTTCCTTTGAAAGCCCTCACCCACCGACCTAGTCGGTGGCATGCTTCATCATCGGGCCCACCACAGTGGCACCGAATGTGCCCCGGGTGTGCTTCAACGCCAGGTGACTGCGGAGCTGGTATTTTGCTGAGTGTGCAGTGAAGGGGTGTGAAGGTGAGAAATTAAAATGCTATCCAGGAGGTCCCAGCACCCGAGGGTTTAGCAATATTTAATAAACTGGGCCTCTGTTAGCAGGTTAAAAAGGCAATAGGACGTTTTAAGGGAGAGTTACAATGACCTCCAGCATCCAGTGTGGTCTACATGTTTCAGCCAGTGCCTTTTGTTGTAAGCTGGCTTTCCTCAGGACCAAAGAGGGTGAAAAGTGCAAAATTATAATAAACTATATTAAGTGAGTGTTGTTATTTTCTCTATGTGTCACGCACGCTAAGGCGCTGTAACTGTTAGAGGGGGATTCCCTCAAGCTTTTCTACACAGAACACATAGGACAAAGACAAGACGTACAAGGAAGAGTCATGTTAGGGTTGCATTAAGTAAAAGAACCACTTTTGCCGGCTTATAAGGTGGTGTTCGACCTATATGCGGCTATGGTGAGCTCATGGGGACTCCATAGAGCTTGTGAGGGTATATTGAACCGTTAGTGAGGGGTGGTGGGCTAAAAACGAAATCACAAGGTGAGGTACAGGAAAGTAATGGTACTAGGTCCTCACTCTGTTATTTCAATGTAAAAAGCCTCATGGGTCGCCTGGCAGAGAAAGAGACCCTGTAGGGATAAAAATGAGACATGCAAGGCTTTCTAACCTGTAGGGAGAGAAAGTGCTTACCCCATTTGCAGGATTAGAGGGTTACTCATTTCAAGACACATAGGGCGCCAGTCCTATTTTGATTGTATTCACTGGGTGTATGAATAGGGGAGTGCACACAGCAATCTTTACCGTGACCAAGCCTTACGGCGAAACGCGTCGGCTTTTCGTGAGCCTTGTTGCTGAATAAATTTACTTGAAGCATCTCGGAGTGTCCCGACCCTTTCTTGACCTACTTGGTGTGGAGAAAGCTTGTTGGTAAGTTTGGATATATATATATATATATATATATATATATATATATATATATATATATATATATAACCTACTGGCGGTCGCCAGTAGGTATATATAGTTAGGATTATTTCTCTATGGGATTTTTGAAAATTCTATGTCTAATAACTTTGGCGTTTGTGGACGGAATTGGCTGAAATTTTCAGGAAAATGGAACATTTTGTTTCTGAGCAGCCCCTGACAATTTGGGGGGGTTTCATCAAGGGGGGGCCGAGAAAAAAGGGGGGTCCCAAAACGCGTTTTCCCCATGTTAATTTCCATAGGGCGGTTGGCCTCACTTTTAGCTCGAACGGCTGAATGGATTTGCACAAAACTTGGCAAAATTGTAGGGACTGTTAGCCCGATGTGCCTTTGCTAGGTCTCAATATATGTGCTCCAGTGGATTTCGAGTAATTTAGGATCAAAAAAAGATATATATCTGGGCGGAGCCTAACCACACATCTGATCTGATTGGCTGTCAGCACTTCTTCCAAGAAGTGTTGGCAGCCATCTTGGGACCAATATACATGATAGCACCTCATTAAAAAGCATTGTAGTTAATAGAGGGTTTTAGTACTTTAGTTACATTATAAATCATTTGTTGATGGTACCATACTCGTTTTAGGAATTGTGGTGGGTTCTAAGGTGATTTTACCATGTGAAAAAACCTTCTGCTGTGATATCATGAATATTGTTTGAAAGAAAACTAATATCTCATGATTTTCCCACAGTGGTTTGGAAGGGGATCTATAAGCTAAACTGAAAGCATATTTTCTGTAAATTCACATTATCTTTCTCAGTCATGTGAAAATGAAGTCTGACATTCTCAGTAAAACATGTACATCCAACAAGGACAGAGACTGTCAGTTGATTCCTTTGTGTTCTACTGCAGCCTCCTAGAGTGTTCTACAGAACAACTAGAGCGCTAACAGTCCTACTTATTACAAAGGTATGGCACACCTGAAGCCATCTTGATTGGAATAAAGTGGTAACTCTTAAAACATTTAATTTAAAAAGAAACAACATGAGGGGGTATATTTTGCCATAGAAAGTATGATTAGTGCTGCAGAATGAAAAATTAGGGCACATTTTGAGTGACTTCTCAAATTCTTTTCTATTTCATTAAAACATTCTGACATGCAGTCTCCCAAAATGGCCACCAGAGACAAAAGAGCCCAAATGTAGCCCAAATATCACCCAGATGTAGCCCAAGTATAGCCCAATGACAGAATGTCCCAGAGTGTTCTAAAGAACAACTAGAGCGCTAACAGTCCTACTTATTACAAAGGTATGGCACACCTGAAGCCATCTTGATTAGAATAAAGTGGTAACTCTTAAAACATTTAATTTAAAAAGAAACAACATGAGGGGGTATATTTTGCGATAGAAAGTATGATTAGTGCTGCAGAATGAAAAATTAGGGCACATTTTGAGTGACTTCTCAAATCCTTTTCTATTTCATTAAAACATTCTGACATGCAGTCTCCCAAAATGGCCACCAGAGACAAAAGAGCCCAAATGTAGCCCAAATATCACCCAGATGTAGCCCAAGTATAGCCCAATGACAGAATGTCCCAGAGTGTTCTAAAGAACAACTAGAGCGCTAACAGTCCTACTTATTACAAAGGTATAGCACACCTGGAGCCATCGTGATGGGAATAAAGTGGTAACTCTTAAAACATTTAATTTAAAAAGGAACAAAATGAGGGGGTATATTATGCAATAGAAGGTATTATTAGTGCTGCAGAAAGAAAAATTAGGGCACATTTTGAGTGACTTTTCAAATCCTCTTCTATTTCATTAAAAAATTCTGACATGCAGTCTCCCAAAATGGCCACCAGAGACAAAAGAGCCCAAATGTAGCCCAAATATCACCCAGATGTAGCCCAAGTATAGCCCAATGACAGAATGTCCCAGAGTGTTCTAAAGAACAACTAGAGCGCTAACAGTCTTACTTATGACAAAAGTATGGCACACCAGAAGCCATCTTGATTGGAATGAAGTGGTAAGTCTGAAAACACTCAATTTAAAAAGGAACAACATGAGGGGGTTAATTTTGCCATAGAAAGTATGATTAGTGCTTCAGAAAGAAAAATTAGGGATCATTTTGAGTGACTTCTCAAATCCTCTTCTATTTCATTAAAAAAATTCTGACATGCAGACTGAAACATGCAATTTGAATACCAGCAGCAGACGTCCCTGGTGAGCAGTAGCTTTACTACAGTGATCTAATGTGCAACTAGAGTGCTAACATTCAGAATTTATGGCAAATGTGTGACACATCTGAATGCCTTCTTGATGGAACCAAAGTAAACAAGCAATGAAAATGCAATAGATCTCGCCCTCGTTTAAGCTAAAGCCATTCTGTTTGTAATGAGGTGGCTTTTTAGCTTTGCTTTTATTAGTGTTTTTTCAACTTTCATGTAAATAACATGCATCTGTATGCATATAAGTATATGTATGCATGCATTTATGTTTGTATTTATATAGATATACAGATGATATATGTTTATATATGTATGTATATATATATATTCACTGAAAAAACCATAGGTTATAGACCATATATAGTTAGGAATTCGCATTTACAAAACCTTATTTTACTCACACAAAACCATTGAAATTCCATATATAGTTAGTTGCACTAACTATATATCGCGCACCCGCGAGCGTGATCAAGCCTTAAGTGGTGAAACGCGTCGTGAGACCTTTTCCGTCTGCTGAGAATAAAATACCTTCACATAAGCTCTGGGTGTCCTGCATTTCTTCCTGAATCGTGGAGAAAATCTTTGGAGACACATTTCATGCCTGCCGGTGGCCTGGCGGGACCGCCCTGTGACAGCCGTTCTTGTTTACCGGCATTTGGGGAGAGAAAATATATATATATATATATATATATATATATATATATATATATATATATATTCACTGAAAAAAACCATAGGTTATAGACCATATATAGTTAGGAATTAGCATTTACAAAACCTTGAAAATTCACTGAAAAAACCATTGGTTATAGACCATATATAGTTAGGAATTAGCATTTACAAAACCTTAATTTACTCGCACAAAACCATAGAAATTCGCATATATAGTTATTTGCAATAACTATATATCGCGCACCCGCAATCCACTGCTGATGATGTCACATATTACATCATTCATGACATGGTCAGTGACATCACTGATGACATCACTGATGACATCATCCAGTGACTGTATGTTTCTGTAAAGTTAAAATATGTCTTACATATTGAAGAATGAGTGGATGTATAAGTGTCTAGATGAAGGATTTAGTAGGTGCATGACTGACTGTATGAGAGAAAGATTAAATGTGTCTCACTGAGTGCATGGGTTAGTGACTAAACTGTCTTAATTTGTGCATCATTATATCTGTTGTTCTGTAAACTGCTGCATGTGTTGATCAGTAGCTATATGAGTAACTATATGGGTTATTGATTGGTTGCCCAAGTATTTGTATGGGAGAGTGAGTGTGTGTGTGGGGGTGGTTGGGAGGTGTGTGACTCTGTGCATAGATGTGTGAGCAGTTGATTCACTAGATGTATGGGTTCAAAAGTGCATGTGGAAACAGCTGTATGGGCGGTTGACTGTGTGCATGAGTGTATTGGTGAGTGAATGGGTATCTCAGTGCTACATGTCAAAGTAAGTACATATGTAAAACACAGTACATGTGAGAGTTGACATATATAAATAACTGTGCATAAGAGCCAGTGAATGTGTGAGTGGCTGTATGGATCATTGTAAACTTGTATCAGTGATTGTATAAGACAGTAAATATGTGTTAGAATATGTTTGAATAAGTAAGGTGTGTATAACTGTATAGTTGAGGAAATGGAGGTGTGATTGATTCTTTGCATGACTGACTAGGTGTGTGAGTAACTCCATGGATGAGTGACAATCTGTGAATGTCTGTTTACTATGAGTGTATCTAAGGTTATATTAGAGTCTGAAGAGGTTAATCGTATTATCACATGATTGATGTCATCAGTGATGTTGTCTGTGATGTCATTTGAGATATCACTGATGACATTTGAGATGTCAGTGATGTCATCAGTGATGTAATTTGAGATGTCATCAGTGATGTCATCAGTGATGTCATTTGAGATGTCATCAGTGATGTCATCAGTGATGTCACTGACCATGTCATGAATGATGTAATATGTGACATCATCAGCAGTGGATTGCGGGTACGCGATATATAGTTATTGCAAATAACTATATATGCGAATTTCTATGGTTTTGTGCGAGTAAATTAAGGTTTTGTAAATGCTAATTCCTAACTATATATGGTCTATAACCAATGTTTTTTTCAGTGAACTTTCAAGGTTTTGTAAATGCTAATTCCTAACTATATATGGTCTATAACCTATGGTTTTTTCAGTGAATTTCAATGTTTTTTTAATAGCAAATATCAAAAGCTGTCAAATGTGAAGTACGTGGTAGGTAAAAACATTTTCGTGTTTATGCACGCTGATGTGCTTTGAACGCTGCCCCCCTCCCCCCCCCTCTTTTCTCTTAGGAGTACTCTCTCTTTGCAGATAGTGAAGGGTAGTTAACGCAGGCCTTTGCCCCCGTTGTAATCCGTCGTGCCTGCTTCTCTCTCTATTTGATTGATTGTTATCCAAGCATTTACTGTTTTAGAATTGGTTCTCTTTTTTGGTTCATTCTCTATTTACAAACAAGCACAGAGTCGCAATACTCTGTTTAGTCTTTGCAGATAGTGAAAAATCGTTTAAAAAAACAAAAGGAATCGAGCAAAATCAGTAGGCCACTAATGGGATCTCTTTTTGACCTCGCTAAAATAGAAACATTAAGAACAACCCCTCATGAGAAATACGAAACTAGTGAGATGAACTGAGCTCCACACCATGATGGCTGCAAGACAGCTCGGCTCCGCCACCCACCCCACCCAAAATAACGACAAACCCTATGCAAATATTATAAATATATACAACACACCAGCAAAGTAACAGGGTAAAATATTTTATTAAATAACTATTTACATAACTATTTTATACTTTTTGTTGCCCGATCCGGCTAGCTCAATCGATCGAGCATGAGACTCATGCACTCTGATCTCCTTGGCCTCAGTCAAGCATTAATAGTAAGATTTTCATACATGAGTGTACTTTTTGCCTTTTGGTGACTCTTCCATTCTGAACATTTTTCCACAATCCGTTTGACCTGAAACGATTACACAAATAAAACATTTGTGAATTTTAAATTTCCGGAGAAGTATAATTCACCAATAGCTTTCTCTGTAGACCTTTTTCCATTAACAATCCCAGTTCCATCACTCGCCCAGGATATCACTACTGTTAGTGGTCATTGTTGCTTCTGTTTTAATAAAAAATGTTTTAAGGTGTTTACTGTTTTTGTTGCGATGTATATATTTATAAGTTATTAAAGTGTTATAATCCTACTAATTTTTTATCGATTATTGCTCTTTGAGATATTCCCTGTCTACAAACAGAGAAGAATAGGAATATTCTGTCTCCCTTTGCAGATAGTGAAGGATAGGTAATGCTGACTTTTGTTCCCCGTTGTAATCCGTCATGCCTGTTTTTCTCCCCACTGATTGATTGATTGGCTGGACATTTATTGTTCAAGGAATAGTTCTTTCGAGGTATTCTCTGTTTGCAAATAACGTGGAATAGAAATATTCTGTCTAGTCTTTGCAAGTAGAGAAGGGTGGGTAATGCGGACCTTTGTCCCCCGTTGTAATCTGTCATGCCCATCTACTCCCCACTGATTGAGAAACTAGTTCCACCCGGACCATTTATTAGAGGTACATCATCTGGCTCAACCGGAGGGTACCCCTAATAAAGAAGACATATGTAAAATACGAAGTAATCACTGTATCCTGTTAAACAGAAACTTTAGCATGAAACACACTTGAAAAGGAAGGGAAAGAAATCGAACAAAATCAGTAGGCCACTGGTGAATTTTTGACTTCGCTAGAAATAAGAAACATGGAAGTGGTGAAAGAAGCCAAGCTTGACGTTACCGCAGCCACGAGGTAGCTAGGCTCCGCCACCCCCCCACTGCTCCAAGCATGTCTGTCCCACCGCCCGCCACGCCCAATAACGGTAACATGAAATAGATACAAATCAGCAGATACCTACCCCCATTCCGGAAACTCCCGAAGTGCAACAGGTTCGCAGCTACCCCCATCCGGAAGACGAGGCCTTCGGCACGTGTAGGGTGAGTCCTGCTGGCAGCCGTCGGCCGGGGAGGTCGTCGCCTAAGGTGGGCCAGGAGAGGAGCCGAGGCCGACGGGATCTTCTTCTTATTTCAATAATGGCTGCGACAACACTGGGGGGGGATGTCTTGCACATGCCACCGACCCCCCTCCCCCGGGCCAGGAGAGGAGCCGAGGCCGACGGAATCCCTCTTCTTTCTTCAATAATGTCTGCGACAACGGGGAGGGGGGATGTCTTGCACATGCCACTGACCCCCCCCCCCGGGCCAGGAGAGGAGCCGAGGCCGACGGGATCCCTCTTCTTTCTTCAATAATGTCTGCGACAAAGGGGAGGGGGGATGTCTTGCACATGCCACCGACCCCCCCCACCCCCCCTGGGCCAGGAGAGGAGCCGAGGCCGACAGGATCCCTCTTCTTTCTTTAATAATGGCTGCGACATCAAGGGGGGGGTTGTCTTGCACATGCCACCGACCCCCCCTCCTATCTCCTGGTCTGGACTCCCCGTTCGGTCCTGAAGTGGCGCCCTGCAGGCCACGGGGGGGATGTCTTGCCTCTGCCTCCGACCCCCCCCTCCTCTTATCGCCTGGTCCGGACATCACGGATATCAACGCCAGGTGTCGGCGTGGGGTGTGCTGGGAGGGAGAGGCGGCGCGAACGAGCCTCTCCCACCCCCCCAGGTGGGGGCCCCTCAGCTGCACCCCCAACGCTGCACTCACCCAACAAAAGGTCCTGAAGCGGCGCCCTGCAGGCCACGGGGGGGATGTCTTGCCTCTGCCTCCGACCCCCCCCTCTTATCGCCTGGTCCGGACATCACGGATATCAACGCCAGGTGTCGGCGTGGGGTGCGCTGGGAGGGGTAGGCGGCACGAACGAGCCTCTCCCAACCCCCCAGGTGGGGGCCCCTCAGCTGCACCCCTAACGCTCCACTCACCCAACAAAAGGTCTCGTCCACTATTGCGAGGCAATGATGCTCCGCTCACCCAGCGGGGGTCTCGTTTACTTTTGCGGTACAACAACGCTTTTGAGTTCAGCTAGAAAATGAGTCCTGCGTCCAGAAACGTTCTCCTCAACTTTGAAGATTCTATAAGAGCCACGGGGGCCCCCGACCCCCGATGGGGAATGACTGCCATGATCACCCACGGAACGACCACGACGTAGCCGAGGGACGTCGGCGCGCTCATGCCGGCGCCGGCCTCAGTCTTGAAATGATCAAAATCCTGCAAGACTACCAACTTGATCAATTCCGGTGGGACACCAGTATGACCCGGTAGGAGAGATTGTTGCCTCCCACCCCACTTTGACTGATGGTTCATGTCGCCAGTCCCCTCTGCTACCCTTCAACGAAAACTTTTGGACTGCCGAAAGAGGTCCCGGTCCAACCACGAGTTGGTGGAGACATTTTGACTATACTTGGACCTTCCTCACCCAAAATGGCGCTGGTACAAATTAAACTCTCAACTCCTTGTTTTGCCCCGATTGCTCAGCCTTGATATCATGAGATATGTATGCAGTTTTTCGCACATGAATTGATATGGGATAAGACTGATTATATGTTCGGACAATGAATTGATCCGGGATGGGTATTGATTATACGTTCGAACAATGAATTGACATGGGACGGGTACTGATTACACGTTCGAACAATGAATTGATATTAAGTTCTAATGCATCATTGATTACTGTATTTATTATTGAAGGTTCGAATTGTCGACACTTTTGGTACTTGCTCACAATCAATTATCGATATGATTTTGTTGCACTTGTCGCACTTTTTACTATGAAATCAACGACCACTGACTGTTATGTTTTCCACAAATAAATACCCCCCCCCCACATTTACAGTTCCAGCCTGCTCCGTGGCCGGCCCACGGGGTTGTAGGCCCGTATTTGGGCACCAACATTTTTTTTAAAGGTTTTTGAAAAAGCAAACGTAGTTGTAACGCGTAGATTGGTAAGTTTCGAATAAATGGCCACTGTTTCCGATTTTTTTATTTTTTTTAAAAAGCAGGTGAAATGAAGCAGCTCAATTGGTTAAGGGTTAAAAAGTATAGTACGCAGAAACATTGAAAATATGAATGGTCCAGGTTTGTTGTATGTGTTTTTCATTTTTGTACAGCATAAAGCAATCGATAAAGATCCTGGTATTTAGCCTCTACTTTATATGCTACCTGTATCAGGGAAGTTGTTTTAAATGCCCCTAAGCCACCCCGAAGGAATGTCACCTGGCCCCCCTAGTACGAACGAAAACGACCCTGTACCACTGTGGGTTATCTCTCTTCCTCAAAAATGACAAAAATTACTTTCTAGGACGTTTTGGACATTGATGATTTTCATATGATCTATTTATTAAAGTAATACTCATCTCTCCGCATGAAATTAATTTTCCACATGCTACACAAGTCAATCTCATCTGCCCAAAGTTCTTTTGCAGATTTGGGACCGTTTCCCTTGCCTCTGACTCACTTATTGCTAAGTCATTGGTGGATGTTTTTGCCGGTCGGGGGTTATCCACCAAATCTCGAAGTTGTGCTTTATAATAATTAAGAGGGTGGCACCTCTCCATGTGCCGATGCATGGTATGATTACCATAGCTACATTTTTTTTCGGTCCCTCTCGAGAGTTTTTTTTTTGCAGATGAGGCAGGTAACGAACCTGGCATTAACTTTCTTTTCATGAGAAGGAAAAGAAAAAAATTGCCAGATAAAATTCACTTTCACATGGGACGTTCTTGGCATTTCTTTCAGAAACTTTTACATCACTGTGTCATTTCTTTGTCTATCCTGGTTAAAGCAATGTCATGTTTAATATAAGCACTTCCACATAGGATTGGGTGCATTGTTATAAGGCATGCTTTAAAAGTGATTTAATGAAATGAGCGACATTTCACTGAGTGAGTTCAGCAACACTGATATATGAAAACATTGGTGGTAAATGATATTAAATGTTACATGGTGTTCTTTGCAGGAGTTTAAGTCCTTTGTTGCAGTGGCAATTCTGCCTCAGGATTAGGGGGCCGGGGGGCTGAGTGGTACTTGTATGATATGTAGAGTGAAATGACAGGCTCTCCTCATGAGAAATAAAACTCTGTTCTTGTGTTCCTGCTTCCAGCGCCCGTCTCTTTATTTGGTAACCGTTCAAGATGGGAACTAAGTGGCGTCTTGTGCCAGCAGCCTGGGCATCGGTTGTAATCTGGGCTGAATTTTCCTCAGCACGGGGTGTGATTCTCAGGGAAGAGCAGCGCATATGGGAGGAGGTTTATGGCCCATACATGAGAGAGAGAGCGTGGGTGACCAGTGCATGGGGGAGATGCTTGCGAGGGTGGGGAGCCATGCTGAGGATCGGCGGCGTGCAGAGAGTGGGTCTGGTCAAGGCATCTAAAATGGCTGCACGACAAAAGTGTGGCATTGGAAAAAAAGCAAGATGGCGCAGACAATGTTTATCAATACGGATTAATTTATAACAATTATTTTTAACAATATATTTACTCGCAGTGTCAAAATGGTGGTCAACACTTCCTGATTTCCTTCGAATCAAACGTTAACAGAAATCACGCAGCAAAAAAAAAAAAAACGCTCACGCGCAACCGCTGGAAGACAAGTATCAACATATATGAGCCTCCTCAACCACCCTCAGAAAACATAGGGGGTCAGGATACGTCTCCCTTATACCCAATACTCACATTGCTTTTCCTCCATCTTGTAATTTAATTAAATCGAAACACAAAATGGCGAATTCCCGTTTCGCTACCAGTTTGCGACCTGGTTCGCGAACCGAGAAGAGCTTCTACCGCGAAAAATCAAATTTTTTTTATTTGCCCCACGGGACCCTTTAATAACCCCAACATCATTCCTAGGGGGTCAAGAGGAGTCTACCTTGCCCCCTTTAATTAAATTCCCCCTTCGTTTTTCTCCTCCTCTTGTCTCTCGATCCTACCGAGAGACAAGAGGGCGGCCGCACCGGACTGTTTAGAATGTTGACAGACACCGGAGAGCCAATCAGCTTCGCTTCGCAAAGCTCCGTTACGCGAAAAGTACGCAATCTGGAGCGCTATCCGGGACGCTGTCACAGATATATCTGTTTTTTTAAACGTTAATTTCTCAAAATCCACTAGAGCACATATATTGAGACCCAGCAAAGGCACATCGGGCTAACAGTCCCTACAATTTTGCCAATTTTCGTGTAAATCCATTCAGCCGTTCGAGCTAAAAGTGAGGCCAACCGCCCTATGGAAAAATGAATGGGAAAAATGCGTTTTGAGACCCCCCTTTTTTCTCGGCCCCCCCTTGACGAACCCCACCCAAATTTTCAGGGGCAGCTCAGAAACAAAATGTGCCATTTTCCTGATAATTTCAGCCGATTCCGTCCACAAACGCCAAAGTTATTAGACATAGAATTTTCAAAAGTTCCATAGAGAAAAAATCCTAACTATATATACCTACTGGCGACCGCCAGTAGGTAATATATATATATATATATATTTATTTATTAGAAAATAACCAAAGTCAATACACGCTCTCAGGACAAAAGAGAATAGTCGCCAAATCCAGGAAGTGCTGTTTATTCACAACGCGTTTCACCAAAAAAATGGCTTGATCACGTGAATTACGCTTGTAGTTCGTTGGTTAAATAACACAAACAATGTTATAGACATTAACATAGGACTTCGGCAATGGGTTAATCGTGAAGTTAAATGCACATATCTCACGTCAAATGTACGGTATACATATTTATACACAGAACCAAAAAGTAAATGCATAATATAAGTAGTTTATGTCAAGCATGAAATATGCAAATGCAGAAATTCATCACATAAAATAATATAGATAATAATGTCATACCCCGATTGGCACTCACTCCAATTGACAAATAATGCATCATGTCTGTCTGACATAAAATACAAACTTAATAATTGTTATACGGCTCTTAAGAATGAGCGTAACTCTGCCCGATCAGTATAACGGGACTCCGCCCTTACGTCTAATTGTCAATCAATGTTGACTACGTAATTGTACCATAGGGCAGACCAAGCAAGGGAGGGAGGGAGGAGTGAAATGCTGTCTATCATGGGGTGTTAGATTGCAGACCACTGTCTGATAAATAGTATCAAGTATGCCCGATGTGCATGAATCGGGCTGAACATTGTACCAACATGTTCTAAAGGCAAATACTCACGGAGTATCATTGTCCCCGGTGTTGTCCCTAAGTACTGGCCAGTGCCAAAAAAGGTTCATGTAACAGTCCAATGAATCACAGAGTTACCCTCATACGCCGGTCTCACGTTTAACAAGCATATCAGTGCCCATGTGAACAGGAAATAGAGAAGGGGAGGGATCCCGTGAATGTGAAGTGTAGGTGAAATAAGCCCCTTCTCTTATTCCTGAAAAGAATAAAATAAGAAAACATGATATAACATATACGCTTAGAATATTACATCCTATGCAAATATTTACATGTTAAAAATCAGAACTATGAGTACTGAATATTCTAAGAGAAGAAGGAAAACGGAAGAGCATGAAAAATATTAACACTTAGCACTGAGATGCCGTTCCTAAGCAAAATTAATTGGAAAAGGAACAATACAGTATACCGTGGTAATTATAAAATGACTGCTTTTTTAGCTATTTAAATGTACTGATAACTCTTCATCTAGATTTAACCCTCCTGGGGCCTTCGTTTGGAAATCAATGATGAGTTTTGACTCCCTTTGACGTAATTTCAGAACTCTGTTACCTCCCCTGGGATTTTTTGTAATTTGTTTCAGGACGATGAAACTTAAGTCTTTAACATTGGAAAAGTGTAGTTCTCTAAAGTGTCGAGCCACTGGATATTTGGGATCAAAATTGCAAATAGCTCTAGTGTGCTCCAATATTCGTTTTAGCCATGCACGTAGTGCTGGCAATGTACCACTTGTTGCACGTGCATACAATTGCATATACAACAAATGTTGAGCTGCATGTAAGAAAAGGCACAATCTTTTTATTGATCCCATTGTATGTGACCTCCTTACATGATTTGCTATTGGCACTGGCCTTGCAATGACCACATGGAAAGAAGCCGTCAATGCCCTGTATGTTAGTTGGCGGATATACAGTAATATCGCTATGAACTAGCATATCACGTATACTTCTCCCCCGTCTGTATGTAATACTGGGTCTAGTTGGTAAATCTGTGCCTATGACATTGTCAGTTTTAAGTACATTCCAGTTTTTTGTTATTATTTTCTTGATGGATTGAGCATCAGAGCTATATGCGAGGATAAGTCTCGTTGCCTCCCCACTTTTCTCATCTTCCACTGGTTAGTCAGCAATGGTTTCTGTTCTGTCTATGTTATTGGCTCTTTCCTTGGCCTTTTTGAGTACCCACTCGGGATAGCCCCTCTCTCTCATGGTATGTCAAGAGTTCCCCGCTGCCCCGAAGAGTTAGGGTATAGCGTGCAACCTTCGTTACTCGCCTCCCTCCTCCCCGTAAGGACGGAAAACATTGGATGTGCAGAGTCTGTATACCATAATTGACCACGAGCAGGGACTCGATGCATGTGAAGAATTTCTGAAAGGCAGACATATCAGATTTAGAGAACGTACACACATGTTATTGGACATGATTAAGTATTGTTTACAGAACAATATTTTCTTATTTAATGGAGAGATGTTCAGACAAGTCAGTGGATCGGCTATGGGTTCATGTTTTTCGCCAAGTTTTGCGAATCTGTTTCTTGGTAAATGGGAGAAGGACATACGATGTGACCCCGCTTTACAACTTGATTTTAAGAAGGTATCTGTGTGGCTGAGGTACATAGATGACCTTTTTATTGTGTGGAAGGGTCCAATAGAAGAAGCTGGTATCTTCATAGAGAAACTTAACCAAAATGACAGAAACATTGTTTTAAGTGGTAGTAAAAGTAGGACAGACATAGAATATCTTGATGTTAAACTCGAGATAAAAAACAGCAAGGTTCATACTTCACTCTTCCGCAAGACAACCGCGGGAAACAGCATATTACATGCCCTCAGCAGTCACCCAGATAATCTGAAATGGAGCATCCCTTTCGGGGAACTGCTGAGGGCAAAACGTAACTGCAATACTTCCCAAGCATATGAGGATGAAAGTATGACTATGATGAAAAGATTCAGAGAGAAGGGCTATCCCGAGCGGGTACTCAAAAAGGCCAAGGAAAGAGCCAATAACATAGACAGAACAGAAACCATTGCTGACAAACCAGTGGAAGATGAGAAAAGTGGGGAGGCAACAAGACTTATCCTCATATATAGCTCTGATGCTCAATCCATCAAGAAAATATTAACAAAAAACTGGGATGTACTTAAAACTGACAATGTCATAGGCACAGATTTACCAACTAGACCCAGTATTACATACAGACGGGGGAGAAGTATACGTGATATGCTAGTTCATAGCGATATTACTGTTTATCCGCCAACTAACATACAGGGCATTGACGGCTTCTTTCCATGTGGTCATTGCAAGGCCTGTGCCAATAGCAAATCATGTAAGGAGGTCACATACAATGGGATCAATAAAAAGATTGTGCCTTTTCTTACATGCAGCTCAACATTTGTTGTATATGCAATTGTATGCACGTGCAACAAGTGGTACATTGGCAGCACTACGTGCATGGCTAAAAAACGAATATTGGAGCACACTAGAGCTATTTGCAATTTTGACCCCAAATATCCGGTGGCTCGACACTTTAGAGAACTACACTTTTCCAATGTAAAAGACTTAAGTTTCATCGTCCTGGAACAAATTACAAAAAATCCCAGGGGAGGTAACAGAGTTCTGAAATTACGTCAAAGGGAGTCAAAACTCATCATTGATTTCTAAACGAAGGCCCCAGGAGGGTTAAATCAAGATGAAGAGTTATCAGTACATTTAAAGAGCTAAAAAAGCAGTCATTTTATAATTACCATGGTATACTGTATTGTTCCTTTTCCAATTAATTTTGCTTAGGAACGGCATCTCAGTGCTAAGTGTTAATATTTTTCATGCTCTTCCGTTTTCCTTCTTCTCTTAGAATATTCAGTACTCATAGTTCTGATTTTTAACATGTAAATATTTGCATAGGATGTAATATTCTAAGCGTTTATGTTGTAATCATGTTTTCTTATTTTATTCTTTTCAGGAATAAGAGAAGGGGCCCATTTCACCTACACTTCATGTTCACGGGATCCCTCCCCTTCTCTATTTCCTGTTCACATGGGCACTGATATGCTTGTTAAACGTGAGACCGGCATATGAGGGTAACTCTGTGATTCATTGGACTGTTACATGAACCTTTTTTGGCACTGGCCAGTACTTAGGGACAACACCGGGGACAATGATACTCAGTGAGTGTTTGCCTTTAGAACATGTTGGTACAATGTTCAGCCCGATTCATGCACATCGGGCATACTTGATACTATTTATCAGACAGTGGTCTGCAATCTAACACCCCATGATAGACAGCATTTCACTCCTCCCTCCCTCCCTTGCTTGGTCTGCCCTATGGTACAATTACGTAGTCAACATTGATTGACACATTAGACGTAAGGGTGGAGTCCCGTTATACTGATCGGGCAGAGTTACGCTCATTCTTAAGAACCGTATAACAATTATTAAGTTTGTATTTTATGTCAGACAGACACGATGCATTATTTGTCAATTGGAGTGAGTGCCAATCGGGGTATGACATTATTATCTATATTATTTTATGTGATGAATTTCTGCATTTGCATATTTCATGCTTGACATAAACTACTTATATTATGCATTTACTTTTTGGTTCTGTGTATAAATATGTATACCGTACATTTGACATGAGATATGTGCATTTAACTTCACGATTAACCCATTGCCGAAGTCCTATGTTTATGTCTAAACATTGTTCGTGTTATTTAACCAACGAACTACAAGTGTAATTCACGTGATCAAGCCATTTTTTTGGTGAAACGCGTTGTGAATAAACAGCACTTCGTGGATTTGGCGACTATTCTCTTTTGTCCTGAGAGCGTGTATTGACTTTGGTTATTTGCTAATATTTGAATACCGGAGTAACTCCGCCGGCGCACACGCCACCTTTCTTGGGTCGTGGGGATCCAGAAGGAGTAATTATCGTTTTGGATATATATATATATATATATATATATATATATATATATATATATATATATATATATATATATATATATATATTTATATATATATATACATATATATATATATATATATATATATATATATATATATATATATATATATATATATATATATATATATATATATATATATATATATATATATATATATATATATATATATATATATACAAACTGCCTTCTTCTCCAAGGACAAGAAATGAGGACCCAGCAGGGGAACAGTCGGAGGCCACTTTATTCACAGGATATACAGCTTGGGCAAATGCATTTCGTCTTCACAAAATCCTTCGTCAGCGCCAGGTAACTGTTAGAGCAAGTGAGCAAGTTCGTGGTTCACTATAGGTTTTTTGAAGTGTCCTGTCTGCGCCGCTTTGGTTACTGCCAGACCCGCCCCTTAACGGATGCTTGGGTCCACCTGCTACGCATAATTGCAGTGCAAGCGGACTACAATACCCAGAATGCAATGTCGATTCCAGGTAGGTCCATTGCGTTGATGATGAATTAGCTGCAAGAAGGGCCCCACAAAGATGCTGAATACCGCTCTCTGCCTGTGAAAGGTGCCCCCTCAGGCCCCCAAACCGCAACAACCACCGTAGCCAAAGAGCCAGATTAGCGGGGGCTTTCGTGAAAATCACCTGGCCCACGGAGGAGCCGGATGGCGCCTTCACCGCTCGCTTCTTCTTTGCTGGGGAAACCTGAATTGTCCCAAAAGTTTCACCGGAGCAAACATCACCAGCGGGGCTGAATCCTCTTAGAGTTGCGGGGGTCCTTGAAAGCGCGTCACTGGCATCCGCGCTATGAATATTGAAACTGCCTTCTTCTCCGAGGACAAGAAATGAGGAACCAGCAGGGGAACAGTTGGAGGCCACTTTATTTACGGGATATATATATTAATCAGTATCTAAAAACGATTCAAAATGCGGCAGCTAGGCTTATCAGAAACTTACCACTCCGCCACCACATCTCCCCCCCAACTGCGTAGCCTACATTGGCTGCCTTTCAAAAGGAGGATAGAGTTCAAGGTGTTGACCTTTGTTTATAGAGAAACTAGAGACATTGGCCCACAATACCTGAAGTAGAGTCTCCAGAAATAACGCCAGACCAGGGCTTTGAGATCGAATCACCAGGAACTACTTAGGATTCCTTGCTTTGAAAAAGCCAGGATTGGAGGTCGGGCGTTCTCTTTGAGAACCGCTTCTCTATGGAATTCCATGCCTCATGACATATGGTAGGCCAAGTCTGAACCCATGTTTAGGAAGGCTCTGAAAACTTGGCTCTTCGGCCTACCTTAGTGCCCCCGCCCAGTCCTTTTCTGCTGTATCCGCTGCTAGCGCCGGGACACCTCAGTTGGATGTAGCCGTGCGCTGTATAAATTGCAATAATACTAATAATAATATCTCTCTTATCTCTCTCTAACTCTGTCTCTCTCTCTATATATATATAAATGTATATATGTGCATAAACAAAGTATCCCCCTACGAGAACGCACTTGAAGAAACAGGCAAACCCTGCGCATTGAAACAGCTTTCTTTATTTCATTAAACCGAACATCACAGAGCTTGTTAGATGAATAGCCTTACGCATTTCGGAGCTCCTGCTCCTTGCTCACGGGCTCAAAGCGATGTCAGCGGGCTGAAAGAACAAGTGGAAAATGAGTCTCTCTTTTTTCCCTTTTCAAACAACCTCAGGTGGGTCACGCCCTCTGGTGGTCCAATTAGCCCACCAGAGGGTGTGACCCACCTTCAAGTGCATTCTCGTAGGGGGGTACTTTGCTTTTGCATATTTAACCCCTTCGATGCTCATGACGAGCTCAGCTCGTCATGAGGCACGGTGCTCGGATGCTCATGACGAGCTGAGCTCGTCATGATCACACCCAGTTCTATTATGGCCCAGCACAGGAGCAGAATATCTCAAGCATCGATGAGGATATATATTTAGAGACACTTTGGAGAAGTACATGATGGCAATGTCTCAGGCCTGAGATATTATGTCATTGACACGGTCTTACTGCGGAGAAGAGGTGGTAACCGAGAAGCTGAAGTAAGAAAACTGGAAACTAGGCACATAATTTTGTTTGACTGTAATATGCCTAATGAGTTAAACACCAGTGAGGATTTCTACACATATCTTCATTAATGTTGTTTACAAACAGGATCAACTAGCTGCCTTATGTTCTCTCTCTATAAAATAGATGGAATATCATGATTTTAATTTTCACTAATCTTTTTTATTATTAGAATTCACACAGGGTAAAACACTCATCCACACATGTATTTTTCTGTAAGTAGTCCCCGTTTAGTGATACTTGCTGATTCCAGTAATGGATTCTTTCTTACAATCCATAAGTGAAGAATGTGTAGGGAACTGATCAAAAATAAGAAATACTAATGACCTTAATAAGTATTCACTTATGTGTAAATATATATACAAGATTTGGATCCTTCCGAAACTAATGCACTTTAGTGCATTCTGTATATCTGTTCTGTGCAATATAATATAATGATGGGTATCATAAATATAAAAAAATCTTGTATTGAGAAATTATATTTATTAATGTATAGTTTGTGTAAATAGAATGTATATAGAGATAGATATTTTTATATAAAATGTGGAAATATTTTTATACATTTATATATATATATATTTTTGACAATTGTATAATATTTATATGTTTATCAATTCAGATATTTATTAGATATATCTATGTTGAAATTTATATAACACAAATTGTAACTATATGAAATTACCATTATGCACAGACTGATTGGCTTTTGGAAAACTACAGCATTTATGCAGTTGTAAAATCAGAGTACTGTTTCCATGTCCATGAATGAGGCATAGGAAGGAATGGGGAAGTACTTAATGCACTGGTACTTTAAAAGGGAGGTGACCCCAAACACATGTCATGTGATCAAGGCCCTACGAGGGCTGAAACGCATCGTGGCGGTGGTGTTGTTGGTCGTAACGAAATAAATAATTGCACCATCTATCTGGGTTTGCCTCGTCTAATTTACCTACCTGGATGTATGGTTGGTGGACGAACTTTGTATATATATATATATAGGACACATAATAATGATTTATCCTGTTTGAAATACTTTGTGATTGGTGCTATATCGCCCCTCAAAAGAGGAGGCGACAGGGAATCACTATTAAGACAGCTGGAAACCAAGATGATCCTAGAGCTCGATACACGTTGGCCGAATGGTTTGAACAATATTGATGAAATGCATCACATTTTTTAATATATTGTTCTTATGCCATAATAGTTAATTCATCTTTTAGACCCCGTCCATCATGTTCCCTCCCTCTTAGTTAGATTCCCTATTTCGAGGTTGAGGTCGGGTCTCATTTCTGTGTCTCACTCATGTATCCATCTTAATCGGTTTTGTGATATAGTATATATTGGTTGAAGCATAACTACTTCGATGTATATATATTTATCGCATTTATTCTATTTGATGTCATTCTTGCATTTTTCCTTGGTATAGATATGTGTATATAGACATTTATATTTTAATATATGTATCTATGTGCATCTCTATTTTTCTATACTGTTTTCTACTTTTGTACTTTGACGGAGGTCAAATTTATTCACATGAGTTGTCATATTAATTAGAGGTTTTATTTATCATATTGTGTGTATATATAAGCAATTATATGTCTATTTGTATATATGTGTATACGCATACCACAAGTTTAGGTGTATTTATTGGATTTTATTATACTCTTTTTATACTATTTATACTATTTATTATTAAGTGACGAATCATGTTCATGAATTTTGAGATATTTACTCGTTTCCAGGGATCTGTGAAACTTATATATGCCATGATATTCTCCGTCTCTTGCTTAATGAATGGTATTGCACAGAACTTCCTTGCTCCCTCTCTTGTCCTTTCTCCTTTTTTGCACTTTATCTCACTCTCACATAGCACTTTATTAGCTGCCCCTGTTATATGATCAGACAAGCTTTATGAGCATTATATTGTATGTAAGAATGTTTTTAAGTCATACAAGTAATCTGTATTTATACAGTTAGATTGTGCTCCATTTTTGAACGTTTATATGTGATAGGTTTATTTACCTTCCGTATTGTACATACAAAAATCCGGGATTTACCCGGTTTCTTATTAAGTTTGTTTTTTCAAAAAATGAATAACTGCGGCAGTATGTTTTCACTGTTTATTTGTCACATGACACATCACGTCACTGTGAGGGGGTGGTCCCTTTGAACCTTGCATTTAAAAAAGCATTATGTCTTTAGTACATGTTGCAGCGTGATCAAGGGCATAACTTGCCAGAAACGCGTAGCTGCTTTTTGTGTATCGAATTAAATCGTTATGATGCTGAAGTTCTGTGGTCCGTCTTCCTGGTTTGCTGGTGTGCTAAGCTGGAAACGCCGAGAGATTCAGAGGAGTCACGTGGTACATATATATATATATATATATATATATATATATATATATATATATATATATATATATATATATATATATATATATATATATATATATATATATATATTCACTGAAAAAAACATAGGTTTGACACATGTTATAGTTAGCTGGACATTTCACTCATATAAAACCAATGAAATTCCCCCGTTATAGTTACTTCAGCTAACTATAACTCGCGCGCCCGCAATGCACTGCTGATGACATCACATATTACATCACTCATGAGATGGTCAGTGACATCACTCATGACATCACTGATGATATCTCAAATGACATTACTGATGACATCATCCGTGTGAAAGACTGGCAGACCTCCTCTCACCATAATATAATATTTGATACACACATTCAAAAATAGAAACTAAAATGTTCAAAGCATGAGTGATGTAATATGTGACAGCATCAGCAGTGCATTGCGGGCGCGCGAGTTATAGTTAGCTGAAGTAACTATAACGGGGGAATTTCATTGGTTTTATATAATTCTACGGACATCCCTACCCTTCTATCTGTAATTGTGGCCATCACAAGGAGCAGCGCTGCTTCCCTCTGAGAGGCCTCACTCCCACTGCTGGAGCGTCCTCGCACTCCTCCAGGAGCACAGGAGCAGCCCCTCTCGCCCATTGAAGTTCTGTATCGGGCTCATTGCCACTTACTGAATGAAAATGGGGCACTCAAGGATGTTCAAGTATGTAGCGCTCCTCCTGCTACAGCGTACAGAAGGGATTGTGTTAGGTATAAAAAAGTAAAACGCCCACGCTACAATGATATAGAACACTTCCTTTAAAGAAGCCTGTGAAATAAGTTTAAAAGATCAGGTTAACGTTCTTTTACTCTCTCATCATTCTTCAACATAAGTATTTACAATATTATATTCAACAATGCCATGGTTGCTGCTTTTTTATTTTAAGAAATTAGCAACCATTGACAAATTCAATAGTCATGGCTTCTTTTTCGTGAAAAAATACTTGCTATATTATGTATCTGCATAGAATGACAGAAACAACATAACACCAGTCGGGCGCAACACTATGCTAAGCGCAGATTTTTAGCCTACGTGTTTTAAACTGCCCTCTGAATTACATCCAACACTCCCTTTGAAGAGAGCCCCCCATTTTTTTAACACCTCTGAAAGCCCTGGAAACAACACCATTTAACATTTAACATCATTTACCTTCAATGTTTTCATATATCAGCGTTGGTGAACTGACTCAGTGAAATGTCGCTGATTTCATAAAATCACTTTAAAGGCGCTCCATATGACAGTGCACCCAATCCTGCGTGGAAGTACTCACATAAAACATGACACTGGTATGACCAGGATAGACAAAGAAATAACACAGTGATGGAACATTTTCTTTATTTTTTATACTTACCTAAGAAATAGTAACAAAGTAAAACAACATTTCTTTAAAAAACATAGTATCTGTGGAAGAAAAGTAAAAATAAGGTTATAATGTACATTTCATAAAACAAAACAAAGTAGGAGTGAATGAAACAGAAAGTGAAAGAAAAAAAGACTGAGGGAGAGTAAGAGACAGAGACAGAATGTATAGTATATAAATCAATGAGTAAGATAATTAATTGAAAGAGATAATAGCACTGAAGGAATGACTGTCTAAACGAAAGTAAAGTTAGAGAGAAAATGAGAGTATGATCAGTGATAGTACACGAAATAAACAGTCTCTTAAAGAAACAGACTAAGAGTACAGGAATGTAGATAAAATAAAGGAAAAACAGTAAGAGAAACAGAATGAAAAAAACGGTGAGTAACAGAAGATGAACGGAGTAGAAATAGACAAGGACTGTAAGAAACAGATAAATAGAAATGAAGTAGGGTAAGGGAAGTAAACTATGGGCCTTATTTATGAAGGCCTTGCGCCGCCCATGCGTCACTTTTAACATGGGAAAAAGTGGCGCATTGGTGGCGCAAGGCTTTCATAAATGAGGCCCTTTAGATTTAAGTTTAAGAATTGAGCATAATTAATGAAAGCAGATTAAGGGAACAAATATTAAGGTACGGTAAGACAAACTAATTAAGATTCTAGAAACAAAGGTGATACAAGGTCAATAAAGGTGAGTCACCATGAGACAACGGAAGAAACAAACTGAAGAGATAGATAGACTGAATGAAATAGTGACAGAAAAGATGTTAGAGAAACAGGAGAGAAAATTAAACAACGCAAAATGTGGATGAGTTAAACGGAATAAGCGTGACTGAACAGTACTGACAAAGGAAGGGGATGAAAAGAATAAGGATAAGAGAGAGGCAGAGGAAACTCTCGAATGTTATTAGTTGTACTTACCTTCTAAATGTAATATCTGTGGAAGACAATAAAAAAATCTGTTATAATACATATTTCTAAATCCAATGTAACAAAATAACTTAAACAACATATTACATGGTTTATTTTTGCTGTCCTCAGAATATTTTGATTTTCACTATAAACAGTGATTTCAATAGCAGTCATCATGTAACAGCGGGGAAAAAAACCCACAATCCAAATACTTGTGTTTCAAAAACCCGTACAAGATCTCTATACATAATATAAATACCTGAAAAAAACATGTCTTAAATGTTTTTCTCTAATTCGCAATTTCTTGAGTAAGCACAGTACATCTTCCTCAGTTACAAACTAATTAAACCATAGCACTTATTTTTAAATACGTCTCAACAAAGCTCCGTGCAAGTATGTCCTTAAAACATTTATCTTAAGTACACATTTTCTTCTCTCATACCTTTCCGTGTGGCCAAATAGTATGAGTTAACTCGTTATTTTTTAAATACCTCTCAACAAACTTCCATCCAAATATGTCCTAAAAACATTTATCTCAAGTACACATTTTTTTGTCTCATATTTTTTCGCGGGGCCAAATAGTATGAGTTAACTAGTTATTTTCTCAAATTACTTAATCTTAGTCTTATCCATTCTTTTCTCAACCTTTCGAGTAAAAATTCTAACGTGTTCTTTACCATCAAACATTAAGTGAACTTGTACCTGATGCTATCACTATGCCAAATACACATGATATTTCTAAACAACAGAGTTTCATATCTTTACAGTATTAATCTTCCTACACCAAGTAATTTTATTGAAATTTGGGTTGCAAAAATTGCAGATAAGAATTAGTTAAGTCAAAAGGCAAACATTTCTTAAAAGTCAATTGACTATCATTGCAGAGCGTCCAGCCTGTTGGAGACTTCAAATAAGCTGTGTAATGTCCTGATGATGTTGAAGGCCCTTCATGAAAAATAATGGCTACAGTTACAAATGTTCTTCTAGAAATAGATACTTGAGAAGCCACAACATTTTTAATTAAAGTTGACAATTTACTCCCATCAGCTCTGCATCGTTGAAACATTAAAATTACATATTGTCCATTTCTGTGGATAAATAATGTTGATAACATTTCAGAGTTACATTGAGAGCCGACCATGTTCTGATGCGCATCTTTAACTAGTTTATTAAAGGACACTTCTTTACAGTCTGGTAATGTTAAATATATAAATCTTTCAGTGTGTATATCAGTAGTACTTGAAAATGAACAATTATCACAATTATGTTCCCATTTATAAGAAAGGCCAAAAAGACTATCAATATCTACACCTTCATCTTCCAAAACTGTAAGCATATACATAATACATTCCTGACAATCTTGCTGAATATTCTGAGAAAATTGATTTAGTCCTGCACATATGTCTAAAACATTCCTTAGTTCTGAAACACTTGCTACTTCACTATTACCACTGCTAAATTTTTCAAATACAGAATTTAACGAACAACAAAATGTTTGCTCCTGATTTTGTACAATCTGTTGCTGAAATTGTTTTAGAAAAAAAACAACATTAACTACTACATTTGCATAGCAGTTGACACCAGACCTGTTTCCAAACTTAAATCCAACAATCTGTTCAATACTAACCTTTTTCTTACTACTACCAATGACAGCTACATCTTTTTTTCTTTGTTTCTCTACTACTTCGGTACATTTTTCCTCATTTCTCCTTTTCTGACCAACCATACACTTTTCAATTTAAGGATATTGGGGCAAACTTGGAGCATATTCTCTTCTTAACCTATTATACTCCTTCACACAATTTAAATTTGCACTAATCTTTGTCTCATCAAAATCAATTAGATAAAGTCCACATAAAGTTCTAACTCGAGATAAAGCAACATACGCCATACCATCTTTGAATACAGTGCTTCCAATATTTACCAAAGCACAATCTACACTTAAACCTTGAGATTTGTGAATAGTCACTGCATATGCCAAACAAATTGGAAATTGCTTCCGACGGACATATAAGTCTTTCACAAGCAAAAAACTAGTTGAACAGCGACTGAATTGTTGAACTTCCTCAATTCCATCAAATTTGATTCTTAAAAATTCAATCTCATCTCTATTTGAGTAATTGACAAAACCAACAACATTACCCATTGCTTCATTTACCAAACCTCTTTCTACATGTAAATTTCTCCGTAAAATAATCCGACAATTTAAACATACATACAGATTTTTTTCTAAGCCAGCAGTTTTAGATATAGATTTCTGAAGAGAATCCAATTTTAACTTCAACTTTTCAGACAAAACAATAGTACTACCTTCATGCTCTATTCTATCTTTTAGCTTCCAGTTTCTTAATTTCTTGATTTTCTAACTTCAACATTTTTTCATTGAAAACCGAACATTCTTTGAGAGTTGGCATCAAGCATATGACTGACTTATCTGCTACCTCTTTACTATATATTTTCTCAGGTACATTATCTTCATTAGGAAACAGCTTGGAAAGTAATTGTGTTCGTAGAGTTTCTTTCGCATCTTCAGTTAGTTTTCCAATCCTTATATCTTGAAGAATATTTCCATATTTAGTATCCTTTTCCTGTCGCATATTTTGAATCAGTTCAGTATATTTGAAATGTGACCATATTTTAACATTTCCAATACTGCCCAGGCACTTTCTGGTCTCTTCATGCGTAACAGTTTCAAATACAGGTTGTCCTTTCACAGGAGTTAGCTGCAGTAGGTCTCCAAAAACTATGACATGTTTACCTCCAAATAACACATCATACTCTGTCTTAAGTATCTGTTGCATTCTTAAATGCACAAAAACAAGCATTAAATTGGATACCATGCTTACCTCATCAATAATGAGAAGTTTCATTTTTTTAAGGACTCTAGAAACTTCAAAACAAGCTTCTCCAGATAGCTTGTGATATTGTAATTTATTTTCATGTTCAACTGGCAGCATCAGTAAACGATGTAAAGTAATACCTTTAATATTATGTGCTGCCAATCCAGTTGGAGCAGTAACAACACAAGACAGTGTTGACTGAGTTCTTTGCTGTAGATATGTACTAATTCCTTTAATTAGGAAACTTTTACCAGTTCCAGCTTCTCCACTTACATATAGTCGAATAGGTTCAAATGACATACATGAGCATTCTTTTTTCTCATGACGAAAGCCATGCTCAATGTGCTCTGTCACTTCATCATATATCTGTCTTTGCTCAAGATTAAATTGCTTCTTCAATTCTTCTAAGTTTATTACTTCCTCTTGACCTTGCTGCATTGCTCTTTCCACCTCATCCATGGCAGTGGCTGCTTCATTTTGGATAATTGGTTGTCACAGTGGATCTTGACTACCTTGTGAACTGTCTCTAGAAATCTCCGCTGCAATTGTTGCTTCTTGCTCTATTTCGTCATTCAACATTTGGAGATAATTACTGACAACAGGACATTCGATACTACTTTTAGATGCGTTAAATGAATCTTCATAACTATCAAAGTCACCAAGTAGTTCCTCTTCTGTACGCCATGGTTTAAAGAGTTGCAAAAGAGCTAAATAGTAAAATCCTCTTTTGTCAGTTGTTTCGCAACTCAGTTTTCGGTGATTAATCAAGTGTTCTTTTCTTTGTTTCACCAGACATCCTTCATGTCCAATTACAGCGTGTACACCTTTATCAATATTCTCTATAATATTCCTTTTAAAACTGTAGTTTTGAAGTATTTCATACAGACAAATGTTTTCAAGCAGAGTACTTATATTTGGATAGTATGTATCCAACGTATTTGTTTTCAGAATGTCTGTACTGTTTGATTCTTTCTGTGCTAAATATTCAATTTCTTGCACAGGTTTCAGAAAACAGTTTCGTGTTTCTGCAAGACCCAAACTCACCCACAGGATAGTTCTTGATTTTGCATAAAGACTTGCTGATGATAAGTGATCACAATATTCATATGCTCCAATTTCTCTATGAGACAACATCTTCAAACTGTACGTATACAATTTCTTGCTTAGGCTCTTTTCAGGAGAAATGTCTTCCCACATCTCCTTCAGTTCCGTCTTTTCAGATTTCGTGATGTAAGACGTTACATATCGAGCCACAGCAATAGAGTTGTCTGCAACATATTGTATGTCCATATTAGCATTCCACATGGACAAAATGACTGGGTTATAGTCGTTTATATATTTGGACTCTTCACCTCTTCTTAAATTGTACGTATTTTTAGGTGACCTTCTTGTGATGTTATGTCGCAAAGATGACATAAAATTGTTGACTCTTCCTTTTGAAAGTACCGGTCGTGCAAATCCAAAACGACATTTGGTGTAGAATTTAGTCTTTGATTTGAATTTTCGCCGACAATATTTTCTACAACGATGACTTTGAAAGCGGAACACTTTTCCTCTTAAGTCCTTATCAGTTGTACTATTAGGTATGTCACAAGTGGCATATTGTTCAATAAAAGACAGTACAGTCTCATCCGAGTCTGTTCCAAATTTAGGAGCATCCTTGATCCATAACAGCATATGAATATGAGGAGCACCTCTTGCTTGATATTCTTTTCTCCAAAAGAAATCCAGTACTTCACCAAGAGGTGGATTTTTCTTGTTTGTAATAAAAGACATCATACTTTCAAATTTATGATTAAAATATCTCCAAACATTAACCGGATCCTACGAACACAGTTCTCCAGGTGTCTTGTAGTTTATATTTTCCATGTTTGCATTCGCCTCCCGAAGAAATTCAAGTAAATCTTCCCAAGCATACTCTGCACAGCTTAGAGTTAAAAACCATGTAGGTGCTCCTAAGTTTCTAAGCATGCATTTCAAATCTCCATGACGACTGTACCAATACTCATTAGTACCATGCTGACAAGCCATTAAATTAATTAGGAGTGAATCCAAAACACTATCTTTCTGTTGCACTTTATCCATAAATTCCTTTGCTGAAACATTTTGCAGATGCACTCCACTTTTTAAGATATGGTTTACTGCATAAGAAAGACCAGATAAGTCACTCTCAAACAGAAGATGAAACAAAATATGGAATGCATTGGCGAAACCTCGGATCTTCTGCTTATAATCTTGTTGTCCGGTACTCAGATGCAGGAATCTGCATAGGTCGATCATCATATCGTGTACCTTCACCTGTAGGGAATAACTGTGGGAAACAACGACCTTCCAAACTTTCTTCCCATACACTAATAGGATTTCCTTTTGCTTTTTTCATCTGAAATAATTCAATAGCATTTCCTATTGCTTCTTTGGAATGCAGTGGATGAACACTGTAATGCTCATAAATTTCTTCACTTCTGGATAAGTCAACTTTTTCAATTTGTCCAATAGACAAATCATTGTCCTCTTCTTCACTTACTTCTTCTTCTTCTACGTATACATTTTTATAGTATTTATTGTTTTTGACTAAATACAACGTTGCCTTTTTGACTTTTCTAACATCCACTAAATCTTGCCAGATTTTCTTACTCTTTGTAGGTACACCATTAACTAGAATAACTAGAGGTTCCTCTTCTACATTTTCAACACCAATTGTTTCCATATTTTTTTTTTTAAATCAAGTGGCAAATATACAACTCTACCCTTTAATCCTCTTTGTAAATCTGAAGGATTTAATTTGCCAGTCTTAGGCCCCATACGAACAATAGCCTGAAAAGGATGTACCCATTGAATCAGAATAGTCTCATAAGTATTCAAATCCATCAATTCCGATGGAATATTTATCAACTCAAGATTATTATATACAGCTCTAGCAGGCATTCTATTTTCATTTAATTTATTAGAACAATACTTACAAATACGTTGCTCAAAACCCAAATCAAAATAGTTTTCTACCAACAAATAAGTTGCAAAATCTTTCCACTGACTATTATTTTCATCTTCACTTTTTAAATATAAATCAACTAACCTAGTTTGACTTTTGTAATGAATAGGTCGACCACACACACAAGGAAAATTTGATTTTTCACCTGCAATGACCTTAAACTTTGTTATTTCCTGTTCAAAATTTTCAATATTAAAATGTCCAACATTTTCTAACACATTTCCTTCTATAACTATATCAGTTTCTGCATTGTCTTCATCTGGACCAAAATAACTTACCTCAATTTCTGCACAAATCTTCTTAACATCTAATTCACATCCATGCAAAAGAGCACTATTTAACTGTTTAAGTTTAAGTGCTGGACTTTTTGCATAATACAACTTTCTCACTAATTTTCTCATTTTCGTATGATGCACTGCTAACATCCTGAAGTGATGAAACACACTCTGGCATATTTTTATAGAAAGACAAGCCAGAGAATGGCCTTGCAGACCTATTTTTTCTCGCACTCTGCAATGGTCTAATTCTTGCAACATTACAATTTTTTTTAAGACTTTCCTTAGTATTCTTACGTAAGAAATTGCGAAAGAAATCAGTTGAATCCTGTTGTACACTGCAAATGCTACTACAATTCCAACTGTAAACAGGAACATTAGGACGTCCCTCTAAAACTTCTCCAGCTATCACCTCTTCTGCATTTCTAACCACCATTTTCTCTTTCTCAATAGCAGAACCATCCTTCACCTCATATGCTCGACCACTGGTGTCAACTGCATGCAACAAATCGTTACTTTGAAAGTAACTCTCTTCATTAAAAAATGGCTCAGAAGTTGAAGTATGCATCCATTTCCCAGAAAACACTTTACAAAAATTACTTATATTTATGTGTCTCTTCCATTTACTCTTAGCCTTTAAAACTCTGATTGCCGTATTTGGTGTATTTATTCTATTAATTACTAAAATAAATAATTTTCTTTTTGTCTCAAACGCGCGCTCAACAATATCCTCTATATATTTTTTCTTCTTATAAAAAGCAGATTTTCTTTTAGAAACTTTTTCCTTTTTTAATAAATTCGAAAGTACTCTGTTATAAAACATACGCTTCCTGATTTCCGTAAACTGATTCGTACGTCTTTTACTGTACATATTTTCCTCTCTGCTGATTTGAGAAACATTTTGCTTTTTTCTAGCATTACTCCTTTTAGATACTGATAACTGTTTTTCTTTTTGAAGATTATCCTTTGCATTTTTCCTTTGACATAATCTTTTTAAGAACTCCTTGCTTTTCTTACCAGGAGCACTCTTCTTTTTATCCGTCCTTTGTTGTTTCCTCTTCAAATAGTATGTCCGTTTATACAGCTTTCTTTTTTCATTTCTGGTCGGCATACTAATTTATGTTTCTGATGAAAATGACAATCTGTAAAGAACAAACATAACAAATATTAGAGTTCGCTACTAGCATATAACATACAAATTATAACCACAGGTTCATTTTATAAGTAGAATAAAGACAAAGAAACAGTCTCTGAACAGAGTAGGAAATCTTGTAGTGAATGTTGGTTCTAAATTTATGACAGTCCATAGCTGTGTCAACATTATAGACGTATTTTCTGATTCTAATTTTTAAAGCATACAAACAGTACACTGTTTTTCAAGAACTGTCGGTGATCCTAGTGCTTTTATTTATTTTTACTATAATCTCTTATACACTTCATGAGAACATGTATTGTCACTCTCATAAAGCAGATCAATGACAAATAGTACAAGAAAACTGTCTTCAAGAATGCTTTAATCTATCCAAAATAATTTTATTTATTTAAAAGTTCATATTCAAAAAGAACTTGAAGCATTATTTAATCGGGTACTTCTTCAGATTGATCACCCTCATCCTCTAAACTCTCCTCTTCCCCTTCCACCATCTCTAAATAGGCACTGTCCAATGTTTTATCCATAAAGTCCTCATTTTCAGTATTATTTTCCTCCTCAAAAACTCCATCTAGTAATTCCTCCAGTAGATCATTTGCGATTTCAAAATTTAATTGACTTTTTTCTGAATAATTCTCAATTTTTCTATTTTTTTTTCTTTCTTCTGCATCCTTTTAAAAAAAATATAAAGACTAAATTATATCTTTTTCATAAATAGATAACTTAAAAGTACCTTTACTAATTTTTAAACTACATACATTTTTATACTTTCTAACTCATTAACTACATGTATTAAGATAGCACCTTCCTCTTGTTTGAAAACAAATTGACACTATGAGCCTAGACATTAACACTGTTCCTTTTTTTCATTAAATAATTACTGCTGTAAAAAGACATCTTACTGTAAAATTTGTTTTTAGATTTTCTGGATATCACAACTATTGATAAACTTTATAATTGGTTTTTAGGGATCCATTTTCTGAGTTCACCACTACAAACTCTATCCAAACTATATACAGTCTGAAGGGGAGACTCACATTGTACAAACCATAACATTCACTTAACAGATTACTACTTCCCACAGAGACAGCTGCTTTTATGTTTCAACAGCATACTCAGCATGTGAATTTCATAGCATGTACAAAATTTCATGCTAACCATGAGGAACCATATCATAATAAAGCTCTGAAAATGTATGTAAAACAGTGCACACAGATAGTACAGTCACAGATATGCAGAAAAGATGCCCATCACACTGAGAGCCATATCATAATACACCTCTGTAAATAAAGAAAAAAGACTGCCAAATATAATACAGCATGAGTTAGAGAAATAATGAAGACTTAGCAAGAATTATTCCATGGAAACAGCAATGAATTATAGTCAAAGGATAGATGAATCAGAACTGCATCGAAAAGAACACATGCACCAGGCCCATAAAAAGATAGTGTCAACTGACAGTGGAAAAGTATCTCAAAATACATATCTAGTACAAGCAGATACAGACATGGCAAAAATAGAAGATAAAATCATGCACCAATCCGAAACTTTGCAAGTATTCTAAAAAATCTTGCTTATTATTTTAATCTGCACCCAAAGAAATTGCCTTTCAAAAATACCAACTCACCTGAAAAAAAGAATGTGATTGCTGAAAATTCGATAACGTGGAATATAGGTTGTTGCTGTTCAGCACCAAACACTATAAAAAAGAGAAATACTTAAATTTAATTAACATATTACAGACGTATTTATTACACAACATACACCCATTGTAGCAAACAACAAGCCTAACAGATAAATTCCCTAAGATTCTCTACCATTACATATCCTAATGCCTAACTAAGTTCAATAATTGTTTTTTCACCACATCAAATAACTAAATATTAAATAAAATATTAATATAGAGTAGAAAAGAGACACAGGACAGAAGAGATAGAGAGTACAAGAGACAGAGAGACAGTAGGAGGGAGATGAACATGCAGAGACAGACCAGCATTCTAAGCACAAATGGAGAGATAGAAAAATAACAGGAGCAGAGAAAAGTCAAAAAAGAGAAGGATGGTACATTAAAATAAAAGATGAACGTAGAAAGGGAATCACAGAGTATAAATAACAGACAGAGCACAAAGAAGACAAAAGGCAGGAGGCACGGGGACGGAAAGGACAACAGGCAAACACTACAATAGGGTGAGAGAGAGCAGAAGGAACACAGAGATGGACAAACACAGCAGAAGAGAGAGAAAGATGGAGAGAAGAAGAGTGAATAGGAGGGAGAGAGATATACCCCACGATACAGACAATGTAGGAGGAAGACTGAGAACAGGACACAGAGAAAGATACAAAACGAGCACGAGAAGGAGAGAGATATCACAAGGGAGAGTGAAGGTAACAGTGGTTTCAGGCCAGAAAAGAAAAGAATGATAGAAATGAATAAATATAGTAAAAAGCACAACAAAGACAGAGAGAGCAAGAGAAACAAAAAGAATAGGACACAAAGAGCCTCATTTATGAAAGCCTTGCGCCACAGATGCGTCACTTTTTCCCATGTTAAAAGTGACGCACCGGCGGCGCAAGTCCTTCATAAAAAAGGCCCCATGTGAGGGAGAACAACAACTGCATAGAGAGAAAATGTATGAGAGACAGGAATGGTACAAATCAGAGTATAGGCAACATGGAGAAAAA
Source organism: Lissotriton vulgaris (assembly GCF_964263255.1). Lineage (NCBI taxonomy): Eukaryota > Metazoa > Chordata > Amphibia > Caudata > Salamandridae > Lissotriton > Lissotriton vulgaris. Next base: position 133,628 of record NW_028250138.1, read on the forward strand.
CTGCACAGTAGACAGAGATACAGAGGGCGAGCCAGACACACTAAAATATATGAAGTAAGCAGCACAAAAACAGTATATTGAGAAAAGGAAAACAGCAACACAGATATATGTATACTGACTCCACTAACTTAGTGCAAGAACGTATCTGTTGCAGGAACTTCTGCATAACCTCATACTCTCAACTCTTTGTTTACCTTTAGCCCCAACCCTTTCCCCTCTGACCTCTCATCCACCAGTGCAGCTCTCGGCCACAAACCACACTGTAAATTTTGCCCTCCATATTTTTACATGTAGGTATAGTCCAACATGTAACATCATACCTACAGCAACTGAGTACTAATACCTTTGACACAGATTCATAGCTGCACAAGTTAAGTAAAAAGTCTGCCTACGCCAGGGCTCAAAAGTGGAGCCCGATAGACAGCAAGCCTACCTTTAAAAAACTGCCTGTGCTGAGACCCGAAGAGACCCGGCCAACTTAAAGCCCTGAAACTATCTTAATGTCTCCTCTCTCTTTAAAACTTTACATTTCACTTTCAAACCACGTTTGCTTTCCATGACAAACGCTTTTTTTTCAGTGTTCCACATTCAACGCCTAGACACTTTTCCCTTTTTAGTATCCAAAGCCGCAACTGCAACATGGCTAATGCACGAATTAATTAGTCTATCTTTCGCGTTTTTTCAGTGTTCAAATTCTATAAATTTCTTCACATAAATAGATACGAGCGGCTCAGTACCTCCTACAGTCATAAAACCAACTCACTCCCTTTCACTTCCAAATCCCTTGGAGATGAAAAAAAATGTCGGGCAGATTTACAAGCCCCTTACGCCACTTTAGCGTCACTTTTAACATGGGACAAGTGAAGCAAAAGTGCCGCACGGACCATGTTAATCTGCCCCTATATCTGTATACAGATGAGTGTACTGAAACATGTAATTAGTCGTTCACATCCAGGCACTTTCAATTACATGACTTATTTAACTAGAAGCACTGTAATGTTGCATGTCTTTTCAAAGATACATCAGTGCGCGCTATAATGCCGACTTTTTCCTTATTCTTCAACAGTCGTTATTTTTTATTCATGTAATGAGAATTATTATGAGTTTTTAAACGACAAAGCTTACGCAGTAATAATCACTCTGCATATGCTTCCCTGTATGAATGTAGTTTATCCACCCCCGCATGGGAACCTTGATGTTTCCATCTGGCCGCGAATTCCGGCCTTGAATTCAAAGTTGAATCACAAGACATGAACAACAGCCTTATTGTCACAAAAACAAGTTACCCTACCATCTGTTCACAAACATATCTCTTTCACTTAGCTAATATTCACAGAGAAGTGCATTCCTTATAAAATAGTGACCTTCCTTTACAATTTGCTGAGGTGACTCCCATAATCTTTAACGCATCCTCCACTTCAGGGCAGGCCTATTTTTTTTATAACTTCTAAGCAATGGTTTAGTGACTTCTTTGCCAGAAATTATTTGAAGTCATTCTGCTACTCTTCACTCCATAGTCGCCGACCTATTTTTCTGGACTTCCTGTTCTACTACCAGTGACTGCGGCTTTTGTGTTAGTATTTTGTTTATTACAAAATGGATGTCCGTCCTGTCTTCGCAAACGAGCCGGAGCACTTAGAACTATTTCGCCAGAGGATGCTTGAATACTATGGCATCCTGCCACTTGCGACTTTGAGTGCATCATATGCATTATCATTTCGATTTTCCTATTTCACCTGTGTGCAGCCTGTATTTCATTGCCTGAACTGTGATTTCATGTGGGCCCTGGACTTATGTCTCTGCAACTTGGTATCTCCTGAAGTGAATTACAATCATCTCATTAATCAGCTAATTGATCATGAACAGCTTTGTTCCGACGGAGGGATTATGGCCTTTGCAGCGATACATGGAGTTCTGGGTCATTGGAATATATTCGCAGCGGCGCAAGATTTCTTGGCACACAGCTACATAGAAAAGACACCGAGTTGTCCTCTGATGGTACTAGAGGCTCCGGTAATTCAAGAGCATTTCTGTTCTTTTCCTCTTTTTAATTGGATGGCTGACATGTTTTCGGATGATAACAGTGACTTCCTTTTAGAAGCGGTAGCTGCTTATTTCGCCTACTCAGTTGTTGGATGACTCTTATGCAAGCCATTGATGTCTACATTTTTTTTTTCCTCCCTATCTTTTTCACGTTTTCTTGGACTTCTTTTTTTATATGAACTGACCTATTGGCTTTACTAACAGTGGACATTACAATTTCGTGCTGGTCAGATTTTCGTGTTTTATGTGGACAACATTTTTTTTCCTCACCTACTTGATTTCAAACTAAACTTTTTATTGAACTCTAATTTCAACAATTCAGTTGCATATCTTATCTTATCTTCTTTGAAACATACTCGGAGCAAAGCAGGGTAATATATGCTACATGGGCCCTGATTAATGTGTAAAGTTAGCATGAGTTTTTTATAAGTTTAAACGCCATTTTCCCTTTCAGCTGCTTATTTGCGCCTCACACACCTCTGCTGCTTTAGTTTTCTATGTACTGAAATATTTTCAATTCATACGAGAAAAATATGTTCTTACACTAATATTTGCATTACTTTTCGAGCTGTATCTCAGATGGAGTACTGAAACCTTCAAAAGATATGTCAATACAGTAGTTGTTCTCAACACTGATTTTTGAACGTTCCAACAGATAACATACATGCAGCTCCAGCCAACTTGTCGCTTTTGGCGTGTTTTTTTTCCTTACACAATAGCATAACACAAAGTTGATAGTACTTCGCATGCAGAGAGCTGATTGTTAATGAGCTGATGTCTAACCACTAGCATTTTCATGTATCGTTGCTAAACTTAAAGTCAAGACACCTTCTTAGATTTAATAAAATGTAATATACTTCCTCATAACGGTGTAGAATAAATTTTGCTAAACCGTATTCATTTTACATCATACTATTCTTGCACCGTTTGTATTCCATGGACTAGTGACTATGCCGATTACTTTGTGTCTTACAATATCTGTACTCGTAGTAGATAAGAAACTTGCCTTGAAATTAGTGCATTACTGAATAAACAATTCAAATATACACGTTCTCTCTTTTAATCCATATTCTGAACTGAAATGATTGTATGCTGAAAGAGTATTCATGTGTTCCACGTAACCTCAGCTGTACTAAGTTCATGTTTTCCTTTATCGACCTGAGTTACTCATACTGGAACCCGCAGGCCTATGACGGCCCATCAAGCCTTTCTTAGCGGGTCACGGACCATGCAAACAATCGTACCTCTGATAAGAAAATAATGTATTACTGTTACCAAGCACCGCCGCAGTTCTGCTTCACTCACAGTGTTAATCACTGCTCCCCCGCTTCTACAGACTAGACGCTATGTCGTATTTCACTACTTATCACGCTTTCATCTCCACTATAACAAACACTTCTCCGCCAGCCACCAGAGAACAGAGTGGAAAAGCGAAGGTACTAAGAAGTCAAATACGACATACCCTCTGCTCTGTGGAGCCAACCGAGCAGTAATTGTGAAAGTAGACATTCACTAGCGCTTCAAAAAAGCATCTCAATTATATAAATATTTTTTTGAAAACCTGCCAAGTACTTTGATGCGACTATCTGTGTGTGCCTGCAGAGCAAACTTCCTCATCCCGGACTGAAGGCAGACACAGACAGACACACACACACTAAGATAACACAGGGCAACGGAGACGGAAAGCAGGAGGGAGATAAAGATGGAGTCAAACGGCAGGAGGGAGAGAGATCTATGTATACTCGGTCTGCTACCTCAATGTATGAAGCCATGTACTGCACGAACCTGTATACAACCTCATGATCACAAGTTTTTATTTTATTTTACTCGGCCACCTCCCCCTCTCACCCCACCCCCACCAATGCAGCCCGCGGCCACAAACCACACTGTAATATTGTCATCTGATAGAAAGTTTATGAATACCTTAAGCATTAGCACTTTTTGACGACGGTATCACATGTGTACTGCACGAACGTGTATACAACCTCATGATCACAAGTTTTCATTTTATTTTACTCGGCCACCTCCTCCTCTCACCCCACCCCCACCAGTGCAGCCCGCGGCCACAAACCACACTGTAATTTTGTTGTCTGACAGAAAGTTTATGAATACCTTAAGCATTAGCACTTTTTGACGACGGTATCACATGTAATGTACCATTTCTCTCTCTATCTGCATTATCTGTGTCTCTGCTAATACCATTTTTTCATCTCAAAACCAACTTCTCTGATTATATGGAAACGCTTCAAAATCACACAAATACTTACTGTCTATTTTAACATATTTTATATTCCATTTTTTGCTGTACACCAAAATTATATAAAAAACTATAATTTACACTTGAAAGAATGTCAAGAAAAGGCGCGCAACCTCCATTAAATTCACAGGACTTCAGGCCCCCACCCCCCTCCCGTCTGGTGTGGCAGCCCAAGGTAACATATATATTCCAGATACACACAGAGTCTGTAAACATCCATTTGAATGTTAATTAGGCCTTGCAGTTGTTTTAACCCTTCTAAAAGCCCCTGCAGCTTTACTCTGCCTACTAATTAAACATTCATGTACGCCTAACATTTTTTTTTTATTTGCCCCCCCCAAAATTTCGTTCCAGTTTCTTCTCTGACTGACAGTGAATTAAAAAAACAAACAGTAAAAGATTACATAAGAACATGACTGAAGACCATTCAGCTTATTGAAATTTATTATTCAAAATTTTAAACTAATAATTGCAAACAAATAATGTCTTTAAAGAGTGATGAAACGAAATGGAAAAATAGTTTTAAAAGTACAAGACATTGTCACAGTCAAAAATGAGGTTACTCAGAGACTGTGAGGGAAATGAACCAATTATAGTGACTAAACCACATTTTACGGTACATGACAAAAGAAACAGTTACAGACTTACCTTTACCAATGCTTTGTACGATGTAGAACAGTGACAGTCACAAAACAGATATTCGTTTGACGGAACTCTCAATAATGCTTCTATCACTGCAACCAAAATTCAATGGCACAGATATCCTGTCAATACAGACTCGCATATGTCTCTTCAACCAATCATATTTGTTCCCGCACAATTTTAAAATCAAATTACCATTTCAGTTGGTTGTCCCTTACAATATTTTCAAAGTCACATAAAGGTCACCCATCACCCACTGCCTTCTCTGGCTGTTTCCATGGTAACACCTCATTCTGCACCTGGCTGAAGGCACAGGTCAAAAGTTCATATCTCAACGTTCTACATCAAACTAAGAATGCTGATTTCCCTCCAAAAACACCTGCCTATCCACTGCTTTGTTACATGTCATTTTTTTGACACCCAATAGTACTTTTCGTTTTACATAAACATTAACATGCAACGTAGTCTTCAATCTTGAGGTATTAGAATCCACCAACCATTTTTATTTTTTAACCACACCAAGCCTCATCCTTTTTTTATCCTGACTTTCAGCTTCTAACTGCCATTCCACTTCCAGAACCCATCGGAATACTACTGCATCTGCCTTGAAAATTAAGGTTTGCCTTTTAGGACACAGCTATATTCACTGGAGTGGAAAATATGCAGCAAACAGACGAATTTCCAACCTTGATTTACCGAATGTGCAGATAACGTGGATTGGCCAGAGAGGATTGAGATGTCACCAATTGATACCATTGGTGAAAACGTTTATGCATCTCGCAGAACCTGACCTTATAATTGTGCACTGTGTTGGGAACGATCTAGGCACATTGATGACACTTTTTCCTTGAACTGCCTTGGTATATTCCAATATATGCCAAAGATAGAAATGGAATTGGTCCAATCAACATTGTCCACAGATTGAGAAAGCAAGGAAACATGTAAATAAATCTGTTTCTGCTTTCCTCAGAGATTATAGCATGGGTTCTATATACCACAACAACTTGCGTTACAACATGCAAGGCATCTATAGGAGAGATGGTGTTCATTTCACGGATGAGGGAAACAGAATCTTCCTCTGTAACATGAGACTCTGCATCGGTACTTACTTATAAGTGCAGAAAAAAGTCAAATAACACAAGGGCTCTTTTAAGAGCCACCTTATATCTAAACACTCAAACTTCTGATTTATCTCCATCTTTCCTTTTATTTTTGTTCTTCGTGCGCGACCGGGTGCGCGCACCCGCTATATTTTTGCAAAAAAACCCCTACTTTTAGACTTTCTGCGACCTTAATAAACCCCTGAGGAAACTTACCAGATCAAACACTCTCCACCCTGCTCCTTTTCCATGCTCTACACTATAGTTTTTCACAGTCTTGTAAATAGGTCTGCGCAACCGAGTGCGCGCACCCCGCAACTTTTATTTAAAAAAAAAATTATTTTCGCGTTCAAGAGCCTTACTGCACCCCCTGAGAAAACCTACGCAGCCAGACAATCTCTACCTTGTCCCCTTTCCATGTTCCAACGCTTTGAAATGTACAATATATTCACTCGCACTAACAAAATGGCGGTCAACACTTCCTGATTTCCTCCGAAACGAACGTTCACAGACGTCACACAGCAAAACAAAAATTCCGCTCGCGTGCAGCCGCATTAGTGCCCGCACCCGAGCGAGCTTATAGATATATAATTGACTTCAACTTTATTTTTCTCAGCAACAACTGAATGGATTTACACCATTCAAACAAAAGCGTAATCTGAGAGCCGGACTCTACCTTTTTGCCAAATTTCTTATTAATCCATTCAGCCGTTCGAGCTGTAGCCGTGTCTAAACGTCCTATGGAAAATATAATGGAGAAAACACACGTTTTGGGACCCCCCTTTTATCTAAGCCCCCACTTGACGAATACCCCCAAAACTTTCAGGGAAGGAGCGCAGCGGACCGAGCCATCTTCTTTGAGAAATTTGCAAAGATTCGTCCACCGGGGCCAAAGTTAATCCAAATAGAATGTTGCGGATTTCCTATGGAAACTAGATGCTAACTATAACTACCTACTGGCGACCGCCAGTAGGTAATATATATATGTAACAGGATTCGCCACAAGCAGCTCCTCAGCTGCTCTATTCCATGCAGAAAAGACGAAGAGCAGACCCAAAGTTCTTGGTGCAATTTCAGGTAGTGTTTATTAAGTGCCCAGCATGTTCGCCATTACGTGTTTCAACCCCAACTCGAGCCTTGATCACATGACGCGTTGCTTTGGAGGTGATCGACATTTAAAGTGACAAATGCAGGAAGTAGAGTAATCAGGTTAAAGTGCAAATTGCATAGAGACTGAAGAGTTACTAGACTGAAAGCAGCAAGAGGTTCACTTAAGTGCAAAATTACGCATTGAAATAAATATAACAATAAATATATAAAAATATATCAAAACAGTCATAAATAACACAATAAATACATAAATGTATAAAGAAATGTATAGTATATAATGATATGCAATGCGTAAAAATTGAGGCCATAATATCTAAACAAAAAACTCATGCTGATTAAGATAAGGAGAAAGCGGCATTTAAAATCTATTAAACCATACCACATTTGGTTTTGTAAAAAGAAAAAATGCCTGCTATACCTCATTTACATTAAAAAATGCCAATTACCAACATAGTTATAGCCCCATTGTGTTTGCTCATGCAGTTTTAAATGTGTCATTGTGTTACACTCCTTGCTGCTATACACAGTCGCAATCGAGCCCCAGTGAGCTGAGATACAGCTTTTCCACATAGTAATCACATTAATCTAAGTTCAATGATCAGTGCAAAACTAGTGCAAAATTGAAGTGTATAAAAAAGATTTTCTTGAGTTTCATTATGATACGAGGAGACGTTCTATTCATTATCAATAGTTTAAAAATTCTACTCTCATATGAGGTACAGTTGATTTTAGTACATAAGTATATTGCATAACAATTCTGGAAATTCATCATAGACCGGTGTAAAAGTCTTTACTAACATTCAACCCTGATGGAGTCTTGGTATCAAGCTCCAATATATATATATCTTGTTTCCAAGAGGCGCAATTTGGCCTCTCGGTGTCCTCCCCTTTGAAAAGGTAGGACTGTATCTATTATGAAATATTGAAAGTGTGCAGAGTTGCTCTCATGTCGTTCCTCAAAATGCCTAGCAACATGGTAGGCTTGGTCTTTATTGCTGATTGCCCGTATGTGCTGGAGTATCCGCTTGTGGGCTGGCAGTTTGGTGCTGCCAATATATCTCAACCCACAGAGACACTCCAGCACATACACTACAAATTCAGTTTTGCAGGTGAGTCTTTTGTTGATAAGTATGGGATCGGACTTAAAAGAGCTGTTATAATAGGTTTTGTAGCATGCAAATTTGTATGCTTTGCCTCTAGGGCATTTTCTGTAGCCTTTGCATAGTGCAAGCCAGTTAGTGGGTGATTTCAATTTGGGACTGCTCCTGACCAGGCTGTTACTCATTGACCTCGATTTTCTAAAGTCAATGCCGGCTTTAAAGGTAGATGCCTACCCAGGACGGGGTCACCCTGTACCAGGCTCCAATATCGATAAAAGATCTTTCTTCGAGCCTTGTGCTGCCTGTTGTAGGTAAGTATAATCCTAGGTTGCAACTCTGTGTTCCCTAAGTTATCTTCTATCTGATTAGGTTTAAGTGCAATCGCCTCTTTTCTAGACAGAATTTTGTTTTTGTTGATCGCATTGTCTATGATGTTAGAGGCATAATCTCTTGCGACAAACCTCTGTCTGCTCAAGTTCTGAGCAGCCTCACAATCTTTCCCAGTGCTGCATATACGCTTGATATGTAGCATCTCCCCATAGGGGATGCTACGTATCAAGTGGTGTGGATGGTGACTACTGGCATGCAGCACTGTATTACCTGAGGTGGGTTTCCTGAATAGCTTGGTAGCAATGATACCCTGATCCACAAATATCTCCACATCTAAAAAATAGACTGAAGATTTACTAATAGTCGATGTGAAGTGGAGATTGGGGCAATTATTGATCAGATCTACACATTCCAATGCACTAGTTTCAGATACTCTCCAAACCAAAAACAGATTGTCTATATAACTTAACCAGGACACTACATGCCGGTCCATTGTCTCTTTGTGCTGACCCATGAGGACCTGCTCCTCCCACAGCCCCATATGCATACAAGTATAGATGGGGGAAAAACAGGCCCACATGGCTACACCTCTGATCTGCTGATAGATTTGATTATCAAACAAAAAAGTTTTGCTCCAGACATGTAGATATCATAGAGATTAATATTGTGTTATGCATAGAGAGGTACATTGGTCTTAAATTCAGATAATGCTCAATAAATTTGAGTCAGTCACAGTGCCGGATAGATGTATAAAGTGATGTTACGTCTAATGTGCTTGAATGCAAATCTGGACTGCATACAATATGGTTAATTTTTCTCAGGAAATCCGATGTGTCCTGTATATAAGATGCCAACCCTTTAACCCAGTCTTTCAGAACATAGTCCACATATTTGGACGTATTCTCCATGATACTGTTAATGGCGGAAATTATTGGTCTCCCGGGAGGTTTACTTTCACAGTTGGGAATCTTTGGAATGAGATATAGAGTATATATATATATATATATATATATATATATATATATATATATATATATATATATATATATATATATAAACACACTTCTTCTCGTTCCGCCAGTCTCTTAAGCGTGAAGAAACAGCACGGACCACTGAAGTTCGTGGTACTGCAATATTTATTTTTGCTCCCAAAATACTGCAGCAGGCATCATATATATACACACACACACACACGCACCCCCCCCCCCACACACACACACACACACATTGTCTAGTGGCGTTCTCCACTAGGTAGATATAGTTATGCCTGCTTTTTCATAAAAAGAGCGTTTATTGATTTTCTAATAACGCGCCCTCGTTTGTTGAATCTTCGCAAAACTTTCCCCAAAAAAGTTCATCCACCTCAGCTCCTTCCTGGAAAGTTTTGGAGTGATCCATCAAGTGGGGCCCAAGAAAAAAGATAGGGCCTAAAACGCAAAATCCCCATGCCTTTTTCATAGACTTCTTTAAGATGGGCTATAGCAAAAACTGCTAAAGGAATTACACCAAATTTAGCAGGAAGCTAGACCTTAGTCAGCTGATTGTGCTTTTTGTGATTTGATGTAAATGCATTCAGTAGTTTTTGAGAAATTAAGGGACAAAAATAATTGTATATCTGGACATTTGGGTCCCTAAGAGTCTTGAGAGACTCTCGCAGGAGCGGCAATTTAAATATAGAGTGTTCTGATTGGTCCAGGGAACTTTCTTTCCAGACTCCCGATTGGCTGCCAGCCACATGTGAAAAATGTTGCTGGCAGACATGATGGAACTTGGGAGGGGCAGGGTGTTGGCTGCCTGGCCCACTCTATTGAGCCTGCAGAGGCCTCAGGGAGCACACCCGTTGGGCAGAAATTTGTTTATATGGGTTGGGGGCTAACTTATAGTTACACTTACGTTAAGAACTATGACTCGTTCACTTACTGGTTGATTGATGTTTATTGATTGAATATTTAAAATCTTTACAGAGAGTGAATGCGCAGTATAAACATTTCAATTACGGTAATACGGAAAAAAGAAAATGATTTAAAAAAAGAAACGATAAACTTTTAAAATAGTACATGTGGATTATAAAACTGTTTTAAATTTGTAAATTCATATGTTTAAAAGTTTAAAAGAGAAAAATATGAACAGTATGACTGTTAATATTATAAAAATTCAAGTTTTTTCCATGCAAATGTTAAGAATTTTGAAAAGGCAGAGTTAATGAGTATATCGTCTGGGCAAAGACACTGGAGCAGTGCTCGTCTGCAAGTCCTTTTTGCTCCTTCGTTGAATAACCTTTTTAACAGTGTTAATCTTTAATTTTTTAGTTCTGGACAGAGGCACAGTAGGTGTATAATGTTTTCTTCTCCTGTGTTACAAAACCGACATGATATGTTATTTTCGAGTTTTTTCCATTGTAGTGCATGAGATTCTCCGGGTAATATTCCGAATCGTGCTTTCATGAATATATTTTTATATTTCCAAGTCCAAGCTGTATTCAAATATTGTTGAGAGATCTTTTTTTTGTAACCATTTATTATGGACCAAGCATGCTTCTTTTTAACCAGGGACTCTTTGTCACTCACCAACGATAGGAGATCGGTTGTCTTATTCACAATTTTTTTTAAAGATTCCTGAGGAATAGTAGTCATCCAAATCCCCTTAAGCCCAAATTCATCCAAAGCCTTCTCAAGATATTTCCATACAGATGATTTGTTATTTTTCTTTCCATAAAAGCTGTGAGATTAAATTCTCCTTGTCATTTTTTACTCTGTTCCATACTTTAATTATGTTACCCATTCGAGCATATAGTTGGTTTTTCAAGCCGAATTCCAGTCTAATTTGGGATTGTGAAGCATTTTTAGGTAAACAAAAAAGGGATCGGAAAGTTTTTGAGATTCTTTGTTTATTGTTATTGCGTCTTTTCCGTTTAACGCCTAACTACCGTAGGTTAGGGAAGGTACCAATTTTGCAGATATGACTTTGAGTAGAGGCTGGTAGGTTAAATTACTGGTGGACTTTTTTATAATCCCAAATGCACCTGTTAGGGAGTTCGGTTTCCTTGCGATATCCAATTTCTGGGGTTTAAAGTTACCATTATCATCAAAAACCACTCCCAGGTATCTATAGGTTTTAATTTTCTCCAGTTTTTCCTTTCCTAAGAACCATTTTGTGTTGTACTTCCTTCTTAAGTTTTTTGAGACAACCATAACTTTGGATTTTGATTCGTTTATTACCATTTTGTTTTCTATTGCGTACTCCTGTACATGCCATTAACCTTTGCAAACCTACATTTGTTCTACTTAAAAGAATGACATTGTCTGTATATAGCAGATTTGATATGTATCTATCTGCTAGCTTAGGTGGGTGTGCATTTATGTTGTTCAAGGCTCCAGTTAGATCAGTTAAAAACAGATTAAATAATAAAGGTGCCAATTCACAGCCTTGCTTCACTCCCCCTAGCGTTGGTATTTCCTCAGTTAATGACCTGCCATTCCTAATACGAACTCTAGTCCAAGTTTTTGTATACAGAAGACTGATCAGATATATTAAAGATGGGGGAATCCCTTGTACATGTAACTTTTCCCATAATAGATCTCTGTTGACACAGTCAAAAGCTGATTTAAAATCAACAAAACATAAGAATAATGACTCATTGTTTGAAATTGCTTTTTCAATTAAAATAGATAGTGCCAGGATATTCGAAGATGTACCAAGTCCTTTAAAGAAGCCAGTTTGGTTTGGCGGAAGAATGCTATTCCTCTTTACCCAGTCGGATAAGATTGTTAGCAAATTGGCTGCAAATAATTTTGCATTGGTGTCTTGTAGCGTTATTAAATGATAGTTTTCCGGAAGCACACAATCTCCTTTTTTAAAAATCGGGGATATTAAAGAACCTCTCCAGCTTTCCGGTATCTCCCCTTTACTAACTACTTCTTTAAAGACCTTTACAAGAAGTTCTGTCCATGTTTCAGGATCTTCTTTGTATACAGCAAAGGGTATCCCATTCGGTCCTGGTGCTCCATTTTTCTGTTTCTTTATTAGTTTAACAATCTATTCTTGTGTTATTTCCAGGACTAGTTCTTGTGTTATTTCCAGGACTAGTTCTTGCTTTGTTATTGCAATTTCCTTCCACGGGCTGTGCTCCTTGGTTCCGTGTACTGTTGGTTGTGGATTTAGGTGGTGACTCAGAAAATTCACCCATTCTGTTTCAGTCAGTACTAAGAACTATGACTCGTTGATTTAAGTTACTTAATGGCACAAGTTATGTTTTTTTCATATACGTTTATCTATAAGTATAACTATAACTGCTGTATTTCTATGGTTTTCTGTGAGTAAATACAGAAACTAACTATAACGTCCCTGTAACCGTTGTTTTTTTCAGTGAATTTCTATGTCTTTTTTAGCACGCACTTTAATATAACCAGCGCTCTGCGGCCAAACCTGCCGCATGCACCCAAACACAAGCTGCGCACAGCATTCTGCTAATGGCTGCATGGATTTGGATGCAGTGGGTGTTTTATGCTTGTTTATTTTTTCCTGTATTTGTGGATTTTTTTCTGGATCTGAGAATTTACACAGGGGGCTGCACTGAGACTCCTGAGGTATCCGCGCATATCGTGAGTGGCCCAAATTCTTTTTTTTTTACATTTCTGACCCAGGACATATATCCAACCCTCTTTTCAAACATGTTCAAGAGGTCAGGAAAACTCTCACCTGACCCCTTCATTCGAACTGCAAACAAATTTTCAGCCCCTTGGACTGTTCCCCGTCAAACAAATTGGCGGCCGCAACTTTTCTTTGAAGGTGTGGCCAGCCAATCAGGAGTTTGGTAGGGCTCGTTAATCTGTTGATTACCTGTGGGTGGATCCGTGAGTAATCTGCATTCCCAGATATACAAATTTGTTTTCTAGGTAATATCTCCCTAACTACTGAACAGATGTACAACAAATCTGCGTACCAACATCTAGCTTTCTGGCAAATTTGGTGTAATTCCGTCCAGCAGTTTGGGTTGTATGCTTGTTCAAAGGTCCTATGGGAATTAACATAGGGAATGCACCTTTTTTACCCCACTTTTTTCGGCCCCCAATACACAAAACACCCTGAAACTTTGCATCCTGCATCTGAAGTACCCAGCAATTTTGTGGGGGAAATTTCATGAAGATTAATCAGCCGGCACCAAAGATATAGGCAACTGAATGTCACCTTTTCCTATGGAAACTATGTCGCAACTAGAAGTACCTACTATATATAAATATATAAAACCCAGAGAAAAACAATACTAGAGAAAATCAAAAGGACACAATATTTAAAACAAAAATCTATATTGCTATAAAATTAGTTATTATAAAAAGACAGTGTAGATACTTCAGAATATATAGTCTTCCAGACAAAAGAAATGTCTAGGAAATACAGCAACCTGTGACAAAAGATTTCTAAGGTGGCGATGAACATGACAAAAAATTGGAGTTTGAAAAATGTTGCAACATATTCTTCTCAGACCAAAGCTTCCTGATATACGATTGAAGCAGGATATACCATCAAAGGAAAATTGTTGGACACCATCTTGGACACAGAGGGCCAGATTCATCAAGGTTTTGCCAATCAAGGGCAACGCACAACCTAAGTGAGATTTACCAAGCCCTGCAAGGCCACCTTGTATGGCCCTGTGTGGCTTGAGAAATCTGGAGCAAAGTAAGGCAGCACAAATCACTGCCTTGCATTACTCTGCCTCACAAAAACAATCTTGCCTACAATGCACCATGATGCAAGGGTGCCTGCATTGACAAACAAAAGTGCACCAGCACTAAAAAAGGACAAGAATGCACCAAAGAAACAAAGGGACATATTTACAAGATGTTATTGCCACAGGAACATAACTTTTTTTTACGTTTCTGTGGCAATAAACCCTTCACCTTATTTACAAGGCGGCGTTAAGCCACTTAACGTCGCTTAACTCCGTCTTGTGAATAAGACCTCCTTTCACGCAGCACTTAGCACTAAAGAGGGGGGCATTGGGTATTGTGGTGGGCGTTCCGCTGCAACACCCATTGCTTTTTATGCTGCCAGCTATTTACAAGGGTGGCCTAAATATGGGGCAGTGCCAAAATTAAGACCAAAAAAACCTGGTCTTATCATGGCGAAACAAGGAGAAATCATGAATTTTTCCAGATTTTTGCTGTTTCTCTGTGTGCTGCATTGTGCAGCACACATAGAAACAGCAAATAGCCACGAATGGTTGTTTATGTGTAGGAAGGGACACCTATCTGCACATAAACAATCATTCCCTCAACACAGGCACCCTTGCACTCTGGTGGAAGGGTGCCTGTGTTTGCACTAGGAAACTGAATTTAGCACCAGTGCTAGGATAAATGCAGGTGTGCACCATATCTTTGTAAATACGGCGCATGCCTGAGTTTTTGGGATCACGGTATGCAGTGTTAGCAATGTTGGCCTAACGCAGCGCTCTGCCATTCTCTTGTAAATATGCCCCAAAGTATCAGCAAGTAGACAATGACGAAGAAGCAATTACTCAAGAGCATTTACTACATAGGTATCCTTTCCAATGTATCAAAGATTGAAGAGGACCTTTGAATATTTTAGATTCAGAGAATTTTTGAACCTCATATTCAGGTTGATCATATATGATGATGAGAGGTATTTTAGAATGTAAACAATGACCAGAGACATAGGGTTTCACAGGGATATTTTCTGAGTGTGCGATAGCCTTAGATGAAAGGCAACAGGGTTGATCTGCTGATTGATGAAAAAATGATAAAATACTGTGGTCAAAATTTGACAATGTGTGAACTGGAAGAAACTGAGAGACTAGCTAAACCTTTATACCAAGGACAAAATAGGAAGAAGCCAATTCTTGGCTTGTCATAATGTTCTTTATTGTTTGCCTTTGAGTATGCTAATTAATTAGGATGCAAAATATTTAGAATAACAGCTATAAGTGCAATATTTAAGGTAAACTTTAAAATGAAATGACACATATTTTAAATGTGTATACTGCACTAGGCAGATGTTAGTTAGGAATATAGGCCGCAATAATTTTTGAATGTATGTTTGAATGTATGTTTTCTTTTAGCTAGAAGTGAACTTGCCAATGTTGAAATGTGCACAATTAAATTTAGAAACCTAATCTTAATGAGACATGCTTAGTACTGTTCGTCATAACTGCAGAATGTTCCGGATTAACAAATGTATTATATTTTGCTAAGAAACATCTGATTGTGATAACTAAACTTCCTATTATCCTCATGTTTCACATAATACTTAAATAGGATAGTTGTATATTTTAAAACAATCTTTCTTATTAGTGTTAATGAAATGCATTTGTACACAGTACTATTGCAAAGACTCATCTTTAGAATAGTTCATTGTTTAAGCAATGAAAGATTAACATTAGAAGGTTAAACTGTGATCAATGCCTATGGAAACGGAGGTCTATGAATCAAGAAGGTACGAAAGTAAGATGTCTGTAACAAACTTTGATGGCCCATCAAGCCTTTCTTAGCGGGTCACGGACCATGCAAACAATCGTACCTCTGATAAGAAAATAATGTATTACTGTTACCAAGCACCGCCGCAGTTCCGCTTCACTCACAGTGTTAATCACTGCTCCCCCGCTTCTACAGACTAGACGCTATGTCATATTTCACTACTTATCACGCTTTCATCTCCACTATAACAAACACTTCTCCGCCAGCCACCAGAGAACAGAGTGGAAAAGCGAAGGCACTAAGAAGTCAAATATGACATACCCTCTGCTCTGTGGAGCCAACCGAGCAGTAATTGTAAAAGTAGACATTCACTAGCGCTTCAAAAAAGCATCTCAATTATATAAATATTTTTTTGAAAACCTGCCAAGTACTTTGATGCGACTATCTGTGTGTGCCTGCAGAGCAAACTTCCGCATCCCGGACTGAAGGCAGACACAGACAGACACACACACACTAAGATAACACAGGGCAACGGAGACGGAAAGCAGGAGGGAGATAAAGATGGAGTCAAACGGCAGGAGGGAGAGAGATCTATGTATACTCGGTCTGCTACCTCAATGTATGAAGCCATGTACTGCACGAACCTGTATACAACCTCATGATCACAAGTTTTTATTTTATTTTACTCGGCCACCTCCCCCTCTCACCCCACCCCTACCAGTGCAGCCCGCGGCCACAAACCACACTGTAATTTTGTCGTCTGATAGAAAGTTTATGAATACCTTAAGCATTAGCACTTTTTGAAGACGGTATCATATGTGTACTGCACGAACCTGTATACAAACTCATGATCACAAGTTTTCATTTTATTTTACTCGGCCACCTCCTCCTCTCACCCCACCCGCACCAGTGCAGCCCGCGGCCACAAACCACACTGTAATTTTGTTGTCTGACAGAAAGTTTATGAATACCTTAAGCATTAGCACTTTTTGACGACGGTATCACATGTAATGTACCATTTCTCTCTCTATCTGCATTATCTGTGTCTCTGCTAATACCATTTTTTCATCTCAAAACCAACTTCTCTGATTATATGGAAACGCTTCAAAATCACACAAATACTTACTGTCTATTTTAACATATTTTATATTCCATTTTTTGCTGTACACCAAAATTATATACAAAACTAATTTACACTTGAAAGAATGTGAAGAAAAGGCGCGCAACCCCCATTAAATTCACAGGACTTCAGGCCCCCACTACCCTCCCGTCTGGTGTGGCAGCCCAAGGTAACATATATATTCCAGATACACACAGAGCCGCACCTGAATGTTTCACATCTCTGTAAACATCCATTTGAATGTTAATTAGGCCTTGCAGTTGTTTTACCCCTTCTAAAAGCCCCTGCAGCTTTACTTTGCCTACTAATTAAACATTCATGTACGCCTAACAATTTTTTTTTTATTTGCCCCCCCAAAATTTCGTTCCAGTTTTTTCTCTGACTGACTGTGAATTAAAAAAACAAACAGTAAAAGATTACATAAGAACATGACTGAAGACCATTCAGCTTATTGAAATTTATTATTCAAAATTTTAAACTAATAATTGCAAACAAATAATGTCGTTAAAGAGTGATGAAACGAAATGGAAAAATAGTTTTAAAAATACAAGACATTGTCACAGTCAAAAATGAGGTTGCTCAGAGACTGTGAGGGAAATGAACCAATTATAGTGACTAAACCACATTGTACGGTACATGACAAAAGAAACAGTTACAGACTTACCTTTACCAATGCTTTGTACGATGTAGAACAGTGACAGTCACAAAACAGATATTCGTTTGACGGAACTCTCAATAATGCTTCTATCACTGCAACCAAAATTCAATGGCACAGATATCCTGTCAATACAGACTCACATATGTCTCTTCAACCAATCATATTTGTTCCCGCACAATTTTAAAATCAAATTACCATTTCAGTTGGTTGTCCCTTACAATATTTTCAAAGTCACATAAAGGTCACCCATCACCCACTGCGTTCTCTGGCTGTTTCCATGGTAACACCTCATTCTGCACCTGGCTGAAGGCACAGGTCAAAAGTTCATATCTCAACGTTCTACATCAAACCAAGAATGCTGATTTCCCTCCAAAAACACCTGCCTATCCACTGCTTTGTTAAATGTCATTTTTTTGACACCCAATAGTACTTTTCGTTTTATATAAACATTAACATGCAACGTAGTCTTCAATCTTGAGGTATTAGAATCCACCAATCATTTTTATTTTTTAACCACACCAAGCCTCATCCATTTTTTTATCCTGACTTTCAGCTTCTAACTGCCATTCCACTTCCAGAACCCATCGGAGTACTACTGCATCTGCCTTGAAAATGAAGGTTTGCCTTTTAGGACACAGCTATATTCACTGGAGTGGAAAATATGCAGCAAACAGACGAATTTCCAACCTTGATTTACCGAATGTGCAGATAACGTGGATTGGCCAGAGAGGATTGAGATGTCACCAATTGATACCATTGGTGAAAACTTTTATGCATCTCGCAGAACCTGACCTTATAATTGTGCACTGTGTTGGGAACGATCTAGGCACATTGATGACACTTTTTCCTTGAACTGCCTTGGTATATTCCAATATATGCCAAAGACAGAAATGGAATTGGTCCAATCAACATTGTCCACAGATTGAGAAAGCAAGGAAACATGTAAATAAATCTGTTTCTGCTTTCCTCAGAGATTATAGCATGGGTTCTATATACCACAACAACTTGCGTTACAACATGCAAGGCATCTATAGGAGAGATGGTGTTCATTTCACGGATGAGGGAAACAGAATCTTCCTCTGTAACATGAGACTCTGCATCGGTACTTACTTATAAGTGCAGAAAAAAGTCAATTAACACAAGGGCTCTTTTAAGAGCCACCTTATATCTAAACACTCAAACTTCTGATTTATCTCCATCTTTCTTTTTATTTTTGTTCTTCATGCGTGACCGGGTGCGCGCACCCGCTATATTTTTGCAAAAAAACCCCTACTTTTAGACTTTCTGCGACCTTAATAAACCCCTGAGGAAACTTACCAGATCAAACACTCTCCACCCTGCTCCTTTTCCATGCTCTACACTATAGTTTTTCACAGTCTTGTAAATAGGTCTGCGCGACCGAGTGCACGCACCCCGCAACTTTTATTTTAAAAAAAGAATTATTTTCGCGTTCAAGAGCCTTACTGCACCCCCTGAGAAAACCTACGCAGCCAGGCAATCTCTACCTTGACCCCTTTCCATGTTCCAACGCTTTGAAATGTACAATATATTCACTCGCACTAACAAAATGGCGGTCAACACTTCCTGATTTCCTCCGAAACGAGCGTTCACAGACGTCACACAGCAAAACAAAAATTCCGCTCGCGCGCAGCCGCATTAGTGCGCGCACCCGAGCGAGCTTATAGATATATAATTGACTTCAACTTTAATTTTCTCAGCAACAACTGAACGAATTTACACCATTCAAACAAAAGCGTAATCTGAGAGCCGGACTCTACCTTTTTGCCAAATGTCTTATAAATCCATTCAGCTGTTCGAGCTGTAGCCGTGTCTAAACGTCCTATGGAAAATAACATGGCGAAAACACGTTTTGGGACCCCCCTTTTATCTAAGCCACCACTTGACGAATACCCCCAAAACTTTCAGGGAAGGAGCGCAGCGGACCGAGCCATCTTCTTTGAGAAATTTGCAAAGATTCGTCCACCGGGGCCAAAGTTAATCCAAATAGAATGTTGCGGATTTCCTATGGAAACTAGGTGCTAACTATAACTACCTACTGGCGACCGCCAGTAGGTAATATATATATGTAACAGGATTCGCCACAAGCAGCTCCTCAGCTGCTCTATTCCATGCAGAAAAGACGAAGAGCAGACCCAAAGTTCTTGGTGCAATTTCAGGTAGTGTTTATTAAGTGCTCAGCATGTTCGCCATTACGTGTTTCGACCCCAACTCGAGCCTTGATCACATGACGCGTTGCTTTGGAGGTGATCGACATTTAAAGTGACAAATGCAGGAAGTAGAGTAATCAGGTTAAAGTGCAAAATGCATAGAGACTGAAGAGTTACTAGACTGAAAGCAGCAAGAGGTTCACTTAAGTGCAAAATTACGCATTGAAATAAATATAACAATAAATATATAAAAATATATCAAAACAGTCATAAATAACACAATAAATACATAAATATATAAAGAAATGTATAGTATATAATGATATGCAATGCGTAAAAATTGAGGCCATAATATCTAAACAAAAAACTCATGCTGATTAAGATAAGGAGAAAGCGGCATTTAAAATCTATTAAACCATACCACATTTGGTTTTGTAAAAAGAAAAAATGCCTGCTATACCTCATTTACATTAAAAAATGCCAATTACCAACATAGTTATAGCCCCATTGTGTTTGCTCATGCAGTTTTAAATGTGTCAAATGTGACAAAGCAGCGCTAACATCTCTGAAGCTGAATGGGTATCCTACCTAACAACTCATTTCGAGGAACCAGAAAAAGATGTCCCATTGGTCAGACCACCAGCCTTGGCTCTACAACTCAAAACATGCCAATCATTAGGCATAATGGATGTTAAGACACTAGGAAACCATGTAGAATTATATACAAGGGCTCCATCGACAACTGATATGAAATCTTTGCCTCAGCCAACAGAAACATCACAAAGTGTTCCAACACTCTGGGAACCATTACGGAAAAAATCACCCAAATTATAACCGAGGGTCGGGCAGATGGAGCGCCAGGGCCAAATGGTTTACCCCAGTCTCTGTTCAAACAGGATACAGAATTCTGGGCCAATCAATTGGCTCCTCTTTTTTCCTATTGCCGGATTAACTCGGTTTTACCGGAATCGTGGCAAGGAGCCATTATACATCCAATTTATAAAGGTGGCAAGAGATCAGACCCGAAAAACTATAGGATGATCACCCTACTGGATGTGGAATCGAAATACTTAGCTAAGCTGCTCCTTCAAGACCTCGCGTCCTGGGCCACAAAAAATCATCTCATACCCTTCAACCAGACAGGATTTGTGCAAAAATCAGGCACCATAACAAACTTGCTTGCAATCTCTGTCCTGCTGGATAAAGTGGCTGCCTCAGGAACGCTAATGCATGGTTGTTTAGTTGATTTTAAGGCCGCCTTCGACCGCGTTCCCCGAAGCAGATTATGGCTCAAACTGCGGAAATGGGGGATTCCACCAATGTTACTACAAGCCATAATTGCTCTACATTTCAACACATGGATCCGTATAAAACTTGGGGATGGATCACACATCTCAAGGAAAATACAAACAACTCGCGGAGTGAAACAGGGGTGTGTGCTGGCGCCCCTTCTCTTCAACCTCTTCATTTCCGATTTGTCAGAGTTACTAGACAAAGTTAACTCTCATCCTCCAAAACTCACTGGGACGAGAGTTAGTACCTTACTGTATGTGGACGATCTGGTCCTGCTTAGTCACACCAGGGTTGGCTTGCAGAGGCTACTTGATCGGCTGTCCCTATACACCACCGAAAACGTTCTGGAACTGAATCTAACCAAGACAAGGGCAATCACCTTTGGGCAAAGGAAATATCAAGGTGGCGGATTGCAATACAATGGTAAGAACGTCGACAGAGCCCTTTCTTATAAGTATCTGGGGTTCACCTGGACAGAAGGGGAACATTCTCTAAACATAGAGACGAGGTAGAACCTAAAGCCCTGACAATCCAGGTGGCTTTTAAGACTCTTGCAAGAAAACTGTCAGGTCCTAGTCTAACCCCACCTATAACCGTAATGAAGGCAAAAATCATCAATTTCCTCACCTACAGCCAGGAGATCATGCACGGGAAAGACGACAGTCACGTGAACAAAATAATAACAAGAATATACAAACAGGTACTGGCTTACCTAAATCCTCCTCCCCCGCTCAAACACGTCTTGAGTTTGGTCTTCAAGACCACCAAGCAACAGTGTGTGGAGCGTACATTAGATTGTGCAACAAGTTGCATACCTCCAGAGAAGGAAGCCTGGAGGTCCTTTTGTGTCTGGAAATCTCAGCTGGTCAAACTGGTAGTTGATACTGGCGCTATTTGCAAGATTCTTTAAAACTCCTTGACACAGAAGAAATCTGGACTTCTAATCCATCGCAGCAAGCACTTAAAACCCATATGAAAAGAAACATCCGCCTCTGGTCCTTTCATTCGGATAGAGCCCAACTGGTGCAAAATAGTACGCCTGGACAATTGTATAAGGATTAAAGCCAGGGATTATGGCACAACATCTGTCATGTACCTACTCATTGCTGTGGAAAAAAAGATTTTTGGCCCTCAGAATAGGTGAATGGCCATTTCTGTATTTCCTCCCAAGATGGTGCTGTGCAAATCTCAACGTAACGTGCAGGGGCTCCGGGAGTACTACAGAAACAATCGAGCACGTGGTATGCCTTTGTCCTGCAGTTCACGATCACCGAAAGATCTTGCTAAAGAGCGAATGGAACAAACTCACCATTCGTACGTGCCGTCAAGCTATTCTTGCATCAATGCACCCGGATAATCCACAGCTTTACATCCGGTTCACCAAGTTCGTCACAGGAACAGCAAGAAAATGTATAAACAGCGAGACCCTGTAAGTAATCAACGGTTAATCATCAAAAGACAGATGAAGCCCTGCGTTTTTGTAGTACTTTTTACCGATTTGCATACTCCTCCGTACCACACAAGAGTAGCAGACAATGGCCCTGGCGTACGGGTTAACTAGTTTTCCTGTGCATCCCTGGAATTTTCAAAATATTGTATACAGGGGTTTTAATATATAAATGGACCTGCAACCCCAGGAACCTCACCACAAATACGGAACTACATTACCAGCGTTATTAATTATTGTTTCTTATTAACAAATGTCTGCCTGTGGCCCCAGCAGATAAAAAATTAGAATGGATAATTATAGTTAGGCTTTCCTGTTTTCAGTTTCTATTTTTGGTAAATTCTGGTGGGGTTTTTTCAGTGTTTTCAATATCTTAAAAAACAGTTGTTATCAGTGGTTACACATTTTCGTGCCACTAAAAACAACAGAAAAAGTGTTTTTCCGGTGTTTATGGAACGTTCTGCTTTTATTATTGCTGGCTTTCTGCACTGAAAGAACATGGTATATAGACAGTGTACTTATAGTGTATATGAGGTCCAAATAGATTTTTGCAAATTAATCTATTTGTAGAACACCATACAATACTTCTTCAGTGAGTCTTTGGGTCATGTGCGCGTGCTCTTTCCTTCCCATGTAAACTTCTGTGAAAAGGCCCTCTCAGCATTCATAGCTCCTTGGGCTGACAACCATTAGCTAAGGGACACAGTTGGGATGACTCTTTCTTTGATGCCACATAAAGCACAAAATTATAAATATTTGCATTTTAGTTCCAGTGCATAACAAAACAGTGCCCCAGAATGATCTAAAAAGTCAATAGCATCCCTCATTAACTCTGACGATTGTAAAGATGCTTTCAGCATACCATCTAACAAGTGGCAAGCATCTCCTACAGGGAATCACTTCAGCTCAGTTATCAATTTTGACAGGTCATCACACAACTTTTTTATATACGTAGCTGAATCACTGCAAATGCAAACAATATCACTCCAATCTTTGTTGAACTTGGAAAGAACCTTTTTTGCAAAGCATTACAAGTTAGACCGCGTTCCATGTTTTCCAAAAGTCTGGTGTCATGTTTTCACCATTATCCCAGATGCTTGGTGATATATATACTTGTCCTTATACCTTGCATTGAATGTTTAAAGCCTGAGGTGTTGGCAATTCACCTACTATCAATACTGACCCACTAGAAACTATGGCCTGATGTATTAAGGGTTTTTACCCATTCTCTGTGGGTAAATGTGATGACACATATTAGAAAGATTTTTATGAAAACAGCCATTTTACCTATCAGTGAAAGAATCAAATGCAGCCAAAATATCAAATATGAGTTTGATATTTCCTGATTCTGTATAGTTTATAAAATAATTAAACTAGACCTAAAACATAAAACTAAACCCTGCATCTTTAGACCAAAGGCCACAAAACTGAAAAAGTAAAAGGAAGAAGAAACAATATTTTAGTGGCATCTCTAAAGAACAAAACTCAAGCAGAATAATGTTACTGCTAGCTTGTATAACAAAGTTACATTGCATTGACCCCTTCAGGAAGAAAAAAAAATACTCTTTCACTCTCTTTTTCCTTTCTTTGAATGGCATTTAGTTTGTGGTTGTCCATGTGTTTTTTCAGTGTTTATATGTTTTCACAGGTGAGGGCTATTTTTCTTTCAGTGGGGTTTTATCAGTTATTATAGGTTTAAACCTAAAACCCCACAGCCTAATTATAGTTTACAACTGCCTTGTTAATTACTTCTTAAAACAAAAAAGGGGTCGTACTGTCTAGATTTTTACAAAAAATAGGTTTCTAGGATTTAAAATCATTTTCTGATGATCTTTATCTTTTATTCTCATTGTGATGGCATAAACATAAATATTTTAATAACTATTCGTGATATATGTTTTATTATAGATACATGTTCACCAGTGTAATGATTTTTATTAATCAAACAATAAAGTATATATACATTCTACATGCTTTTGCTCGAGTCATTGAGCTTCATGAACTGCTTTTAAAGAGAAGTTTGACTGCTTTAATTGGATTTTGAGCTTTATGTTCTCTTTACCTCATACTTTTCCATTGTATTCAAACTTTTCATGAGTTTTGCCAACTCTAAATTCTGGTCTTGTGTTTTTAGAATAGGGAACTTTTCCTTTATGGAACAAGCTTGATGCAACATTTATTGATTTGTTGTAACCATATTTTTGTGAGATTTCTGTAAACTTATTTGAATTTATTGACTAATCTGAAAAAAAAGAAGAAAAAGAATCTTAGTAATCTTTTAATGAGAAAAAAACTTTTAAAACAAATGTAAACTTATCTTTGACTGAAATTGTGATTTAACTTAGTCAGCATTGGAACGGGGCTTAGCCCTGATACTGATATTAAGAAAAGGTTGAGCCATTTTATTACATTTTTGTCCCAACTCAACACTATCAACTTCGAATGATGCAGAAAGCCAGAGACTAGCTCTCTATCTTCAAGTGTTTCACATAGTCAGCAGTAAAATGAGACAAAGAAGGGAAAATCCGTATATCAAATCTTTGTGAGCTGAAAAATAGGGAAACCTTGGTAGCATTATTGTAATGAAATTCAAATAGTGGTAGCTGAAATGCCCAGTGTATACAATGGTGTGCAGTTCCTATGAAAAGGGAGGGAAAACGGGAGGCAGGTCAGTAGCTCAGGAGCAAGAGCCCTCACACTTCAGAGGGTGTCATGCTTCATCATCGGACAGCTCCACTTTGGGCCAGCTGCAATGCCCAACAGGCCCCTCGAGTAGGCTCTTTGCCAGAGATCTTTAGGTTTGGCTGCCGATGTGAAGAGTGAGGTGCAGTGTGAGTGTGATAAGTGAGTAGGTTGCAGTGAAGTGAGTTAAAAATAAAAAAAAATAATCCAAGAGGAGTTTGATATCTGGTTTGCTTTGTCATATTAAAAACAGATAGTGGCTGGGAATGGATGCAATGGTCCACGTTGGCTCTAAACACTATGTGATGGTCGACATGCTTCTTTCCTTTTAAATGTCTATGCTGATCACGGCAATTCTTCAGAACCAAATATATGCTAAACTACTCTAAGGTAGGGCAGTCAATGTATGTGCTGTTGCATTTACCGTCCCCACAACAATCACACGGGAAACATGCACTACAACATTGCCGTTTCCATGCATAATCATAACCATGCATGCATTACAACGCATGCATGGTTATCACTAATATCCTTTACCACGCATACCTTTACTATGAGATACGTAGTAAAGGCATTTGTGTTAAAGGTTAAAATAAAAAAGGGGGCTTGGTGGGCTTCCCCCCCAAAAAAACAATGCGTGCGAAAAAAGGGGGCGTTTGGGGGGGCGCTTGGGGGGGTCTCCCCCCCCCCAAAAAAACCCACCTGTTTCCGTAGCGATGTAGAGGCAATCGGAAGGCAATCAGCGTCATTAGAGGAAACGGAAAGACTTTTGTTTCCTCTTTACGACGTGCAACGTCACCTCAGAAGATCATTGAGAAGAGACGAGGTGGAGAGGTAAGGGGAATTTTAGATAAAAAAAATATAAATATAAGGATTGAGGGGGTTGTGTAACGCAGGGGTCTGATTTTAGGGTTAAGGGCAGGGGAGGGGTATTTGTAAGAAGGGTTTAGGGGGGAATTGGGAAGGGAAACATTTTAAGGGTTCCGGGCGGGGGAAATTCTAAGAAGAATTGGGGGCTGGGGGTAGGGGGGGCGCGCAGGGGTACAGGGGAGGGGTATCTAATTTTTTTTTAGAGAACTAGAGAGGGGAAGGGCAAGGGAGCAGTTATAGGAAAAGGGCAAGGGGTCTGGAATAACCTTTACGAAGAGTATGCCCTTAACATGCCTGAAGTTACAACGAAAATCATTGTAAAGATATGCGTGGTAAAGGAATATTCGTGGTAAAGGTTATGCGTGGGAATGACATTCGCTCTTTAAACGCATGCGTGGTAAAGGGATACATTGCAAAGGAATGCGTTGTAACGTCATACAACTCAATCACACAGTGTATAAAGTATACATTAGATCAGTGATACTCAAAGTACGGCCCGGGTGGTGCATGCGCACCCTTGACTTTTACATATGGCCCATTGGTCAACATTACCACAAGTTGATGTTTACTTGCTGAACACTAATATTCAGAAGAAATGTTCAATAATGGGCAAGCATTTATTTGCAGGTTAAATGAAGTAACTACTGTGGTGTCCTGCACCACTTAACTTCCGTTAATCTGCAAATAAATGCTTGCCCATTTATTTAACATTTTTTAGATCTTCTTAGGCAATATCAGACCCACACATGTCCCTCAACGCCACCCAGGGCTCCCTACCGCCACAGTACGACCCTTGGTCATTCCAAAGATCATACTTTGTGGCCCCTGGACAAATGTTTATGAGTACCCATGTCTTGGATCAATCAGTATGTTGTGTACCTGAGAACAAACAGTCAATAACCGACACTAAGGGGATTGGATTCTAGCCCCCTCATAGGTAGCTAGGTCCTACTAAATTGCACCAGAACACAGCCAGTCACCAGTGTGTGTGGCATTCAACCTACCCCAGGAACTGCTACCACAGCATTAATTAAATAAATAGATACAAAGATACATAAAACAAATTCATTTCTCAGTAAGCGAAGCACTCAGGCATCTTAATTTAACGCTAAGAATCATGATTAAAACAATATAAGAACATACAGAATGCAGGAAAGAGGAACAAATCAAAAATGCACAGCATGGTGCACAGTATAAGGAGCCAGGTGTATACTAGAAAGACAAATGTATCTATTAGGAAAGGGAAACCTACCTCATGAGTATCCAAGTGGCACCCCAAATCCTAGCCACTGAGATTACATACAATGAACGGCAATCGGTTCTAAGGATGCAAAGGGCAATAGTGTGCCTACGCATACTCACCTGTCTACAAATTGGTGCCAACCAAGTACAGCGAGAGCAGACATAGGCAGGCCATGAAAAAAAAATGAGGAACTCTTTCTTCCGAACTGTTGCAAGCAGTACATTTGGCATCACCCCGGTCGGCCATTTGGAAGTGAACGCTTTCAACTGTAGAATTCCCTCTGCAAACTGGAAATATAACTTTCTGTCCATGGGCACAGTCATTTGGTCCCAAAACAGGTTATAACTAGGGCTCCCGGTTTCATGGCATTTCTCTTCTTGTCATTTTCGTCTGTATTTATCCATATTTATTTTGGTTTTGTGTTAACAAAAGCTGAAATTAGTATATTTTCACATTTATTTAACCAATAAATATACACTTATACTTGAATGCCTGCCAGATTTCAATGCTGTGAACACCCAGAGAAGATAAATCAATGCACTTATAAAATATGCTAATTTCAGTATCAACTTTGTGCATATCTACTGCTGTTAAAGCCTCTTTACTAAAATTCCTTTCTTTTTTAACTCCTTTACCTATCAACACAGCTATTGGCCTGGCAGTAATTACTCAAAAAGCATCCCAATTTCCGTTTGTATCCACATTTCAAATAAATACAGACAAGAAAATATCTGTTTTCTGTCTGTACAGATCTGAAAAAATCAGTAAAAACGGAAAACAGGGAGCCTTAATTATAACCAGAAAAGGACCTGAAGTCAAGGAATTCACTTGACAACGTGGTACGAGTAGCCTTTAAAGAATCATTGGCCAGTGTACTCCCCCAATATCACTGTTTCAGTGCATCCTTAGATGGAAAGCAGGTGACAGCCGGTCGCTCCCATAATTCAGGCAAACCAAGGGAGTGCAGCATTTGCTTAATGTTCGATAGCCACAGAACCTTACCAAAGTGGTCAGCTTTCATTACATCCTGGATAGCAAAAATATAGTGGGCAAGTTCTGGAGTAGTTCAGAGATACCTCCAGTAAAAAAGTGGTTGTAATCTAACTTTTCCTGCCAGCCCTCTTACGCCCATGTCCATAAAAAGTGGATACACGGGTACTGGAACACAGAAATGTGATGTCAGCTCTTACTAAGTCCTCAATGTTAGACCTGACTTTTCCAGCGGGTTTATCCCCAGAGATTTTACTTTTTGGCCTCCTGTTTTGGGCCCTGTATTTTTTGGTTTTAGGACTCTGGGCACTTTACCACTACTGATCAGTGTTAAAGTGCATATGTTCTCCTTGTAAATTGTATTTATGGATTGGTGAGTCCATGATTAGCATATTTGATTTACTGGTACGTCCATAACACAGTGCATTGTGTGTGCCAAAGGCCTGTAAATCAAATGCTGCTAGTGGGCCTGCAGCACTGATTGTGCCACACACATGAGCAGCCTGTAAATGTTACTCAGTGTCTGTACAGAGTTTGGTACTGCAATGCCGACCTCGCAAGTGCACCCACTTGCCATGGCCTAATCTTCCCTTTTCTTCCATGTAAGACACTCCTAAGGTAGGTACAAGGTAGCCCCATGGGCAGGGTGCTGTGCATGTGAAAGGTAGGACATGTACTGAGGTGTGTGAAATGTCCTGATATTGAAATATAGTGTATTTCGTTTTTCACTATAGAATTGGGTTTATTTATAACATCTTATAAATGTAACTTCCCATTGGGACAAGATAGAACGATGGAGTTTAGTATGCCCGAACTCAGAACATAAAAATGCATCTTTTAGTAAAGATGATTTTTATATTGTGTGTTTGAAAATACCACTTTTAGAAAGTGGGTATTGTCTTGCTTAGCCATCCTTTTGGTTTCTGCTAGGTTTGTGTATTGACTGTCTGTTTTTTGAATGACAGGGGCTGGGGATGTGCATTCTCTCAGCCGTTCACACGAGGGGGGTTGATGTGGGTCCTGCCTTTCCTGGATGAGTCAGGGCTGGGCTGAATAGACCTGGGATGCATTTAGAGTAGGGGAGGGAGATTTATTTCACACTTGAATGGGCCTGGTCTGCCTGGGACAATGCTGTCTCCACCTCCTGCCGGGAAGCTGCACCAGAGAGGACAGAATTGGTTTTGACTGAGCACAGGGCTTCTCTGCCACCAGAGAAGAAAGAGAATTTCTGTATAAATATTGTGGCCCAGAGCTTTAGATTACTGCTGAACTAATGAACCTGCCAAGAAGGAGAGCCGGGAAAGCTGAAGGAAAAGTACTGCCCCTGAGCTGTGTGCTGTTAAGGTTAGCCTGCAGTGGTTGCTACCGTCTTGGGCGGGGAAAGGACTGGACTATACTTTCCTCATCCTGCTGTTAGAGTTATCTCCAAGGGCTTGAAGTAGAGCTTGCCACTTGTTGGAAGTATCTGGGATAGAAAAGACTCCAGAGATTACTTCTGGGATTCTAGAGGAACCTTTGACAAGTAGAAGAGCTGGAGAAACTGAGGAGAAGTACTGCCCCTTTGCTGTGTGCTGTCTAGGGTTGGCCTGCAGTGGCTGTTTCTACCAAGGAAAGGACAAGGACTTTGCTGTGTGCTGTGTCCCCTGCTTGAGGAAGATCTTCAAAGGCTTGAAGTAGAGTTTGCCTCCTGTTTTTGAAGTCTTAGGGGTACAAAGACTTTTACCCCAGCTCCCCTGACCTTCCTTGCTGGGAGTTCTGACATGCTAGGAGGTTCCTGCTGCTGTTCTGGGCCTCTGGAGGTTGTTCCGCTGATAGGAGCTGTAAAAGCAACGCAACTAAGAGAAGCGTGAGGCATCCGCAACTGTTTCTGGTGCATCAGCAAAGAAACCGATTCAGCGCCTGCCCGCGGCTTGAGAAATCGATGCACGCCGCATCTAGTGCACCGATCCACGAAGTCGGAGATTACCGCACTGATTCTGAAACAGGCCCAGCTGTGCGGCTGCAAGAACCAATGCATTGTGGGACCGCAGCTGTAGAAACTGACGCATCCCCAATCCTCACGCATCGCGATTGAGCACCAAGCCTTCAAGAACGCCGGGACCGCAGTAAGAAACCGAAGCATCAACTCCCTGAACAATAAGAAACCGATGCATCAACTCCCTTCCAGTAAGGACCCAATGCATCAACTTTGCTGAGCGTAAGGAACCGACACATCACCTTCCCTGCGACCGCTTTTGTTAATGTGTGTGACGCATCTAAGGTACTTTGTGTGAAAAGTGTTGGATCTGCAGTTTGCTTTGAACAGAACTGTTCCTACTTTTTGAAAGTCATATTTGTATTACTGTATTGTGGATTTCTGTTGTTTTGGTCTTATTTGGTTAAGAAAAAGATTACTTATTTTTCTAAACTGGTGTGGTGTCCATTTGTAGTGTTTTCACTGTATTACTGTATGTGTGCACAAAAGCTTTACACACTGCCTCTGAGATAAGCCTGTCTGCGCATGCCAAGCTACCAAGGGGGTGAGCAGGGGTTATATTAGAAGTGTATCCTTCTTACTCTGAGTAGGAAGATGGGTCCCTACTTGGAAAAAGGTACCTACCTCTGCCAACTAGAGACCTCAATTTCTAACACTCAACATGGGTGAATCCCCACAATTCCACCAATAGACGGCAGAGCCCAATGCATTGGCCTCATAATGCAGAGGGCAGGTGCGAAGGGTTTAGTAAAAGAAGCACAAAGCTCTTTAAAAATTACAGTTGCAATCTGCTTGTGTGTTATAACTGCTTTGTTGACATATGGTTTTCAGGACATTGCTGCAGAAAACATCAAACCCAGGTAGGAAAACAAATCCACCCTCTCAAGAGATACACCCTAACACTTTACTCCTTTTGTGCAATTTGTGAGGATTAAACAACATTAATTTGGTTTTAGTAGTGTTGATCTTCAAACCACTAGCAAGGCAAAACTTGTCAAAACGGGTCAAAAATGTATGTACCCCGCTCGGGGTTTTGGAGATCAATACTGTGCCGTTAACAAACAAAAGATTCAGGGTTTTTACGTTTACAAGCAGAGGAGTGTCCGAATCAGCCTGGTACAAAAAATGCACGATTTCGTTGTATAACAAATAAAGCATTGGTACCAGTACACAACATTTGCGGATGCCTTTAGAAACCGGAACATTATCAGTCAACTCGTACTGTTCTCCCCCCCCCCCCCCCCCCCTGATTCACACAAAATTACACTCATGCAAATGTATCCCAAGCGACAAGTTATAAGGGGGCACACACACATCAGTAAGAGCTTGCCACAGACTTGAGGGGGGGACCAGGTCAAAGGCATATTAGAGATCAACAAAGATAACACAAAGGTTTCCCTTTCCGACTAGCATGGTCCTCCAATATATCAACAAGAAACAAAAGAAAGGCCTGATTAGTAGTAGATGTTTTCCTCCAAAAACCAGCTTGTAGGGGGCTAAGAACATCATTCTCAAGGATCCAATCCTGTATTTTGGACAATATGCAATAACAAAAAAGTTTTTGGAGACAATCTACTAAACTAATGGGTCTGTGTTTGCTTGGTTGGTATCTGTCTACTTCTTTATGGATGGATAATACTGTAGTACCCCTCCAAGAGTCCGGGAAGGGATCCCCTCAGCCAAAGCATTGGCAATAATTACAATATATTGAGACCAAGCCTCCATATCTGTTAGAAATATGTTGGCTGGGACGCTTTCCCGCTCAGCACCCCTAGCCCTTGTAAATTGCTTTTTGAGATTGGATAACATAGAAAATATCAAATAAAGGTGTGAGACGATACAAGGGAGGTGAAGCCAGAAAAACATCCTGGATAGTGCTTATAGCATCATCACAGTAAAACTTCTGGAAGTAGTCAATACAATATGAAGGAGCCACATTGTTAGTAGGTTTGAGAAAAGTGGAAGTGCCACCCCTAGAGATCAGTGACCAAACGTTAGATGAGTTTCGGTCAAAACAGGCATCTTTAAGGTCTTTCAACCTCTGCTATTCCCAACTCTTTTTATTATTAGCTATGGCCCCTTGTGGCTTTCCTAATCAAACGCATGCGTGCAAAGTCCTTAGCTTTATTGGCCTTAGCCAAAGAATGTTGAAGCTCATGGCATTCCTTGTTGAACCATAGACAATATTTAGTGGTACAATTTCCTTTACGTGTGCTGGAGAAAGTACAATTAGCTAAATTATGTTCAAAGAAAGCCTTGTGAATAAGAGTAATTTGATCTACAGTGCAGATATGGCCTCTTTCAATTTGTAAAACGACTTCTTGAAGATCGTTGCTTACTGCTAATAAGATATCCGGGTGAGCTACCACCTGAGGGTACATATCAGATGACAAAACAACATCCCTAGTGTAGGAAAACGAACAAGAGTCAAAACTAAAGTTATCACAAAGAACCAGCATGGTCAGGGACAAAGGATTATGGTCGCTTTCTAACCTACTTTCTAATATGACCATTCAATGACTAGCAACCAAAGTCTTAGGTCCGCTAAGATAGAGTCGATTCTACTAGTATGGTTAAGTTTGTTGAATTTAAGGGCTCCATTTGGGACAGATTGTGTTCTGCTTTTGACAGCCATGAGCACAAGATCAATAGATAGAGCCTTCAGTTAAAGAGCTACTGGTGACCATCTATTAATAGGCGGAATGTCCAGTGGAGGAACAGCCCATGCAGCATCCTGATTACTTGTTAGATGGAGATTGTCATTATCAAGGGAGTTGAACAATGCATTAAAGTCACTCGCCAAGATGAGATAATGTTGATAAGAACACTGTTCAAGAAAGTTTTTAAGCACTTGAAGAGTATGAGATAGCAAGCCTCCTCTGACCCCTCTTATGTACACATTGAAGATGACAATCCCAGGGTTTGTTCCATTATTGAACTGGATGCCCAGAATGTCCGGCCAATCGATTTGGAGATGGCAAATTTGACAATTAAGAGAAGCTCTGACCCACGTGGTTAGTCTACCGGAGGCTCTTCTCCTTTGGCTGTGGATTGCAGGATTAAATAGGTTAAGATAGCCTCTTGAAACAAACAAAAATCATAACCCTGGAGTCAAGAACCACTAGATTATCAGCCATATCCTTAACACTTAAGGGTCTATTTAACCTTTTTGTATTTCGAATTGCCATTGATTAACCTTTTAGCTCCAATAATGTCATCTTGAATGACTGAGCGACAACCCCTGATTTGCCGAATCCAATGTGTCACTTTTATTTTTAAGTGGCTAGCTTGGGGAGTCAACTTAGAAACGTTTATTTTTGTGATAGAATTAGAAATGGTGTGCCTACTGTTAATGGGATGTGAGATTGGCTTAGAGGGACAACCATGAGGCAACCTAAGGAAAAGGCTGTTGGGTGTAGGGCGCCATCCTGAGTGGTAGAGAACTGGGTGCTAGGTATATTAGCAGTGTCCTACTCTGATTAGAAGACCACTGATCATAATTTGCAGGGAAGGGCCCCACAATAGAAGTGGGGTGCCACCTATTGGAGGAGTAAATGTAAAAGTGGGAAACATCCATAATGCTCCACTCCCAGTCGCACTGCGTGAATGGATATGTAATCCTATTTCAAGTGTCCATGTATGGTTTGGTCCATTTTTAGTCCAAATTAAACAATCCAATTATTCCAATTTTTCAGCTTTTCTTTTTGTAATCCACGAGCATGATTTTTCTTGCGTTTTGAATGTTTCCCATATTAAAAATGTGCCTTTTGGGCCTCCTCAAGAATACGATCAGAACACAAGATTCTTTCAAGACAGCGCTTTCTTTATAAGCACCCAATGCATTTCGGGCTTGTGATAGCCCTTCGTCTGGGGTAACTGCACTTGAATTATATCAGACAAAACACATTATTACTGTATTATTCTTCGTGAATCGTATACAGTTCATTATATTTGTAATTCTTAAATTTGTGAAACATTGTGACCATGTAACACTTTCTCCATACAAATCACTAAAACTAAACACCCCCAATGTAGTTATTGGCTATTTCCTATATGTGCCCAACAACTTGACTTCCCCTGCATACTAAATTATATTTAAAACAATATCACCTCCGACCGGACATGTGCCAACAAACGTAATCATCCCAATCACTCCCCTCTCTCTCCCCTCTACCTCCCAGCATTATACCCACGCTCACATTCTTAAACTGATTGATATATTAACCTTGCATGTTACCAAGCATGTACTATCAGTCTGTCCCAATCCTTCGCCTCTCTAATCACACTTTCTCCTCTACTATCCTGCATTCACGCCTTGCTCGCACTCCCTGGCTAAACGCTCTGTCGGTCACACGCATTCAGTTCAGTTCAGTTAGTCTTTATTCAATGTTTTTCAATAATTTAAGACACAGCAACAAGTGTCAACTAAAACAATAAATAACAACATTAGAGCACACCTACTCACAAAATTTAATATCATCATTATCGAATATTCCTAATAATTAAAAAGAAGTATTGTTTTAAAATAGTTAATTTAAGAACAGTTAATATTACACTAAAAAGAAATACATCCCAAAGGCTGGCCTGACAGAGGGATAATCATTGAGCACATAGTACGCTCTAACTAGGCTTCAGGGTTTTCTGTCTCAAGACCCAGAACCTACTTAAAAATTACGCCACAGCACTAACTATGTCTGGGCGAGTGTTCGAAACCAAGATACGGAAATCTGTCAAACATGATCTAATGCTGAGATTAGAGCACAAAGGCCTTAACCACCTACGACGAGGACCCTTGTAAGCAGGGCAGACAAAAAGTACATGTGTTATTGTTTCTTCCCTTAGATTACATGAGGGGCAGAGAGTGCCTGAGAGTTTATTCCATTTGGCAGTAAAAGATCTTATGGGGAGACTGCCTACTCTAAATTGGTGATAGAGTTTCCTATCACCTGGAATAGTAATCAAATTCCAATAATCCTCTAGTTCCGTCATAAGTTTATGTTCCATAAAGAAGCCTGTGAGCAAACTACTATCTGCTAACGACAGAGTTTTCCTAGTAATCATAGCCCAGTATAGTTCTTTATACTCATTTTTACTCTGGAATGAATTCCCTGTCGGGTCTTCCCACAAATAGCGGAGCCCCATATTAGTCAGATTGCTCTTGATCTTTTGTAGCCATTTGATTTTAAAGGGCTGGGCAGCTTGTCTGATATGCTTAAGGGCTCTGGCATATGATGCCAGTTCTGGTGTAGTCCAGATCCGCCTCCAATAAGCTAGGGGTCTAAACCCCACCACTTCATCAATGGATACACATCCTAAATCTAACAATAAAGGCTTGCTAGGGGTAGATTGGGGCAAAGAAGTCAGTGGTCTCAGGAATTTATTTTGTGCAGATACAAGGGGATTTAAGTTTTCGTACCCCCATAATTCTGAGCTGTATGTAATGGAGGCTCTAACCTTCCCATTATAAATCGCTATAGCTGTGCCTACTGGTTTAGTACTAGAAAGTCTATCAGCCTGATTCATCATTCTCCCGTTTTGCGAGGCCCTAATAGCGATTCATAGCGAATCGCTATTAAGGACTCGCAAAACGGGATTCATGTAGAAATTGCATGAAGATATGCGATTCCTACATATTCCTTATGTGCGATTAGCAAATTGCTAATCGCAAATAAGGAATAACTCGCCATTCATTCCTATGGGCCAAAAGGCCCATAGGAATGAATGGGGAGTATTCCTTATTTGCGATTAGCAATTTGCTAATCGCAAATAAGATAGCGATTTGAAGGGTGCCAGGGGTGTCCAAAGGACACCCTGTAGCACCCCTCAAATGAAATTTTACACTGGTGTTGCACACACACATGTCCAAAGGACATGTGTGTGTGTAACATGCAACTCAGAAAAATGCATTTAAATGCATTTTTCTGAGTTTTTGCAATTTACCATGAGGTCTGACCTCGCGGTAAATTGCGGCTAGAAATTGGGAATTCGCAAAATTAAATTGGATGATGAATTGCATTTAAGGTATCTCAAATAGAGATTCCTTAAATGTAATTCCTCGCAAAATTGCGAGATCGCAATTAGCGATTTTTACATTTGGGATGCTGAATCCCAAATGCAAAAATCGCTCTCGCAAAGGGCCAGATTCTCAGAATCTGGCCCTTTGCGAGCGCTATTTTCTTTGATGAATCGGGCGGTAAATTCTTTAAGTAGGGCTCCTGCTAACTGATTATTCCTGAGTACTAGGACATCTAGCTGTGGGGTCCAATTCCTCCTCCTACCCATAGTCACGCATTCACACTGTCTATCGCACCCGATCCTTTGCAACTCTAATTAAACTTTCTCCTCTACTATCCTGCATTCACGCCTTCCTTACACTCCCTGGCTGAATGCTCTGTCAGTCACACGCATTCACACCCACCCGATTCTAACCAGCAAATATTCACGTACTCTAATATTCAGCAGAACACTTTCTACCCAGCATTCCCTTCCGTGCGAATACAATCACACCCTTTTAACTACGTCCTTTAAAGCTGACCCTCCTCCCCCATTCACAAAACGAAAAACACCTGGTTCTAATCACTTCCTGAACACGTCTCCTCACTTCAAATCCCATAACCCACTACAAAAACAACATCATGTGTTTGGACAAACGTGATGGACACTGAAAAAATATAAATATTTCACAAGTTTAAATAGTCTAAGTGTTCGTCGGTCGCTCCCCACGCTGCTGCACAGCTCTGTCTGCATTTGCATTGTTTTTTCCTAATCTTGTATTTTACCCCTGTACCTAACTTGCTTTCTTGCCCAGACTTGTTTTTATTCCTTTGTGCCTGTACTTGCTTTCTTGCCCAGACTTGTTTTTATTCCTCTGTGCCTGTATTTGTTTTCTTGCCTAAACTTGTTTTTCCTTCCTCTGCCCAGTTCTCCCATGGCCCATGCCCATTTTTCCAGCCACTGCATCCCTGTGGCCCTGCCCCCTTGCACTCCCATTTGCCGCCCCGCCTCCCAGCTGCTCCTCCCTTCCACATCCCCTCATATGGAGGCTGAGCAGCGCTCGTGCCGTTGGCGCGCCGAAGGCGCACCTAAGGCAAGCCCGTCTGCGCCCGCTAACGCCTGGACCGCGCCCAGTGCCAGAACCCCTGGACACCGCAAATGCCACAACGCCCGAAACCGCTCTGATGCCAGAACCCT
Organism: Lissotriton vulgaris; assembly: GCF_964263255.1. Taxonomy (NCBI): domain Eukaryota; kingdom Metazoa; phylum Chordata; class Amphibia; order Caudata; family Salamandridae; genus Lissotriton; species Lissotriton vulgaris. Next base: position 171,277 of record NW_028250138.1, read on the forward strand.
CCACGCATTCAACACCGGACGATCACACACCTGCTTCCTGGCCGCCCTAAGCGTACCCACGGAGCTTTCACCTGCCGGAACTGCAGCTTCACAAGCATCCGCCCCACCATGCTGTCAACCAGGAAAGAAACCAACCATCTCAGATGCATCCTTCTCAACATCCGCTCTGCCCGCACACACGCCGTTGAACTCCGGGACCTACTCAATTCAACTTCCCCAGACGTCGCCTTCCTGACGGAGACCTGGCTGAACACCACCTCGGCACCCGACATAGCTATAGCCGCCCCGGAAGGCTAAAAGATGACCTGCAGCGATCACACCAACGGAGCAGGAGGAGGAATCGCCATTGTCCACAGGAAACCTCTTAGAGTCTTGACCAACACCGACGACACCCTCAGCACCGCCGAACACCTGCACCTCCAGATCCACACCGACCCCAATGCCACCCTCAGAGGAACCCTCATCTACAAACCCCCCAGACCCTGTCCACAGTTCAGGGACTCCATCGCCAACTTTGTCAGCACACACACCCTCGACTCCACAGACTACATCCTCCTCGGGGACCTGATCTTCCACCTCGAGAACAACAATGATACCAACTCCACCACCCTGATCGACAACCTAGCCAACCTCGGACTCAGACAACTCGTCACAACACCCACACACTCCGCCGGTCACACGCTTGACCCCATCTTCTTCGCAAGCCTCCATGTCTCCTTCAAACACACCACCGAACTCCACTGGACCGACCATTGCTGCATCCACTTCACCTTTAAGAAACCCACCACGCACCACCGCACCCAACAGATGCCTCGCCACTGCTGGAGCAAAGTCACCGAAGACCAGTTAACCTCCACCCTCACCCAGAGCCCAACCGCCGACCCCGCCGACCCCACCGAACCCGACACCTCCGCCCGCAACCTCGGACAGTGGATTAACGACTGCGCCAACACCCTCACCCCGATCAAGAAACCCTCCAACAGTCACACCAACAAGAAAATCAGCTGGTTCACTGAAGACCTCCGGGCCTCCAAGCAAACCTGCCAAAAGCTGGAGAAGATCTGGCTCCATGAACGAACACCGGACAGCCATGCAGCCCACAAGAACGCAGACACCATCACTTAATCAGATCCGCCAAAAGGGCCTCCTTCAAAGACAAATGTAAATGTAAATGTTTTGTACTTGTATAGCGCACAGCTACCCGGACCGGGTCTCCAGGCGCTTGTACTCATACCGCTAAGGAACCCTTACTGACTTTTCCGTGTGAAATGTCCACTCCTGGGCATCCCCCAAGGTGAAGCCAGCCATCCCAGCGCTGTTGGGGCCGTTGTGGAAATTAAGCAAGCTATTGCCCAGAGTTGCAGCGTGGGACCCATGATTAGAATAGGCACTGAGGCGAGAAATCAGGTCCGAGGAATTTAGAGCTCAAGACCCCGCCAACAACGCGCACAACAGCAAAGAGCTCTTCCACATCGTGAAGGAACTCTCTAACCCCAGCTCCAACACCAACAACGTCCCACCCTCGCAAGACCTGTGCGACTCGCTGGCCACCTTCTTTCACCGCAAGTTTGCAGACATCCACGACAGATTCAACGCCACGACCGCCACAACAACACTAAGACCTCTGCCCCCATGACCACCATCTACACCAACCGCCTGCTCTCCTGGACCAACATCAACGACGGCGACATCATCAAGATCATGAACACCATCCACTCCGGATCTCCGTCAGACCCATGCCCACACCACATCATCAACAAAGCCAGCACAGCCATCACACCCCATCTCCGGAAAGTCATCAACACCTCCTTTGAGACAGCAACCTTCCCGGAGAGCTGGAAGCACACCGAGATAAACGCCTTACTTAAGAAACCCAAGGTGGACACCGAGGACCTCAAGAACTCCCGGCCCATCTCCCTGCTCCTGTTCCAGGCAAAGGTCATTGAGAACACCGTCATTGAACAACTGACCCGCTACCTCGAGGAGAACAACATCCTGGACCCTTCCCAGTCTGGGTTCCGCAGCAACCACAGTACCGAGACTGCTCTCATCGCCGCCACCGATGACATCAAGTCCCTGCTGGACAATGGAGAAACAGCGGCCCTCATCCTCCTGGACCTGTCAGCCCCTTTTGACACGGTCTGCCACCACACACTACGAATACGCCTCCACAACACCGGGATCCAAAAGAAGGCCCTGGAGTGGGCCACCTCCTTCCTCTCTGGCAGACCACAGAGCGTCTGCCTTCCCCCCTTCCGCTCTGAAGCCACCAAATCATCTGCCTCGTACCCCAGGGCTCATCCCTCAGCCCAACTCTGTTTAACATCTACATGGCTCCTAAGCCGATGACACTCAGCTGATCCTCTACCTCACCAAGGACCCCCACACCGCCAAAACCAACCTTCACCAAGGAATGAAGGCCGTCGCTGAATGGATGAGGAACAGCCGACTGAAGCTGAACTCGGACAAGACGGAGGTCCTCATCCTCGGATCCACCCCCTCGGCCTGGGACAACTCCTGGTGGCCGACCGCACTGGGACCGCCCCAACACCCACCGACCACGCACGCAACCTAGGGGTCATACTCGACTCCACCCTCTCCATGACTAAACCGGTCAACGCCGTATCCTCCTCCTGCTTCAACACCCTCCGCATGCACCGTAGGATCTACAAGTGGATCCCCACTGAAAAGAGAAGAGCGGTCACCCAGGCCCTCGTCAGCAGCAAGTTGGACTACAGGAACGCCCTCTATGCAGGAGCCTCGGCCAAACTCCTGAGACGGCTCCAACGCATCCAGAACGCCTCTGCACTCCTGATCCTCATCATCCCTCGCCGCAGCCACATCACACCCCACCTGAGAGACCTGCACTGGCTCCCGGTCAACAAGAGGATAATCTTCAAGCTCCTCACCCATGCACACAAGGCACTCCACAACACCGGACCAATGTACCTCAACAGAAGACTCCGCTTCTACAGCCCCACCTCTCAGCTCCGCTCCTCCGACCTCGCCCTCTCCACAGTCCCCCGCTTCTGAAGAGCGACCTCCAGCAGCAGATCATTCTCCCACCTCGCCGCCAAGACCTGAAACACCATCCCCATCCACCTACGGCAAACCCAAGATCTGCTGACCTTCAGAAAACTCCTCAAGACCTGGCTTTTCGAGCCGTAGCAGCATTCCCTGCCCCAGCGCCTTGAGACCCTCACGGGCGAGTAGTGTGCTTTACAAATGATTTGATTGATTGAAATTGTAGTAACCTCACGAAGTTCAACTATTGTTCATTAAAATTATGCTGTGTAGTAATGCGTGTGGCAATTCTTCTTTCAGGTTTTCGCTTGTTCCGGGTGCTCTGCCAACAATAGGGCAATAATTATAAAATGACACAGATAATGTGCACACCGTGTTTTCCAATTTTATCTTCCCTTTAAATGTTCATTATTAGAGATGTGTGCGTGAACTGGCCAGTGCCTTGCCCTGTTTGACACTGACGCTTCAATGTAAAGATGGGGAACATCCATAATGCTCCACTCCCAGTCGCACTGCGTGAAAGGATATGTAATCCTATTTCAAGTTTCCACTATGGTTTGTTCCATTTTGAATATGGTAAACATTTAAAAAGCAAGAAAAATCATGCTCGTGGATTACAAAAAGAAAAGCTGAAAAATTGGGATAATCTAATCGTTTAATTTGGACTAAAAATGGAACAAACCAATTCAATTCAAAAGTGCTTTATTCGAGTGTATACTCATAAAAGCAACATACACAAAATATTGACAGTGTTAAAATAGAATTAAATTTACAATCAGACACATTTACAAAGTACTACTAAATACATACAATACATTTGGTTAAAACGAAGACTCGCAGTATTTACAAAAGATTTAAAAAGAATTCATAAGAGGTTTGATTTATACATTAAAAAAGTGTATACAATTTAAAGAGCGTGCGGTGTCAATTTCATTGAAACAAATTTTACATACAGAGAATAGTCAAATAACTAGCAGTCTCTGAATATCTACCAAGTTCATTGTTATTCTAAAAACTAAAGGAGAATTTATAAAAACAGATTTTACAGGCAGAGAATAGTTAAATAACTAGCAGTCTCTGCCTGATCACCCAGAGAATAGTTAATTGACTAGCAGTCTCTGACGGATCGCCCATGCCCAACCAGTATATTTAGCTGTCGCTATTGATATCCATGTTAATGGGCTTGTACATATAATGCACAAAGCAACGGAACTGCAAGTGGTACCAAGGTTCCTACACTAGGTGCTAGCCAAGCGCGTCTAGGGGCACAATATGCTCTACAAGAGAACAGAAAATGTCCAAGAGTTTCCTTTCCCGTTCCACAGGCTGGGCAGATGTCATTCCCCCCTGGGCCTCATTTGGCTGTCAATGATCTTATAGGGAGGGCTCCAGCTCTCAGTTGGAATAGGAGCTTCCTGTCGCCCGGTTTTGAAATAATATCCCAGTATGACTCCAAAACCGGGTACAGTTTTACCTCAAGGAATCCAGCAGACATAGACCCATTACTCAAATTACTCAAACTCTTATTAGCAACATGTTCCCAGAATATAATGTTTAAGGCAGACTTGGTAGGGAATGATGCACCTGTTGGATCAAGCCATATAGAACTTAACCCAAGCTCGAACAGTATTGCCTTCAATGAATTGAGCCAACTAATTCTATGAAAACAGTCCGCCTTTATGACATCAATAAAACCTTCGGCATAATGCGCAAGCTCGGGGGTAGTCCAAAGTCTTCGCCAATATAGGATTGGTCGTAGTCTGGCTAGATCCTTGATTTGCTTCCTACCGAGCTCATATCTTAAAGGCAGGAGAGGAGTGCTTTTCGGGGTACCAGTAAGTAATCTTAAGAATTTATTCTCCGACCCCTGTAAAGGATTCAAATTTTCAAAGCCCCACATCTCCGCACCATAAAGTGCCGACCCTATAGCCTTTGCTTCATAAACCAGTAAAGCTGGCTTAAAGGGCTTGGTCAAAGATTTCCTATGTTCCATATTAATGGCACCCGACAATTGCTTATGTCGCAGAGTGGCAATATTTATATGCTGGCTCCATCTATTATTATCTGCGATGAAAATTCCTAGGTATGTGAATGAGTTTACCACCTCAAGAGGCCGCCCACTCATGGTGATGTTAGACTTACAGCTACGATGTGGTTTAAAAGCCATGATTTTGGTTTTAGTAGCGTTCACCTCTAACCCATGCTCCCCACAGAAATTCGCAAAAATACACAGAGCCCGCTGCAAACCACTAGGCGTTTTTGACATAATAAGCGTATCGTCCGCAAACATTAATATAGGGATTTTTAACCCTGAAAGAGATGGAGCGTCTACAGGGTCTGTTACCATACGGGGGACAACGCTGTTTATGTACAGAGTGAACAAGGTTGGGGCCATTGAACACCCCTGTCGAACCCCCCTTTCAACTGGAAATTCATCTGTGACCATATCATGCCCTCCCCACTGTATTTTGGCAAATGTGAGCTCGTGTAAGCGCATTACCAAGGTCAGTAATTCCTCAGGGACCCCCAGACTCTGTAGAACTTGCCACAATTTTGCCCGTGGGACCAGGTCGAAGGCAGCCCTCAAATCGACAAATGCTGCATAAAGGCTGCCTCCTCCCAGCACCACAGTCTTCCACTGAAGCAGTTGGAAACGGAACACTTGGTCAACCGTGCTAGTTGCCCTTCGAAATCCTGCTTGGTACGGTGATAGGATATTGTTGTCCTCTGCCCAATCTAGGAGCCTATTTACCACCACACGGCCGACCATTTTTTGTACAGTGTCGATAAGGCTTATTGGCCTATAATTACCCGGCTGTGCACGGTCCCCCTTTTTAAACACAGGGATGATCACAGCTCCTCTTCAAGAGGCTGGGACCTCAGCACCCTTAGCAATAAAATTGATAAGTAAATAGATATATTTACACCACCGCTCTTTATCATTTAAAAAGATATCTGCGGGAACGCCATCTGATCCAGGGGCGCGTCCTCTGTTCACTGCATTTATAGCAATCAAAATCTCTTTATCATTAAAAAGATTACCGTGAGAAAAAGACATAATAATACTGTCCTCCCCTGTAATCTGTGTATTTAGAGCATACTGCGAGCTAAAAAATTCTACCCTGGCTTCCTGAGGTACATTATTATTAGGGGATTCCTCTACTCTCTCACTACCCCATTTAACGATATTCCAGAACGCTCTGGAATCCTTTCTGTCACTTGCTTTTTTCAATTTACACCAGTGTAGCTCATCCCAGGCTCTTTTAGCTTTCACTATACAGGCTTTATAATTCTTTCTGGCTAGACAACTGTTTTCAGCCACCCTCCTTTTAATTGCCTGCCCTAGAGCCAGACGTGCAGCCCTACATTCGGCGTTATACCATATTGCATCTTTACTAGCTCTAGCCCCATTTCGCCTAACAGGTTTCAGGAAATGTTTTTTAATCTTGGCGAACAGGGTATCATGAATATTAACCACTTCCTTCAGGCCAGAGGGGGAAACACTGGTTGTTTCCAAAGCAGCTATGGCTTGGTCAGCTTCATAATTAATGTTATCAATAGCCTGTTGATTGGTCACAACACTGGCCCATTTAAGCCTACGCATGTTATTTTCTGGGATGAGCAGGGGCGTAGCTAGAGTATTTAAACAAATAGGATTTGACCCAACTACCCACCATTTGTGCTCCACACATAAAGGATTGTGATCGCTCTCAGGTCTCATAACGACCTCCATATCACGGACAGATGTCCACAGCAATAAGCTGCAAATAACATAATCTATCCTACTTTTATGTCTTCCATTATCAAAGGTCATGGAGCCTTTTCTATCCAAAGCTGTACGTCCGTTCAAAGCTCTCAGACCTTTTTCTAAGCACAGTGCATTCAGATCTATAATTTCCTCAGTCCAACGGGTAACTGGCTTCAGATCTAACGCAGGAATGCCCCATTGGGAGTCCTCTTCTGCTCCAATGGAGACCTCACATAAGACCAGGGGCTCAAATGTCCGATTAATATCGCCTGCTATCACCACCTTATTATCAGGGGAAAATTTATCAAGGAGGTTACCCAATGCGATTAAAACATCAGATCTAAGACCCTTAACATTCCTAGCCTATATGTTGTATATATCTAATGGCCCTGTTTCATCACTGGTTACCCTAATTAACTGAATGTCATTATGACTAGTCTCAATATTTTTTATTTTAAGTTTGAGGGTTTGACGGACCCGGATTGTAAGACCCCCCATCGGTCTCCCTTTCGGGCCCTTTACTGCTGGCACTGAAAAATTTAAATATCCAAGCACAAATACAGGTTCACATGCCCAAGTCTCTTGAAACATACATACATCATATAATTTAACAAAGCCAAGCCAGTCCCCACAATCTAGTTTGGAGCATAGCCCAGCCAAGTTCCAAGAGATTAGATTCCCCACCCCGGTTGGACAATCAAGTTGAACATCAGGAGTTATAATCAAAGAAGAGGGCACTCCCTCCACTGCTATCGCTGAACTTGTCTGCGCTAAATTGCTTATAGGATTCAAATGGGCAACCTCATTACCTTTGTGGACATTCAGGGAGCATATTCTCTGTACTTTTACAGCTGATGGTACTGAACATTTACCCCCTGGAAGTCAATCAAAGTCATTCAGATTGGAGAGGGCTGAGAACCTATTCTCAAGATTTATTCCCCACTCAGAGGATTTAGCAGCATTCTTCTCCTTTACAGAAACCACATTCCATTTTGTTCTTAATGTACACCGATTAGAAACCCCCCCTTTCCGGTAGTAGAAAAAGTCTAAGGTAAGAGGGATAATATCAGTGGACCTTCGTTGTGGTGGTAGGAGATTGGGCAAGATGTTAATTAACACCTCAGGGTCTGAAAAATTCAAAACAACACAGTCACCCCTGAATCTTTTTGGGCTGCTACCTATCCCCTCTACCCTCCTAGCCATAACTAATTCCTCTGCCAGTTGTTGCTTACCCCAGGGGGTTATTACCATATTGTTGGTTAGCCAGTGTAAGGCTTTAGACAGCAATGAAGATGTAGTTTCATCCTGTCCTGGAGCCAGTTTAGGAACGTTAGCTAGAACAAGGACTAAGGGGGAAGCCTCAACTATAAGCTCAACTGAGCCTTTCGCATGTTCCTGTTCTGGAAGTACAACAGGAGGGACAACTACTCCTTGCACACCCTACCCTAACACTACCTGTGAAACCACAGGATGATTAGACAGGGGGAATGCTCCTCCCTCACCCTCAAAACTTGATGTTCCATTCTTTAAGTCAATCTTATTTATCATTTCTGCAGGCAACTTTTCTACTTTCTCCAAAGTTTTACTCAGAAGGGCCCCTAATCGTTTAACTTCATTAGTGAGCTTATCTGTCTTTCCCACCAGTGGCTTTATAATTCCCTGGATCTTGATGTCTATCATAGCCAGCAACTTCCTAAACTGCTCATTGGTTAAAGACACACCGACTTCGTCAAGTAACCCTTCTTCCTCCACCACAGTGTTGCTTGGTGGGGAGGCAGGCTTCTTACGACTTGAACGGAGCCCTCCCCGCTTTTGCTGACCTTTTTTTGCTCCTCTGGTAGTGCGTGGCGCAGGTACTGGGGTAGGGGCTTTTACCTCTTGGGGGTGTAAATCAGCCTCATTTTCACTATCACTAACCTCAAGTGCACAATTAGTCTGATCCAGGAGAGCATTGTCGTCAGAATCAGGTATTACAACCGGACAACTACTATTAGCTATGTTAGGGGATTGAACAGGGTCAGGTACTGAAAGAATTGATGTAGGAGACTTAGGAGATACACCCAACCCAAGTGAGGATCTCCTCTCACTATTCATTTTAGCAACTACCTGCACTAAGTAGTTGTCCATAGTGTTTTTTACCGGGGAAAGTTTTTTACTAGGCATAGCACACCAATAAGACAGAAAACAGAACCCTCCCAGAAACACAGTGTAAATACGCTAGAAGTGTGTACCTCAGTCTCTCAAATCAGATTAGGCACAATGCATATAAAGTCAATGCCTGATAATGTCCAGGATCGTCCTCTAGCAATGGAACAGTCTCACCTGAAAATAACGAGCAGAGTAACTGGCCCAGTCCAGTCTCTACCTGTCTCGGACTGTCTTAGACTGTCCGCCCTTAGTCCGGGCTTCGTCAGGCGCGTCCCGCGCGCGTCCTCGCGGGACGAAGGATCTGCCGGTGCTTTATGCGCTTCCTGGCACGCTCGTTACAGGCGTCGTCGCTGGCCCCAAAGGCTGCTGGGGGTTGTGGTCCGGCCGGCGGAGCCAAGCCCGCCGGTCGGTTGCTGTTCAAGAATGGCGGAGCCAAGCCCGGCCGCAGTTCAGGGAGGACAAGAAGCTCAGGCGAAACTGCAAGCGTGAGGAAAAGAAAGACAGGGGACTCAGCTCCTGACGGTGCTTTATGCGCCTCCTGGCGCGCTCGTTACAGGCGTCGCCGCTGGCCCCAAAGGCTGCTGGGGGTTGTGGTCCGGCCGGCGGAGCCAAGCCCGGCCGGTCGGTTGCTGTTCAAGAATGGCGGAGCCAAGCCAGGCCACAGTTCAGGGAGGACAAGAGGCTCAGGCGAAACTGCAAGCGTGAGGAAAAGAAAGACAGGGGACTCAGCCCCTGCCTGTGCTTTATGCGCCTCCTGGCGCGCTCGTTACAGGCGTCGTTGCTGGCCCCAAAGGCTGCTGGGGGTTGTGGTCCGGCCGGCGGACTGCAAGCGTGAGGAAAAGAAAGGAACAAACCATACTTGGAAACTTGAAACAGGATTACACATCCCTTCACGCAGTGCGACTGGGAGTGGAGCATTATGAATGTGCCCCACCTTTACATATGGGAAACATTCAAAACGCGAGAAAAATCATGCTCGTGGATTACAAAAAGAAAAGCTGAAAAATTGGGATAATCTAATTGTTTAATTTGGACTAAAAATGGAACAAACCATACTTGGAAACTAGAAACAGGATTACACATCCCTTCACGCAGTGCGACTGGGAGTGGAGCATTATGAATGTTCCCCATCTTTACATTAAATCGTCAGTGTCAAACAGGGCAAGGCACTGGCCAGTTCACGCACACATTTCTAATAATGAACATTTAGATGGAATATATAAGAGGAAAACACGGTGTGCACACGACCTCGGTCATGACCTATTGGAGGAGACCATTGATAAGCTAGTTGGTTCAGCTAAAGATGGAACAATGAGTGGGATTGAGAATTGATAAGTAGGTTGATGACTATTAGCTACGTTGTCAGAAATGATTGTGTCTGGTAAGCCACAAAGATGAAAAATCGGCCAAAAAGTATTGGGCTATTACTTAAGCTGTAGGCAATGTGGATACGTGAAAACACTGAATAACGATGTACATTAAAGTGAAGGGCTAAATAACTCCCACAATACTATCCACATTCATAGGAAGCTCTAAATAAATTCCACATTAGTAATTAGTATGCACGCAGAGAACTAGAAAAGAATGACTACGACATTATTATTATCCACAATGAAGATTGAAAAACACTCAAATGCAAATTCATTAGGTGGAAAGACTAACTCCCACATTATTCACATTGGCAAAATGGACAGAATAACTCTTACTTGCTCATTCAGAAGGAGGAAAGAATGACGTACGCATTATTCACCTTCACAGGAGAAATGAATAGCACACATGCACGTTCACACATGTAGAAATAAATACCTTCCACATTATTTATGTTAGAAATGGGATTTCTGGTTGGCTGAGGCTTGCGCCAAAGCCAGGCAGAAACCACCACTCTAGTCAGGGCAAGGCAGTTAACCGCCAAGATAACTCCTGCTCACTCCCTTGGTAGCTTGGCACAAGCAGTCAGGCTTACCCCGGCGGCAATGTGTAAAGCGTTTGCGCAACACACACACAGCAGAAACACACTAGGTACACCACAAAAAGGAACTCCACACAAGGTTATATATAAAAATTGCCTTTGTATTACCATAAACACATTAGATCATAACCACACAGATACACTGTGCCAACTGGCACTGGGTAGTATTTACACCACTGTCAGAATCAGCACTTAGTAGAAATAGCACTGTAGCACAAAATAACACTTGTGTAACACAACCAGTAACGGTAAAAGGTAGGTACACACTACGCAATACTAATCACCAAAGGCATAGATCACGCAGGAACACATAAACTCACTAGTATGAACTATACTAGGCAAAACAAACTCCTAAGCATGAAAACACATTTAGAGGTATCACAGGCATAAAGGCATTGCACATTACACATAAATCACATTAGGCCTAACCGGTATAAATACAGTAGGCAATCACCTTGCGCCAAAATCACATATGATACTGACCCCAGGCCAACTGGCCCTCCATGGGGCTCAAATTCCCAGAGTCCAGAATGTCTGGGCTGTCTGCGCACGCAGCGAAAGCAAAGGTGCGCTAAACACTCAAGCCTAAACGTGGCAGCTGCCCACTACTTGCTGGACAGCTGGGAATGGCTGGGGCGAAGGAGTGCGTCTCACCCCTGAGTCCAAAGCACAGGTCCCCTCACAAGGAAGAACCTAAACGGTGCAGCTGCCCACTAAGTGCTGGGCAGCTGTGGAAGGGAGCATCGGCAGCAGCGTGCCCCCTGAGCCCCTCTGTGGGACTTTAAAACCTAGAGCCTCTCAGCTGGCTCTCCGACTGCTTTGGTGGCACTCTACTGCCCGTTAATGCTCATGGGCTTGGGGGAGTGCAACTCACCCCCCTCTCCCCCAAGAAAATGCCCCCAATAGAGCCACGCAAGGCTCTAAGAATAAACAAATGTGCCCCCAAGTCCTCCTTGGGACTTTTGTAAACCATGTGCCCCCAATGTTGGAGCAGCTGCCCTCTGTAAAGCGGGTCAGCTGCAAGCACTGACGATGTGCCCGGAGCGAAGAAAGCACCAGCAGGAGGGGAGGGGCTGGCACCGGCAATGTGCCTGACGCCCCCTCTACAAAAATTAACACAGGGGCCCCACTCATTCAGTTCACTCCTCGCTGGAGCGGCCCGCTGCCAAGTGGGGCGGCTCGAGATACACAAACAGGTCCAACCGTCAGAGCAGCCCTCTGTAAAGCGGGGCTGCTCGGGGTAGAGGCACCGGCGGGGTGCGCGACCTCACTCCTCCCCCCAGCCGGCTTTATTCACTGGCTCTCTTTGGTGGGGAACTCCTCTCTCCACCCGGTCCCCCTACTGGGTGCCAGGATCTCCCCGAGGCGGCGGTCTCTTTTCTTCACTGGCAGCAAGAGTCTCCTTCCTTCGCTTGGCTTCTCTCCCCAGCAGCAGGGTGGGGCCCGCTGGGCTCCGACGCTTGGGACCACATGCGGGGCTCCCTCCGGTACACGGGGGCCCCGCCTGCCACACTCCTTTTTTCTCACACTGGAGAACGGGGTGGGCTCCCGTCGGCACCCGGTTTTCCTCTGGGGCCACGTTGTGATTGGGCAGCCTGCTTCCGGTTGGCCCGCCCCCAGTCAGGCAATGGTACCTGTCTTCTGGGTCACGCTGATAGTGGCCTGGAGAAAGCTTTTGAAAAGCGCCTTGGGTCGCGGCGGTGGTTGTTGGTGGCGGCAAGTTGCGGGGTGGGCACACATTATTGAAATAACAAACTAGGCGGCCATAACGTGGGGTGGGCACCCGCTAGGAATTAAAAGTAGAAACACTGGCAAAGTCGCGTGGTGGGCACCCGCGCAATAAAAACAATTACATAAGTGGGGTGGCACCCGTAATTAAGTAGAACTCCACGGCCAGAATGCAGGGTGGGCACCTGCTAGACGTCAAGACAAAGGGGGGAATAGCCAGGCAGCCTCTCCGTGCTGCAGGCCCCCAGCAGTCCTCCTGGGCCGAGCACAGCGCTCCTCAGCACAGCAAGGACTCCTTTTAGGATGAAAAGTAAAGCGCTCCCAGGCGCTACAGGCAAAAGAAGTCCAGGGGAAGTCCTTCAGTGTGCAGGGGGGCAAAGGCTGGGCCCAGGGGCCAGCTCAGAGGGCCCTCCAGCAGGGAGGCAGCACCCAGTGGCATTCCCTCCTGGCGCCCAGCAACAGCAACAGGCCCCTCCTTAGTCAGGAACAGAGAGAGAACCTTTTGCACGGGGTCACAGCCCCTTTTTATACACATATTTTCTTTGTCTAAGGCTGCAGGGCAGGGGGAGAAACAGTTACAACTGGTTCTTGAGCACTTTGTTTTGCTCAGCCCCTCTCCCTATTCACAGGACTAGGCTAGGGACATCAGACTCACCACAGCGGGCGGAGCCAGCATTGTGGAGGGAAGGCACAGCCCTATTCAGGTCCCAGGTGCACTCCTCCCTGCCATCAATATGCAGCTCCCCATTCACCACCGGGCAGACCCATCCTGACTCCTGGAGCCAGGCACACCAGCCAGCTCCAGCCAATCACAAGCCAGACAGTCAATTCACATTCACTGCACAGACATGCCAACTTCTAGAAGTGGCACTTCCACACAACTGACATTAAATCTGCACACACCATCGCGCAGCATTTATTCTCACGAGTTCGCACATACCAAACTCGCCCATGCACTCCTCTAACATCAGGATCTACCATGGATACACATATTCCCCATGCATTCCTAAGGGAGGGCAGGCCAATCTCACCACACGCACTCAGATTGCGCAAGCACTTTACACTGGAACACAGTGGTAAAGTGCGCAGAAGCCCAAAACAACTAACACCAGGTCACATTTAAAAGCAAAAAGTTTAGGGGTGAACCTGCCAAAAGGGCCAAGTCCAACAATTTACATTCGGAAGAAGCACTGTATAACATCCACATGCACATTCACAATGAGTAAGGAATAACTTCTACATTATGCACATTCATAGGTAGGACTGAATATCCCTATAGGCATATTCACATGAGGGAATGAACAACTTGACATTATTCACATTCGCAACAACCACTGCATAGCACCCTAATGCACAGTGTCCATTAGGAACGAATAACTTCTATGTTATTCACATTCATAAGAAGCTGAATATCATTCACATGCACATTGAAAATAAATGTTGAATAGACACATTCTGTTAGAGCAATGTATGACCCCCCTATTAATTATGCATTACACACTATGGGCCTTATTATGACTTTGGCGGTGTGGGTGCAGGGCTACCACACCGCTGCCCCGCTCTAACACCACCAAAGCCAAAATAGACCGTAGTCAGATTACATTTTATTTTGTATCTGGCGGGCAGTTCTTTGGCGTTCCTACAGCAGTGCCTTTGAAATGGGGATAACAAAGGGAATGCCAAAGCAAGTTCCTGCATGCACCCCGTGGCTCAGCAGCAACAGGGGGCACTGTAGGGTCCCCTTTGTTCCCTCTCCGCCACAGTTTTCAAAGGGGGCTCACCGCCATGTAATCCATTAGAGGAAAATCGTAAAATGCTTGACGGGCCACCACGACCCTGCAAAGCATTTTGCTGCCTCAAGACCTCTGCAACGATCCCTGGCGGCAGCATTGGTCCCATGGCGGTCCATTCGCCCTACTTGTAAAAGGGCAGTCAGACCACTGGTGCAACACCACCACCATGGATTTGGTTGTCCAAAGACCAGCCAAACTCAAAATAAGGACCTAAGAGAACGATTTATACTTGAATTTCTCTTTGACTTTAAAGGTAACACAACATACCTTACTCCCTAAAGGCCTTCTGCAGTATTAAAATATACAGAAAGGACTGCCAAATGTAGGTAGTACCCTGTATTAAACCAGCAGTGTGAAGTAAACGATGGTGGCCCCCTGCCGAATGTGGTGAGAGTCGCTGGATATTTCCATACTTCACAGAAATAAAAAGGCCTTAGGTTTAGCATGGGCCCCATGGGAGGTTGAGGACCCCTTCAATGGAGGGCCTGCACAGGTCCGTGTCACACCTCTTTATTTAACTCATTCACAAAACCAGCCAGTCAAAGCTGACTACCAGCAGCGTTATACATATTACACAGAGACTGCAAGGGCGAAACAATAAGCGACATTTCCATAACTGATGATTCAGATGTAAATTACACTCTTTGGTATGGAAATGGCATTCATGATATGCTAATTAATCCACTTAATTCACAATGATTATAATAAGTATTTGCCCTCCGAGTTCTCAGAGGATTGACATTTGGAACATTCAAGCAGGGTATGTCTATCTCAACAGCTACTGAGACCGTAATTTTGTCTCTAGTCACTCATTCTCCCCAAACCTCTCAACCCCACCTCTTCACCCTGCGCTTCTGCCTTCTCTGAGCTCCTCAATTTCTGCTCACTTTTTCCTTCAGCGGCTTTCTCATTTTCTTTCACTCTCTAGCTTTCTGAGCCCCTGGAGATAAGCTCAGAGGCCTGCAAACAATTAGCATGTGCTACAATGAATAATGTTCTGTGGGCATTTTGTACTCCAAACCCTATAATCCATTCTTTGTACCTGACCACTCAAGGCTGTCACATATAGGATTTCTGTGGGCTCTACGTCCTGCTAGCACAGCTTACAGAAAGATGTGTATGACGGATGTCTAAAGGATGAAAGAGGAAGAACTTGTCGGAAATTGGAGCAGCTCAGGTGTATACAGAAAAGTGCCAATTAATACGGAAATAATTTATGGCATTAGGAGGGCGCTAGGTGGCGCACGGGTGAATGGCCGCCATTGCGTGAGGCTCTCACTGCCCGGCAATAATTATCCAATAAAGATCCTTCACATCGGCACACCGGAGGCCCCCACTGACAGCGCTTCGTCCTTGAGACCAGGGGAACCGGGAGTGCGATTTTCGGCCAGATCGGAGCTATCAAACTCCTGCTTTCGGCCTGACAGCCCAGAGCGGTGACTGTCTGCTGAGTCTGCCCTGCGGGACTGCCGGCCCGGACCATCACGCTAGACCGCGGCACCCCGCGAGCTGGCTAGGCCGCACGCTGGCCGGCCCTGCGCCTGGATTGTCCTGCCAACCGCGCATCGGGCCTGGGGGCCTACGGCTGTTGGAGCGTCTCCTGCGGGACACCCCCCCCGGACCCGGATCACCACCGAGAGGAGCGAGGCAGCCCATGGACATCTGAGGTAGGGAGAAGGGGAGTTCCACCACCCCCCGTGAATCCCTTGGGCCCTCATTGTCTTCGAGAACACTTAATGCGAGGGCAACAGTTCCCCCCCGCTCCTCCCGCTCCTCCCGCTCCCCGCTATCAATGTTTGGGGCTGACTTTGGAGAATTTTGCAGCCATTCCAGCCCGCTGCCTCGTGGGCCCCCTCCAATTGACCAGTCCGGCCACTCGAAGTGCTTATTGCTGTGCCCCCCGCTTGATACGCCCTGAACGCCTGACTGATCACCTGACTACCCCTGTGGTGCCTCTCTGCCTCGTGCAAACCCCTCGGACTGGGCTATTACAGAGTGGGCCTCTCCTTGGACGGCGGCATCTGCGTTGTGCACCTGTGTTCCCATCGCCACCACTGTGAATGGCCTGCTTGGGCCCAGAGCAATACTGACTTTCTGGAAGGTGCTCCAAGCTCACGCCTCGACTACTGACAGGGGGCATTGACGGGGAGCTGCGTGTTGCGCGTTGGGGCACTACTTGGACCCAGGGGGCCTGTTGCGGCGGGGTTCTGAGGCTGTCCCTATCCTTGGCTGAAATTGATCCTAAGGCTTGCCTGCACGCCATCATGGGTAAGCAGGATGCGAGACAGCCCAAAATCAACTATAGGATTTCTGTGGGCTCTACGTCCTGCTAGCACAGCTTACAGAAAGATGTGTATGACGGATGTCTAAAGGATGAAAGAGGAAGAACTTGTCGGAAATTGGAGCAGCTCAGGTGTATACAGAAAAGTGCCAATTAATACGGAAATAATTTATGGCATTAGGAGGGCGCTAGGTGGCGCACGGGTGAATGGCCGCCATTGCGTGAGGCTCTCACTGCCCGGCAATAATTATCCAATAAAGATCCTTCACATCGGCACACCGGAGGCCCCCACTGACAGCGCTTCGTCCTTGAGACCAGGGGAACCGGGAGTGCGATTTTCGGCCAGATCGGAGCTATCAAACTCCTGCTTTCGGCCTGACAGCCCAGAGCGGTGACTGTCTGCTGAGTCTGCCCTGCGGGACTGCCGGCCCGGACCATCACGCTAGACCGCGGCACCCCGCGAGCTGGCTAGGCCGCACGCTGGCCGGCCCTGCGCCTGGATTGTCCTGCCAACCGCGCATCGGGCCTGGGGGCCTACGGCTGTTGGAGCGTCTCCTGCGGGACACCCCCCCCGGACCCGGATCACCACCGAGAGGAGCGAGGCAGCCCATGGACATCTGAGGTAGGGAGAAGGGGAGTTCCACCACCCCCCGTGAATCCCTTGGGCCCTCATTGTCTTCGAGAACACTTAATGCGAGGGCAACAGTTCCCCCCCGCTCCTCCCGCTCCTCCCGCTCCCCGCTATCAATGTTTGGGGCTGACTTTGGAGAATTTTGCAGCCATTCCAGCCCGCTGCCTCGTGGGCCCCCTCCAATTGACCAGTCCGGCCACTCGAAGTGCTTATTGCTGTGCCCCCCGCTTGATACGCCCTGAACGCCTGACTGATCACCTGACTACCCCTGTGGTGCCTCTCTGCCTCGTGCAAACCCCTCGGACTGGGCTATTACAGAGTGGGCCTCTCCTTGGACGGCGGCATCTGCGTTGTGCACCTGTGTTCCCATCGCCACCACTGTGAATGGCCTGCTTGGGCCCAGAGCAATACTGACTTTCTGGAAGGTGCTCCAAGCTCACGCCTCGACTACTGACAGGGGGCATTGACGGGGAGCTGCGTGTTGCGCGTTGGGGCACTACTTGGACCCAGGGCGCCTGTTGCGGCGGGGTTCTGAGGCTGTCCCTATCCTTGGCTGAAATTGATCCTAAGGCTTGCCTGCACGCCATCATGGGTAAGCAGGATGCGAGACAGCCCAAAATCAACTTTGAAGCTCCCAAGCGGCATGTCCGGTCGTAACAAGAACCACCTGCCTCCTCTGCCACTGCTGACTCAGCCGGCGCCGCGGCGGTGCAACCCCCAGAAGTTCAGGACATCCTGCGAGAGGTACGCCAGGGGTTTGCAATCATAGCAGACAAGGTCGACAGGCTGTCCTCCCGCATGGATGCTATCGCCCACAAAATGGATGCTCACAAGGAATGCATTTCGGAAGCAGAACGACGCATATCGGATTCGGACGACTGGGAGGCCAGGCACACTTCCCAGCTATCTCGGAAGGATAACTTGCTCCATGTCATTGTTTCCAAGAATGAGGATTTAGAAGCGAGGAGTCGAAGAAACAACATACGCATCATAGGAATTCCAGAATCCACTAACACTGGTCGCATGGAAGACTACGTGGAGAAGCTTCTGCTAGCTGCGGTGGGTTCTGATGCCTTCTCCTCCCAGTTTATTGTCGAGAGACTGCACAGATCGCTAGGCCCGAGACCCAAACCTGGCGCGACTCCGAGACCCATAATTGCCAGTATTCTGAACTATAGGGACGCGACGTTGCGTTGCGGGCAGCCCGCGGCAAGCAATCGTTATCCTATGAAGGCAACTCCTTCACCATGTTCCCCGACTTCACACCCCTGGTTCAGGAGGAACAGTGGAAATTCCTGGAATTAAAGCAAAACTGCGCAACGCCCAAATCGACTATGGTCTTCTGTACCCAGCCAAGTTGCGAGTGATCCACCAGGGTCGAAAACGCTTCTTTACTAAACAGCAGCAGGTGGATGATTTTCTTAAACACCTTCGGCACACGGCTCACCCTGCGGGGGGAGAAGAAGATGGACGCAGATGAACAGTAAGGTGTTATGATCTATGCTTAACTGTATCTGCATATTGGCTCCCGTAGGTATGGTCTGTTCACATTAGTACAGATGATCTTTGAACTGTGTGCTAGCCGGAATGGGGTCCCCTCAGGGCTGCCGGCAGATGACTCACCGGGAACCCCATATGCTTTTTGGAGTTGCAGTGTTTTTTGCACGAGCTCCAAGAGCAAGGGGAAGTTTGTGTTGCCACCTAGATGACCTCCAAAGGGTATTCCCCCTCACTTGCCTGGCCACAAGAGCTGGCGTGGTTTGTTCTTTGTTTTTGCTGTTTTGGGTGGGTAGGGAGGGGTGGGAGGGGTTTCTATTCTGGCGAGTTGGGGTTGCTTCAGTGGGTGGGGGGTTGGATGGGGAGGGTAGGCAGGCTTGTCCAAGTTGAGGTTTTCATATACGTGAGTAATTATGACACACGGAGGTACTTGGTATGTCTCAGATTAATTAGTACAAGTTCGACACCACATATCCTACTAGCTCTTTCACATACCCTTAAGTCTAATGGCTAACGATGTCGGCACACAGCTAAACGTTATTACGTGGAATGTCAGGGGGCTCGGGGACCATAGAAAAAAGCGGCAAATATTGGAATACCTGGATAGGCACCATAACCACATAGCAATGCTGCAAGAAACGCATTTTTCACCTCTGAGGCCCAACTCCTTTGCCTCCAGATGGGCTGCACACAGAGTCTTCTCTTCCTACTCATCGTACGCTAGAGGTACTGCGATCCTAATTAAGAAACAAGTTCCCTTTCACCTGGTGGGTTTGCCCTGTGACGATCAAGGACGGTATTTCATGATCTGGGGACGTCTGGGCCTAGAATCGGTTACATTGGTGTGCTGCTATGGGCCTAATGTAGACACCCCCGAATTCTTCTCTTCCCTGTGGGAGGCGATACGACGCACAGGATCCACACACATTATATGGGGAGGCGACTTTAACGTCACCTATGCACCAGCCATGGACAGGTCGCACCCCGCTCCACACCATTGCACTAAATCTGGTTTATTGCTCAAGGCTATTATAGAAGATAACCAGTTGCTAGATGCCTGGTGACACCTGCATCCCTTGGACAGGGAGGGTACACATTTCACAGCTTATGCCGCCACTTGGGCCCGGTTAGACCTTTGGCTTGTCTCTCGGGTCTTGGGCCCGCATTGTGTCAGTCTCAGCATTTGGCCAGGACATATTCGGATCATGCCCCTGTCAGACTTGTTTTTTCATACGCTGACTTTAGCCCCCCGCGCACCGCATGGCGGCTTAACACGCACATGTTTTCAGACATAGTCTTCCAGGAGGAGCTGCGCGAGGAAGTGCAGAACTTCTTTGAGCGAAACAAGGGGTCAGTTCAAAGTGTAGACACGATTTGGGAAGCCTTCAAGGTGACTCTCAGATGCTATTGCATCTCTAAGGGGTCAGGGATCCTTAAAGATATCCTTAATACGCTGTCCAGATTATAGTGAGAACTACAGGACCTGGAAGCTACTCTGAGGCGTACACCGAATGGTGAAGCGCGGGAAAAATGTCGCTCCATGCTTAATGATTACATGGAAGAGGCAAAAAGAGAAACGCGCTTCAGGGGAAAACACTGGCAGGCTCGACGATATGGTGAGGGGGAACGCCCTGGCAAGGCCCTGGGGGACGCAGTCCGGCGTCCCAGACACTCCAATTTTGTGTTGGAGATTGAGGGACGGGAAGGCGAACACCACTGTGACACTGCGAGCATTCTTAGTGATTTTACTGACCACTACAAAGCTCTATACACAACCTCTGGCCCCCACAATTTAGACCTAGATGCGTATCTGGGAGACGTAGCACTTGGATGGGTCAGTGATGTACATCGTAAATTTCTATGTGCACCCTTTGAATTAGATGAAATGTGAGAGGCCATAATGGGCCTTCAGTCGGGTAAGGCCACAAGGATGGATGGCATACCCGTCGAATTTTATAAAACTTACATTGATTTGATTGCCCCCATTCTACGTGAAGTTTATGAAGAATCGCTTGGCATGGGTTTTCTACCTGCCTTTATGAGGGAGGCACTCATTATTTCATTGTTAAAACCAGATAAGCCTGCTCACCTATGTGGGTCATACCGACCCCTTTTCCTCCTTAATTCTGACGCTAAGATCTTGGCCAAACTCATTGCCAACCGAGTGAGTCTTTTGCTGGAACACCTGATATTACCAGATCAGTCTGGATTTGTCCCTGGTAGATTCACATCCCACAACCTGAGGACCCTCTTTACATTGCTGCATAATTTGGCCCCTGAGCTACCCCTTGCAGCGGTCTTTCTGGATGCTACGAAAGCTTTTGATTCGCTTGAGTGGCCGTTCCTTTTTGGAATATTGTCGCGCATGGGCTTCCCCCCTTTGTTTTTATCGTGGATATGCCTGTTGTATCACCAGCCTGGTGCGAAATAATGATTAATGGACAGCTCTCACAAACATTCTTGATCACCAGGGGCACGAGTCAGGGGTGCCCATTGTCCCTGCTCTTGTTTGCTCTCGCTACAGGACCATTGGCGGCTTGTCTACGACATGCCATAATGACTTAGCCCTCCGATGCAACATGGGGCAGATATTAATCTCCATGTATGCTGACGACATTACTCTATACGTCCGGGACCCACAATGTAATTTGAATACCCTTCTGAGAGACTTTGTGACATTTGGGCGTCTGTCGGGCGTTCAGATAAATTGGAGTAAGTCCTGTTTCTTCCCCCTGACCGATGCGGTGACACGGTTTCCTTTGGACTATCCATTAGAGTGGTGCGATGGAGAATTGAGATATTTGGGCATCATGGTCACTAGGGACAGAGAGGAACTCATGAGACTCAATTATGGGTGACACTATCCCGCCTCACGGATAAGATTGACCGCTGGATAACTCTCCCGCTTTCTATGGCGGGGAGAGCTTCCTTGATTAAGATGGTAATTCTACCTCAATTACTCTATTTATTCTTAAATATTCCCTATTCTCCAGGTAGACCTTTCTTTGCATCCCTCCGATCAGAGCTGAGCAGGCTGGTATGGGGCGGCAAACGAGCCAGACTGAAATGGTCCACACTCACTAGACCTTATTCGGCGGGTGGGTTCGGCATTCTTGATTTTGAACTTTATTATTTTAGCGCTCAGGCACATTATTTATATTTTTGTATCCGACAGCCCAAATACATGCCACAACTTGAACACTGGCTGTTACACCCGGTCCCGATAGAAGGGGCAGTCTATATGCCTCTGAATGGTCGAGAGCATTCACAGACTACAGTAAACGCCACGATCATGGCATGGCAACGACTAACGAGCTTGTACGATCTCCCACTGCTATATTCGCCACTGCTCCCCCTGGCTTACCATCCAAACATGCCACTTTTACAGGAAGCTGTCTTCCACACGATGCAAAAACGAGTGTCCATTTTAACTTGGGGGAATCTCTACACTGATGGTGCATTCAGAGATTCGGATGAGATGTTCAAGGATACACACCATACTCCACCAAATAGCTTTCTATATATTAGACTTAAGCAAGGTATCAGAGCACTGCACACTGATTTTCCTGCCGAACCCCCAATGCTCCCTCCTTTACATGCTCTACTACAACAATCCTCACCTAGAAGGCTGGTCTCACTTATTTATCGGACCACACACACAAGACCGACATCCATAGACTCGCCATCCCGTACTAAATGGGAGGCTGAACTGGGAACAGCCATAACAAAAGAGCAATATTGTTGCTCGCAAACGGATTGTATATCTGCCAGTAGTCGGTTTCGGATAATACATTATAAATATTTGCATAGATTGTATTGCACCCGGGCTGGTATGCACAGACACCAGCTGCGAGATACAGATCACTGCGATAGGTGTCATGCACCACTGGCTGACTTTTTGCACTTGGCATGGGAATGTCCCACCGTTTTTGAGTATTGGGGCCATGTCTTTAAGGCCCTTAACCAGATAACTGATGCACACATCGAGGCCACACCCTTAATCGCACTACTGAGCTATGTCAAACAGGTTCCAATAACGCATCGTAGATTTATAGCACTTGCTTTGTTGATGGCCAAACGACGCATAGCCTGCAAGTGGGGTAGGGTCAGAGCACCGAAATTTAAAGATTGGCTTGCAGACATGATTCATTGCCAGGAGCAATCCGCCCTCTATGCTGAACTTCTACCTAGTAGTTTTCGGCCCAGAGATATATGGCCGCCATTCGCAGCTTACCTACTAACCCGTGGTGAGGCAGACAACCAACCGAGAGTTAATGCTTAAGTGACTGCATACACTTGCCATGACATGGGGCGCATTGGATGCCCTTTCCTGCATACAGTATATTATTTGATAGCCTCTGAGTTATGTTCCACCCCAGTGGGATGTTTCGTATTGCTGGGCTCTCGAGAGCTCCTCTTCTCTTTTTACCATGTTTGTTTTAAGTATGTCTGAATATTTCGTATGGTGGGGTCACTGTGTTAAGACGTGCTAACCACTTCTTGCTGATTATAACTTCCTAGATTTGAGACTGCCAAGGAGCTTCTGTGTTCACCGCAATGTTTTCCTTTTACTTTAGAGGGTTTTATCATGCACACATACGTTTGTCTAAATGCTTATACGTTAAGACGCGGCCGGCACTGAGCGGTTGTAGGCGGCTTGCTGTGTTAACAAGTGCTAATTATTATTTTTTAAGCTGATGGCACGTACTGTCTTTAAGCGCTGCCGGCCAAATGATTGGTTGTAGGCATGATGCTGTGTAACCCTTTCTCTTACCTAATAAAATGTTTTAAAAAATAAAAATTAAAAAAAAGTAATAATTTATGGCATTGATAAAACACTTAAAAATAGCTGGGCAAAGCAGAACAAGTTGAATGAGAGGCTTGAAGGACAAAAAAAGCCTTTAGTATGTTTAGTATGGTGTAGAAAAGAAAAGGATTGAGTAGAGAGTCCGTAAAAAAGGGAATGAAGAATGAAACGCATAGGGAAAAATAAATTAATAGTGTGAAAAAGTCTGAAGTGGTGGGAAATATGAAATGGATTGGAGAAATGGCCAAAGGATCTGGAAAGACTTGAACTTCCATTAAACAAATGAAAAGAACAGGGAAACCCCCAGAGTGCAGTACCAAAAAAAATTGGGAAACCCCGATGGGCATAGAAAAGCCTAAAGTGCAGTGTAAGCTAACACAGCAGGTCATATGTAAATATGACAAATTAGAGGATAACAAATTGCTTGCACGAGCAACACGTAAGTTAAAGTTGCTTCAAATTCAAGAGAAACTTCGACATTGAAATGTTTATGAAACAAGTCTGATGCAATCTTTACACCCATTTCAAGTAATACTTCATATGGAACCAATGACAGGAAAACTCCCACTGACTGAGCTACAGAAAGGCCTTAAAAGTAGAATTGTGTACTTACCTTTAAATTTAAATGTAATGTTGAAACTGTGTGTGCAGAGAGAGATATAGATGAACCCCTTATTAGTCTAGTGAATGGTGTGCCAACAAAAAAAAGAAATCTGGCAAGGACTAGTGCATGTAAATAAGGTGAAGAATGCTACATTCTACCTAAAACAAAATAATCAGTGTATTACAAAGATGCAGATGTTCTCACACATGGAAGTTGCATGAAGGATGAAATGTTATCTTCAAGTGGACAGTTTGAAAAAGTGTATGGAACTAAATCTAAAGAAATATATACATTATCCCTCCCACTGTATTCAAAAGTAGTTATGGGAGATGATGTTGATTCTACAAGATGAGGCCAGCTAAAGGAGCTCCAATGAGTGTGTGGGAGAAAGGTTTAGAGGCTCGCTGTTTTCCACAACTATTTCCAACTGGAGTAGGCAGATGGTATGATAACCGCCCACTGTAAATACCAGCAGCTGAGTATAGGTCAACCAGATTATATTCAGAAGACCCTAGATTTCCTCAAAGTATTCCATATATATTCCAGCTATTATCTAAAAGTGATTTGCCTGGACTATCATAGGCTGTTAACCATATTCTAAAGACAGGAGCTAACCTACAAAAAATGTCCCTAAACAACTTTGTCGACAAAATTCATGGAAAGGATGAGAAGTTGGAACACATTTTGATAAATTTGATGACATGCCAATGTGGCACCAATGAATATTGGTATCGTTGTCATGGTGAACTAAAATATAGGCTGTGAAATTTAGGTGCACCAACTTGATTTTGACCCTCAGTTGTGCAGAGTGCGCATGGAAGACTTAAATTACTTTTTGAGAGAAGCAAACTGTAACATTAAGGACATCAATTTAAATATACCAGGAGAACTTTGTTGGTTATATCCTGCAAATGTTTGTAGGTATTTTAACCACAGATTTCAAGCCATTCTTTCTGTCATCTGCAAAAAAAAATCAACCTCTTTGAGAAGTTACTGATTTCTTTTGGTTTACAGTACCAAGCAAGCGGTGCTCCACATATTCATAAGTTGTTGTGGATACAATATACAACAACATTTGGAACAGACACAGATGACTATGTGCTTTCTTTCATAGAACAGTATGTTACATTTAGCATCCCAAAAGAAAGTGATGAAAAAGGCCTAAAACAGCAAATTCTGCATTTTCACTCACATAGATAACTTCTGTTGGTGGAAGTACAGAGCAAAAGTAAAATTTTGCACTAAATATCATTTTGGATGTTCAAGACATATTGTTTCAAAAGGAAGAGTCAACAGTTTTGTGTCTGCAGCGGAACATAAATGTATTCAAACATCACCCAAAAATCACCTACAACCTGAGGAGAACAGAAGCTTCAAAATATATCAGTGACTACAAACCTGTCATTCTGAAAATGTGGAATGTCAATATGGATATTCAGTTAGTGGTGAACAACTTTATCTATTTCAACAGGAGCACAGAGGGAAAGAAAAAGGCAGGGTTGCCCTCCACTCATAAAGCATCAATACAACAATAACCCTGTCCTCTGGGTGAATTATATATCAGTTCATTAATTGCAGAAAGAATATCCTGTGCTTATTTCTTCTGCTATGACCCCCCTATTCTCATTAATCAGGAGGTGTCAAACTGTATATCACCAGATATTAAAAATGTCAAGCAATTTTCTCTTTTTATTTTAAATGTGAATAACATTTCCAAATGACAGTCAAAGGAAAAAATGTCTAGATCACAAGTTGTTTCACACATCAACTAGTGAAAAAATGTGAAGGACAAAAAAGACCCCTCACGGGCGCACCACCTTCGGGGTAACTGGCAGGTACTCACCACATTAGGCCCCTTTTCTCATCACAGGCCGCCATTTTATTGTCCAGGAAAAAGAAAAGAAAAAGGAAAGAAAAGTGTCCAAATAATAAAGAATGATGTGAATTATGTGAAGTGCAGGGGAGCGATAGACAATCTCACTCCATCAGTGACAAAGAGATTAAAATCAAACAGGCACACCTCTCGCAACACTTTATTCTATTTTTTAGGGTATGATCTGTCGAATTAAAAAGAGGGAAAGGTAGCTATCAATGCATACCAATACCTATTGCCAACATGATTCTCTGCCTACAGTAATTTCCGGCAGATTCTTCAGGGCTGGTAACTATGTCACACAACCTGTGTTGGACACTACGTTCCCTTCGGACTGTCAAATTGGAAAAATAAAGATAAAAGAAAACACATATAGTAAGGATTCCCAAATGGTCTCTCTCCAGACTGGTACTGCACACTGTTCATATTTTACTAATTACCCTCTGTCAGCTCTCATCTCTCATACCAGCTGCAGGGTGAGTGAATAATAAAAGAGTATACTCCTCACGTGAGTCTTCTTAAAAACACGGCACCACGATATTGTTATCAATCTGCAAATGTAAAATGGCCATATCAACACCAGCATTTCCAACAAATAACCAACAATTTTAGCGTTTATAACGTGCCCCATCAAAAACGTCTTATTGAGGAAATCATGTGCCTCACCTCTAATAATGCGTTAATATCACCATATCATTTGTAATCTGCCATGTACATATAAATAGCCAGCTACATTCGCCACCGAGTCAATTTCAGTGCGGCCATCATAGACTCGAAATCTCTAAAAAATGTCATATCTTGCCCAACATCTTGATTTACTTGTAGCAGAAAAACGGGGAAAACTTGATAACACCTTTCTCATCTCTGTGACCCCGCACCCCCACTCCTCACCATCTACCGCATTACGGGGATCATTTTCTCGTCCTCAGTATCTCGGCGATCTCTGGGCTTCTAATTTACCAGCGGCGACATACAGGAGCTGGGTCACATGATCGACGCCAGGAAAAACACTGTCCGCCATCTTAGATTGGGCGATATTTTACTTCCAGATAAAGGGATCATGAGTTAGGATAAGACCTATGTGGTTTACCGGAGTTTTACATTTTGCACACAAAGTATTATGGCAAAAAAACAAAGACAAAAACAAAAACAAAAACGCCTGTCCCCATCCTTATGTCCCTTTATGAGCACAATGATCGTCTCGACAAAAAACAGCATCAGATAAGGCGTTCTAGCCTGATGTCATCCTGAATTCTATCTATCATCATGAAATTCAGGAAAAAACAGCAGATGGTTACTCAGGCACAGTTTTCCTCTAAAAAATGCAGATCCCTGCTAAAATACTCTTAAGAGTTGGTGTCCCCAATTCCAGAAATTCTCAATCAAAGGTTCATATCCACTTTGTGTGCAAAATGTAAATTGAATAGAAATGTGAATTTTTGGAATTCATGGATTAAAGCTGGTATCTTCTACCTTAAAGACTTATACAGTAATAATGCCTTTATTCCATTTGACACTTTACAATCGAAATTTAAGTTTCCTAAATCTGATTTGATTAAATATAAGTCTTTATGCAATTCAATTTTGGATTCTTTCCCTCATGGTATTCCATCTACTATTTCAACCGATTTAATAATTTATTTACAAGCTGTATCTTCGTCGTCACATACAGTCTCTCTTTTGTATAAAAAATTGGCCACCTCATTAAGCAATAACCTCAATATAATTTCAACATTTTGGAATAATGAACTTTCCATTTCTTTATCTAGTGACACTTGGAAAATTATTTGGCTTAATAGTATTTCTGGATGGCTATCTGTTTTGCTTTACCAAACTAACTCTTATATCTTATTCAATTGTTTATGGACCCCAACACGTTTATTTCGTGCTAAATTACTACAATCTGAAATATGTTTGCGTTGTAAATTACATGTTGGATCCTTACAACATATGATCTTTGGATGCCCTTTATTTTCAAAATTCTGGTCGGATGTTTGGAATATTATACTAAAGATTTTACCTGTTCAAGATGTTCTTTCTTATAAATTAGTAATTTGTAAATCGGTGGGTCTTGTACATACTCTTACTGATTTCGAAGGAAAACTGTTTAATTTCTTAATGTCGCTGCTTTAAAGTCAGTTACTTTTTGTTGGAAAGATGTTTCAAGTTTATCAGTTCATGCTTGGTGGTCTTGGGTCATTTTTACAAGAAGAGGTGCGCAAATATCTTTAACTGGGATTAATCATAACTCCCCTTATTATCAAACCTTTTGGTCACCTATTGATACTTATTTGTTATCATAATTCTATTTTTCTGCATATTATATTTTCTCTTGTATCATAATCCTATATTGTTTGTATGTTATCAGTAACTCTTTTATATTATGAGGATATAATGGTGTACCCATATTCCCTTTCCCTCCTTTTCTTTTCCCCTTTTGTTACTCCCCTTTTTTCCCCCTCATATTGAGTATAAGAAATTTAGATACCTTTTACATTTACTGGAAGTTTTTATATTTTTTCTTAATTTGCTGAGGTATTATTGCCTAAGTAATATTTTCTGTATTGTCCGTTTTTGTTATTTATTCTGAAAAAATGTAATAAAATTATTTTGAACCAGAAAATACAAGTCGGACGGCACACTATGCTAGCACAGATTTTTTGCTGACATGTTTTTAAGCCTGCCCTTAATTATATTGGTCTTGTCCCTTTGAGAGACACCCCAGTTTTTTCATCTTTTTTCATCTTTGTCCCATTCTTGGAGGCAAAACCCAGATACATTGCAAGAACCTCACAGTCGAACTTTGGCAGGTGAGAAAAGCAGGGCTTTGGGTGGACCGGGTCCTGTCGGTGCTCAGCACCGGCAGTTCTAAAAAGAACGTGCCGGGACGGGTCCCTATCGGGTTCTCCCTTTTTGCCCTCATCGTCAAGGTGGAATTTTTTTAAACTCCACAGCAGTACCACCATTCACTGCTTTGATGTAAGATCAAAAAGACTCGTTATAGTTCTTTCACTGTCTCATAATTTCACAAATGAAGCATTTTCAATATTATATTTAAGAAAGCCATAGATATTGCTTATTTAGTATGTGCAACTAAAAATGTTTGACAAAGTCAATAGTCCTGGTTTATTGGATGTGTAATGTTACTTGTTTTATTATATAGCTGGGTGCACTGGCAGAAGCAGCAAAATACCAGACGTAGAGCACACTATGCCAAGCACAGATTTTTAGTTTGTGTTTTTAAGCCACGCCTTTAATTATATCGGCCATGCCCCTTAGAGAGACCACCTCTGTTTTTCCATCCCACTTAAAGCCCTGACTGGAAGTGTATCCTTACAGTAGAAACCCTATGCTAGATATGAATCACTCACCATTACACTATGGTGAAAAGGTGTGTGAGAGGTACTAGGCAGTCTATGCGGAAGCACAAGGGAAGACAGCAGCAGCAGGCCATTGTTAGCAAATCTGGCTCTGCCCTGCCCTCACCCCTAGCGTCAGGCATTGCCAGTTGTGGTCGGTGGTGGGAGTAGCTGCCGGGCGGTGATGTGTGGAGCGGCAGGGTGGGGGGGGCAGTAATCTATGCATTGCAGCAACCAACGCTGCTGTGCTGTGTTGCAAATTTTAATAACTCTGCCCGTGCAGTCTATTTACTATACATTAAAAAGGTCCCTAGGTGTAGAGCAAAACTGCACTGCACCTCATGAGCGGCTGCACAATGCTTAGTAAATGTACCTCAAATAAGGGCGAAGATGGCGTGGTTGGTATAAGACTGGGTGACAAAGATCACTGTTATGTAGGTGGAAGCCAAGCATGATGGATGGGTAAATGAAAGTGACTCGAAACCCCTGGTTGAGTTCAAAGAGCACCAGTCGCACTGCCCTAAAGCCGGGCCTGCCTGTGGCTCGAAGAGGCCATTCCCTTTGTAAAGGTTATAAGAGACTTTTTCTCCTGCTAGGGTTTAAAGTGGTTAAAGATATCTACAACATATTAAGGTTTGTACAAGCCATACACGGTTAAAGGTCATACCTTGGCATACTCAAGTAAGGCTGCTCTTCAAGCATGCATTTAAAAGCGCTTATTTTATTTAACCTATCCTTTCTTTCTGGTCATTGGAATCTACTGTTTGTATTAAAGAACATATATTGCCGTATTGTTAGACTCTGTGATGCTGATGACTTGGTAACGTATTTACGTTTCATCCTAATGAAAAAAACGGCCCAGGTAATTCTTTGAGATCCAAGTGAGGGGTTGGGGTAAACCATTGATTGCAAAGTGCCTTGATTAATTCTAGGGACAAAGCCAGTGGCATCACCCATCTGTTTTTTCCTACAGTTTATTATCCACAAAGTATAGGCCAAGGAGTAGAGTAAACTACGTAAAGACAGCGTGGTCGGTCTAACGTGGTTTGAAGGTTTTTTTTAGATAAAGAAAACCACAGATGTTAGAATGAGATGGTATAATCATTTGTCAACTTTTCTGTTTTTAGTGCCCCCATTATTCCCTATTGTCCATGGTATATAATTCCAAAATGTTTTTTACGTGTTATGCATTAATCCATAGTAGCGACAGGGTCATTTTAGTCTATTTTCAGACTGGTGGTGACTATAATCCACTACCATCTCAGTCCTAGTTGCATTTGCGTTCATTTGTAGGGCTTAACTATGCGCTTTGACAGGGTTTAGTGCCTTTTTCCGTTTTCCTGGGCCTACAGGCCCGAAAGCCAGAGAGAAGCCATTTTGTACTTCTGCCTCGACGGTCCGAGGTGCTTGCAGGGTAAAGGTAGTGTTTAGAATTTAGCCTGTTATTCGCCAGTGAAGAACCGGTAAAGACTGGCCCTTATCAAAGCAATGTGTTTGTCTCCCCGGCTCTAGACGCAATACGCAGGTGGCCACTGTAGAAGGTGAAGGGAGCCGGGGACTGGTACAGGAATTTGGTGGGAGTCGGCCTAATACCGGAATTTTCCATAGAGAAAGAGAGCTCTATATTATCAAGGAGCGAGCAGTGAGAGAGAGAAAGTAACATGTGGAGTAGACAGAAGAAGTTGGTCCGAAGGCTGGTGCAGAGAGACCGATACCATCAGCTAATTGAAATCCTGAAACGAAGAAGGAAAGAGACTAAGAATCTTGTAGTGACATCATACAGGAGTGGCAGAGACTGAGTCCCGAAGAGGGTTCGAGTATTTCGGAACCATGGCAGCGTAGATGAGGCGTAGCAGTGCAGACGTTTATTCGTGAGCCATAGAGGGAGAGCAGAGTCCAGAGCATATTGAAGACAAAGCAAGAGAGAGAGGGATCAGCTCCGCTGCTGAGATGGAAAGACACACGTCTAAGGTGAGGCGTTCTGAGCTTAGTGTAGAATATATCTAATCATTCATGTTTATTCCCCTTTTAGGTTATAGGTAGCGACTAACTTAACTCATGTTTCTTTTGCTCATTCTGTCATGCTTAATTGCAGAATAAAGATTTAATGATAAATATCTTTTAATATTGTTTTTATGAATGAGATTGACCTTTCCTTTTAACCAGGTGCTGACATACAGAAGGATGGGATATGCCCTTCTGCAAAGGTAACTGATGATGGGGGGAGAGTGTGAGCTTCATTTGGGAAATAACTTTTAAAGGTGAATCCCCATTAGTGTATATCGTCGGTAGATGTTAAAGATATCGTCGGGTGACGTTAAAGATATCGTCGGGAGACGTTAAAGAGATCGTCGGGTGACGTTAAAGAGATCGTCGGGAGACGTTAAAGATATCGTTGGGTGACGTTAAAGATATCGTCGGAAGACTTTAAAGAATATAAGATGAGGTAATTATAGGATAAGATATGGAATCCATTAGGTGTTAGTGGTATCTTTGACTGTATAGGCTTGTAAATAGCTTCTTTCCACCTTCTCAGGTGAGTATTCTAGATATCTTGTAAATAGTGGCCTGAGAAGAGTGTCGTTACGTGACGACTGGGTTAGCTACGGTTGGTAGTCAGCTTGCTCAGAGAATCCGGTCTTTACATCCATCCACATGGAAAATGTGAAAGATCATATTAAATTTACACTTTTGTACATATAAGTACAAAAAGAATACTCCAGATACCAGAAACGCCTCTTTAAAATCTCTTCCTTTTAGTTGTTCACCCTTGCCCCGCCCCTAGCTACGCCCAAACCCACCCCTTGTCGACAGCTCAGTTTAGAGAGTACCTGCACTTATTTTTCCCCATTTAAAGGACTGGCTTTAGAATATTATTTAAAATTGTTTTTAGAGTGTACTTTCTGAGGTGAATACGAGTCTTACGTCATACTAATGCACCTTAACCATAGAAGAAAATAGCAGGGAGACTTTGTCAGAAACTGTTATATAAAAGAAAAAGTGTTACCATGACCTTACAAAAAAATACTGATTGAAACTATGACATTTTTATATTACTTTCGCCAAATTACCATCTCTTTGGATTGTGTTGAGTAAGATCTTGACCCTTATTGCAGAGGTTCGGTATTTGCAGAACGGGTGAATTCAACATTATAATTTGTGCAAAATTGTAGGAGATGGCTCCGGAGTTCCACGCCTCCGGATAGCCGTCACGACCCTTGGCCCCGCCCACCTCGGCAGCCCGGCAGTGAATAGCGGCAGTGAATTGCCACGGTAAAGGCGTTTTGGCGTTTTCGGCGTTTTTGAAGTACGGAGCTGCGAGAAAACCGCGGCTCATTGCCCTTTTGAGCTGGAGCTCCCTGGAGTCTGTAAGGAATTATTGGCAAGGAGAAGATTCCTGTGCAGCGCTCCCCTCGCTTCACACACCCACCGCCCCTGATTGCTCCGTGTGGAGACTTCGAGGAGACTTGTCGGACTTGTGATTTTATCCGCGCAGGATAAAAGATCTACTCCTGCCCATTCGCTTAAAGGAAGGAAGGAAGGCTTTCTCCCACTGAAGGGACAAGCAGCGAGGCAGCTGTTCTTCATCTTCGTTCATCGTGACCTGCATCACATTCTCCACACCTTCTGCAAGTTAAAGGTGAGGCGTGGGGTAGCTTAAAAAAAAAGAGAGACATCAGGGCTGTACATTAAGACTGAACTTTAAAACTGTTTGCTGTTCGCTGTTAGCTGTTTACCATCGCCATTCGCAGTATCTGCCTTGATATAAAAATAAATCGGAACCCCGCAGGGTGGCATGGGGAGGCAACTGAAAGACAACAAAGACAGTGAGGAAGCAAGTAAAACCGCGAAAATTGAGTTAACTGCCCGTCTCAAAAGTAAAACACGCTTAGCCCTTGCCAGAAAAGCAGCACGGTTAGCTGCTAAAGAAAGGGAGAAGGCTAAGAAAGGAGAGGGAAGCTCAGCCTCGCCCGTTTTGGGGAAGGATTCTGCGGTTCATAGCTCTGAAGATGAACTTCATACTGTTCTAACTTCTCCTCCTAATGGAAGGATAGGAGAATTAGGAGAAGTAGGAGAAAAAGATGGGGGAGAAAGCCTCATGGAAAATGTGGCGGAAAATACTCCAGTATCAAATAAAAATGGGGCATCAATTAAAAATGGAGCGGGGGTCGAGTCTTCCCCTGGTGAGAAAATTATGAACATAGTGAAGGAGAAAAGAGACTTTCCCTTATTTGAAAAAAAAAACGGGTGCAGTCCACAAACTTCCGCTGTCCCGTTTGAAAAAAATCCAGAAATGGGAACTGAAATTTTAGCCTCATCTTCAGTAACAGTGGTAGGGAATGACTCTCTTACACAACTGCCCGAGATTGTCCCACTAATGACATGTGTAGCTCCCTCACCGCCAAGGTCAAGCGGCCCTGTGATGGCAGAAAAGCTTCAATCAAGCAGTATAGCAAATGAAACGGAAGCAAGTCCGATACTGGTTAGTGAAGATCCCAATCTAGAGACTGTTTCTGAGCTGAATTCACCATCCGCTGCAGCTCTTCAATCTCCCTCTTGCTCATATGTCGGAGTGCATCAAGTAGGGAACCCAAAAGGTTTAACATCTGCAATCTTAACCACAGCGTCCCAGTTATTTCAAAAGGGGGAAAGTGGCAGCCCCGAGAAGGCAGTGAGTTATCAAATGGACATCCGTGAGATGTTAAACCTAATTCTGGATGAAATCCGGGAGATAAAGTCAAATCAGCAAGTGGAGATAGCCGCTCTACATTTCAGATTGGAAAAATTTGAAGAATCAAGGAAACATTTCTATTTGTCCCCCCAAAAAAAAGTGTTTTTCTCGGTAACAAAAGAATAGGATAAAAACTTTTTGGCTGTCGAGGGGGGCACCGGGCTTAAAGAGTCACTAAGGGTGTAACAAGAAGACACCCCGTCCATCTGAAGGGGGGGAATGTGGTCAGCGTTGGGGGTATGGAAGGGGCCACTTCCCAGGGGAGGGAGGGGGTCCACTCGGAGAAGGAGAGGGAGGGTTGGGATGAAAGCAGTAAAAAAGAGCAGAAATTGTAGGCAGGGTGTGTACCAAAATTTGAATGAAGGATTTAATGATGCGAAAACTTTTTTATGGAAATGAACAAATGTAATATCCTATCAGTTAATGCCAATGGTGTTTTAAATAAACAAAAATACGGTGCCCTCATAAAATGGGCAGTCTCTCTAAGTCCCCATGTGATATTTCTCCAAGAAACCCATTTAAAAACCAACACCCCCAATTTATTTATCCCGAAATATTTCTCCCATGTGTTTTTCGCCTCAGCTGGGGTGGCAAAGAGAGGCGTTGCAATTTATTTTTCAAGGAAACTATTCGGAGAAATTTTAAAAATAAGAAGGGATCCCAAAGGGAGATGGTTGTGGGTAGCAACCAAAATCCAAGGGAAAGTAATGAATTTCGTAAACTATTATGGGCAAATATCCGATGAGGTGTCTAGTATTTTAGAAATCAACGACCTTCTTAGGGGAGTCCCTGGACAAATAATCATGGAGGGAGATTTCAATTACAAACAAGATTTTAAAAAAAAACACCTCTAATAAAAATAAGAAACAACTAAAGCCTAATACTAAAAAAGTAGTGGACGTCCTTATCTTAGAATATCAGCTTATAGATCCATGGCGTACAATAAACCCAGAAGGGGCATCCTTCAATTGTTATTCACACCGCTTCCAGACGGCATCAAGAATCGATTACTTTTTGATATTAAGATCAATTCAGATTTTAACTTCATCTATTGGCTGTAATCCCTTTTCCGACCATGGGAAAATAGAGTTGGAAGTTAAATTAGGTGGTGGGGGCAGGGACCAGTCCAGGTGGCAGTTGGATCGGACCCTGCTCCAGAACCCCGACTGGGTGGCTGGTTTCGGAGAATGGATCTTAGAATACTTTACTATTAACAATAATTCAGCAGAACCATTCTCGGTCTGGGAGGGATTTAAGGCGGCAGCACGTGGACAGATATTATCTTTTAATTCCGCCCAGGTCAAAAAGAGGAGACAAAAGATATCTACGCTCCAAAAGGCCGTAGATAAAGAATATGCTTTACAGCTCCTCCTTTGCCCGAATAACTTGGAGCAAGCAAAGGCAGAATTAAGGGATTTCTTTGTTTTGGAAGAGATCAACATTTCTAGAACCTTCCAACAAAGGATATATGAGGATAGCCTCTTGAGAGAAATCTTTCGGGCCTGCCCTTCTCCTCCCTTTACTTTTCTGAACGATTCTCTTGATATCGGTATAGTCCCGAAATCTCATAAATCAGCCACAATCATTCCCCTTCTGAAAAAACCCGGAGCTGACCCTGCATCCTTGACTAATTACCGTCCCATCTCCCTCCTCCCTTACCTGGGAAAAATCTTGGAGTGCCACGTCGCCGCTCTCCTCAGCTCATTTGTGGAGGACAGCGGCTACCTGGCCTCCTGTCAGGCTGTATTCTGCCCTCGCCATTCTACCGAGAAGGTCGTGGTTTCGGTCCTGGACAGCCTCAGGGAGGGAATGGATGGGGGCCATCCTCAGGCCTTGGTCCTCCTTGATTTGTCCGCTGCCTTTGACAAGGTTGACCACTCCATCCTTCTCACCCGTGTCAAGGCAGCGGGCATCAGGGAGCCTCCCCTGGCTTGGCTCACCTCCTTCCTGAGGGACCGTACCCAGGCCGTCCATCTTGAAGGGTTTTCTTCTCCCCCACGTAAGGTGCAGTATGGTGTCCCCCAAGGTTCTTCCCTCTCTCCTCTCTTATTTAATCTCTACATTTTCCCTCTTATCTTCGCTCTCCAACAACTGGAGGTCACCGTCTTTAACTATGCGGATGACCTCCAGCTGATCTTTAACCTTTCACACTCTCCTGAATCTATCTTTAATTTCCAATCAATCATGATTTTCATCAGGGACTGGATGAACTTCAACCACCTTAAACTCAATCCAGACAAAACCGAGTTGGTTTTGACTGGTGGTGCATCCAGTCCCTGGAGTTCTATGTTTTGGCCCCTTTCACTTGGTTCCTCCCCTTCACCTTCTTATTCTGTTAAAACACTTGGGATCACGTTAAATCAGAATCTAACTTTGCACACTCAGATCAGTATGGTGGTGTCCTCCTGCTTTTTCACTCTTCGCACTATCAGGAAAATCTCTAGATTCTTCTCTCTTCCCGCTCTCAAACTCATCGTGATGGCAATGGTCTTATCACGACTGGACTACGGAAACATCCTGTACAACGGCGTCCCAGCTTATGCTCTTCGACGCCTTCAGCTGGTACAGAACCAGGCGGCACGCCTTATTTATGGCCTCTCTAAATTCCATCATGCCACCCCTGTACTAAAGAACTTGCACTGGTTGCCCATTAGGGAGAGGTCTCTTTTCAAACTGGGCTGCACTACGTTCCAGGCCCGAGCTGGAACTGCCCCAGCCTTCATAAATTCGCCAATCTCCAGCTACACACCTGCTAGAGAGCTCCGCTCCTCTTCCCAGTCCCTTCTCTCCGTCCCTCGCTTCAGGAAGATGAGGATGGAGGGGGTGAAGTTTGCGGTCCTTGGCCCTACCTTTTGGAACTCCCTCCCTCCCAATGTCCGATCTATCCCACTTTATTCTGACTTCCGTAAGGCCTTAAAAACCTACCTCTTCCTGCAAGCATTCCCAGCCTAGTCCTTCCACAGCTGTTATTTGGGTTCAATAGGTCCTTAGCGCCAAGAAACCGCTAGGTAAAAGTGCGCTCTACAAATGTTTTTAAATTCAAATTCAACTTGGCAGGAAAGTTCTTGGCGAACTCAGTGAGGAAAAAACAAGAATCTGCTGCGATAGTTTAAGTCAGAAATCCATTAAATAACCAAGAGATAGTAGACAATAGTTCGATTCAAAGGGCTTTTCTGGAGCATTTTAATCGCATTTACTCCACTGAATATCAAGTAGAGGAGGGTCAGATTCAGGATTATTTTATGAACCTAGATATCCCAAAGATCACGCCCAATCGGGCTTTACAACTAGGGCTAGAAATTAATACAGGGGAAATAGTTGATGCTATAAAGGCAACACCATGGGCGAAAGCCTGTGAGCAAGACGGGTTCCCAATTGAATTCTATAAAATTTTCATAAAAGAACTAGTTACTCCCCTAATGAATCTATTTAATTACATCAAACTAGGAGGAATGGTACCCGCGTCCTTTAAAGAAGCAATAATAATATCTTTTGTAAAAAAAGACAAACGTCCAGAAGATATCAATTCTTATAGGCCAATAAGCCTTCTGAATTCTGACTATAAAATCCTCATGAAAATCTGGGCCCATAGTTTTATGTATGCGGCACAAGAAGTCATACATAACGATCAGTCAGGATTCATAGCAGCTCGTGTTATGGCTTCTAACACTGAATTCTTAATTCAGGCATTAGACTATTTTAAAGTTAATTCAACCCCCGCCTGTATCCTCATGGTCGACGCGGAAAAAGCTTTCGACCTAGTTAACTGGGCAACCCTGTTCCATTCTCTTATCAAACTCGATTCCCAGAACAAGTGATTAAGATGCTCCAGAACATCTATCAAGGTGCCTCTGCACAGATTATAATAAACTCATAAAAAGCTGGCTCAATCCAAGTCAACCGGCAGGGCTGCCCTTTATCCCCTCTCCTTTTTACTTTTTTTATTGAACCCTTGGTTATTAAAATTAGAAACAATCCCGACATCCTCCCCCCTATCACCGGGATGGCAAGCTTAAGCTATTCGCGGATGATATTATCCTTTACGCAAAGCCAAACAAGGAGAATATTGAAAGCATATTAAAAGAATTTAAAGCATATGAACAAATAGGTTACAAAATCAATACAAAAAAACAGAGGTCCTCGCCTTAAACACCAGTCTTAGCCATCTTCCATCTTGCTTGCATGTCCAGGCCCTTAAGTCGAGACCCTATTAGATATTTAGGCATATATGTGACCTGTGATTACCATCAGCTTACCTCCTTAACTATGTGAGAAAGAAGAATAAAATTAAGAATCTTCTCTCCCAATGGCTTTTAATTCCTCTCTCCTTGATTGGTAGGATATCTCTGATCAAGATGTCGATTCTACCCTTATTAATATTTTTGTTTAGCAATATCCCTATTAAGTTGAATTCTATTTTTTTTAAGATATCAAATCTATGATCAGAAGTGTTGTTTGAGGGAAAAAACCCTAGAGTAAAGCTTTCCGTGATTCAACTCCCAGTTGACCAGGGAGGACTTGCTCTTCCACACATAAAAACATATTATGAGGCAGCCTTTATAGACTTGGTGGCAGGTCTGATAGGTCTAAAAAACAAACGAGATAGCTTCTTCTTAGTAAAAATGCTACAAGAGTCCGATTCTCAAACCCAGGTATTTTTAAAGACCGCAAAACTCCCCAAAAGGACGAGATATAAGATCATAAAAGAACATCTATTTAGATTACAGTCCTTTTTCAAGAAAAAGCTGAGCTCCTCAGCTTTCCAGTTTTTAAGCTTACGTGAGTGTTTCTGTTTGGGCCTCCAAATTAGTAGTAGCCGAATACTAAATTGGGAGAATTTGGGATTTCGGGAGTTAAGACACTTCTTTGTCCAGAATAGAATTATTTTATGGCAAGAAGTACAGGCTAGAATAACCACTCCCATGCAACCAACTTTCTTTGAATATATACAAATCGTTCACTTTTTGAGAAAAACTATTGGTGGACATCTCCCCACAATGGGTGAGCCGGTTACATTCCTTGATGAGGCCAAAATCACCGGCATAGGAAATTGGTACAAAAGACTCCATTGTGGTGGTCATTTAGACACGGTGGATAGCCACAAGGAATGGGAAACTATAAGTTTGTTAGGCTATAAATCGCTACGTGCCGCTAACTTTAAAAGGATGGCCTTCTTGTCCCGTTGGCTAGCGTACTGGACTCCGGAAGCACTCGAGAAAAGGTTCCCAGAGGTTGAGAATAAATGCTTTAGATGCCTAGCAGCCGGTCAGGGGGGTTGGCTCCATACCTTTTTCTCTTGTCCTCAATTGAAATCTTTTTGGGAGGCCATACTCATAGACATTGAGGAGGCAATAGGGAAAACACTAACTCCCTCAGCTGAACCTGCCCTCTTTGGTATATCCAAAGATAGAGGTTCCCTCAATGAGAACGAGGAAACATGTTTGTTTATCTCTTGTACAGTTGCTCGTTCCCTAATACTCCAAAATTGGAAATCTAAGGAACCTCCATCCCATCTAAAATGGTTTAACAAAATGAGGGGTTCCCGGAATTTCGAAAAAGCATATGCCTGTAGAGTGGGAGCAGTCAGAAGTTTTGAAAGAAAATGGAAGTATTTCGAGAATCTGGAGGCAATAAAAGGGGGGTAAGTTAAAAATTAGATTGAATACTAAAACTAAATCAAAATGATTTTAAAAGCAGTCATGAAATGTTGCTAGACTAAATTAAATAAGAAAACTTCTTTGCTCAAGCACTTTATTCCAGGTTGGATTGCACTTTTTTGCACTTGCACTTTACACTCAAGTTTGCGGATGTTGCACATTGACAGTATTAGTTTGGATTGTACTGTACTGCACTTGCACTTTATGATCAAAGTTTGCGGTTGTTGCACATTGCTTGTACTTGAAAATTAATTAATATGTTGTGAAATAAGGAGTACAACAATGCCTCCTTTCGAGTTTTATGTATTTTAAATTTCTCCCCCTTTTTTTAACCTGCTCCTCAATCATGTTTTACTCTTGCGTGACTCTTTTGAAGAAGTTTTTTTTCTAACCTTGTTTTCATTTCCATTGCTCAAATTCTTCATTCATGAATTGTATTTTAACCCCTTTCTGCTCAATAATTTTTTTTGTTTTTTTAAATTAAAAAATTGTGCAAAATTGCCCAAAATATAAAGAATTTTCTCTTTGCCTAATTTGCGAGTTTTTTCCTTGTGTAATTTGAACTGGAAGCTTTGGAAAGCCATAAAACCAAACGTTACTGGGTGCACAAACTCCAGTACCTCAGCGTATGCCACTTTCCAAGCAGCAAATGAGGAGAAGCTAATGAAGAGGTCAAATTAAACTGAGTGAATACCACACCAGGTGATGTCATCCTTTACCCATGCAACTTTACTACACCTGAAACCGGGCTACTCAGAAGGAGGTAGTTTGAATGAGTCCATAACTATATTAACATTGTCCCCAACAGTGAATGCACCCGGTAGGTATATTTAATGAAACACATCTGTCAAGCATTTAAAATGAAGAGACACGTTTACACAATTGATCAATAAACATCAGAAGTAACCCTACTTCCGGGACCTGCTGTGGCAGGGCATTGTGAGACAGGCCTAGTGGAAACCTTGCAGAGATCATGCGAAATGAAGTAGTAAGATAGATGAGTGGGTTCAGGACCTGAAGCTTAGAGCCTCATTCTGACTGGTACACCAGGATGATAGGGGCAATTCCTCAGGTTACTTTCCAGCCCATTACATTTTTTGCCCACTATGCCACTTCAAATAGGGACTAACCTTATGAAAATGAGTCTGGTGCTTGTTCGGTGCTGTCTAAAGTTAACCTCCCTGGCAGTTTGGGCAGTGGCGTAACGAAACTTCAGGGGGCCCTACTGCAAAGTACATGGAGGGGGCCCCCCTCCCAAACACCTACCACTTTTGCTGAGGGGGCTCCCTGGATCTCTGCACCTCCGCACTGTGGGAACTTATGTTACATCACTGCTGAAGAAAAATAACCACTGAAGTATTGCCTAATATATATACAAATGTTCCAGAAAAAAGAAATTGGGGCATGCACAATTTACTCTGAATGTGTGAATGCGAAGCATGATTGGGTATTTTCAGCACAATGAAAAATGAACATTGCCATATTAACAGAGCACTGCTCCTCCGGAGGAAGCATGGGATTGAAGACATTTGGGTCTTACCGTTTGTCCACTTTCATAGTTCCCAGCAGCCTGTAATGGAGGATGGCTGTTGAAAACGCCATTTGTAAAGTTTTTCATGTGCGGCACCCCATCCGGAGACACCGGACCCTCCAATAAAGGAGCATCAATAAATCAAATACCCCAGTCGGGCCGCAGGCTGAGATTTGCAAAATTTCATGAAAGTAAGGCTTATTTTATGATAGGTGTACTGCTCGTGGTGGCTAGGGTCTCGCAAATGGCATGCAAGTAAATCCGGGGCCCAGGTCCCTTAATAAAAGCAGCCCCCCCTGCAGAGAATTGAAGAGAGAACATAACTGAACTCAACCAGTGGTCGAAGTGGGGAGAAAAAGGTAGGGGAACGGTGAGCGTAGAATCAGAAGGCGGGAATAACCCGAGGATTAAATCAGTGAGTGGAGTCAGAGGTGTGGCCAGAAAGAGAAGGACATCCCAATTTCTAGTATTTGTTTAGCAATTTACTGACCAGTTACACTTACATTATTTAATTCAACCAATGGATGCACATGTTTATTAAAGATTTAATATGAGCTATTGAAATTAAAGTACATTCACAAAGTGGGATACATTTCCAATCACAGAATGTCCCCCATATGCTCATAAGTGGAATCACAAACTATCTGTCTCCGAGCCGTGCAGTTTCTGTCATCAGAACTTCTTTTGCCCTTTTCCACAAGAGCAGGTCAAAAATGAATGGCGAAATATCCTAGTTTGCAAATGTATTCCACATAATTATGACTCTGCCATATTTGCCACATAATACATCATCTGCTGCATAATTTGACGATTATAACTAATAAATTGTTTGTAGCTCAAACGGATCAAAGGTTAGTAAAAAAATGTGACTTGTGTTGCTGCGAAATGGACAGCCCATTGCAAAGGTTGACTGGTCACCTTTCTCACTGCTTTATTTGTATGTTACACTGGTACTAATGAGGCAAAATCTTTGCAAAGACAGTTAGTATGTGTAAAAAGTCAGAATAATAAAGTATCAGAAAATATACCGCATTAGGCTGCAGCCATTTCTTTGCTGCATAATTTAGTAAACACTGCAGCATAATTTTGTCCCCCATGGCTGTACAATTCCAGTGCCCCGAAAGCAGGCAGCACATGTTAAAAGTGCTTGTGCATGAAGCAGAGAGACAGTGAAGTTTAGTTTGGTGTGTGTGCATATCCTGCATTGCTGATCCCTGGTGAGTTGCACTACTACTGCTGTAACAAGGCCAATGGGTGAGGTGGACTGGTTTCAAAGGTCCTGTGACCTCAGTGACAGAGTCACTGTTGCTCTAGGGTGTGCTGCTTCGTAGGCCTGCCCGCAAGACTGAAGGTACACGTCAGTATGGATTGTGTTGGACAGGCCTTCAAAGTTAACGCACACTTGTCAGCTCTAGGCTCAACCTGCTGGTGCTATGACACAGGGCTTTTAAGGTCTTGCTGTGCCTTCTTAGGCCTAGCAGGGGAATGTGCTCCTTCAGGAGAGGGATCCGGTGGACTGGTCATGAAGGCTGAACCTGGTTCCCCAGTGCCAAAATTGGCAGCTGTAACCATAGTGCCACATTCTCCCCCCCACTGAACACCAGACTGCTCCACTGAGAGAAACTCGCACAGCCTACAGCTACAACCAAATCCTGCCATGCTATAAATACCCGGATGCAACTCAATTCAAATAATGCACTAGACAAGAGTAATATGCTGCCTAAAAAAAAAGTAAAAACATTCTGGAAAAAGCAAATACTCATAGGTAAAGCATGTGAAATGTAAGCAGGAACAACTTGGTTACCTTAATGCTTTATTCAGAAATCAATGAGTGTTTCTGCTTGAAAATTTAAGGAAATGACTACAGGGCGTAGAAGTTAACCGTTTCAATGTCCATTGCTTGTATCCTTACAAAAAGTAAGCAGTTTGGTTTATAAATACCACATCCCTGGACACAGATGAACTAAAATAAGGAAAACAGCTTATAATGAACACATTGAACATTTTCCACTCTACACATTAACCAGGTATTGCAGTCCCTTCAGGAATGCTGCGATTCCCCAACTAAAGAAAACAATGCTATTCAAAGAAAGACCAGAAAACAAAAGTAGCGTTTCACTGGTAAACTTTGTAAAGTGGCGCTAATGTGTGTGAGTGTGAATAAAACCAATCTGGCCACTTTGCGACCACTATGTCTTGCAAATCTCACCATACTAGAGCAGAGAAACAGGGTGACTGGCCGCCTTCAGCCATTGGCATCTCATCGTGCCAGTGCAGAGAAGTGGGGTGACCGACTGCCTTCAGCAACTGGCATCTCATTTTGCCAGTGCAGAGAAGCAGGGTGACTGGCTGCCTTCAGCAGCTGGCATCTCATTTTGCCAGTGCAGAGAAGCCGGGTGACTGGCTGCCTTCAGCAGCTGGCATCTCATTTTGCCAGGGCAGAGAAGCAGGGTGACTGGCTGCCTTCAGCAGCTGGCATCTCATTTTGCCAGGGCAGAGAAGCAGGGTGACTGGCTGCCTTCAGCAGCTGGCATCTAATTTTTGCCAGTGCAAAGAAGCAGGGTGACTGGCTGCCTTCAGCAGTTGGTATCTCAATGTGCCGTGCAGAGAAGCCGGGTGACTGGCTGCCTTCAGCAGCTGGCATCTCATCGTGCCAGTGCAGAGAAGCAGGGTGACTGGCTGCCTTCAACAGTATACAAAGCTTGCGTACCCGTCAATCGGGGCGTCCCCTCAGGCACAACCTGGTCCCAATGGGGTTCTTAATGTTTTTAAATTTTCAAAAATA
This sequence comes from Lissotriton vulgaris, assembly GCF_964263255.1. Taxonomy (NCBI): domain Eukaryota; kingdom Metazoa; phylum Chordata; class Amphibia; order Caudata; family Salamandridae; genus Lissotriton; species Lissotriton vulgaris. Next base: position 215,444 of record NW_028250138.1, read on the forward strand.
AATTTTAATCTTCAAGCTTATTTTCAAAACATTTCTTCATGTTTATTATTTCATATGAATTTTTCTTGTCTTCTTAATTTCATAATGCTTCTTCATGCGCATATGTGTTTACGCGCACTCTGTTCCGATGCATTTTGGGTACTTAACCCTTCCTCAGGGAACAACCAGCAGAGTGATTGCGCCTTTGGCGTGCGTCATGACTTAGTCTTTCGCTATGCAGTTGGCACCTCATTGTGCCAGTGCAGAGAGGCATGGTGACTGGCTGGCTTCTGCTGTTGGCATCTCACAATGCCAATCTCACCATGCCAGAGCAGAGAAGCAGGGTGACTGGCTGCCTTCAGCAGCTGGCATCTCATCATGCAGTGCAGAGAAGCATGGTGACTGGCCGCCTTCAGCAGTTTACATCTCATTGTGCCAGTGCAGAGAAGCATGGTGACTGGCCGCCTTCAGCAGTTTACATCTCATTGTGCCAGTGCAGAGAAGCAGGGTGACTGGCTGCCTTCAGCAGTTGGAGTCTCATTGTGCCAGTGCAGAGAAGCGTGGTGACTGGCAGCCTTCAGCAGATGGCATCTCATTGTGCCAGTGCAGAGAAGCAGGGTGACTGGCTGCCTTCAGCAGTTGGCATCTTTCCTTTGCATTTCCTCCTCCGTCACAAGATCCTCTCTGAAGTCCACATTCTCTCGTGCGCCCTCTTTCTTCCCCGCTTCATGTTTTTTTTTTGCTCTTCCTCTTTTTCAGGAGTGCGTTCTCTCTCTGTTCCTACCTTACCTCATCTTTCCCCTATTGGCACCTTTCTATGTCTCCCTGCCTCTTTCTAGCTGTACTCTCTTTTCACCTTGGTCTCTTTATACATGTCTCTACCGCTTTCTCCCCCTCTTCCGCAATTTGTTTCCTGTTTCTATAGTTTTTCGCCTATCTTTGTCTGTCTGCAGTGTGTTCTTTCACTCTTTCTGCCTTTCACATTCCATCTCTTTCTGTCTCTCCCCGTCAATCTCCTTCGCACTAGCACGTTCTCTCACTCCTTATTCTCTCTTCTCTTCTCGAGCATTGCCTCTCACTGCCCCTATGCTCTCACTGCCCCTCTACCTGTCTCTCTTTCCACATCGGTCTCTTTCTGTCTGTCAGCCTCTTAGCCAGAGTACCTGCTGCTATCCAGTCTTCTCCGGGACCTTTACTCCAAGAGAGAAAAGACAGGCAAGAGACCCCAGTGAGGGAGGTCACCAGGTGTGGAAGTGAGGAGAGTGGAGGAATATGAAAGAGGCATTTAAATACTCGAGGGGTAGAAATAAGCTTAGCTGTATTCGCCAGTGGAAGTGTGACTCTAGCGCAAGTCATCACGAGATACCACTTGGCAGAGAGGTTGAGACGCAAATAAAGGAATCTGGTCCAAGCAAAATGGTGTACAACAATGCACAGGAGAAACGCCACCTGCCAGCACAAGGGTTACAGCTGGCAAGACCTCGCTAAGGCCGATCCTCTGAGCCCACGTCAGAGATGAATCCACGGGCTCTGGTTTGTACCCGAGCGCTTATGGACAGCACTCTTTTCTAATTAGGTAAAGAGAAACGCAGAGGAGAACCTGCCAGTGGAATATCCCCCCACCATACTAGGGATTTCACTGCCCCTGCGATTTACATCGAACTGTTACTATTATGCAATATAAATCTGTGATCTATATTGTGTGAACACCGCACTTCCTGCTGATTCTTAGCGCTATAAATAACAGTCTTCGAAATCACTCCAGTTTAGTGGTGCAAGAGGAGTCTGTGATAGTGCAGCAGGCAGGGATACAGTGGCCCAGAGCCTGCACAGCCCCATCGTCACCTTTCCCACCATACCGTGATGGCAGATGAGTGCGCCCATGAATCACCCGCCCAGATTCACCGGCGGCTCTGGAAAAAAAACTCGAATTTTCGGCGCATTGAGGGACGAGTTAACTTTAACACTAGGTCCCAGAGTTCAGACGGACCCTGCCTGTGAGTGTAAGTGTACAGTGCGCTTAGGGGGCCCATGGAGCTCGGGGCCCCCCCGCACCGCGTGGGCTGCGGGGGCCGATATTACACCCCTGAGTTTTGGCTGGACGGTTCCCAATGCAGCAGGAAAAAACCTGGCTAATAGGTCACTGTCTGCAAGAGCATAGAGAGTAAGAAAAAGATGTGCTAGAGTGCCTCTTTCATACCACACCCAATTGCAACTGAGATTTTTGCTAGCATTTCACCACTCGCCTTTTGTTTCAGTGCTCCTGATACTGATATGAATTCCTGCAGCCACGATTATTGATACCGCAGAGATGTGTGCCTGAGGGCTGTGGGAATACTTCTTTAATATGCTTTGCAATCTGATGGTATCCTTAGAAATATGAATTTCCATGGGAATTGGAGTTATCAGCTTGATTTTTATAGTATTCTTATAGTATTTCTCCATTTGGACTGTTTCTCACTTGAAAATGCCGTCAGGTGCTAGCTAATCGAATGACAAAGGAGTTAAGAAAAAAACAAGAAGGTGGGAATCCTACAGGAGAGGGGCTTCTTCCAAACTGGGCATTAAGCCTGTAGTTGCATTTTCAACCTCCAGGTTAAAATAGTGGCAGGGCACGGAGGGCAAGTTTGCCCTGCCTTTTCAAACGTTTCTGGGGTTAAGGAAAGGGATATCCTTGAATGATTTTTAGATCATGGTATGAAAATGTATCGAATAGTAGATTTTTAATATATGTTTTTATGTTTGTATTGTTTGTACTTTTATGATATGTAAATCTCGAATAAAGTAGTACAACAACAACAGATATCCTTGAATGGTACCATAATCTTTGGGACAAGTACCCCAATGTATGTCACAAAGACTGGCCTTCTCCAAACAACCCCTTCTCTTCCTGGTACTCTATGCTCCTTCACCTCTTATGCTGCCTCTCGGCTTGTGCAATGCTCCTACTGTGCTATGTTAGTAATACTTGAAGATAATGTCACTATGCAAAGGCCATAACGACTGGCTTTGTTAATGCTTGTTCAACTACAGTAGTGAATGTGCTCTAGTGGACATGCTGACTGTGTAAAATGCCACTCTAAATGCTAATCCTGGATGCAATATTTGATATAAATCATGTGATTCTAGGCGATTCATTTAATCCCACTGTAACTCATATTCTAAACACTTGGAATGCAATTATGTAAAAATGCCGGTTAAATACAAAATCTTTAATCAGACTTGCTGAACATAAAAATTGTAAGGCCTATAAACTCTACGATTCTGCAGGGCCCCAGAAACACTGCAAAATGTGCTTCATAGCTGAGATAATTAATTTGGGAGAGGGTACCCCTAGCAACCTTATAAATCCGTTCAGGCTGGGCAATGCTTAATTTGTAAAAAAAAAATATGCGCCGTGGCCCTCGCGTGTAGGTCACTGCAGCTTTACCCCTCCCCATTGCCTTGCCAGAGTTGCCAACGACAATACTTATGCTACTACCAACCATACCACTGCCACAAGTGTGATTTTTCAGACTATTCCAGGGCCTCAAAGCTATAAGAATGGCTTTGGTGTCAGGAATTAATCGTTTTTAATGCATATTGAATTATTAAACAGCTATTGCTCTGCTCATCTTTATATTACACAGACAGCGCCACCATGTGGCAGACTGTCATAGTGCAGGTGTTGACAATAAAGTTCCTGGTGCCCAGCACTGCAAACCACCTGTCAAACTAAGCACTGAGGTTAGGACACATCAGGGCTTTAAGTGAGATGAAAAAACTAGGGGGTCTCTCAAAGGGGCGTGGACAATGTAATTAAGGGCGTGGCTTAAAAACACGTAAGCTAAAAATCCGTGTTTAGCACAGTGTGCTGCCTGACTTGTATTTTGCTGTTCTTGTCGTTGCGTTCATATTTATGATACAACAAGTCACATCATACCTACAAATCAGGACTATTGGCCTTGTCAATGGTTGCTAGTTGCATAAGATAAATAAGCAGCAGCTATGCCTTGTATATAATATTGAAAAAACTTCCACTTAAACCCTTGGTGACACCATGACAATGTTGCTGCTCCTGAGTTTCAAAAAGAGAAGGGAAATCCAGATAGAAAATGACTCTCTTTAAAGGATTTCCCTTCCTCTACATCGTTCACCACGCGCACATCCATGTGCCTGGTGTCACTGCAGTCCGGAAAAAAAAACGTACCGCCTGTGCCAGGGCACAAAACAGAGCCTGATAGAGACCTGTTTCAAGGCCCCCTTAAAAAACTGCTGGTGCCCCAGACCAGGTGAGACCCGGCCCTCTTAAAGCCCTGGGACACACACACAGTCTCAGCGCATCATCAAGATCATTAAAATAGTTTCAACATAACTGGAGATATGCATGTTTTAAGTTTAACGCCAATGAGCCCCAAGAAGAAGTAAAACACCAAACAAAAGTCAATTTTTCGCAGTTAACATTTAAGCTTCCATGGAATAGCTACATTTTAGGCACCGTTTGCAAGGGACTTATAGGGAAGTTCATAGGCCAAGGAGTGAATTACAACGTAAAACCACTCTTTTAGAGGGGAGCTTTTAGGGGGAGCACAGGTGCTTTACTCCTGTTTAGCAATGGTTAAGCATACAGAGTCCCACAGCCAACAAAAGAAATCAGACAGCGAAACCTGCTGAAATCACGACAAAAATGGTGTCATTTCCCAATTCCACTTTTCTCATACACGAATAATGCCTCAATTTCGAATCGAGGCCAATTTTAAGGTCTTAAAACGTGGAGCAAAAACACTTCTAAAGCAGACTGGTTAGGGCCTTGCAGTAAACGAAATGAGCTAAAATTGCTCTTTCACTTGAAAAGCAGTCAGATCAGAGCTCAATACTATCCGGTCTCCTATCAATGGCCATCTCCCCTTGACCATGCAAGTATAGCAGGTCAGAAGGAATCCCTATAAAAAGGCAGCTCTCTAGGAGAAGAGAGATTTAAAAACCCTTCAATTACAGAGTCTTTTGAACTTTACATTATGATTAGTGATTACCAAATCAGAACATTGTGGCAGTTTGTCATAGAATAATAATGTTATTGAAGGACCTTATCCGCGTCTCTTTTCACATGAGATAATGATTTTAAATGTTTTAGGGAGCGTGTGGGCTATTTTAAGTTTCTCTAAAATTCATTATACCATTCTGCATCTAATGTCACTCCATAATAGTCGATTGTATCTTATGTATACTTTTTATTTTTTTGAAAGTTTCCTTGATAATTCTAGCTGCTAGCATAAGGCACTTTAATTCCTGCTGCTTTTTGATGGAGTGTACCCTATGTATCGTACTGTTTTAAATGTAATCCTATAATGGCGGATAGCATTTTATGTACACTTTTTTCAAGTTAAAAGTTTACCTGACGATTCTAAGCCGCTAGCACAAGGCACTTTAATTTTTGTTGGTGTGTCGTATATCATGTACCCGTACCAATCTAAAAAGTTGATGTGTCATTTTTGCTGCTATCACAAGGCACTTTAATTTATGATGGAGTTTACCCCAAGTATCGCACTGTTTTAAATGTAATTTTATAATGGCGGATGGCATTTATGTACACTTTTTTTCAAGTTAAAAGTTTACCTGACGACTCTAGGCTGCTAGCACAAGGCACTTTAATTACTGTTGGTGTGTTGTATATTATGTACCTTTACCAATCTAAAAAGTCTATCTGTAATTTTTTCTGCTAGCACAAGGCACTTTAATTTCTGCTGCTAGCACAATGCACTTGAACTTTGGCTGCTAATTGTTTATTAGCAAATTGTTTAATTGCAGTTGAATAAATCATGTTAGGGCTCAGCTGTGAATCTCATCTTGGATATAAAAACTCACTGCATCTGTATATTTTTAATCAGATTTTGTTTTGGATATGTACTTTGCTATTGGTAATGATTTTAATTAATCAACAAATAAACTTTTACTTACCCACAAAGACATGCTGATCTCAGGCAGAGCTTAGGGCGATGAATAGAAGCCAGGACATGAAAAAACTGTTAAAAAGAAATCTCAAAGTATGATTGTGCTCTTATTCCAGGGTACAATCACTTTTGCTTCCTCCCGAGGTTCGATAAAATGAGTGCCACGGATAATGGTAGAAAAAGCCACTGTTATTTAAAGAATCACAAAGTGGCAAAATCTAAGGTTTCTGGGAAAATGGGACATCAATTTCTTTCACAGTCCATCTGTCACCATCTCCTCCTCCTTGTTAATCCAAGTGAGGCATTTTGTCAGTCTTTCATCACATTCTTCTTCTCTCATTCTCCCTCATTTCATTATGTCTCGCTGACACTCTACGTTTGTCACTCTCGGAGGCAGATCTACAAGAAAGTGCTGCAGCGCGTCACGGCAAGCCTTTTGGCTGCGCCACGCTGCAGCACTTTCAGAGCACAGGAATGAGGCATATTTACAATAATATGTTGCATTCCTGTGCTGTCCCCTGCACTGGCGCACAAACAGCTGCCATGACCGGGTGCAAGGATGCCTGTGTTGTAGGGAGATTGTTTTTGTGCAAGAAGGGTCACCTTCCAGCATAAAAAGAATTACTACAGGGATTTTCCTCTTTCAATGCATGTTGTAAAATGCAGCACACATTGAAAGAGGAAAAAACAAGGAGAAATTAATAATTTCTCCTCATTGCGCCTTGCTATGCCACCCGTAGCATTCAAACATATTTCCAGGTTTACGATTCCTCATAAATCTGGAAATGTGTCAGGTTCATGGGTGTTGCATGGGAACACCCACAGTAACACCCATGGAACGCCCCTTTCACACAAAGTGCTCTGTGTAAAGGGGCCGTATTTAAAAGGACAGGAAAAGTCACGGAGGGTGACTTTTCCTGTCCTTGTAAATATGGGGCAGTGAAGTGCGCCGCCGGTGCATCACGAAAAGTGACAAACCGGTAGCACAAGGGGCTTGTAAATCTGCCCCTCATTTCCTTGTTCTGACACTACCCATTCAACATCTCTTATCTATTGTAACTTTTTTTTTTTTATGTTTGAAAGCTTTATTAGAGAAGAATAGGTATTACAATAAGGTGACATCAGCAAATATGAGAAAAAAGGTACACAATGGGATAAAGTAAATGGAAGCAGCCAATATCACAATGAAAAACAAAGCATTTTGAATTATGGGGAAGGGAGGAGGGGGGGGAGGGGGGAGAGAGGAAAACAAAAACATGGTATTTATCGTAGAAGATGGGTAAGCAAAAATAGGAAAGACGTTAAATGTCAATCAAAAAGTACAGTAAAAAACCATCATATTAGTAATTGCGTGAATGAAGAAGATGCAGTAGAGGAGATCAATATAAAGCTAAATAATTACAATATTGAGACTGAAAAATATCATGAAAAACTGCAGGCAAGAGTACATATGTTCAGGGGGGCTTGAAGTTATCTGCAGAAAGTGGAGAGTAACTCTTTTTGGCGGATTGATCGAGGTATAGAGTAAGAGGTAGCCAGTAAAGTTCAACATTTCGGGAAGGTTTGCAGGAGGAAGCAAAGGCAACATCAAGTCTGTGTGAATGACATACAAGATTCCACCAACAATTGAGAGATAATTTGTTCAAAGATTTCCAATTAGAGACGATATGTTGTAATGCCAGAGCCAGTATAAGGTCAAAAAGACCGCGAGAATGTGGGGGGAGGTCTAAATCTTCTGAAAGGCTACCAAGAAGTACCAAAGAAATGGAGAATTGAATAGAGATGTTGAAAATGCGAGAGAGGCGAGAGAATATCTGAGACCAGAAAGTACGAGTTGAAGGACAGAAAAAGAAGAGGTGTAAAAGATCTGCAGAAGGGGCATTACAGGTCCAACAATTAGAGACAGCATCGGGTTGAAAGCGAGAGATAGAAAGAGGAGAAAGATATAGTCTGTGGTAAAAGAAAAATAGGGATTGAGTGAGAGAAGCAGTACGGGAAATCTTCAAGGATCAGGCCCATATTTTGTCCCAAAGAGAAGTCGGCCATGAAGAGTGTAAATCTGTTTCCCAGGACAATTCTAATTTTGATTTGAGACGATCTGGATTGGGGGCTGAGAAGTACCGATAAATGATGGAAGCTTTAGGAGTTGTAGAAAGGACAGTGAGTAGAGAGGAAGATGAGGCAGATAGGTCTTCAGAGGGGAGAGAGTAATAGCGATCTAGAATGGTTTCCATAAGGATAGGGAATTTCTTTGCAAAAGAAGGAGGGCAGTGGAATTGAGAACGAAATGTAGGAAATGAGCAAGGGGATGACCCATCAAAAAGATGACGTATCCAAATGATACCCTTCGCTCTCCATGAGGGCCATGCAATAGGTCTATTGTTAATTAATAGAAGGGAGTTGTACCATATAGGCAATAGAAGGAAGGATTCCTGCGTCACTGAGGTAGGTGAAACTAAAGGGCGTAGAAGAGAGGAAGTGTGCTTGAATAAAAGGGGATTAAGGCATGGGGCTTTAGAGGTAAAACGAATTACTTCTTGGAAAGAGTACGGAAGCAGTAATTCCTGTTCAACAGAAAGCCAGAGGGGAGAGAAAGGGGAGGGTTCCTGAGATAACCAGCGGGAAGCCTGTCGAAGGGAAAAGGACTTATGATATAGGCGAAAGTCTGGAAAGTTGGTACCACCATTAAGTTTAGATTTACGTAAGTTGAAAAGCGATATGCGGGCTTTTTTCTGCTTCCAGAGAAATTTGGACAGCACAGAATCAATGCGACGGAAATATGAGGTTGGAATGCGAAGTGGGAGCATGGATAACAAGTAAATCAGAATAGGGGCAATCATCATTCTGATGGAGTCAAGGCGGCCCCACCAGGAAAGAAATAGTGGATTCCAAGATGTGAGTAATGAGTCTATTCTAGATATAACTGCATTCATGTTGAGTTGAATAGAGGAAGAAATAGAGCTAGAAAAAAGAACACCGAGATATTTAATTTTGGTAGAATTCCAAGCAAAGCCAGTGGCCGTGAAAAAGTGGGGGAGACAAAATTTGGTTAAAGGAAGGATCTCTGTTTTGTCAGAGTTTTTTTTGTAACCGGAGACCAAGGAGAATTTGTGAAATTCATCTAATAAAGCGGGGACTGAGGTAAGCGGGTCAGAAATAAATAAAAGAATATCGTCAGCATATGCAGACAATTTAAGATGACGTTCGCCGTACGGGAAGCCAGAGATGGATGGATTATTGCGTATGGAAGTAAGGAAGGGTTCCAGCGCCAAAATAAATAAAAGAGGTGATAAGGGACAGCCCTGACGAACTCCACGTTGGAGTGTGAATGGGGAGGTGAGTTGACCATTAACAAGAACAGATGCTTTGGGCATAGAATATATCAAAGAAATATTAGATATACATTTGGGATTAAAGCCGTGCCATTTTAAAGAGGCCATGAGAAAAGACCAGTCGACCCGGTCAAAGGCTTTCTCAGCATCTACTGAAATGGCTGCAAGGGGAATTGATAGTGAAGGGGCTTTACTTAAAACATTAAGGAAGAGTCTAGAATTGTCCGATGTTAAACGGCCTTTAACAAAGCCGCATTGTTCTTTCCCTATAAGATGTGGTAGGAGCGGGTCAAGGCGAAGAGCTAATAGTTTCGCAAAAATTTTATAGTCAACATTAACTAGAGATATAGGTTGATAATTTTTACAGAACTTAGGGTCTCTACCATCTTTAGGGATAAGGCATATAGTAGCGTCTTGAAAGGAGCCTTGGGCTGATCCAGTAGAACAAAAAGACTGAAAGAGAGATAGAAGGTTGGGTAAAAGGAGGTCTGAAAAGTGTAGGTAAAATTCAACTGGGAAGCCATCAGGTCCTGGAGTTTTCCCTTTAGTGAGGGAGGATAGAGCAGAGGATAGTTCCGAAATAGTAAGGTCAGAATCAACGGCCGAAATATTAAGGTGGGAAGTATCTGGTTGAGGTATATTGTCAAAGTAAGATTGAATAAGCTCTGGGGTGGGAGGATTTTCCGGAGTATATAAAGTCTCATAAAAAGAATGGAATTGTTCCAAAATTTCTGCATCGGTATGAAGAAGCACATTAGAGGGGGAATAAATAGAATCAATATTAGTACGTTCTTTACGGGATTTTAAATAGTTAGCTAACAATTTACCTGATTTATTTCGACCTCCATAGTATCGAGCGCTGCTTCGGAGGAGAAAAGAGGAAGCAGAGTCTGTGGTAAGTTTGTTAAAGGCAATCTTAGCCTTAAGTAATTCAGGAGACATAATCTTAGCAGAGGAAGTATAGAATTGATGTTCCAGTGATTTAATATGTGCAAGGGTGACTTTACGTTTTTGAAGGAATTTTTTCTTCTTTTTAGAGACAAAATCAATAATAAAACCTCGGGCTGTGGCCTTGAAGGAATCCCAAAGAATATGAGGGGGGGTATCAGGTGTAGAGTTAAGATGAAAAAATTCAGAAGCGAAAGAACGAAAAGAGGAGGAAAAAAGAGGGTCAGTGAGAAGAGAGGGGTTGAAGCGCCAGCGAGAAGATTTAGGAGTATGAGGAAGAAGATCAAAAACAGTAATAATAGGAGCATGGTCAGAGATAACAATCGGTTCAATAGAAGAAGATATAAGGTGTTGAGAAAGAGATGAAGAGAGAAAGATATAGTCTAAGCGGGAGAAAGAAGCATGAGGAGGAGAGAAAAAGGAGAAATCCATAACGTCTGGGTGAGTGAGTCTCCATGAATCTACAAGATGAGTTTGGGCAATAGTGTCAAGGAATTGCTTATGTGGTTTATGAGGAGAAAAACGAACAGAGGATCTACGGTCTAAAAATGGGTCAATGATCTGGTTACAATCTCCACCTAATAGAAAAGCATCATCTTTATATTGAATACATTTTGCTGTAATGGAGGGCCAAAAAGAGGAGTCAAAACATGTGGGACCGTAAACATTGAATATCGTAAGTGGGATATTGTTAATTATTAGTTTAGCTAAAATCCAGCGCCCCTTGTCATCCTTTTCTTCTAGAACTACTTTACACTGGAGTCGCTTATGAATCAAAATGGCTACCCCATTCTTTTTTTGAGAAGCAGGAGAAAACAAAACAGTTCCAACCCATAGTCGCTTTAGCTTTAAGGATTCAATGTCAGATAGGTGAGTTTCTTGAATAAGGACGATATCTGGATTGTAGGAGGAAAGGTGGGAGAGTACTCTTTGCCTTTTGATAGGGTGATAAAATCCTTTCACATTCCATGAAACAACTTTCAAGGTGAAAGCTTATTAAACTGATCTAAACCGAGAATTGCAAAAGCATACTGTACATGTAATAATTCCAACAGTATAAAAATAGTAACCATAAAACTCTTCAAAAAGGAAGAAGGAAGAACAGATAGAAAAGGAAGAAGAAAAAGGAAAAGGGAGGAGGAAAGGGGTGGGAAAAGGGAAAGAAAAGCAGTGGGAAAGGAAGAAGGAAGAAAAGAGAGAATGCATAGAAGACAGTACAAATCCAAAAGGATGACTGTGTTAAACATACCTGAAAGAGAAAAAATACACATAGGGAAGGTGGGGAGGTGGTGATGCTTTACAAGACGTACGGACCAGGATCAGGAGGAGAACCACATCGAGACCGCACAAAAGGAACATGGAATGGGACAAGGTGTTGAGAGGAGTATCCGATATATATCCGTCTGGGGAGGAAAAAAGGAAAAATGTTAACATACAGAACATGTAAACGCAAAAGCAGAAGTCCAGAAAGTAGAGAAAGAAAGTAGAGGTATAACTAAGAGGTGCCAGAAAAAGATAAAGGAGAAAAAATATACGAAAAGAGAGTATAAGAACTGAGATGAGAAGTAAGGAGAATACATGAATTCAAAGACAAGCCATTAGGAGAACAAACATGTAGACAATAAAAGTCCAATTTCAGCCACTGGCGAAGCAGAAGAGGAGGCGTCCATCCCTTCTTCACTGTGTAGAAGAAGAAAGTTCCTTAATTCTCCAGGTTCCTGAAATGACCAAGTCTTGTCTCGATAGGTAACTCTGAGAGTACAAGGATGAAACAAGCCATATCTTGCTCCCAGGGAGCGCAGAGAAGGACGCATAGCCAGAAATTCCTTACGTCTGGAGGCAGTGACGTTAGAGACATCCTGAGATAGATATACACGTTGACCTTGCCAAGACACTTGTTTTTTACTCCTCGCAGCTGAGAGAATCAATAAAAGATCTGTGTATTTCAGAAATAAAATGATGACTCCACGAGGTTTTGAGGAGGAGCCCGTTCTGGCGCCAAGTCTATGGGCTCTTTGTATACTAATGGAGGTGGAAGGTGGTAGGTCCAGAAGTTTCGGCAAGAAAGTGGTGAAGAAAGATACTGGATTGTCCCCCTCAAGATTTTCCGGCAAATTGTAAATACGGAGGTTATTCCTCCTATTTCGATTTTCCAAATCCTCTGTATGTTTTTGGAGTGAGAGGACCGTTTTTTCTAAAGAGTCTATACGTTGTGTATTGGACTGAACTTCAGGAAGGTGCTGTTCAACAGTAGAAAGGCGGGCATCCATATTTTCCCATTTATCCTTTAAAAGCTGCATATCTGTACTCGTTTTTTCAATAAATGGGCGCAGCGCGCGCAGTTCCTCTAGAATTTGGTCAGTAGAAGAATGTGAAGGATTGTCTTCTGGCGTAGGAGAATTTTGCTTAAGGCGTTTGCCCGCCGGAGCAGGTGGGGAAGACTTACTGGTGTTAGTATGAGCCAATGATGATTTTGGAGTCGTCATTTTCGTAGATGTAGTGGCTCTATTCGTACCAGATGAAGAAGCTCCTGAAGTATTCCCCGATGGTGTGAAGACAAACTGAGGTTTGCGTAATCTGACCATAGAAAGAAATGAACGTGCCACAATGTAGTCTCAATTCCCTGAGAGACAACTAAAGGTGCGTGTGAAATGTTCCAGAAGTATCTCCAAAGAGAGGGTGAAGCACCAAGACGTAACTAATTTGAAAAGGCGGCAGGGAATTAGAGTGAAATAGGTGGCGAGTACAAAAAGGAGGATGACTAAAATGGGAGCATATGGAGGGGCATCCTGAAGTAGCTGAGGCGCAGGAGAGATGAGCAGAAAGTCTCAGAGAACGTTGTTGTCATAGCGCCATGAGGAAGAAATTTAGGATAAAAAGTATTTCAGAGCATTGAGATTGTTAGGGTGTGAAAAAACCCAGCTGTCAGGGGTGAAGCGCCGTAAAACTGCGTATTTGGACGTTTCCTCTAGTGTGGAAGAGGAGAGAAAAAATGCAGTAAAAGAGTCTTACACAATATATATAATTCTCACCCCTGAAGTGAAGTCGGCGTTTGAAAGGTCGTTGGTGTCCAGTGACACGTCGTGTATTGACAGCTCCTGTCAGCAGAGGCTCCGAGGTTCGGAAGAGCTTCAAAATGGCGGCTCCGTGAGGGGCAGGGAATTCATCGCGGAGAGGGGCGAAAACGGCTCCACAAGCGGTGAAAAGCTGCTCCGCTTATTCCGTTAATGTTCCGCCAGCCAAATCCAGCGACGGTGCTCAGTAGCGGTCCCGTTACATCGGGAAAAACACGCCGTGAGGTGATCGATGCGGCGGAGCTCCGTACCTAGCCGGCCATCTTGCGTGGCATCCAAGCCACGCCCCTTATTTATTGTAACTTAATACTCTGTTGCTCCCTCTTTCTCGCTGTCACTCTTACTTCCTATCTATGATTCGGACCCAGTTGAAGTCTCTTTAATGCTGCTACTGAATGTCCTGCTCCACACCCTCTGACATTTTATCCTGTCTTTCCATCAACCAGTTCCCCCATTACTCTAATCAGTCCTTTTAGTCTCTCCCTCTTCCTTTCCTTCTCTTTTTTTTGTCTGGTGGCTTCCCATCCCTTCTGTCTCTTCCGTTCAGTCACTCTCCATCAGTCTCTTTTACCCCAACCTGTATGTCTACCTTACCTTTTCAAATCTTTTTTCTCTCTGTACATCTTTCTATGCGTCTCTTCCTCCCGTTCGGTTCTTTTATGCCGCTTTCTATTACCTCTTATGCGTCATCTGTTAGGCAAGGGTGTCATGAACCCCCTGCCTAAGGAGCTACCATGGTGATAGAGATGTTTAAGAGCCTCTTTTCTCTGCGGCTCCATAGACTAAAGCTGTCAGCTCTAGGGCTGTAAGGTTAAGCAAATACAGTGAAGGAGACAGAGGAAGATAAGAAAATGTGGGGAAAGGACAACGATGATAAAATGGAAGAGCAGTTGAACAAGGAAGAAATAAACACGGGTAGGCAGGAAAGAGAATGAAGGAAGCAAGAATGAAAGCAAGGACAGGCCAAAGAAAAGAGTGAAAGGTGAAAAACAGGAAAGAAGGCTGAAAGCAAAGGAGGGTGAAAGAAAGGAAATAAGGGTGCAAGGGGAAAGAAGGGTGAAAGAAAGAAAGAAGGATGAAAGAAAGGAAAGAAGGCTGAAAGGAAAGAAGTCTGAAAGAAAGGAAAGGAGAGTGAAAGAAAGGAAATAAGGGTAAAAGAAAGGAAAAGAGGATGAAAGAAAGGAAATAAGGGTGTAAGAGAAAATAAGGAAGAAAGACAGGAAAGAAGAGTGAAAGAAAGGAAAGGAGGATGAAAGAAAGGAAAGGAGGATGAAAGAAAGGAAATAAGGGTGTAAGAGGAAATAAGGATGAAAGAAAGGAAAGAAGAGTGAAAGAAAGGAAAGGAGGGTGAAAGAAAGGAAATAAGTGTGTAAGAGTAAAGAAGGATGTAAAAAGGAAAGAGGACGGAAATAAGGAAAGAAGGGTGAAAGAAAGGAAAGAAGAGTGAAAGAAAGAAAATAAGGGTGAAAGAAAGGAAAAGAGGATGAAAGAAAGGAAATAGGGGTGTAAGAGAAAATAAGGAAGCCAGAAAGGAAAGAAGAGTGAAAGAAAGGAAAGGAGGATGAAAGAAAGGAAATAAGGGTGTAAGAGGAAATAAGGATAAAAGAAAGGAAAGAAGAGTGAAAGAAAGGAAAGGAGGTTGAAAGAAAGGAAATAAGGGTGTAAGAGTAAAGAAGGATGTAAAAAGGAAAGAGGAGGGAAATAATGAAAGAAGGGTGAAAGAAAGGAAAGAAGAGTGAAAGAAAGGAAAGGAGGGCAAACCAAAGGAAATAAGGGTGTAAGAGGAAAGAAGAATGGAAGAAAGGAAAGAAGGGTGAAATAAAGGAAAGAAGGGTGAAAAAAAGGAAAGAAGAGTGAAAGAAAGGAAAGGAGGGTGAAAGAAAGGAAATAAGGCTGTAAGAGGAAAGAAGGATGAAATAAAGGAAAGAAGAGTGAAAGAAAGGAAAGAAGGGTGAAAAAAAGGAAAGAAGGGTGAAAGAAAGGAAAGAAGGGTGAAAAAAAGGAAAGAAGGGTGAAAGAAAGAAAATAAGGGCGTAAGAGGAAAGAAGGAGGAAAGAAAGTAAAGAAGGGTGAAAAAAAGGTAGGAAAGAAGGATATATTCATGGAACGTAGAAGGTTGAAAGGATGGGTGGTTAGCTTGGTGGGTAGACAGGCGAAAGAATGGAGGATGGCAGAGTAAATGGAAAGTTGAGCATATGGATATATGGGTGAAAGGGTCAATTGATTAACATGATATATTGGGAGATGGGTGTGGCAAAGGATCAATGGAAACATGTAAGGATGGATGGATGCATGCGTAGATGATGGATTTGTGAACGACTGATGGTATGAATCATGGACAGATGGAATGGTGAAAGATTGACTCGAAGAAGAATGGATGATAGAATGGATAGGTGGAAAAATGGCTGTTAGTGCTGGATGGGCAGGTGAAAGGATTGTTGGATAACTGCTTGGATGAGGAGTCAAGGAAGCTCTTCTGTCAAGGGTAGGGCTCACTTGCTTTGCTTTCTTGGTACCATCAGAGGTTTGGATCAATGAGGGGGAGGGGGTATTTTAATTTTCTGGCTACTCTCTTCTCTATTACTTTAGTCAGTTACTCTTGTCTTGTTGATCATTCTACCCTATTATCACTATTTCTTGCTTACACTCTATCCCTCTATCACTTTTTGCCTTTCTTAGCTATTCTTCTGAATAGAGGAAGAGAAAGGAACAGCAGGTCATTAAGGTTGTATCCACAAGACTGTAAAGCACAACCATATATCCAATCTGAATCCTAAGAACACCCATAACGTTAAGAAAACAACCTTCCTGATATCCATGGCAATGGATGTAAACCATATCAGAACATTGGAATGTGGAGCACTCCATTGAATACAATGGAGATCTCCGGGCTCCTACGGGCTGGGAGAAGCCCGCAGAGCAGCACTCCAATGTTGTTTTTGTTCTCAGATGTTGCTGTGAACAAAGGCCTCTCAGAGCTTGAGGGGATTTAAACCCCCTCGGGCTCGGGCTCCGAGAGGCCTTTGATTTTAGTAATTAGAACATTCTGCCCTCTAGGGGTGGAATGATCTAATAGCCTGAGAGCCCTCCTACCGGGCTCTACCATCCATTGAAGGCCTGCTCCCATGTTAAAGGCCCTTGCGGAAGGCTGGAGCAAGCCTTTAATGGCCGGTGAAGCCCACTAGGTCGGGCTTTAAAGCTATATTAGAAAATCGGAATGCTGGTTGACCCATTGAAGACAATAAAGTAGCTCAGGGCCAATAATTGCTAGTATTGACCTGCTCCAACATTCCAATGCTTGTCTTTTTGCTTCTCACACTTTATTTTAGAACATTCTAACCTCAGTAGGTGAAATGTTCTCAAAGCATTATACCCTTCTGCTTCAGGTTATAGCAGTTGGTAAAGGCCCTTTCCTTTGTTATAGGCCTTTCTCTGCGGGTTTGTGACCTCAAACAACCATCATAGCTCTTGGCAGTGGGCAACACTGCTTAATTAGAACACAGGGACGTTGAGCACTCCATTGAAGACAATGGAATGGCTCTGGACCAATAATTACTTTTATAGGCCTTCTGTTCTAACATTTCTATGTTTGTCCTTCTGTATCTTCCATTTTAATTTTGAACACTCTACAATCAGTGAATCGTATGTTCTAATAGACCTTTAGCCCTTGTGTCTGAAGCTATACCCCTTGTTAAAGGCCCTTTCCCACATTATTGGCGCCGTCCTGTGTCTCGGGCCTTTAACTCAGATTCCGGGCCATTAACAACTCTCTAGCCCTCAGAAGTGGCCTATAATGATGTTTTACTAAACTAGGCCAGTTCTGGGGCAAGCAGAGCAAAATCACTGTCCCATGATGTAAAGTCACACCTAAATGGAGGAGGAAGGAATCTATGTGAAGAAACATAGACCGAATCAAGAATGAAGCATAATTCCAGGTCCCCAAATGTATTCTCCCTTCCAGCTGTCCAAACTTGGAATTTCATGGCACGGGGGCCAGAATACCAGCCTGAACCAGTCTTTTTGGCCCAGATGTTCCTGCATCCCCAATAATGTGTGATTTTGAATCGGAGTTTTGATCATTAGCCTTTATCAGTGAGAGTGAATACCTCCATCTCCATAGGTCAGTGGCACAATCCTGCTTTTTCATGCCAAATCAAGTATTATACATTTGATGAACAGAGGTTTGGGTAAAACTGCCAACATGGAACGCTCATCGAGGAGCCACATACAGCTCCATGCATTCGGTACCTGACTTCAGCACAATTTGCCTACCTGGATGCAGACACTGCTCCTTGTAGTCAGGCCTAGACAGACAGATCAAACAGGAGACTGTGTATGCAGTAATTAGTACTAAAGAGTTAGTGATAACCAAGACTTTAAGCGGGATGAAAACACTGGGGGGGTCTCTCAAAGGGGCGTGACTGATGTAATTAGGGCGTGGCTTAAAAACACATAAGCTAAACATCTGTGCTTAGCATAGTGTGACCCCCAACTGGTATTTTTCTGCTTCTGTCATTGCATCCAGATATATAATAAAATAAGTAACATTACACCCACAACAAGCCAGGACTATTGGCTTTGTCAAATGGTTGTTAGTTGCATATGATAAATAAGCACAAACTATGGCTTAGTTGTATATAACATTGAAAATGCTTCAGGTCTGACAAGAAGAGACTCTGAAAGAACTATAACGAGTCTCTTTGAAGTTAAATCAAAAGCAGTGAAGGAGTGGCACTGCTGAAAATTAAGATTTTGTTTCCACCCTGAGGGTGAGGGCAAACATGGATAGCACAACTGGGACCCGTCTCAGCACCTACTTTTTTTTAGAACTGCTAGTGCTGAGTACCAGCAGGACTCGGCCCACTTAAAGGCCTGATGATAACAACACTGTGGATATGGTGAAGTCCCACTGTCTATTGAAATGGCATTTTTTTGTTTGCTAACAACGTTGGCGTCATCGAAAAATCTTCATGAAAATTGGAACCACGTTAGCGCAGCTTGCTCCTTTAGGAATTTTTATTTGCTGCTGTAGGAAAAACAGCTCAATGGAAATACACCAAGATGAACATGAAACTACATATTTTTTGTGGTTTGTTGTGAATCAATTTGTTACTTAGTTTTTTAGATATTTGCGTTGAAAAAAGTATTTGGCAGAATTTGTAGGGGTAACTTATTGATATAACTTGACTGCTATAAAATGGATACTCCTAGGGTCACAATCTGCGGTGGTTTCAAGTTTTATCCTTCATCAATTGCAGGATCATTGGATCTGGGAAGGATCAGACACACCAACCCTTCTGGTCTGCTTGTCGTTAATGATATATGTCTGTTTACTGACTTTATGTGAAGTGAAGCACTTCAGAACATGTGGTGTATAAAGGTTTCAAGGAGTGTGTAGGGGCAGTGGGAGCATCCTCTAACCCCCAGAAGAAAGTGTAGGCTGCACAAAGGGACTCATACTGATCACCAAAATAAAAAAGCCCACGGACCACAACCTGCCATTTTATGAATTTCTGATCTGCAGATCATAGCCCGGATTTCCAAACTCCAAGAATCTGTTTGGGACCGCAGATCCATTGACTTATGCAAGTTCAGCAACCTCTGTATTGCAGGGAGAAAGGCCGTGTGCAGCAGGGGTTTGCTGCATGGAGACCGCTGCGAAACCGGCCCTACCAAACCAACACCACCACTCGGTTAGGGTGACCAGGCATATGATATGCCGGGACAGTCCGGCATATCAGTCCCAGCAGATTTCACTATGCTCAACCGAGGGGAGGGGAGGGGTGGTGGTGGTGGGGAGGGCGGGTGCTAGTAAGAAGCATCACTCCCGCTTTTGTTACAGAGGCCAATATTGCAGCACTGCTGCAAAACTGGCCCGAGTGACAAAACTGGCCCCCACCCCTCCTGCCCACCAGGGTAATGCCTGGTGTCCGCTATGGCCAGTCCAACCAGGATTCCACTAAATGTAGCACTTCTCCTTGTTTTTAGAGAGGACCGACTCATCAAGATTTATGTTTTGCTGCATTTTTAGGTACCAAACATTTCAGAAATCTATTTAATTAGCACTTAGGATAGTGTGTGTAGTAGTTGTATTGAGTTTATTTCCCTTAGCACCTCAGTTCTGTGTTCTCTACGTTGGCGATAGCTCTCTTTAAGTCATTCTCTACCCGTCCAGCCAGGTGAAATTGTAGTCCTACTTCTATGTTTATGAAATGTCCCTGTTTTTCGTTTTAAACATATGGTCACCCTACACTCGTGAATGACCAAAGACTATGTGGGTGTTGTTGTACAGAAGTGGGTGTCAGATCCTGGCTGTAGCCAACGACTGTGGCGTACAGCAAATACCAAATGCAGCGGGAATGGGTGAAGGGTCAAGGCCTGTAATTAGCCAGGCACCTATGTGTTGTCCAGGAGCCTGGAGTAACAAAAGTATTAGATCCTTTTTCCCTCTATAAACGATGCGCCAATTTCCAAAACAGCCTGCAGACCCGAAACATGGAGCAAAATCATTCTTGAAGGACTAGTCCTGAATCTGCAGTAAATGAGAGTGAGATGGGGAGCTGCTCAATCACTTGCAAACAGGGCCGGACTGGCCATTGCGGGCACCAGGCAATCCCCCGGTGCGCCCCAAGGGTGAGGGCTGGTGTTGGGCCCCTGGGGGCCGTTTTTGTTACAGGGCCGTTTTTGCAGCACAGGTGTGAAATCGGGCCAGTACCAAAATCGGCCGAAAACCGGCCCGACAATGAGCTCGGCGGCACCCCCAAACCCCCTGGGGAGGAGGGGCGGGGGCAGCCGAGCCCTTTGTCGAGGAGCGATTTTGGATCCCAGTCTGGCCCTGCCTGTAAACCAATTTGTGCAGTCCTGAAATCTGTGGGGCTGCCTTACTTCATTGTGCCTCACAGCTGCTTGTCTAGGGCAGCACAATACAGGTGGGAAACTCCTCAGCTGCCTGAGCTGTAGCAAGGAGGTAGCATTTACAATGTGATAATTACATGTCCTTTTGTGCTTTCCATATTCTACTAGTGATTATTAAATCAGTACAGTGTGGGCGTTTGTAATGCAGTGATAACTTAATATAAGGGACATGTCCAGTCGTCGCTTCACAAAGATGTACAACGTTCAGGCAGAAAATAGGATGACTGCCTGTGAAATACACACAATGGTGCATGTAAGTCATCTACCAGTACCTTTCTCCTTTCTGAACATTTCTACTTAGCAGGTAAAAGATACTGCATCGTTCCAGCATCACACATTCACTGTGTTAAAGCTTTGAAAAAGGGAAAGGGAACTCATTTAAATATGTGCAGGGATGTGAAAACTGTTCAAAATCTTTCAAATTAGGTGCAAAGAAAAGATAGGGCAAGCTGTGCAGTACATTATCTGGCGGTATCATTTTAATCCATTTGAGATGGAAACGATTATTTTTTAAGGCTGCAAATTCTACGACGTGTGGTACATGTGGTACATCCCAAATTATGCAGTTAGGGAGAGACTGAAGATGGCGTCGGTGTGATCGCTGTGTGAAGCTGTGTTTCCGCGGAGCTCTGACCTCTGGCAGTCATGATGTTTTATGATGCAGATTTGGACACTGCCGCTTATTTGCCCTGGTTAGCATAACTGAATATTATCAGCATCCGGATTTTGCCTAAGAGCTCTGTGAGTTGACAAGTTACAAACAAACAGGCAGCAAGCAAAGTTTGTGGATCGGATGCTCCTTAGCTGCCTGCCTGCCTGCCTGCCTGCCTGCCTGCCGGAGCCTGCCGGGGTCTACCGGGGATTGACACGGACTCGGACAGGGTCAGACTGTTTCAGCCAAGCAAAATAGCAAGCAAGTAACAAGTAACAAGTAAGCCTTGATATGACTCTAATAAGACAATTAGAGAAGACAACTGTGTGAAACTCCGTGGGGGAAAAAGTGCTTTGAAGAGCAGCTTCATCGTAAGCTTCATCGTAAGCTGCTGCCCGCTTGCTTGTCTGCTCGCAGTTAATCACTGACATTTCCATAGCGCTTTAGTATGTTATTAAACGCTTTAACCATTTTTCGCGGTGTGTCTGGGCAGGACCTGTGTGTACATGAGACTAAGGTTTGATTTATGGCTCTTTTGCGGCTCACCGTGTTCACACTGCATTCTCACTGCTACATTATTTCTTCCTGCTTCCCGCTTTCAACTCACCGAGGATTTTGGCTTGCATCATCTCCTTTCGTCTGGGAAAGAAGTGCAGGGGCAGTTAGCTTATGAGCTCCGAGAAAAATAAAAATAAATAAAAGCCACCGGCAAGGACTCAGCAGGAGGGGAGAGAGGAGACTTTCCGGGTGCCGCAGGCATACTGTAGAACTTCTTCACTCTCCTGGTGCACTCGGTCTAAACCACGAGGCTGATCGACTCGGTAACCTCGGTGCTCCACTGCTCGGTAACGGTTGTCAAGGCAGCATTGGGGAAAACGATAGAACACAGAACTCGATGCGGGGGAAAGATACACAGAGTCTGCGGCCAGGGCTAAGCTTAGCCTCAGTGTGTATCTTTGCAGATTGCTGCTACAGTGGATTTGCCAAACAAAAGAAGGCAATATTGAGACAAGTATCGCTTCTGTGGTGCATTGGCACTGCTGGGACACGTTTTCCCTGCTGGTTTCTGCGCTGGAGCTCAAAAGCGAAAATTAGAGAAAACCTAAAGGGACACAGTCAGAAACAGAAACTGAGAGCTGCTGAGAAAGCAAGCTGCTCTTATGTAAACTGGGGCACGAAGTCCCAAGAGAGGCAGCGGTGTCAGAGACAGACTGAGACTGTGAAGAGAGAAAAGAGAGTGGCCAGCATGGCTGAAATAGAAGGCTATGAAGGTAATCGGCTCGAGGATGTGTACATACAAGGCCCGGCAAATTTAGTGCGGCGACCAGAGACAAGAGGGACTAAAAATAAGGAAGAAAAATTCAAAAATACTGAAAAAGATAAAGATAAAGATAAAGAGGGGCAGAAGGAACAGAAAGATAAGGAGAAAGACAGAACAAAAGAGAAAATCAAAGAAAACAAAACAAAGGATATGGCTAAGGAATATAACACAGAAGAGGGTCCTGAAAATCCTCAGATAGCAGCTAAGCTGGAACTACAGGAAAAAAAAGCCAAGCGGCTACAGGCGATTAAAAACCTGAAATCAGCGGCCAAAACCAGCGGTCAGGCCAACGAAGCTCAGCCCCGGATCTCAAACATTTTTACACCACTAATTAAAGGACAATCTACACAAGAGAAATTACCAGAGAGTGACAGTAATCCAGGTAACCTAAGTGAATTGCCCAAAATACTTAGCAATCGGAGCAAGATCCCAGCAATTATGTCTGGGAGAACTACGTCTGGACCAGCAACAGAAACGTGCAGGGATGAATCAGCCGATCCTAAAGGAGCAGCCGCAGATTTGACTGCACCACTACTCAAAGATCTTATACAAACAAAGAATCTTATTGCTTCAAATGACTTGGTACAAATGCCCCTCAGCCCGAACGTAATAGAGTCGGAAAAGACTGATCGACCTCGAAGCCTCGAGAGAAATCCTGGCAATATAGTCTTATTGCCAAATGGGTCTGAAATTGAATCAGAGTCACTATCTGAGTCTGAAGTATATGAGACGGGGATGTCCACATCCAGCGAGCCACATGGCTTATGCCAGAAACAGGTACAATCTGAAAACTCGGAATCCTCTGACTCCAATTCCTACTCTAACACAAAAAATATGGATGATTCTTCTAAAGACAATAGTGCAAAGAAAAGACAAGATAAAAAGAAAAGAAGACTAAGGAGACATAATAAACTTATTGATGAAGATACCACTGATCAAGGAAGTAACACTGAACAGATTGAGCATCGCCACAGGAATCCATCCGTACAAGGTTCATCAATGTCCGATCCCAAATACAAATCACTAAGAGATACAAATACAACAGACCATAAAACATCTGATGAGATGGGGGGTCAATTTGAACCTTCCCTGGGCGATGTATTCAATTCAATTATGAAATTTCAAGAAGCCGTGAAACTTGATAATAAGAAACTTCAAGGAGCAATCAATAAGGTGGGGCAAACTTGCCTAGAAATATCAGATAGAATGGCATCGGTTGAGATACGAACAGAGAGTCTCGAAAAGGATGTATCCGTTCTACAGAAGCAGGGAAAAGAACATGAAGGAATTGTGCGTGACCTGATGATGAAAGTGGAGGATCAAGAAAATCGGGCCAGGAGAAATAATTTACGCCTCTTGGGAATTCCGGAGGGAGTCGAGGGGAACGACTCCAGGGGCTACATGATATCGCTCTTTAAGGAATCTTTTCCGGAACTCAACACCTGGGATTGGGACAAAGAAATCCAGCGGGCCCATCGCTTCCCGCTAACCCTCAATAAACGAGCACATTCATCAGAAAAATACCCAAGAGCAATGTTGGTATATTTCGGCAATTTCCTCCTACGTGAAGCCATATATGATCTGGCACGCCCAACCCACAAAAAAGAATATAAAGGATATACGTTTTTTAGCAGACCAGACTTTGCCCACGCTACAGTGGAAAGAAGATGGAGAATGCGACAACTCTTTGATCCTTTTGAACAGTTGGGAGCGACTGTATTTCTACAGAACCCTGCAAGACTGAAAATTATCTATAAGGGTGTCACCAGAAGCTTCATCAGTGAAATTCAAGCACAAACTTTTCTCGAGGAGATTACTACAAAAAGTAAAGACGGCAAAGAAAAACCAAAAAAAGGAGGGTGGCAAAATCCCCAAATATAGGTTACTATCAAATATCTGTTAACCAGGCAACCGCGGCATAAGGAATAAGACATTTCGAGAAATCAGGAGGGAGGGGGATATCTTATGTTATATAGACAGATGTTATGTTTGTATATAATGAAGATAAGATAATGCAAATTCTACAAAAAATATATCTCCCCGAAACTCACATAGCAACAGGGGTCAGGACGCGGCAACACTAGCTACCAGCGACTCAATCGATGCCCACAAACCTGGTTCCAAGGGAACCAGGCAGTCTCACTAGATGGTGGGGGGGTGGGGGGTGTAGGGACGGGGGGAGGGAAGCTCAACAGGCTCTTAGGGGGAGAGGGGAGGTTGGGGACAGGAATCGTATTTTTTACAAGGAACACAAAATATATACAGGGGGAGATGGGAATGAGGTTGATGAGGAAAGGCTGGGTCCAGGGCTGGTATCCGATCTATATGGTAACCTCGATAGATTTGGATGACTAAATTGAAAATACTTTCATTGAATATATGCGGCCTGAATGATAATAAGAAAAGGCAGAAAGTGGCAGAAGGGCTCAGGCTATCTGCAGCCGATATAATATGTCTCCAGGAGACTCACATTGAGGGATCACAGCAATATCTTTTGAAAACACTTGGATATAGACTTATCTCTGCTACATCTCAGGGGTCACGTACAAAAGGGGTAGCCATCTTGGCAAAAGGAGGAGGGATTCAGTTCTCGCGTTCAAACGCGGATAAATTCGGACGATACGTGATAACTGAGTGCTGCTATAATAAAGGGAAAAATAAATTGACACTATGCACTGTTTATGGCAATATTAGTGATGATCAGGAAGTGTTGAATAATATCTCCAACGAATTGGTACATTGGCCCCTCCCTATTATTGTCTGTGGAGATCTTAACATCCATTTACCTAATGAATGGTTATCTGACTCAGGCTTTGTTTATAATGGTAGGAAACGGAAGGTGTACCAATCTCTGAAAGATTTGTGTGCACTTCATGGATTAATAGATGGGTGGTCAGAGGCACACCCGGGGAATCCTGGTTATACTTATTATTCTTACCCTCATTCTAGGCATTTAAGACTGGACTATATGCTTATGTCCTGCACTTTAAAATCAAGTTGCCAAATAAAAAAACACACAAGAATTCTTTCGGACCACAATCCACTTGAACTTACTACAACAGTGGGGGCCAATAGACCAATAGTTACTAGATGGACGTTCGAAAGAGCGGTATTGAAGAACGATGAATATTGCACGCATATGAGGAACTGGATTCCGGCCTTTCTGGAAGACAATATAGGGTCCACCTCAATAGAAAATGTGTGGGATACTCTGAAGGCATGTATCAGGGGTGAAACTATGCGATTCTCATTCCAACGTAACAATTTAGAAAAACAAAAAATGAGGTCCCTGGAACAAAGTCTGCAGATAGCTGAAGAAAATCTGATCAAGGCAGTACAGGATGGGGAGATGACAGACAGGGAAGTGAACAAGGTGGCAATAGCTAAAAATTATATATCGGAAATTCTAACTGAGAAAGCAATTGTGAGAGCAAGTACACGTAGGGAGATCATTTATGAATTAGGGGAGAAAATGGGTCACCATCTGGCGGTTAGAACCAGGGAAGAGATTTCCGGAACCCTAATTAAAGCAATCAATGATCCTACGCTTGGCTTGAAGACAGATCCGGCAGATATTAGAAAAGCTTTTCAAATATTCTATCAGAAACTATATTATGAGGATGAGAATGCTTGCGATGATCCCATGAGCTATATTGAACCATTTATTACAGAGGGCCTGGGATTAGAAGATCAAGAAATCTTAGATAGTGCATTATGCTGGGAGGAAATCCTAATATCTATGAACTCCCTCGCAACTGGAAAAGCTGCAGGCTTAGACAGGATTCCGACTGAGTTCTATTTAAAATTCATACCTCAACTTAAGTCTATTATGACGGAATTATTTCAAAACATCTTTGAAGGCGGGAATCCTCCGAAATCCTGGTCACATGCGAAAATAATAGTTTTCCCCAAAAAAGACAAAGATCCCCGGGAAATGGGGTCGTATCGACCAATTACATTGATTAATGGGGATTCCAAAATGTATTCAAAACTATTAGCATCACGTCTAGCACCTCGGATTCATAATATAGTCTCTGAAAGACAACATGGGTTTATACCAGGTAGATCTACAATTGACCATGTGCAAAGAGTTATATCCCTCTTTGACTACACAGGAACGACAGGAGACCCTATGGCGCTTATACTGCTTGACGCAGAGAAGGCGTTTGATAGGGTCTCCTGGAAGTTCCTGTGGGCCGCCATGCGAAACTGTGGCATAGGTAAGAAATATATTACAGCAATCCAACAACTATATGTTGATCCCAGTGCTAGGGTATTGATTAACGGGGAGCTAACAGACAACTTTAAAATTAACAGGGGGACACGACAGGGGTGCCCTTGCTCGCCCCTACTTTTTGCCATCTATATAGACGAGTACATACACAGACTCGAAAAAAACGCGCTAATCGCCCCTATAAATGTGCGTGGTTTAGAAAAAAAATGCCTAGCGTATGCGGATGATATCGCTATTGTAACCGGGGATCCTACAACTGCTATGAATCTCATTGAAAACGAAGCACAGAAGTTCGGTAGAGTTTCGGGGTACAAGTTAAATTCCAATAAAACACAGCTTGTGCTTAATAACAAGATTATGATGAGAGACCCAAGAATAACTGATAAAGCAACATATTTGGGTGTTAGCATTAGTGCCAATGTCGAGAACATTGTAAATAACAATCTGGAGCCACTAATGCTACACACCAAGAGAGAACTGTTGCGGTTAGATAACCTACATCTATCTATCGGAGGTAGAACAAATGTATTGAAGATGGTTTTTTTCCCAAAATTTTTATATTTTTTCAGGGCAATCTGCTTGGAATTCCCACCGCATGTGTTTAAGAAAATAGATTCAATGTTCTCACAATTTTTATGGGGTTATAGTAAACCTCGGAGAGCACTTAAATGGATCACATTACCTAGAGAGCGTGGGGGGTGGGCGCTACCTAATTTGGTGCTTTATTATTGGGCTTCAGTCATGAATTATAGCACAAGATTGCTAAAACCTAACCCAGATGATCTGAGTATTCCTACACCACAAGAACTCATCCTAGGGAACGGGAGCACAGGCTGTCTCTGGCGGCACGTTAACGATGATCACCTTAAAAAGGTGAAATTCAAAACCATCAAAAATGTTGTGAAAGTGTGGGGACAGGTTAAAAAAATACTTGGTATAGGGCGATTTTCACACTATACACCGGTTCTTCAGAACTCAGATCTCCCAGAAATTTTTCATGACTCCTATATACGGAGTTGGTGTACATTAGGGATAGAGCAACTTGGATGCTTTTTCTCTACTCAGGGCATGAAATCATTTGATGAATTAAAAAAAGATTATAACATCCCAAACAGGGACTTCTTCAAATATCTTCAAGTGAGAGATTTCCTGCTAAAAAAAGGGGGAGGACGTATTAAATTTCAAATTTGTGAAATCATAGAAAATATGCGCAACAACACGCCGCCAAGAATTGGTGAGATCTATGAAAGCTTTAACACCTTACTCCCAGATGATATGGACAAACATGGGGCGGCATGGCAAATTAAACTAGAAGTTCCACCTAGTATTCCACTTTTGGCATATGATTTATCTTTAACCTACTTAATGTCCTTAAAACTACAGACACAATTCTATAAAACATATGTTTCGCTGTATTATACACCGTATAAAATCTCTAAATGGGGGACAGGTAAGGGCACCACTTGCCCGCGATGTGCACATCCTGCTGCGGATAGTGTGCATATGTTTGCCACATGTAATACCCTATCAAACATTATAAACGAAATATCAGGGTTTCTCTCAGACATTACTGGTGCTGGGATTAACATATCAACTGAAGAGATTATGCTGGGCATCACTAATAAAGAACGCCCTAGACAGGTGCAAGGGGTGATCTTCGTGGCAATGGCAATCTTTCGACTATGTGTCGCATCAGCTTGGCTCGATCCCATTCCACCATCCTTCTCCCAATGGAAGGCTAGACTACTTGCGACATGTAGCCTCGAGTTAGCCATTTATAAACAAAAAGGGCGTAATATTCGGCAGAGAGGCATGAAAATCTGGGCACCATTGCTAGATTGGATACAGGCGTATTGAATATATGAAGTGAAAATGCCTGGGACAAATGCTAAAACTATTTATCCTACAAACAGCGCAACTCAACCTCATACAGAATACCAATTTATGTCTCACTAGATCACTATAGAATGAAATGTATGACCAAGAATGCATTGAGTTTTGATTTTAATGTTGTTTTTTTTTTCCTGTTCTCCTTTATCCCCTGCTTATGAATTTGTATATGTGTAATATAAATCTCTATGTAAATAATAATAGAATCACCTGTCCTCGTGTGGGGTGGGGGGGTGGGAACCAAGGGCTACAAATAAAATGCCAAATTATGCAGTTAAAAACCACAGCTGCAGAATCCCATAATTCCATTGGCCCGACCCCTGTTCATTGTTTTAACATCAATCTATTCATGAAAGGTAAACAAAACCGAAACATTATAAATGCATTATGTGCCCATTGTTAGCTGCACGATGAAAAAAACAGCTTCACCATTCTCTCCCTTATACAGACAGAATATGTTTTAAACAAGCCAAAAGGTATTTTACAAAAATTCCACATTCTCAACTACATAATTAAGTTTTGTCCTCTTCGTCCCTCTAAGTGGAGTGGTGTGGCTCACTGGTTAGAGGCGGCAGACCCGGAAGTAGAGAACGGCCCGGGACCAGGGTTCAATTCCCGACGCGGCAGGGTTGTGGACCAGGGTCAGCGGACTCGATAATTCTCGCCTCGGTGCCTATTCTAACCAAGGATCACACTCGGCAACTCTGGGCATTAGCTTGCCTCATCTCTACAACGGCCCCCCACATTTGCCGGGGATGCCTGGTTTCACCTTGGAGATACCCAGTAGGGACCATCTCACAGGGAAAGCCAGGACGGGTTCCCCAGCGGTCTACAGCGCCACGACGCCTCAGGGCAGCAGTGCCCTTTACAAGACCACATACATTACATTACATTATTTTTACTCCAGACAACCAAACGGTGTAGTGAGGTATTTCACTTACTATTTTCGACTAATCGTTTTTCTGCTTACAAAAACCCCTAGGACCATCTATTCTGCTATTTTCATTCCATGCACCCGCCCTGTACACACAGTAACTCTATGCTGTACATGACTATGATGTTATCCGTGATGTTGTCACGGATGTCAGCAATGATGCCATTTAACATGTCATGAGTGATATAATATGTGAGGGCATAAGCAGTGCATATCTGGGGCACAAGTTATAGCTAGTTCACCAAACTGGAATTGGTGAATTTCAGGGAATTTTTGTTTCTTTTTCACATTTTAACCGTAACATCATTTTAACCCTTGCATTGCTGGGGTTGTTTTAATGTAAGCTAAGATCTCATTACCATACCTAAATATAAAGTCAGTTTAACCTTTGTTTTTTTGTGCGGTGTGCCAGGCCCGAGCCCAACACCCAATTTTCTACTCTGAGGAGATCAGGAGAAAAGTATTTTTTTTATTGCTTCTGGTTGATAAAATCATGGTAGAGAAGCCTAAAATGAATCTCCAATTTTTCCATATAATAAGGCAAAACACCATGTAAAATTCCAAATTTCACAGCCATTGCACCCATAAAGCAAACATCAACACATCAGGTCTACTGAGTCACAAAGATAATGGATCACGGATCACCAGGAAAACGCTTCTAAATGATGCTTTGTCACCTGATGAAGAATATGTCCTAAATTGCTGAAAGCAACTTCAACAACTTGACCCTTAACACAAATCGTGGACCAATAATTAAAAGACAGAACAGTGTCTGGCATGCAGAAAAAGCCATCGGCTAACACGGGACAAGCCATCACTAACAGGGCCACTGCTAAACTGGCTTCCTATCCATAAATCAGCAGGTAAGCCTTCTCCTCAACCCGCTACTCCATTATCTATCTAAGGAAGTCAACTAAAAGAATACTTACCAAAATTTTGAATGAAGTAATCAAACTAGCCAATGATGGTGATAGCAAGATCTTTGCTAGTGCTATTTGATCTCAGTCCATTATTTGTCTTTGATTATTATATAATCTTACTGCACTGCAGCACCAATGAAAGGGATTCTTGCACACCTCTTCATGTGGGTCTGCATCCTTCCTCACCAACAAATATCAGCAGTTTCCTATCAGACACCTGCCAAGCCTCCCTACAATTTTCTTGGGGTGGGAGATATATTTGCAATCGGCAGAATTTTGGACACTCTGCGTTAAGTGTGTGGCAGAGTTTTCCTAGCATGCGGCTCGAAAACAGCAAGTTGGTGAGCATGATTTGGACTCCTCTCATGTGATTTTTAACTACTAAGAGGGCACCCAATGTGGGCAGAATATCTACTTGAGCTGCAGCAAAATCAACTTGAGAAGCTGCGCACTCTAGTGCGCCACGTGGTGCCATTCATGCTGATTTTACAATGCAGAACATGCTCCTGGCAATAAATCACAGTGCGAGCAGTGCAATGTGCCTATTTTTGTCTGTTCATAGAACCTCACAGAGATTTTTGTAACACCATGGAATACCATGGAGTAAAACTCTGTGAGTTCTGCCCAAGCACTAAATACCCGCGAGGGTCTCAAGGCGCTGTGGGGGGAGGTGGGGGCCGCTAATGATCGAACAGCCAGGTCTTTAGTATCCTCCTGAAGGTCAGCAGGTCTTGGGTCTGTCGTAGTCTCAGTGGGAGGGTGTTCCATGTCTTGGTGGCGAGGTGGGAGAAGGATCTCCTGCCGGTGGTTGTGCTTCGGATGCATAGGACGGTGGTGAGTGAGAGGTCCGCGGAGCGTAGCTGGTGGTTGGGGATGTAGAAGGAGAGCCGCCTTTTGAGGTTGGCTGGGCCGGTCATGTGGAGTGCGTTGTGTGCGTGGATGAGGAGCTTGAAGGATATTCTCTTGTTGACGGGGAGCCAGTGCAGGTTTCTTAGGTGGGGGGTGATGTGGCTGTGTCATGGTACATCGAGGATCAGTCGTGCCGAGGCGTTTTGGATGCGCTGTAGTCGATTGATGAGCTTGGTCGGGGCTCCCGCATAGAGGGCGTATCCGTAGTCGAGTCTGCTGCTGATGAGGGCCCTGGTGACTGTCTTTCTTGTATCTGTCGGGATCCATCTGTAGATCTTGCGGGGCATGCGGAGGGTGTTGAAGCAGGAGGAGGAGATGGCGTTGACTTGCTTGGTCATTGAGAGCGTTGAGTCGAGGATGATTCCCAGGATACATGTATGGTCGGTGGGGGTCGGGACTTCCCCCAGTGCCGTTGGCCACCAGGAGTCGTCCCAGGCTGACGGGTTGGAGCCGAGGATGAGGACCTCCGTCTTGTCTGAGTTCAGCTTCAGACAGCTGATCTTCATGCAGTCAGCGACGGCCTTCATTCCTTCATGGAGGTTGGCTTTGGCAGTGATGGAATCCTTGGTGAGGGAGAGGATCAGTTGAGTGTCGTCAGTGTAGGAGATTATGTTGAGGTTGTGCTGTCGGGCAACGTGTGCGAGCGGGAACATGTAAATGTTGAACAGTGTCAGGCTGAGGGAGGATCCTTGGGGTACGCTGCAGATGATCTCGGAGGCTTCGGAACCGGGGAGGTGGACGCTCTGGGTTCTGCCGGAGAGGAAGGAGGTGGTCCATTCCAGAGCCTTGTCTCGGATCCCTGCGGCGAGGAGGCGTGCACGTAGTGTGCGGTGGCAGACGGTGTTGAAGGCAGTGGAGAGGTCTAGGAGGATGAGTGCTGCAGTCTCCCCGTTGTCTCGCAGGGTCCTGATGTCGTCGGTGGTGGCGATGAGGGTGGTCTCGGTGCTGTGGTTGCTGCGGAACCCTGACTGGAAAGGGTCCAGGATTTTGTTCTCTTCGAGGTTTTGGGTTAGCTGTCTGTTAACGATTTTCTCGATGACCTTGGCCGGGAAGGGGAGCAGAGAGATGGGTCGGTAGTTCTTGAGGTCTCTTGGGTCTGCCTTGGCTTTTTTGAGTAGGGCGTTGATCTCGGCGTGTTTCCAGCTCTCTGGGAAGGTCGCGGTCTCAAGGGAGAGATTGATGATGTTGTGTATGTGGGGTGCTATAGAGTTACTTGCTTTGTTGAAGACGTGGTGCGGGGATGGGTCTGATGGAGAGCCGGAGTGGATTGTGCTCATTGTCTTGATGGTGTCATTGACGCTCACGCTGGTCCAGGCTAGCAAGGGGACGTGGTTGATGGTGTGCGGAGGGTCTGTTGTGTTGCTGTCTGTTGGAGCTGTCTGGGTATTGAAGCTGTCATGAATGTCTGCTATCTTGCGGTGGAAGAAGGTGGCGAGGGAGTCGCACAGGGCTTGCAACGGCAGGATGTTGTTTGGTCTTGGAGCTGGGGTTGGAGAGTTCCTTCACGATGTTGAAGAGCTCCTTGCTGTCATGTGCATTGTTGTCAAGGCGGTCTTTAAAGGAGGTTTTCTTGGCAGCCCAGATGAGGTGGTGGTGGTTGCGGACGGCGTCCTTGTGTGCTGTGTGGCTATCCGGAGTTTGTTCACTGGGCCATTTCTTCTCTAGTTCCCGGCAGGCTTGCTTGGAGTCTAGGAGTTCTGGGGTGAACCAGCTGGCCCTCTTGCTGGTGTCTCTGTGGGGGGGTTTATTCAGCGGGCGAGGGTGTTGGCGCAGTCCTCGTTACAGCGTCTTAGGTTGTGGGCAGCGACGTTGGTGTTGGAGGGTTCGGTGGGTGGGCTGAGAGCGAGGTTTGGTCTTCGGTGATTTTGCTCCAGCGCTCGCGGGGGATCTGTTGGGTGTGGTGGTGTGTGGTGGGTTTCTGGAAGGTGAAGTGGATGCAGCGATGGTCGGTCCAGAGGAGTTCAGTGGTGTGGCTGACGGAGACGTGGGCGCTTGAGGAGAAGACTGGGTCAAGTGTGTGGCCGGCAGAGTGGGTGGGCGTTGTGACGAGTTGCCTCAGTCCGAGGTTGGTGAGGTTGTCGATCAGGGTGGTGGAGTTGCTGTCGTTGTTGTTCTCAAGGTGAAAGTTCATGTCTCCGAGGAGGATGTAGTCGGTGGAGGTCAGAGCGTGCGTGCTGATGAAGTCAGCAATGGAGTCGCTGAACTGGGGGCGGGGTCCGGGAGGTCGGTAGATGAGGGTGCCTCTGAGGGTGGAGTTGGGGTCAGTGTGGATCTGGAAATGCATGTGTTTGGCAGTGCTGAGCGCGTCGTCAATGCTAGTTGAGACCCTGATGCTGTTCTTGTGGACGATGGCGATTCCTCCTCCAACTCCGTTAGTGCGGTCTCTGCGGGTGATCTTGTAGCCGTCTGGGATGGCTATGGCGAAGTCGGGTGCAGAGGAGTTGTTCAACCAGGTCTCTGTCAGGAATGCGACCTCCGGGGAAGTTGTGTTGAGCAGGTCCCAGAGCTCGACGGCTGTTTGTGTGCGGAGCGGGTGTTCAGTAGTATGCTTCGGAGATGGTTGAGATCTTTCTTGGTCGGTGGTTCGTCGACTCTGTGGCTGGTGTAGCTGCAGTTCCGGCAGGTGAAAGAACCGTGTGTGCGTTTCGGGGCGGCCTTTATGCAGTTGTGGGTCCGTCCGGGGTTGAGAGCGTACAGAGTGCTGGCGTCGTAGTGGCGGCAGTCGCCGTGGCGGGTGCGGGGGCCAGGAGTTCTGGTGCAGGGCACGGTTCAGGCATGGACGGGCGCAGACGGCTTGCTGCCTGCCAGCGGCTGGCATGTATGGGGAGGGGGGAATGAGGAGCAGCTGGGAGGTGGGAGGCAGGGGCAGCGAATAGGCAGTCAGGGGGTCGGAGCCCCAGGGGACACAGCGGCATGGGCAGTGAGGGGAGACAAAGGAAACAGAAGGCAAAAGGGAACAACAATTGAGGGGGAAACGAGTGGCACAGAGGGCAGAAAGGTCACAAAAGGGCAAAAAGGTCACAAGATTACAGAGGGAAATGAGTGGCACAGAAGGCAAAAAGGTCACAAGAAGGGCAAAAAGGTAAAAAAAAACGGGGGGAAACGAGTGGCACAGAAGGCAGAAAGGTCCCAAGAAAGGGCAGAAAGGTCCCACAAGACAAATGGGGGGAAACACGTGGCACAGAAGGCACAAAGGTCACAAGAAAGGGCAGAAAGGTCACAGTATTGCAGGGGCAGCTAAGCAACAGAAGGCAAAAACGGGCAGAGAGACACAGGGGCAGCGAGGGGAGCAGAAGGGAAACCGGGCAGAGAGACACTGGGGCAGCAAGGGGAACAGAGGGAGAGAATGAGCACAGACCACGTACAGGCAGCGGGGGAAACAGACACCAGCAGTCACAGACAAAAGAATGAAAATGCAGTCACTACAACGGGAGTAATGAAAGAAAATACAGGCAATACAATGGAGGATGAGCAAACCTACGGCCTACCACTGGCCACCAGGGATGAGGCGCAGGTAGGTAGCGTGCGGGTGGAGAAGGGCCTCGAACTTCCTCAGCAGCTGGGGCAGGGACACACAGGTGTGCTGTGCGGAGGGGGAGCGACCTACCTGGAAGGGTCAAGGGTCGCTCTCCTCACCGCACAGCGGCCAGCATATATAGGGAGGTGGGAGGGAGCAGCAGCTGGGAGGCGGGAGGTGGGGGCAGCGAATGGGCAGTCAGGGGGGCGGGGCCGCTGGGGACGCAGCGGCGAGGGGTGACGAAGGAAACAGAAGGCCAAGGGCACAATAATTGAGGGTGAAACGAGTGGCACAGAGGGAAAAAAGGTCACAAAAGGGGGCGGAGCCGCAGGGGACGCAGTGGCATGGGCAGTGAGGGGCGACAAAGGAAACAGAAGGCAAAAGGGCACAAAAATTGAGGGGGAAATGAGTGGCAAAGAGGGCAGATAGGTCACAAAAGGGCAAAAAGGTCACAAGATTACAGAGGAAAACGAGTCGTACAGAAGGCAGAAAGGTCACAAAAAGGGCAAAAGGTCACAAATATACAGGGGGAAACAAGTGGCACAAAAGGCAAAAAGGTCTCAAGAAAGGGCAGAAAGGTCACAAAAAACAGGGGGAAACGAGTGGCACAGAGGAACAAAGGTTACAAGAAAGGGCAGAAAGGTCACAAAAAACAGGGGGAAATGAGTGGCACAGAGACACAAAGGTCCGAACAAAGGGCGGAAAAGGTCACAAAAAACGTGGGGAAACAAGTGGCACAGAGGCTGAAAGGTCCCAAGAAAGGGCAGAAAAGGTCACAAAAAACGGGGGGAAACGAGTGGCACAGAGGCAGAGAGGTCACAAGAAAGGGCAGAAAGGTCACAAAAAAACGAGGGGAAACGAGTGGCACAGAGGCACAAAGGTCATAAGAAAGGGCAGAAAGGTCACAAAAAAACAGGGGGAAACGAGTATCACAGAGGCACAAAGGTCACACGAAAGGGCTGAAAGGTCACAAAAAGCGGGGTAAAGCGGGTGGCACAGAGGGCAGAAAGGTCACAAGAAAAGGCAGAAAGGTCACAAAAAATGGGGGGAAATGAGTGACACAGAGGACACAAAGGTCACAAGAAAGGGCAGAAAGGTCACAAAAAACGGGGGAAAAGAGTGATACAGAGGCAGAGAGGTCACAAGAAAGGGCACAAAGGTCACAAAAAAACGGGGGAAACAAGTGGCACAGAAGGCAAAAAGGTCACAGAAATGCAGGGGCAGCTAAGCAACAGAAGGCAAAAACGGGCAGAGAGACACGGGGGCAGCGAGGGGAGCAGAAGAGAAACGGGGCAGAGAGACAAGGGGCAGCGAGGGGAACAGAAGGAGAGAACGGGCACAGACCACGTACAGGCAGTGGGGAGACAGACAACAGTAGTCACAGACACAACAATGAAAGTGCAGTCACTACAACGGGAGCAATGAAAGAAAATACAGGCAATACAATGGAGGATGAGCAAACCTACGGCCTACCACTGGCCACCAGGGATGTGGCGCAAGTAGGTAGCCTGCGAGTGGAGGAGGGCCTCGAACCTCCTCAGCAGCGGCAGCTGGGGCAGGGACACACTGGCGGTGCTGTGCGGAGGGGGAGTGACCTACCTGGAAGGGTCAAGGGTCGCTCCAAAAGCATGTTCCATATCACTGGTGTTCTTAAAAATCAACCTCCAACCACTCAAGAAGACTACTGACAACCACACCCTTTGGTAACACTCCAATCAACACTGAATTCTATCTGTGTTTCCTCAAAGCAATATCAATATTAGGCCTTCGAAACATGCCTGTCTACCATGAATTAAGGACAGCTTAAACATTCTTGGTACTCAATGGCTCTAAAGCAGAACTACTGTTTCTGAATTCTAAACAAACCATTAGCTCATAAGAAGTCAAACAAATGTAATCTTAAATCAGTAAAAAATCTTAGATCTCTAGGCGTTATTGTTGGCTCACAAAATGTCTATCAACTCCTAGATTAGATTTGTGTTTGAATGTTCTCCATTTTCCAACACCCTTTTATTCCTTAACACCAATAGTGTGTCAGCTATTCATCTTCATCTCCGCTAACCACTTATTGTCCCCTGCTGACCTGTCTCCTCATCAAGGCATGATCAATGAACAGGAACTTCTTAAAAATCTACAGACCTAATGTTTTACTCAAAAGAGATGATGCATTCCTGATCCTACATGATGTCATCCCACTGGGACACAGAAGACTCACCAAAAACGCCTAATTAAAATCAAAGAAGAATTAGCAAGTTACTTCATGGACATCCTACAGCCACAAGTTTCAAAAAATATGACATGGCTGAATGTGAATCTATTCTCATCCACTGATTTACTTCACCCTCCTTCCCTTTATTATTCTTGCTGACATATAAGTGTGCTTTTAAGATTATCTTTATAAATACTGTAGCCTTATAATCACAACGCACAAAAATCTCTTCACTGTTGGAGACCCAAATATCTTGATTAACCATCCCAACCCTGAAAAATTGGGATTGGTAATTAAGGATCTGGAGATGATGTATAAATGTTCTTTAAAGGGCTGCCTGTTGGGGTAGCAATAAAAGTATATTGCATAATGTTAGCCTCCGGTATTTCAATGAAATCTGGAGACCCTCTTCCAACCTCAACATGTCTCTAGACCAACATGCGCAGCTGCAAAAAACTAGGGGTAAATTTTGGTATGCCGATACCCATCATTATTATAAGAACACTCCACATACTATGGAAATAATACAACCTACTCTCCTTTTTTGTGAACACCCACCCAGGAACAACTACTACAAGAACAGGGACCTGCAAGGCTAGCTAAAGATAGTGGAACAATATCAACTTCTCAACATCAAACTCCCATGTCACCACCATATATCCCCCAACTACACAACTGAAGTTGAAATGGCTTCAGAACAGTCTCTGGCCATTTTTTAACCATTATCTGAGTTCCAGTCAAGGAAGTGATGAAGGCAGGAGATCCAGCTATCTTCCCAGCAGACTGATATCTGGAACAGTCCTTGAAGGATACTCTATTTTCCTCAAAATACTGCCTGCCTAGCAAGAACTATCCTCTACTACAACTTACTAACTTCAGGCACCTTCTCCTCCACAACCAAGACCTTTTATAGCAGACCAACCATCAAGAACAAAATGTTGACCCAGAAAAATCAGGCAGCTACGCCCAAACCTAAATGGTCCCTTATTAGGAAAATTCATTTAAATAGCTGTCTTCACCGAGATCTCCAATTTTATATACAATCTTCTCTCTACCATGAAATTGGCCTGCACTCTTGCAGAGGTATTGATTCAACCCTTTAAAAAGTTCTTGTCCCCCGTGCGCTGATTAATTTAGTCTTATAAAACACCCCCATTTTTTCTTATGTTGTCACACTCCTTCATACACTCTCATAATACAATGAAATACCTATTGTATGCAAAAGGTGTCTCCCCCTTTATTAAGAATGTTCCTTTTATATTCATGGAACAAAAAAACTGCAGTTAATATTTATACACAAGATCACAGAGAAAACTTCCAAATACTTCATAAAATGTTCACCGATCAATCTTATAATAAGATATAAAACAGATTTGTGTTTAAAAGCAGAAGGCCTCCTTTGCCATTCTTCCTAATGTCAATTTTATTTAAAAATCTGACTGGTCATGCACTAGTTTTTTTCTGTGAATCTCAATACATGAATAACAATTAATGCATATATTGGATATACACAAGTTCCATGCGAACAATAAAAAAAACAATGATCATTCAAGTATTAAAAACAAATATAGTAAAAGCAAGTCGTTGACGCTGCGTTTCAGTGGACTTTTCTTATTCTGCACCCTCTTCTTCAGGACAAGCTTTTATTTAAAACCAATTATGTTCTCTGTGCAGTTGATTGTTTTAACCACATAAGATACATTTCTTAATATTCAAAGGACTCCAGTGGATGGGTACACCAATGATTTCTTCCTTTTCTGCCTTATTTATCCAACTCTTTGTGTATAGCCAGACGTTCTGATCATCAATGAGGAAGCATATTCTTAATTAAAATTTATGATTCAACCCTGACAACCATCTTGGATTACCTCATGACAGAAAATGAGTGGCTGTCTCCACTACTGAGGCCACACGAACATGATGTTTAAGGATGTATCTTATACTGGACCTCATTCCTATTGCAAACCTAGGTAGAGCATCACCATGTGACCCTGTTTCAATCGGCACCTTCCAGCCCCATTTCTGGTGTACCTGTATCTCTCAGCTTGATCATCTCACCATTTCTCTTCAAGCTCTACCTCACTGCTATATTTCTTCAAACCAACTGTCTACATCTACATTGACTTTAAGCAGAACCCTATGCAGCCGCAGCCCCTGGGCTAGGTAACCCGAGCATTTCGGTGCTCCAGCACAGGTTCACTATCCTAGTGTCCAGATCCTTTTTCGTTTTTAGTCTACCTAGTCGGATTCGTCCGGAAACAGTAACTTTAGAATTACTAGCATCCATAGACTTTGTCCCGCATCCCGCGTAAGAGTTCACACTCTGCACCCGGGTTTCCTAGGCCCCCTGCTCCTAACCTAAGGGTTCAGTAAGGTAGTCCTAGCGGTCCTGACAGATGCCAGACAACTGGGAGAATGAACTCCCATGTCCCCAATAGAAGAGAGGCCCACATAGCCTTCAAAGACTGTCTTGGCAAATGCCCTATTTACCTTCTAGACAGGGCTTTGAGACATGGTCATGAACGTTAATTATGCGTAGCTGTGAGTACCAGTTGCTACACCTGGCTTGACCTTTGACACCCTCAGCACTGTCCATGCTGTCACTGAGGGGGTCCTAAAGTAAAAACCATGTAATGTACTGTAATGTAATGTAGGTACATATATATAGCGCACTATCACCCAAAGGGTGTCCTGGCGCTTAGAGTTACCAATCAGCTATTGAGAATACTAACCACAACAATAGGGAGCTAATCTCTAATGAAAAGGATCTACCGCCCATACGGACCTTATTCACACAGGGAACACAGATCAGAGTAGCTGAGGAGGAACGCAGGCATCTAACAGGAGAGTACCATGTGAATTTCCTTTGCAGCAGCTTTGGTCCAATTTTATGTATTGCTCTAAAGACGATACAGAGGGCCTTAAATTGGACTCTTTGTGCAATGGGCAGCCAGTGTAGATCCTTTAAGGCAAGTGATGTGGAGGCTCTGCGTGGCCTGTTAAGTGCCAGCCTAGCCGCCATATTCTGCACTCTTTGTAATTTTTTTATCAAAGAGGCAGGAGGGCCCAATTATAAGAGCTATTTTTACTTCCTGCCATTTCCCTAGCCTATGAGCAGCAAACAATAGGCTGTTGAGAGGCTAAGTGTGGAAGACATGTCAACTGTTTGATGCCACCATGTGTCAATGTATGTGTGATGTCACTTCAGCTACCTCTGACAATTAAGTGAATCGATGTCCATGGAGAAGTACACATCCTTTACAATAAGGTTTTTTTCTCGTTGTACCTTTACCACGCATTTTTAAGAACGCATATTTTTACCTTGTGCATGCCTTTACAACACATGCCTTTACCATGGATATAAGGTAAATTGGGGCTCTGGGGGGTCTCCCCCCACAAATGCATTGTTTTTATAAATAAAAACAATGCGTCGAAATGGCATGCGTTGTAAAAGCATGTTTGTGGTAAAAACATGTGTGGTAAAAAATACCTGGTAAAAGCATACTAAGTCTTTACCTGCTTTGTACCGTTGTACAAGCCATGGAGAAAGTCTAATACTATGTGGCCATAGAGTAGAAATTCACTTCTCTACTCCAGAGATGTCATTTCCAGTCAGAGTTAAGCTCAGGCTTGCATTGTTTGCCCCATTCAAGGAGCGTCATCGTCTATTCATAACAAAGGGACAATTGACGAATGCAGACAGAAGAGGGAACTGTCCTATCGGGTTGTAAGTTGTAAGTGGTTCAAATCCTAGACAATACTATTTTTTTCTTCCTCTGTATGAATCATTAACTCCTTGGGCGCGGCCGCGATTCTGCGCCTGTGCGGCCGTTTTAATGAGTGGGCCGGTTCATGGCGGCCCTCAGCCGTCATCAGCACACGCCCACCATGATGCATGACGGCTGGGGGCCGTCATCAGCATGGAAGGTGTTAACCCCTTCCATGCTGATGACGGCCCCCAGCCGTCATGCATCACGGTGCTCATGTGCTGATGACGGCTGGGGGCCGTCATGAACCCGCCCACTCTTCAAAACGGCGCACAGGCGCAGAATCGCGGCTGCGCCCAAGGGGTTAAAGAATATCTTCTTTCGGAGAGTTATGAGCTCACTCATCGCGCAGCTCAAAACTCTTTTTCTGGAATATAATTTCCACTGGCACATCCTAAGCACCACCATTCTTTTCCCATGGGAAGCTATAAGTCTCCCTTACATCTCCACATTCCTTTTGACTACACAACCTTAAGTCCTTGGCCCACCCATCCTAAGATGGAGTTTGTAGCCATGTACCAAATAGGCAGCTCTCATCCACACTGGCTGTAATTTGTCTTTGTCAATTTGGAAACAATGCCTGTGGAATTCAAAACAAAACATAATTTGAGTTCACATTTAAGAAAAGCCAATTTGTCTCACCTCGAAGTTGGACTCCCTAGCTTAAGCACTAATGTGGGAGCACATGAGCAGGTATTTTGGGATGTTTTTAGTTTATGATAAAAACTAAAGGAAAAATATTTCTGGTCTGTAGAAGCACACATTGCCATAGTAGTCTCTGCCACTGAAGAGAACTACTTTGTGAATGATCTTCTTGGAAAGGGCAGGATACAATCATTCACAGTGAAGTTAGTTAACGGCAAACCCACTGGCCCCTGCTGTATGCTGTAGTTGGCGGAAGAAAATGTGAATGACTTTATAACAGCCCAATGGACGATGATGGAGGGCAGGAGTACGAACTTACTACTACGACATTTTGGGCAATTGATTTCTTCAATCGAATGACACCTTGTCACCTGACATCACTCAAATGTCATCCAGCAAAGCCCACAGGAGCAAGAAGCCTTTTTGACCACTTCAGGGAAGATTTACAAAAAAGTCATCCAAACGTAGGCCAGCCCCCGCAAGGCTGCGCTGCTTTGCGCAACAGGTAGGGAGCAGGAGAGTGCCATATCTTCAGAGATATGACTCTCTACACCCCTTTCAATTGCTCCTGCACTGATTTCAGCTGGCGTGTGCCATGCATACACCTTAGTGTCATAGCGCTAGGGTGTGTGCATAAGTCTAGCATAGGTTTTGTACAGGAAGGGTACCCTTCTTGTACATAATACTATGCCTAGGCACGATGGAAAGCTTTACCACTTTGTATGCATGCTGGACAGTGCAGCACGCATGCAAAGTCAGAAAAGTACAGAGAAATGAAAGTATTTCTCCTGTTGGCGCCTCCTTTGAAGGGGTGTTAACTCTTGGTACAAAACCATGTCTACAAATCCACCACCCATGCGTCAAAAGGCATGGGTGGTTGCATGGGAACGCCCATGTTCCATCCATGTAATGCCCCCTCAAGTAACTCAAAGCAGGGCTTCGGGCAACGTTGAGGGTGCTTTCTAGCGCAAAACAAGTTTTGCACTGGAAAGTAAATAGCACAAAAAAAATCGCGCTGGTTAGCGTCACTTTTGTGATGCTAACCCAGCGCAAACTGTTTGTAAATCCCCCCCCCCCCCCCCCCCCCCCCGAAATCTTCGGCTACTACTTTGAATGAATCGTAAAGCATTCCCAGCTCCACACAACTCTCTAGGCACTTTTAGATGGATTCAATAAAAAACACCACAGCAAGGATGTGTTTCGAAAGTCAATATTACGCCAAGAACCATGGTAACGGAAATTCTGCTTTAATGGACCCTGTTACTGTCAAACGCTCTTTCTTTTCTATTTCTCCATCGCCAAACAAACGCACAATGCAGAAAATAAGCAAGTTTTTTTATAGAGCAAGAGTAATTTTCCCAAAAGAACACCTTCATGTAAACAAATTGAGTCAAGCTTTGAAAAATACATTTACATATTCAGGTGGGTAGAGAAGAAGGCTGGCTGTTTCAGTAATTGTCCCTTCTTCCATTCATGGAATATGAGCACAGTTGACACAAAGAGAGGTTTTACAATATAATTTTCAAAACAGGAGAAACAAATGCTCTTATATTTACAAACGACCTTTACAGCAAAAAAATAAAGCAGTGGCAAGTTTTACATGGTCGTTGTAGATCTTTGTTGGGCTGTCGCCAATACAAAAAAAACGCTGCCTAAAAGCAAAAAATATCTTGGTCTCAAAATGCCACATTGTTGTTGGAGGGTCGACAGTCACAATTCCTAGAATGGAAAATGTGGTGATCGCTTGCACTTTGTGAATCAGACACCACCCAGGTCAGGTGGCTTTATCTGTTGATCGGATTGCGACAGAAATTGTGGTTGCAAAACATTCATATATTTCACTGTAACTCGCAAAGAGGAGGGGCACCTCTGTTGCATAACTTCTACTCTTTTTGACCCGTAATAAAATGCAAAGTGAATTTTAAAAATCAAATGACTTTTACAACCCGTACAAGACCTTTACTTTGCGACACACTCTTGCAGTCCCAAAACCTATGATTTTGCACGATACAGGCTTCGCAAAAGGACTGGGAACCAAAACCGGCCCTGGCAAGGTGCTCGCCCCCCCCCCCCCCCGCCCCCCATGACCCTCCCCACTCGGGGGGGAGTAGGGGGGGGGGGGTTGGTGTTGCCGCCGAGCACTTTGATAGGGCCGGTTTTCGGACGATTTTGTTGCAGAGACGCAGAGAACAAAATCGGCCCCCAGGGGCTCAAAACCGGCCCCCACCCTTGCGACGCACCGGGGTGTTGCCCGGTGCCCACTATGGCCAGTCCGGGCCTGCCAGTTTAGTAAGAGGCAAAAACATATTAAAACAGTGGTAATGCCTGTGACTGGATTCTACTCTTCATTTAAAGAAACATTTCTTGTGTACTTTCATTACACAAACTGTGGACAAGCAAATATGTTGTTAAATAAAGGCAGTTATCTAGGCATTCAAAGGAAGCAAGACATTTCAATTCTCTGTATGGTGAATGGCTGCAGGATGTGTCTGATCAACAGGATAAATACAGTGGCCGCAGAAGTGTGGTTGCTCCAGGAGGAGGCCATACCAGACATATCTAATAGATTTTCAATTAGGTCACCAGGGAGCTGGATCAAGAAAGAGCTGCGGATGT
Source organism: Lissotriton vulgaris (assembly GCF_964263255.1). Lineage (NCBI taxonomy): Eukaryota > Metazoa > Chordata > Amphibia > Caudata > Salamandridae > Lissotriton > Lissotriton vulgaris. The sequence continues at coordinate 259,236 of NW_028250138.1, forward strand.
GGTCTACTTGGATTTCAGCAAAGCCACAAATCCTGTTGAGCATACAGAAGTCTCATAGACAAGCTTAAGAGCCTTGGCGGTGGGCTACAGTGGAAGAGTACACGCACAGCACCATACAAACATATTAGCATTAGACAACCACATTTACTTCTAGAGCTATTTGAGGGCTGGATAACCAGTGGCGGCTCCTCCGCGTTGCCCCACTACTTTACAGCAGTGAAAGAAAGGAAAAATAAAATGATAATAACTCGAGGTTCTTATTATTTTATTTTCTCCTGCTTCTGGCAGCTTTGTGGTGGGGCAGGCCTGCTCTGATGATCGAGGAACAGGGAAGGTGTGGTTTGCCAACTGCAAAGTGTGCATGACTGCGTAGCCGGCCCTTTTGGGCTGGCCACACCACCATGCACAATTTGCTTGTTTTCCATGCAGGAGTACATGCCCAGGCACCAAGCCTCTGTCTGAGTGCTGAACCACGGAGCTCAGACCAATCACAAGTCTGCGCTGCAGCCATGTGATTGGCTTAGGGGAACCAATCACAACGCTACATTGCAGCATTGTGGTTGGCTCAGTGGAGCTTCAGCCTGGGTGCTTCCGACTTGGACAGCCTGCCAGGGTAGAAGATGGCGGGATGACACGTAGAGGCACATCGAGGGGATAAGTTATTTTTTTTCTTTTTTTACTTCCACTTACCCCTGCCTCGCCACGCCCGATTGGTGCTGGCTGCTCCTGTTGATAACATTGTATTTCAAGTCATCTAATGTCTCACTGCACCATTTATTTTCTTTATTATCACTTTTAGAAGCGTAAATCGTGTTTTGAAACATTATTATTCAGTTAAAAGTTACAGATGGGCTTGCAACAACTCATCCGCCATGAACAGGTGACTGTCTCAAATGGAATGTTGGTGCCCTGAGTTGGCAGCGGGGCACCGATCGATGTGCAGTCACTTGGTGGGTGAGTGTCAGGCCTAAAACAGATACACGCAGAGGCCAGGTGAAGGTTTCATTAGGTTCCGGTGCACCTGGTCTCGCCTGACACCGCCTGGCCGCCCATGTATTTATTATCTACTGACCGCGTGATGCAGCGGCCATACCAAGGAGGAGACAAACATGGGTGAACACACTTAGAACCCCCCCCCCCCCCATGTTCGAGAACACATATACTGAAGTCCATGTGTAACAGTTGATCCGCCATGCCAGGCAGGACCCGTTGAAGCAAAAAAAAAAAACAAAAAGACACACCAAGCTGTGTTGTGTACAATGCATGCACTATGTCAAAGAGTTATCAAGTTAATACATAAACCTGGCAGACAGCTCATCATAATTAAAATAACTTAATTTCACATTTAAGAAAAGTGCATAAAAGTACAAAGGACAAGTAACATTTCATTAAAAATAAGACCCATGGGCATATCATATTTTCTTAAAATCCTAAAAAGATAGCAAACATCACATAAAATTAATTTCTATTAAAAAAATTTGCATTTGATCAGTGATTAGCTAGGTGGTGAGTTTTTACAGCTGTGCATAAAAAGGAGGCAGTTACAGAACACACACACGGTGTCTCTAGCGCCTTGAGACCCTCCGGGTGAGTAGTGCGCTATACAAATGCTTTGATTGATTGATTGATTGATAGCTATTGCATAACAGACAATTTTGTAATATGGCTACGCAAGCTAAATGTCTTTAAGAAGGGGATAATACATTTCTTTCTCTTCTTTACACAAAATTGGCAAAAGAATAAATTATGTACAATCGATTGTTTTGATGTTATCACCAGGGTAGCATTCCAATTGATTAAAAGAAAAAAAAATTGCAGGATAGCCCAACTTTATTGTCACATAATTTAGGCTGAATCTTGTCAAGATAAATCGATGGCGGTTATTTTCTACAAAAGTTAGATATAAAGATGGTGCATGTAGCGTAGGGGGAATAGCATTATATACAATTACTGTTGCTCTTTCTGTATATCTGTTCAATCTGTCTCCTGCACATTGCTCTAGAAAGAGTTTTTTTAGTCTCGTCTTCCTCAAGGTTTCACAATGTTCAGGGTGGGCATAAAGATCACACAGCCCCACAGACTCAAGGGTGCGCCTTATATATTGCAACCATGTCATTTTTTACGCGGCTCCATTTTCATGATATCCCTCAAAATTGATTGGTTTGGCTGGACGACCTTCCGTTGCCAAATAGAAAGTCATAGGAAATCCTTAAAGACCTGGCATTTTTCTCAGGCTTATTAGAGGCCTTGGTTTTCGGTGGTCATAATGGTCTTCACTTGGTAGCCTGTACTTTCTGTTTGTTTGTTATCGCGCCTTGATGCCCTTAGGGGCTAAGTTTGCGCGTTATAAAACGCCTTTCATTCATTCATTCATAGTAACAAAGGGGCCAATTTAATTCTATCAGTAATATATGGCAATGCTAACTCTTTATGGTCAATAACATTTGTACACTAGGCCTTTGGGACAGACAATAATCTTTTAGCAAACCCGCCCTCTATCTTTTGTAGGGTGTCCACGTGGGTTATACCCCAGATTGCTGCCCCATACAATGCCACAGAAATTGTTTTAGCTGAGTACGTTTTAACCATCTCATGTATTGGTTTATTACCCAGGTTTGCGGCAAACCTAAAAACTGCAGCTATGCTTTTGCTCATGTGTGTGTGTTTTAAAGTTTTTTTTTAAATATAGTGCATGAATTGGATATCAGAGCGCTCTACATAGCACCAGTTGCATTACATGAGGACACATTCATTTTTTTGTTTTTGGTAGGCACGGGGAGATTAGGGGCTAGATGTAGGTAAATCTAATTTACCGATTCATAAATACCGAATTTTACCGGTTCGGTATTTATGAATCGGTAAATTAGAAGGAGTCAGATGTAGGTAATTTTTACATCACAATTACCGAATCTGTAAGATTCAGTATTTCCCGATTCGGGAAATACTGAATCGGTATTGCCCATTGATTCCTATGGGCCTAGAAGCCCATAGGAATCAATGGGAAATACCGATTTGGTATTTACCAAATCGGTAAATACTGAATCCTGCAAGGGTGCAGGGGGTGTCACTTTGACACCCTCCAGCACCCCAAGTACAGGCTTGTGTGCCATGTGGCACACATATATGCCCTAAGGGCATGTCTGTCACATGGCATAGGTGTACATGCACAGATGTGCATGTACACCTGAAATCGGTATTTTACCACCCAATAGTTCAAGTTCAAGTTCAATAAACTTTATTCGGTTGTACGAATTGACAACCATAAAAGCATTTACACTACAGTTAAAAAAGAACATTTATACAATAGAGGTAAAATACAGTTATAATATAAACGAAAAGACAGCAACTATACAACAAGTCTTCAGAGAATATTGCGGAGTCCATTATAAAAAAGAGGTAATAACAATTCATATACTAATATTATTAACCTTCCATACTATTTCTAAATTTTACTGCCAATTTTAAAAAGCTGCATATATACAGAGTATGTTCACAGTTTAGCAGCTGAAGAAAGTGCAGTGCAGGGCGAAATTGTACAAAATTTAGTTTTTTCAAACAGGGTTTTAAATAAAGATTCCTTGGAACAGCATAAAAGGGACAAAAAAAAAGAAAGTGTGCCGAGTCTTGCGGAGACTTATCGTCGCAGCCGCAAGCCGGCAACACTTGTCCACGATGTGCTCCCCTTGGTACAGCCAACAAAAAATGAAACAAGTTAAACCTGAACCTGGTCAATAGAAAACGGTCATAACTGGACAATTGCCAGGATAGATAGGGTTCCATGAGCAAAGTGCTTTTTACTAGTACATGAGCACGAACACTTTCTTTTTTTAATTCACGTGATTCCCTATCTTGGATTCTAAAATCAATAAAAGCTTTCTTGACCGTTAAAACATCCTGTTTAGTAATCAAATCAGGGAATAGAAAAAGTTCAGGTCGACCTAGATCGGCAAAACACTTATAGAGGTACTTTAACCAGGGAACCTTCATCCTGTTATCCCATGTGAGAGTTTCTCTTAAAATAAGCTGGGTGAGTGGGATGTTATCATTTAACCAACAGTTCATCCAGCATAACATGGGATTAACAGCAATCTTGTCACTTACGAAGGAGACCCCCAGTTCCTCATGCACAGGGAAATTAGCCGTGCCCCTAGGGAGCCTTAGTACTTGTTTCAAAAAGTTATTTTCGACAGTCTGTAGGAGTTCCAAAGGGACATAACCCCAAATTTCGCTGCCATAACACGCTGTGGAAACACTTTTGGCTTTGTAAAGTTGGAGTAGGGCGGCAACTGGGCTATTGCCCACTTTCCTAGAAAAGTCCATTATTGCCGCATTTACCCTGGTGACCTCTCCCTTCTTTTTTACAATCACGGGACCCCAGTTTAATTGACTGTCAAAAAGGACCCCGAGATAGGAAAATGTATGTGTAGTGGGGATACATACTCCATTTACATTTAAGCGATTTACTTTTTTATTTCCCTGTCCGACCTTCATTATGTAAGATTTAGAGTTATTAATACTTAACTCTCTTGAGGTCATAAAAGAATGGAAGGAATCTAATAAGGTTTGAAGTCCATTTGCTGTTCTTGATAGGAGAACTGCGTCGTCCGCATATAAGAGGACTGGCAGCCCCCTACGGCCAATATACGGATAGTCCGTGTTAGTGCTTAAAAGGTGCTCTTCCAAATCATTGATGTATAAATTAAAAAGGAACGGTGCCAGAATGCAGCCTTGACGGACACCACGATGCACCCCAAAGTCTTTGGTCACATTTAAATCTTGGGTGAATCTAACATTTGCATTGGTGTCAGAGTGCATGTCATCTAGCAAATCGACTAGGTTCGGATCCACACCCATTTTTCGCATGACGTCCCAGAGCTTCCCCCGGCTCACGCAATCGAAAGCCGAGGAAAGATCCATGAACGCCATATGGATCGTTCCACTTCGAGCCTTAGTATACTTTGCGATAATGAGGTATAGATTTAGACATTGTGAAATTGTGGAGTGTCCCGGCCTGAATCCATACTGGATTGGAGATATTATTTTATTTTCTTCTGACCATCTGACCAATCTGTTCAATATTACTCCTCCCACCACTTTCACCACAGAGTTTATTAGAGATATTGGTCGATAGCAGGCAGGGCTACTACGGTCTCCTTTCTTAAAAATAGGCACAATCGTGGATACCCCCCAAGATTTTGGGCATCCACGTAACACAGCAGCATTAAGTACAGCTGTGAGAACTGGTGCCCAGAGTGTTATACATGATTTAAAAAGATCGGGGGGAAGACCGTCAGGTCCTGGTGCCTTGTTGTTCGAAAGGCCTTCTATGCCTTTTATAACCTCATCAATTGTAAAGAACAAGGATTTTTCTTTACTATCTTTTGAGCTGCATTGTACCTGCGGACCGTTACCTTTGAAAATGGAGCTGAAGTGGTTAATCCACTCTTCTTCTGGAATATTGGTGCCCGTACTAGAAATACTGGGGTGATCAAATAAAGGCTTGTTAATGATCTCCCAGAACTTTGAGCTGTTTTTTAATGTCTCTGGATCTAGCAAGGACTCCCATACGCTATTCTTTACAGCACGTTTACGGATGGTAAGAGACTTCTTATACTCAGCCCGTAAGACCCTGATGGTCGATGGATCTCTTGGTTTTGTTTTTAGGGCTTTCTTAAGCTCACGACTGGCCCTCGAACAGATGTTGTCAAACCATTTCGGATTATTGGATGAATTAACTGTCCTCTTAGCGGGTAACGTTAAAAATGACTCCACCTTTTTAGCTATCTCATTAAAAGACTTCAAAATTTGTAATGGTGCCGAAGCAGAAGATGTACATATTGTCAAATCATATTGGCATACATTGTTAATAGAGGAATAAAATTGTTTACAGTCCACCATTGACCATTTTAAGCGTCGCTTACCATTAATACATTTAGTAACTCCACAATCCTCTCGGGGGTTAAGTTTTTCAAATAAATTCACACCCATAGTAATACATATAGGATTATGGTCGCTGTAAATGCTTAAAATGATCGAAAAATCCCCAACAATATTAACAAGTTCTGCTGATAATAAAATATGATCTATAAATGAACCTGTTGCGTGACCTTTAAAAGTAGGGGTGGAAAATACAGTTTGTTCCTCGGCTAATGACATGGCAGTAAAGAGATTACATTCATTCATTAAGTCATTTAAGCGTGAACCCCTCCGCGAGTGATCAAAGTGAATTCCTTCCAGATTGTTACAGCCCAATTGACCAACAGGGCTCAGGCTAGGATTCCCACATAAATGTGTGTTAAAATCACCCGCTATTATCTTAAGGCGGGGTAGGGAATCGTCTTTGGCCCTTAGGAATTCAAGCAGCGACTCAATGTTGCAATCTCCGGTCTGACTCACTGCATTATAGAAATTGAACAAAACAACGCTTGTACTACCCCTCTTTAGTTTGACAACCTGAATATTATTATTGCCAGAGTAAAGTTCAGTTTTGATACATATAAGCGACAGGTTAACAAAAATTACCAAGCCCCCTTTGGCTCTGCCACTAGATGAGGGAACTGCCGAGATTATAAAACTCTGGTAACCGTCAATATGTATATTTTTTCCCACTACCCAGGTTTCTTGGAGGCATATAACGGGGTAATCTTTGACGAAGGATAACCAGTCTTTATTAGACAGTTTATCCTGCAATCCTGCTATATTCCAAGATAGTAAACCCTCCTTATATTTGTTTGGTTTATGTTGTATTGTGGCCACATTTTCACGTACAATTTGAGTAATAGATGTTAGGCCTGCGCAACAGCGCACCCGGTCTACCCCTGAGTTAGACGAAGTACAATCTAAAAGAGAGGCTGGCTTTATAACAATAGGTAAACCTGGTATGACAATTTGGTTCACAACACCTAGACCCCCAACCTTACCACCTTGTGGTTCTAACACTTGAGGAATGTCGCCTGAGTCTGTATCTTCGGAGATTCGGTCATTTGTGGGGGGGTTAGGATGTGTGACAGGTAGTCATTCCACCCCATCCAGCCCCCCCTCATCTGAGAAGATACCATACCTATTGGAGATGGGGATGTTAAAGTGATTGTTAAAGTGAGAAGGGTAATGTTGATCAGGAGGGGGTGGCCGTATTGGGTAAACCCTTCTATCCTGACTGTAGCCCCAGTTATTATTTGGTACAGTAAATCCCCAGCCATTTGTTGATTCTGGCCATATAGGCCTGGTGAAGGTATGAGAAGGCTTAGGGTAGGTCATACTCCGCTGTTTTTTACCAAAAAATTCCAAGGTGAGAGGGATAATAGTACCTCTTCTGCGCTGCGGTGGCAAAATATTAGGCAGGATGTTTGGAAGAACTGCAGAATTGGCAAAATTTATGATAATGCAATCACCTTTAAATTTTTTGGGGTTTTGGCCTATCCATGGGACCCTTCTGGCCGACTTAATATCCCCAGCTAGCTGTTGTTTCCCCCACGGGGCCAACTGCATGTTGCCTGATAACCAGTGCAGGGCCTTACTTGTTATTGCCGGGGGGGATTCTGATTGATCTGGGGCTAATGGGGGAACGTTAGCCAAGACCAGCACTAATGGGGCCGCGTCTTCCAGAAACTGAACAGAATCTTCTTCTGTACTAGGAGCAGGTATTATAGGCGGATTTGGGGGTGGTGTATCTCCTGGCGGTAGATGATGTGACACAGTAATTGAGGTTTGATCCTGTAAGTTTGTGTGGATGATATTTGAAGTAATACCTCCGTCAGATGGAGGACCAAAAACCTCTTTTACGGGTAAAACCAGGCTAGTAACTGTGTCTGATATATGAGACACAGCTTCAACTAACTTTTTTTGATCTACGCCTAATTTCTTTATATCTGCTGTTAGCTTATCCAATTTGGTCACTACTGGTTTGATTAAGATTTTCAATTTAGTGTCAATTAAATCAGCTAACCTAGATAATAACTCCTCGTCCGCACTATGCTTCTCGGATTCTTCAACTTTCCCCCTGCTTTTATCCCTACTTCTCACGGGTGACGCAGCCTTCTTCCTCCCTAAATGAGCTCCACCACGATGTGATTGAATTTTTCTACATTTTCTAATAGCACGTGGCGCTTGATCTTGAACTGGGGGGTCATTTTCATGATTTGACTGCTCACTTTCCTGCACAATTTCATCTTGTTCAGTATCAACAAGCTGGAGTTCCGAGTCATTAACCCGAACTATATCTTGCTCCTGAATAGTATGAGTGCTCTGGTTTGAGATACCGTTTTCTATGGTATCAGAGTCTAGAACTGCACTTCCCTCAGCCTGGGAGGGTATATCAATCCAGGGTGAGTCAAGTGATGGACTTAGGGGAGATAAGTTAGGGGACAGGCTAAGACCTAAAGATTCGCGCCTCTTATTGTTAATCTTTGAGACGACTTGAATCATATAATTTTCTATAGAGTTACCCCCCACCGCTTGATTCTTTTTAGCCATTCTTTGTAATTTAGTAATAATAACCAAATGTCAACAAAGTAATATTAGGTGACAATATGTCCAAGATGTAAAGCTAAAGTAAATAGTCTTACTGCAATCCAGGAAGATCGATGACAATAAGGGCAAAGTAACGTGTCCAGTCCAGTCTCAGCCTGTCTCGGACTGTCTAAGACTGTCCGCCCTTAGTCCGGGCTTTGTCCCGGGTGATATCCCGCACACGCGTCCCGCTAACGCGTAATTTGCCCGGTGCTTATGCCGACAGGTAATAGAGGGGGCGGAGTCACGGGAAGAGGCGGCAGGTGTGCTCGATGTCACACGCACAGCCTGCTGGGCCTCGCAGTCCCGTCCCCCTGCGCAGCAGCTCTCCCACACGGATGATAGTGCCCAACGGGGCTCCAGGCGCTGATCACAATGCCCAACGGGGCTCCAGGCGGTGATAACGATGCCCTACAGGGCTCCTTGCAGCAAACAGGCAGACAGGACAAAGTATCCTCTACGAGCGGCACCCGCGAAGCGGGTGCCGCGAGGAGTTTTCTATGGTCAGCAGGGGGCGGAGTCACGGGAAGAGGCGGCAGGTGTGCTCGATGTCACACGCACAGCCTGCTGGGCCTCGCAGTCCCGTCCCCCTGCGCAGCAGCTCTCCCACACGGATGATAGTGCCCAACGGGGCTCCAGGCGCTGATCACAATGCCCAACGGGGCTCCAGGCGGTGATAACGATGCCCTACAGGGCTCCTTGCAGCAAACAGGCAGACAGGACAAAGTATCCTCTACGAGCGGCACCCGCGAAGCGGGTGCCGCGAGGAGTTTTCTATGGTCAGCAGGGGGCGGAGTCACGGGAAGAGGCGGCAGGTGTGCTCGATGTCACACGCACAGCCTGCTGGGCCTCGCAGTCCCGTCCCCCTGCGCAGCAGCTCTCCCACACGGATGATAGTGCCCAACGGGGCTCCAGGCGCTGATCACAATGCCCAACGGGGCTCCAGGCGGTGATAACGATGCCCTACAGGGCTCCTTGCAGCAAACAGGCAGACAGGACAAAGTATCCTCTACGAGCGGCATATAGGATTGGGTGGTAAATACCGACTCCTAAAGGGCCTGTGGCACTCTGTGAAGTGCCACCTACATATTGATTTACAGAATCTGTAAATTTACCGATTCGGTATTTTACCGATTCTGTATATTTACCGAATCGGTAAATTTACTGATTCTGTAAATCAGATGCCCGCTACATCTCAGAAGCCAAATACCGGTCGGAAGCGGCCGAAATCAGCCGTTTCCGACCGGTATTAAAGCTCCTACATCTGGCCCTTGGTGATTTGCCCAGAATAACAGGATGTTTAGCATCATTGCCGAGGCTCAAACCCAGTTTCCCAGATTTGAGGTCGCCCGCTCTAGCCATTAGGTCAACTCCTCTCCCCAAGTTCTTCAAGTCACCATCCATTTCCCATCTAATCTGGTGTCAAAAACAATGCCCAGATATGAGACATTCTCTACACTTTCGATTTTCCTTTCCTCAATACTAGAATGTACTCTCTTTTTACTTCTTTTCCCAACAGACATGACAAAAGGCTTTGTTTTATTGACGTATAAATCCAGGTTCTTCATAAAAAGTAGGTAGACAGCTCAATTTCTTCCAATATGGGTGCCTGGCTATTTTCTGAGCCAGTGCCCTGGTGCAGAACACAATCATGTTATAGCCACGGATTAGCAAGTGGGAACGCCACACCATTGAAGATTTTGTGAACGTTAAAACCTCTTTATGTGTAACTATCGTACAATTGTAGGTGAGTACCTGGAAGACTTCTACTCGGTTGATAGACTAGTGTATTGATGAGATAGTGGAAGAAATTGGAGCAGAAACGTAATATATTTTGCATGGTTACTTGGTCAGGTGCAAATCCAATGAGGCTGTTTGATTGCAGCAGAAGGATGAAACAAGGCAAGCCATTGGCCCTCTACCCTAGGTCGATACATTGCTATATGACCAGCTTGAAGAATAAGTGGAAGGTCACAGATAACAAATGCAATCAGAGGTGCTGTCATGAGTAGGTGAGGACCCCTGAGTATCCTCGTGTAGAAAAACCTAGTGCTTTCATATAGCTACTACAAACAGATGTTCACACTGCACTCGAAGAGGACAGCTTGGTTGAGCATCTGGTCATTAGGACATAATTTCTAAGCATCTCGCTATCTTATCGACGAATCTCAAGTGGATCAATAATCCTCAGCTATCTTGTCTCATTCAAATGCAGCTAATCTGCATCTAACAAGAGGCCACTTCACCCCCACTTGTTGTCATGGAGTCAAAGAGTGTCCCTGGGTTGCCATGGAGTGTCACATCAGGGTCACACCTGTGTGTTAATGGGCCTGATTGTTATGCTTCCAGATACTATCATCTAATATAAAAATTAAACCACCAAAGAGGGACCCCATTCATTCTAGGGGGTCCCAAACAGGTGCAGTCCATAGGCTGTACTTGGGAGATCCAGGCTACCTGTTAGTTCCTGCCAGGCAGCAAACAGGTCACTCATAGCAAGTCAGTCTCTTTGGAATGCATCATGTTCCACACCTGCCAAAAAAGCAACTGCTGATGTGAAACCGCCATTACAACATTGGGAACCATTTCCCCACAAGCGCAACCATGCTTCCCTGAACCCTGCATATGCCCTACCCATGCATGTACGTGGTTAAGGCAGTGCGCGGTCCAGATGCATGGATGGGCAGGCACAGGAAGAGGAAGGATCGGGAGAGGATCTGGACTGGTAAGTGGGGATGGGTCTGGGTTAGTGGGGGTTTGGGGTCGTTTTCCGGGTGGGGTAGTTTTTAGGGCTCGATGGGTTGGGTTGTTTATAGGATAGGGGTGAATTTTAGGGCTCAGGGCAGGGGGGTGGGAGTAGTTGTAGGTCATAGGGATGGGGTCGGGTTGTTTATAGGGCAGAGGTCAGGGTTTTAGGCCTCAGACCACAGGAGGGTTAGGGTAATTTTAGGTTTTAGGGATGGGGGGAGTATTTAGGGCTCTGGTTGCTATAGGGCATTGGCCGGGGTGTTAGGGCTCAGGGCAAGGGGGTCTGGGTTGTTTTAGGTTTTAGGGGTGGGGTAATTTTTAGGGCTCAGGGGGGGTCTTGTTTTTTGTAGAGCAAGGGCCAGGATTTTAGGGCCCAGGGCAGAGGGGCTAGGGTGTGATCTTTACCACACATCCCTTTACCAATCGTGCCTTTACCACAAAATTGCGTGGTAAAGGCATGCGTGACAAAGGATTGCGTTGTTCAGATGCATTCGTTGTTTGGGCTGAGTTGTAGAGGCACACGTGGTTCGCCTCAGTCATACAACCCTCTCTGATCATTAGTACTGTATCCCCCAGCAGGTCCAATTCTGCAGGCGATAAGATACGTCTCCTTTCCTTGGCCTCCAGAAAATCATTTACATCATTTTTTCCTACATAGTTTTCTCACAAGGAAGAGAGACTTTTTACAAGATTACATGGTTACACACTGATTTTATGCGGAGATGACATGTTGGAGGTCCTATTTAGTGACCATGCCAACACCCCAGCCAATTTAATTTTGGTTGCTTTTCCAATAATATTGAAAAATCTTCACCTGCAGAAAATCTGTTGCTGGCCCCTGCCAAAAATGAAGCCAATTGACCAAATAATCTCTTTATGGAGTCATGAGAACTAGGGATCGAAGACCTGCACCATTCGACTCAGCAGATCCTTGAGATTGAGAAGAGCTTTGACAGTGTCAGAACGATGCCATTTAATGCAATATTGGAAGGGTAGGGCAATTATTGACCTTCTGCCTAGAATACTATTGCTGTAGTAAATTCTAAAGTGTTCTGCTCTAGCTGTGACACAAAGTTGTGTTGAGCACTTAGACAGATAGGGCCCGATTCACAGACGAACTTAAGACTCAATCCTAAACTTACTACTATTTTGGTATTCAAAGAATGTACTTACTACTTTTGGTATTCACAGAAGTTAGGATTTTGTCTTTAGTTTGTCTGAAGACAAACTTAAGACAGACTTAAGTTAGGATTTTGTCTTAAGTCTGTCTTAAGACAAACTTAAGACAGACTTAAGACAGACTTAAGATAGACTTAAGTTAGGATTTTGTCTTAAGTCTGTCTTAAGTTTGTCTTAAGGCAAACTTAAGACAAAATCCTAACTTCTGTGAATACCAAAAGTAGTACGTTCATTCTGTGAATGCCAAAAGTAGTAAGTGCATTCTGTGAATACCAAAATAGTAGTAAGTTTAAGATTGAGTCTTAAGTTCATTCTGTGAATCGGGCCCGTAGCATTCTATACTTTTGACAAAAGTGAGGCACATCTAAATGCCCTTTTACTTGGTACAAGCTACTAAATTGAAATTCCTTCCTGTGAAGCAGAACATGGGACTAATGACTTTAACCACACTGTTTATTCATAATTAAGACTCCCAGTTACTGATTTCTTTTTACATATAAGTACAGACAGAAATCATCAAGTTTCCCGTCTGCATATATTTTTAAAAGTAGAAAAATACAAACATTTGTGTATATTTTCATTGATTCGCCATGCTGTTATTCATTGATTCAATATGATTAGCTGTACGGATAGACAGCATTGGGGGTTAAAAAAAAAGGTATGGGATTACTCTATAAGACTGCATGTCTCAATATAAGACTGTGCTATAATGCTAATATTTTCATGTGGGCTCTATTTTTTATTATCCTTGCTTCGTAATAAGCTATACCTGGTAGGCAGCTAAGTATGAGTTTACATTTATCCGAAAAATAAGTGCATAAATATACAAAAAGCAACTTTATTTATTCCCAAAACAAAAAATAAATATGGATACATACATTCAGGATGTCCAAAAAATTAACATGGATAGATACAGATGGAAATGTTAAAAAAATAAATACCATAAAACCGGGAGCCCTATTCATAATGCAGATTTAAACCAGCTATTTTTTTTAAAGTGAGAAGTAGTATGCGTAATTAGAATTTACTTTGTACTTAAACCTTCAATGGGTAAAATTTTTAGAGTCCCCACCTGTGCTAAGAATGTTTTTTTTCCACTTCTGATTCATCAGATTATCCATCCTCTCTGCCACCTAATACCACAGAAATGTTAGAATCCAGAAATATGAACATGTTGGTAGAGAAGAGTTTTTAATCTTCCTTTGTAGGGCAAAGGAATATATTTGTGAGAAAGACAGAAATTATTTAAACATAAATCTCAACTTCAATATAGTCTTGTGCTCAAGGCAGTGATCAGGTACTCTAAATGAATTTCACTTAGTAACTTTTTATTGTGCATCTCTCTTTATCCTTTGAGTACCTTTGTATCTCCCTGCACGATAGACTAATGGCTTTAAGATAAAATTTACTATTAGTGAAATCTAAGGAAATAACATTAACATGTGTAAATATATTTAGCATTATCTACACAAAAACGTCTCTGTAAGTATGCTTTATAAATGACTACATTCTTGTATAGTTAATTCTTACATATATTAAATAAATAACATTATTGGCCAAACTATTTTATTTATTCGTGCAAAAAAAACTCTATGATGCATGACAAGATTATTAAAAAAAAGACATATTTTCGTTGAGTTGAAATCAAGCTCAGCTGTGTATAAAAAAAAACCTTTCAAAAGGCCTATCCTATCAATTGCTGTGTCTGTAGAATACTGCACGTACAGTAGAACTCTTGGTAAACTTTATCTTGCATTTTAATACTTACTGTGGAACTGCCTGCTGCTTTGCAGAACAATACTGTGCATATATCTGGCTGCACACACATAAAAAATGACTATACTATTTTCCTAGACTGTTAAATACTTTGGGGCAGATTCACAAACCCCTTGCAACACATTTATGCCGCCGTTGCATCAATTCTGTGACGCAGTGTGGCATAAACCATGCGCCACGTTGCGCCTTATTTACAACGTTTTGTACACAAACTGGGTAACCCAATATACCCTTGAGGGCTTGGGCAGTATAATTGTTAAGGTAAGGTGTGCCTTCAAGGGATTGTTTGGAAACAGAAATACTAAACAAATTATTTATAAAAAGATGAATCTTAGGCCCTAATCTAATTGGCCCAAACAACAAAATTGACAATCACTATATAAATTTGCAGTGACTTTTTGTTTCAAATAAAGCAAAAAAAAGTATTTTGTAATGTTTAACAGATAAACAAAGAAGAAGAGAGCACAGAAACCGGTATATATAAAAAATATTTCTTTATAGTTATATTTTCAAAGGGGGTACTAAAGTGTATATAAACAATGTAACAAGAAGGGAAACAATAAACAATATTGACACCTTCACTGTAACATTATGTGACGCCTTTCTTTCTTTGTTAAAATTAAATGCACACAAATGATGAAAGAATGATTTGTGTGTATTTAATTTCCTCGGAAGCTTGTTTCCGGTCCAGGGAAGACATGGCTTGGCAATTCGGGCTGGACTGTTCCCATGAGGCACAGGGTCAGACTGATTTGCATATAGCCATGTCTGAACTGGGGTGGCAGAGTGGGCTAAAGAACGGTGATGGATTAAACCCAGATCTTTTGACTGGGTGTGAGTGTTTGATTGATTCAGATGCTCCGTCCATCACCACTTCCTTTTGTACCGCTTTTGGCTGCCATAAGTGTGGCGGGGTATACTCAGACGTGAGTCCCTTGCTCATTTTGCCACTGGATTCAAGCAAGCCGGGCTGAAGACGGCTGGAATGCCAGAAACCGGTCCTCGGAAGCTTGTTTCCGGCCCAGGGAAGACAAGGCTTGGCAATTCGGGCTGGACTGTTCCCATGAGGCACAGGGTCAGACTGATTTGCATATAGCCATGTCTGAACTGGGGTGGCAGAGTGGGCTAAAGAACGGTGATGGATTAAACCCAGATCTTTTGACTGGGTGTGAGTGTTTGATTGATTCAGATGCTCCGTCCATCACCACCCCCTTTTGTACCGCTTTTGGCCGCCATAAGTGTGGCGGGGTATACTCAGACGTGAGTCCCTTGCTCACTTTGCCACTGGATTCAAGCAAGCCGGGCTGAAGACGGCTGGAATGCCAGAAACCAGTCCTCGGAAGCTTGTTTCCGGTCCAGGGAAGACATGGCTTGGCAATTCGGGCTGGACTGTTCCCATGAGGCACAGGGTCCGACTGATTTCCATATAGCCATGTCTGAACTGGGGTGGCAGAGTGGGCTAAAGAACGGTGATGGATTAAACCCAGATCTTTTGACTGGGTGTGAGTATTTGATTGATTCAGATGCTCCGTCCATCACCACCCCCTTCTGTACCGCATCTGTGCGCCACGGCACGCCACATTGTAAATGCGGCGCATCAGTGGTGGCGCAAAGGTGGTTTTGCATGTCGCAAGTGTTCTGGCGCATCCCTGCTTATTTGCAGAGAAGCGCCAGACCTTGTAAATCTGCCCCTTTGGCTTTTTCTGATTTAAAAATATTGCAAGCACATGGTCACCAATTTATATAGCACCACCTTCCAGATTTGTACTACATTTATGCCAGTCAAGGGAAATTTAAAAAACAAGATATTTGAAACACTAAACAGTAAATGCCTTGAACCTATTCCCATTAGTTTTCGAAATTGTAGGAACAGATATTTGAATTGTTTTATGTAAATAGTACGGATGTTGCATATGAAAGTTATGTTATGACATAATTTATTTGTAGAGTACTCCTATGCAGATGCCTCTTGGTGCTTTAGGAAGACACAACCTTAAGACCTATCAGTGACTGGGGAAGAAAATAGAAAAAGCTCTGCGGGCGGCGTCTAATACAGAGCACCTTTGTATCTGCTCAAGGACTCACAGGGAAAGAGACGTCAGTGTTTAATTTGTGTAATAATGAGTGATGGCTCCCAAAGCTCTTCTCAGAAGCCTGTGGCTAATGCAATTAAATGTTGGCATGTCCATTACCAAGGCTGCGTAGCCTGGAATCCACCTCATGCCTCTTTAATCCACTACCAGACAATCCTTGCCGCTTGCAGTCTGCCTCAGCCTTAAAGGGTCCTGATTTCTGGATGTATGACAGGTTTTCCGCTTTGTTTGTTTGTTCCTCTTTTCTCTTAGTAATTGTCTGTTGCAGAAAAATACATGCCAGTCCCAAATAATGAGTTCCTGTGCCCCCCATCGACAACCACCAGTTCAAATTAGGTGACTGGATACACTCTCAGGTGATTAGTGTGCTATATGCTACAAATCAACATAACATAACATAACAAACTAAGCACTGGGTTGTGCAGTTTGGCCGCTGATATTAAAAGTGAAGGATCCTTCCTTGCCCAGAAGCATACATCAACTGCTGCCACAAACTCCGCTCGGCCCCCACCAACACTCTAAGCTCGCTGTTATGGCAAGACATCCAAAATAGGGATAAATCTCAGGCAAGATCCTACCTGAAGACTGCTCTGGTGGCCACTAATCTAACTGCGATTTGGGACATGCAACTCGGGCACAACTCATTTAAAAAACTAGTCTGGAAAACCGTTAAAACACTATCCTTACTAGAGGACAAGGCCACATTCGCTAAAAGAAACCATGCCTGGATGTCTTTAAACTCTTATAAAACGCTGATACCACAACCCTACTTCAGCCAGGGTTATCCTAAGACAATAAAACTGAAGTTCTTGAAACACAGACTAGGGGTTCTGCCCAGCGGAGAGTATCTTCCACCATGGCTCAGGAGAAACGTCCACGAAGTCTGTCCTTTTTGCAAAACAGACAAGGGCGATATACTTCATCTGACCTGCCTTTGCGAAGAGCTACGGCCAGCCCGTCAACAGCTCTTAAAGGCCCAGCTTAAGCAGCTAGGAACTTGCACAAGAAGGCAAGCGGTTCTCGCCTGCCTGAACCCTTCGAACACGCAACTGAATTGCAGATACGTTAAGTTCCTTGCAATGATCGAGCAAAAATTGTCATAGATAACATGTAGGCGGCCTACAGGACTCACAGGAATACGCTGCCCCGCCTTAAAGACAACTGCTCCTTGCTAATCAGACTGGGTTTTTCTGTGTACGCTTTTTAACGACGAGAATAATGCACAAATCTTAATGACTTTTTAATGTATATATTATTTTACTTTTTTCTTATGTTTACTGATTGTAATACGCTTTGCACTGGTTTTAATTAACTATGCATAATAAACTTACTTACTTACTTACTTACAGAAGCATATGTCTCAGCGTTTGCACATTCTGGGGCAAGGACAGCACTCTAGTCCTTTAGTAGAGGGAGGAGGTGTGGCCTAACAGCGAGAGCTGCTGACTTTGGAACTGGGGAACCAGGTTCGAATATCGGCCTCAGCACAACATCCTGTGATTCTATGCAAATCGCTTAATCTCCACATGCCTAGAGAAAAGTGGGTAATGTAATCTAGTTCCCTTGTAAAGCACTCCCATGTCCTTGGGCCAAGTTTGAGCAATATAAAATTGGGAAAAAAATGTGATCTGAGTAGGTTGCTGTTTTGAAAATTAGGTATAGTGACATGTGGGTGTAAAGAGATCAGCGTAAACCTCAGACTAGGAATATCATTGGTGGATATTGACCGTCTAGGAGCCAATTAAAATGCAGCATTTTATATTTACAGCTGCCTCATACTATAACCTTATAGCCCACAGTAGTGGGCTATACCGGCAATTAAAGGCCCGCTCCAGCGTTAACAAGGGAGTGGGACTTTAATAGCCGGTATAGCCCAGCTAAGAAGGGCTATAAGTAGTAGTGAAGTAGTGTGGCTCACTGGTTAGAGGCGGCGGACCCGAGAGCAGAGGACGGCCCGGGACCAGGGTTCGATTCCCGGCGCGGCAGGTTTCTGGACCAGGGTCAGCGGACTCGATAATTCTCTCGCCTCGGTGCCCACTCTGATCAGCGATCACACTCGGCAACTCTGGGCATTAGCTTGCCTCATCTTCACTAACGGCCCCACCAGACCGCCGGGGATGCCTGGTCTCACCCTGGAGATACCCATTAAGGGACCATCTCTCAGGGAGGCCAGGAAGGGTTTCGCAGCGGTCGAAGCGCCTTGGGACCCTCCGGGTAAGTAGTGCGCTATATAAATGCCTATACATTTACATTTACATAAGGCTATTAGAACATTCTGCCACAAGAGGGCAGAATGTTCTCAGAAATTAAACTAAGGCCTCTTGTGGCCGAGGTGATTCGAGAGGCCTTTGTTTAAACAACATGGTAATGTTGCTCCGCAGGCCTTTATCGGCCCGTAGAGGCATCAGCCTGTAGAAGCATGGAGCACTCCATTGTCTACAATGTAGTGCTCCACATTCCAATGTTCTAATATAGCCTTATAGCCCGCTGTAGCAGGCTATACTGGCTATGAAGGGCCTGCTACAGCATTAAAGGCCTGAGCCAAAAGCAAGGGACTTTAACAAGGAAGCAGGACTTTAATAGCCGGTATAGCCCAGCTACTAAGGGCTAAAAGGCTATTAAAACATTTTGCCACTAGAGGGCAGAATGTTCTAACAAATTAAACAAAGGCTTTAGGAAGCGTGAAGGGATTGAAATCCCCTCAGGCTCCCTGAAGCCTTTGTTCACAGTCACAGCTGTGAACAAAGAAGCATTGGAATGTTGGAGCTCCGGGCTTATACCCGCCATTTTAAGCCCAGAGGTATTCCATTGTTTTCAATGGCGCTTCCAACATTTCAATGTTCTAATATAGCCTTATAGCCTGCCATTATAACATTCTGCCACTAGAGTGCAGAATATGTTAACAAATAAAACAAAGGCGAGAGGCCTTTGTAAGACATTGGAATGTTGCTCTGCAGGCCTTTACCGGCTGTAGAAGCAGGGAAGACTCCATTGTCTACAATGGAGCTCCCAACATTCCAATGTTCTAATATTGTAGAATGCACAGTGTGCGATTCACCCTAGATGGATGTTTTAAAATGTAGTAGTCTTTTACACCTCCGGCCTGTAAGAGGACAGTAAGACAGCTCAGTGGACTAGGCGCCAGCTCATTAACCCCTTCGATGCTGATGACGAGCTCAGCTCGTCATCAGCCACGGGGGGCGTGTGCGGATGACGAGCTGAGCTCGTCATGTAACGCGGCTCTTGTAAAAATCTGCGCAGCGCAAAAATGACCGCCGCAGCGATGCGGTTAACATTCAGCAGGTCTGGCACAGGCTTTCCTCCTTGTAAGGCTGGTAACATGAGTGCCAAAGAATCGGACAATAGCACCGATCGTTTAACAACATAAATAACATTTGGTTTGTGCCAAAGGATGATAATGCCAACAATGAGAAGAATAAAGCAATTATAATAGTAATGTTAATAATAATAATAGAAATGCAGAGACTTTCTGGCATGGCAGTGTATTTGAAAGCAGGTAAGTCAGGCCCACGTGACATGCCTTGGAGAAAATAAATTTCAGTGGCCTCCCTCTATTTACAGTCTGACCTGGCGACTCAATGGAGTGCCGATCTCATAGAGAATAAAAATAGATTTTCTCGTTTTTTACGGCCACAGGTGCGGGTCCACTCATTCGTTTATCCCTCCGAGGTCGTTGGCAGACAATAAACATTTGCTGTTCAGCTCCAAGATGCCCCAAGACGTGAAAGTGCACTTTACAAATGCAAGTTGTTTGTTTTGTCAAGAATCCATTCAAGAGGTTTCTGTTTACATGTGTCTGTATGGATCGGTTCACTTTTGAACTTGGAAAAGGGCATAACATGCCAATAGGTGGAACTTAAGCATAGTGCTACAGTAAAAAGTACGATTTTCGTTGACTGACAGCACATATTTTACATTTCTCCTGCTGATAAGTCACGCGAGGGCTGCAACGATGATGGTAGATAGGTCGGGTTTGAGGAAAAACGGAGGCTGCGCACACTGAGGAAAACAGACTATTCTAAAATTCTGCCTTCCTGAAGGGGCGTGGCTCTCTGACGTACCCCGAGCCATCCAAACACAACAGCAGTGTCGTCTTTGAGGGAGAAAGTGCAGGGGCAGCGTAATAACGGACCCGGAGTCTCTACATTTTATGATCACAATCTTATTTGCTGCGTTCATGAATTTAGTATGCTGATTTGTGGTCTTGTAAAATGTGTCAGTCAGGGTTATAGAGCCTGAAATCTTTCACGGTAGTGCGGTTGCCTCTGTAATGTTGTGGATATCCCTCCAAATAAGTGAACACGCTGTGGAGGTTATTAAGTATTTATTTATTTAATTAACAAGAGAGCACTGGGAACGTGTCCGGACCTCTCGGCTATCAGCGCTGAAATACGCCTCCAAAATGCCCCCCCCCCCGCTCTATGTCATCGCGTCTCATGCGACGAGTAGAGCGCAACACTACATATCTCCCTTTTTTATATAGCAATCACAAACCATAAAGTATCTCTCTCGGGTCACAGTTATTTCACTTCGCCCAGTTCATAGTCTCTGTATTTGGCCGGCCTTACTACTGTTCTGCCTACCCGCGTACGACTTACCAGAGTGGAGTCGAAACTCTCCGAGTTGCTCTCTGCCTGGCTCGCCAGTCTCCTTCCAGTTCCCTTAGGACTCTCTGTCTCCGTAGTCTCGCCAGTGTTCTCCTGATGTTCCCCTGCGATGGGATTGTCTCCTTCTTTGTGCTCATCTCCTCTTCCTTCTACTCCAGATTCTTCTTCTCCTCCGCACAGTAACTCGCTGCTAGTAGGTGAGCATTGGTTCTGTTGTGTCCTTGATCTTTCTTCACTGGCCCACTGCAATATCTTGTTGCATTTGGACATGCGATCTTGTGACCAGACATTTCCATCGCTAAGCAATGCTTCTCTGTGGCACATCTCCTTTACTTGCATGGGCAGGCTGTAATTGCTGTCCCCTTTCCTTCTCAACTGGGCAAGTTTGACTCTGACCCACTCTCCTCTTTCTAGCGAGGTCTCCTTCACATTGCGTCTCTTATTGTAGTGCTTGGTGTATATATTTTGTGCTCTCTCCAAGTTGTGCTGCACCACTGCTGGTGACCATTTACTTGTGACTGTCTTTTCCTTCCATGCCAGATTGTCCTTGGTGAAAGGGTCACGTCCTCTTAGGATTTGGAATGGACTGTACCCAGAGCCAGTGGGTGTAATTCGGTAGACCCACAGCATGCTCCGCACTTCCTTTTCCCAATTCTTGCCCATTGCTATGGCGGCTTGTATGGAACCCATTATGACACGATTAAACCTTTCGGCTACACCATTGCCTGCAGGGTGGTAAATGGATGTGTGTTTTATCTTGATTCCGTTTCGTTCCATGTATTTTTACCGGATCACTGACATAATATCGAGCCCTTTATTATCGAGTTACAAAAATATCGATGACAAAATATCGAGGGACAAAATATCGAGTTTCTATCTTCATACAGGTAAGTACAAAAATATTGACTCTAAAATATCGACTGTAAATAATATAGACTTTCAAAATATCGTTTTTTTTATATGTCTTTAAATTAAGTTAAAACTAATATAATAATAAATATATTTAATATAAACTTAGTTAAAATGATGTGTAATAAATGTAATATTAATAAATAATGTATGTAAATTACAAAAATATATAACAAAAATAATAAATATATATATATATAAATATATATTATTAACTAAACATATATAATATTTTTACCGTAGCATAGCAAAATGGTTAAAATTTATTGTAACAACTATAGTGAATTCAACAGTAGAAAAACGCAGGATAGCATAGGGGTAAAAAACTACTATTCCCACTCCAGTGGGTGCAACAGTAGGGAAAACGTTGGATAGCGTAGAGGTAAAAATTACTATTCCCACTCCTGTGGGCGCAACAGTAGGGAAAGAGATGGATAGCGTAGGGGTTAAGATTACTATTCCCACTCCAGTGGGTGCAACAGTAGGGAAAGCGTTGGATAGCGTAGGGGTAAAAATTACTATTCCCACTCCAGTGGGTGCAACAGTAGGGAAAGCGTTGGATAGCTTAGGGGTAAAAATTACTATTCCCACTCCAGTGAGTGTAACAGTAGGGAAAGCGCTGGATAGCGTAGCGGTAAAAATTACTATTCCCACTCCAAAGAGTGCAACAGTAGGGAAAACATTGGATAGCGGAGGGATTAAAATTACTATTCCCACTCCAGTGGGTGCAACAGTAGGGAAAGCGTTGGATAGCGTAGGGGTAAAAATTACTATTCCCACTCCAGCGGGTGCAACAGTAGGGAAAGCGTTGGATAGCGTAGGGGTTAAAATTACTATTCCCACTCCAGTTGGTGCAACAGTAGGGAAAGCATTGGATAGCGTAGGGGTAAAAATTACTATTCCCACTCCAGTGGGTGCAACAGTAGGGAAAGCGCTGGATGGCGTAGAGGTAAAAATTACTATTCCCACTCCAAAGAGTGTAACAGTAGGGAAAGCTCTGGATAGCATAGGGGTAAAAATTACTATTCCCACTCCAAAGAGTGCAACAGTAGGGAAAACATTGGATAGCGTAAGGGTTAAAATTACTATTCCCACTCCAGTGGGTGCAACAGTAGGGAAAGCGCTGGATAGCGTAGAGGTAAAAATTACAATTCCCACTCCAAAGAGTGTAACAGTAGGGAAAGCTCTGGATAGCTTAGGGGTAAAAATTACTATTCCCACTCCAAAGAGTGCAACAGTAGGGAAAACATTGGATAGCGTAAGGGTTAAAATTACTATTCCCACTCCAGTGGGTGCAACAGTAGAGAAAGCGCTGGATAGCGTAGAGGTAAAAATTACTATTCCCACTCCAAAGAGTGTAACAGTAGGGAAAGCTCTGGATAGCTTAGGGGTAAAAATTACTATTCCCACTCCAAAGAGTGCAACAGTAGGGAAAACATTGGATAGCGTAAGGGTTAAAATTACTATTCCCACTCCAGTGGGTGCAACAGTAGAGAAAGCGCTGGATAGCGTAGAGGTAAAAATTACTATTCCCACTCCAAAGAGTGTAACAGTAGGGAAAGCTCTGGATAGCTTAGGGGTAAAAATTACTATTCCCACTCCAAAGAGTGCAACAGTAGGGAAAACATTGGATAGCGTAAGGGTTAAAATTACTATTCCCACTCCAGTGGGTGCAACAGTAGGGAAAGCGTTGGATAGCGTAGGGGTAAAAATTACTATTCCCACTCCAGTGGGTGCAACAGTAGGGAAAGCGTTGGATGGCGTAGGGGTTAAAATTACTATTCCCACTCCAGTGGGTGCAACAGTAGGAAAAGCGCTGGATAGCGTAGGGGTTAAAATGACAATTAATTAATTAACAATTAACAATTTTAATTAATTTACATAATTAATTAATTATTATTAAATTACTTCCCACCCTGTCCCCCTATAAACTCACAACCCACTACAGAAAATAATTTACTAAATATTAATTATTTATCAATTAAATATTTATAATTAATTCCCAATTATATTTTAATTAATTACCAATTAATAATTAATTAACACATATTATTAATTTACATAATTAATTAATTATTATTAAATTACTTTCCACCCTATCCCCCTATAAACCCACAACCCGCTACAGAAAATAATTTACTAAATATTAATTATTTATCAATTAAATATTTATAATTAATTACCAATTATATTTTAATTAATTACCAATTAATAATTAATTACCAATTATTAATAATTTACATAATTAATTATGTATTATTAAATTACTTCCCACCCTATCCCCCTATAAACCCACAACCCCCTACAGAAAATAATTTACTAAATATTAATTATTTATCAAATAAATATTTATAATTAATTACCAATTATATTTTAATTAATTAACAATTATTATTAATTTACATAATTAATTAATTATAATAAAATTACTTCCCACCCTATTCCCCTATAAACCCACAACCCGCTACAGAAAATAATGTACTAAAAATTAATTATTAATCAATTATTATTTTTTACCAATTATATTTTAATTATTTACCAATGAATAATTAATTAACAATTATTATTAATTTACATAATTAATTAATTATAATTAAATTACTTTCCACCCGATTCCCCTATAAACCCACAACCCGCTACAGATTTATATTACACAATTATTACAAAATAATAAAAACTACCTTATTTTCGATTTTTTTTGTCTATATTCTATCTAGTCGATATTATGTCTAGTCTATATTTTTGATTCGATATTTTGGCTATTAATATCGATATTACTCAATATTTTTGTAGTCTATATTATGTCTGGTCGATATTTTGGCTATAACAACAAAGAAGGAGTCCCCCTATATGAGAGGAGGATAGCAATTAGCCATATCCTACAGGAGATCTAGGTTAGCCATAAAAGGCCCCAACCCGTTTACCGGACAAAGCTTGTCCTTTGAGAAGACCCCTCACTCACCAACCTGGTTGGTGACATGCTTCATCATTGGGGTCCCACCCCATAGGCCGAATGCCCATAGGGTGTGCTACGACACCTGACTACAGTGGAGCGGGATATTGTATGTTTATATGTGCTTAAAACTACAGTGAAAGGGTATATTAAAAGGGGCCAGTACTACTCACTTCAAGACTTTATTCTTGAGCGTCTGAACCCCAATAAAAACAGATGTGGCACCTGTGCCTATTTAGGAAGGCTTTGGTGCTTTAAGAAGTGTAATGTATTAAAAATAGCGAAGTGTGCTATGTGAAAAAATTATAAAATAAAATAGGTCTACATGTTTCAACCATTTAAAAAGATTCTATGGTTTTCGTCAGGACCGTGAGTATTACACGGGGTGGTACGCACACGCTAAGGTGC
Source organism: Lissotriton vulgaris (assembly GCF_964263255.1). Classification (NCBI taxonomy): domain Eukaryota; kingdom Metazoa; phylum Chordata; class Amphibia; order Caudata; family Salamandridae; genus Lissotriton; species Lissotriton vulgaris. Next base: position 284,438 of record NW_028250138.1, read on the forward strand.
GCCCAGTCCACGTGCAATTTAAAGATCACAAAGATTGTGGTCTATTGTAAAAGGGTGTGTTTTGTCCTTGTTTCAGGAAAAAACCTGTAAGAAAGGAAAGAAAAAACGGGTGTTGGGATAGCGTACAAGGGAAACACATATACAAGGGTGTACAAATAACATAAAAGTGTGCCAAATGTGAACACCCTCGTAGGGTGGTTACCTATATTATTATTCATATAGGTTATGCTGATTCTGAATAGATTTCAGTAGCAATTATTGAGTAGCGCTTCAGTGGGTACCTTCCTGAGAAGTGAGTTCTGTGAGGTACTGGGTTATTTTAAGTTCTTGGTCGGAGTGATAAGTGATCGTTTTTATGTATTTACGGGCAGTATGTGAGTGAGTTTATCGAAAGTGACGGGAAACGGTTGGGATGTGATTGTTATCCGTCAGCTTTACATTACGCCAACTTGACTATATTGTGCGTACTAGTTTAATAACAGTAAATTGGCAGAAACAGAGACTATTCATGCAATGCTCACACTTGTCGTTGTCGCTTCACGGGCTTCGGATCTACCAAGACGGCTATTGTCCGTCACCTGCAGAGTTGAAAGTAAAGATATGCACAAGAGGAAAAATACATTGGTCCTAGTTGTCCTCTAACTCGTAAAGATGATGCAGGTATACCGTAAAAAATGGGGGGGCACCATTACAATTGCGGCAAATATGTACTCACTTTTAGGTATGCGATCATCAGGCGGTTAACCTACTTGGTAACTGCACTCAAAGCCCCGCTGAATGATCGTTGCCTCGACTATGCCGGTAAAGTAACCTGCTCGCCACTTCCTGGTTTGGGTGTGGCGTGATGTGTCACAACCTCAGTAGCCAACCGGAACGTGGTATTAGGGCGTGCCTATCTTCCGTTCCGATCACGAGGCTACAGTGGCGTGACGTGTAGCTAGTTGGTTACCATAGTAACCACGCTTTTATTTCTCATGCTAAAAGATACGTGCCCTCTCATCGCTGGAATGCTGATCCGGTCGATGCCGATCACGTGATTTATGATTCAGTGGCATGTGGGGTCTAGTAATCATGTGGAACATGTAATTAGCGCATAACATTGGAATCGCGTACACATGCTCGTTTGGTGGATGAATGGTTGAAAATGACAGGGCAGGAACATGTCAGGACTTTCCCCATTAGGGACAAAACAAAAATTAAAATTGAAAAGGCTTATAAGCAACAGAGGAAAAAGAGAGAAACCCATATTTCTTAAATGTACAGTGACATTTGAAGTAATTTGATCTCACATCACCGTGTGTCAGGGAATGTTATCGTTTAAACCAGTTTTATGCGTAGATAACCTGTACACCCATCTCTGTTCCTTTTCGAATAGGCGTTGATTCAGATTGGTTCCTGGTTTGATTTGTTCTATAATAGTCCATCGAATGTCATCCGGTGAGTGCCCTCTTGACAAATAATGTTCAGTCAGTTTGGTGTTGGCTTTCTTGCAGCGGATGTTGCTCCTATGCTCACCGATGCGTAGCTTGACCTTTCTGCTTGTCATCCCTATGTAGTGTAGGTCACAGGGACAGGTTATTCTGTACACTACGTTTTCACTATTACAGTTGGTTTGCCCCCTGATTATCCAAGTTTTGTTGGGTTCTAGTTGTAAAGTCTTAGTGTTGTGAGTGAAAGGGCACACGCTGCAGTTCCCACATTTGTAGTGGCCTGTCACTTTTGGCAAACCCCATGTATATTGATCACTGTTCCTTGCTCTCGTATTTCTTGTTTAGGTCGGGTATTGACTACTGCATCCTTGATACTGTTATGTTATGTTATGTTATAATGGCTTTTGTAGAGCGCACGGCTACTCAAAAAGAGTGTCCCGGCGCTTTTTAAAAAAGGAGGGCTGCGGTCTACTAACATAACACATTAAAAGAGAAAATATCACAGATAAAAAAGAACAGAACAAGCAAAAGGCCTACTGGGTGAACAGCCAGGTTTTGAGGCCTTTTCTAAAAGCTAGTAAGCTGGTAGCTCCCCGAAGTATAAGAGGCAGAGAATTCCAAAGCTGTGGCGCCAGTAGTCCAAAGGAGCGACCTCCCAGGCGCGCTCTCTTCACTCGTGGCACAGTCGCTAAAAACAGGGATTCTGACCTCAGAGAACGAGCCGGCCGGTAGAAGGCAAGTCTCTTTTGGAGGTACTTAGCTCCCGTCGCATGAAGGGCCTTGTATGTCAAGGTCAAAGCCTTAAAGGCAATCCGCTTGCGGATTGGGAGCCAATGCAGGGCCTGCAGTAAGCCCGCTGCACTAGCACGTCTGTTCAGGCCAAAAATCGCTCTCGCCGCCGCATTCTGCACAACTTGGAGCCGCTGTAGCAGGTACTCTGGCAGACCCAGGTACAGAACGTTTGAATAATCTAACCTAGAGCCTATCAGGGCCTGCACAGTCAGCTTCCTGTGCTCCTCCGACAAGAGGGGAAGAAACCTCCGCAGCATCCTAAGGAGGCCGAAGCAGGTGCCCGACAACCCCAGGATGTGGGACTTCATAGTCAACCCCTTGTCCATCTTGACCCCCAAGTTCTTAGCCATTTGGGATGAACAAGTGGGGGGGAACATACCAGTAGGCCACCATGCCTGCCAGTCTGGCTCCATGTCACACCCAAAGAAGAGTACCTCGGACTTATCGGAATTGCACTTGAGGCTGTTCAGTTGGAACCATTGGAACACAGCCCCAAGGCAATCCCGGATACTCTCCCCATCAAAGTCTCCTCCTCTCTTGCACGAGAAGAGGAGCTGGGTGTCGTCTGCATAGGATACGATCTGGGCCCCAAACGACTCCGCCAACGCCGCCAAAGGGGTCATGAAGATATTAAAGAGGGTCGGACTCAAAATAGAGCCCTGAGGGACCCCCACTCCCAGAGGCGGCATCACGGCGGAATCTGGCGAGGCCCAGACCGTTTGCCGGCGGCCGGCTAGAAAGGACAAAAACCAGCTGAGCACCGTCCCCCGTAGTCCAATCTCACTGAGTCTTGTGAGCAGGCCATCATGGGGGACGGTGTCGAAGGCCGCCGACAAATCCAGCATCACCAGCATGGCTTTACCCCCAGTGTCCAGAACCCCTTTGATGGTTTCTGAGACCTCGAGGAGCGCAGTCTCCGTGCTGAGATTTGGGCGAAAGCCCGACTGGGTGGCATGGAGAATCTCATTCGTCTCTAAAAAATTGGACAGCACCGTCTGCACGTGCTTTTCTACAATTTTCGTGAGAGCAGGCAGCAGGGAGATAGGCCGGTAGTTGACTGGGGCCTTAGGGTCCAGACCAGGCTTCTTGAGCAGCGGGATGACCATTGCCTGCTTCCAAGCCTGCGGAACCAATCCCTGGCTCAGCAAGAGATTCAGTAGCGGGTTAGCCAGCGGATTAATCACCTCGGCCAATTTCGCCAGAATTTTAGCAGGGCACGGGTCCAAGGGCGAACCCGATTTCAAGTTGCCCATAAGTGCTAAAGAGGCGGGCGCAGATATAGGTGGGAACACGCCCAGCGTCAAACCTGGCGAGGCCGGGGGCGATCGGTTGACCTCAGAATTAATCAGCCCCGCGGGTACAGCCGATGGAAAATAATCCGGTATGAGTTGGATCTTGCTAGTAAAAAAACTAGCCAGATCAGAGGCCCAGGAATCAGAGGGCCTCTCCTCAGAGATGTTAGACCGTGGAGATATAAATTCTCTAACTATAGAGAAAATCTCCTTGCAGGAGTTGGAGGCAGCTTCTATCCTCCCTGCCAGGTAGGCCTTCTTGCCAAGGCGAATGTCCCGGTGATAGTCTTTAATCGCACTCTTATAAGTCAGCTTAGCCTCCGGGTCATATTTTACCCGCCAAGCTCTTTCGGTCACCTTGCACTGCTGCCGCTTAGCCGACAGTGCAGCGGTGAACCAGGGGGCGGAAACCCGTTTTGGAGTAAGACGGGGGCCAGTTCCGGGGCAAGATCGTTAAGCCTGTCTGAGAGCCACGCCTGCAAGGACTCCAGATCCTTCGATAGGTCGCCCGAGAGGGGGCAGGGATGATCCAGGGCAGCATGAGCCAGCATCTCAGGGGTCACTCGATGGTAAGCCCTATGGGTTCGACCATGCTGCTGTGGAGCGGCAACAGCCGATTTAACTGTGCCTTTGATTGAAAATTTAACGAGCAAATGGTCTGACCATAGTACCGGAATAATCTCTAGCGCCTCAAGGGGCGATGTCGAGAAAACCTGGTCGAGAGTGTGCCCCTTGTCATGCGTCGGCCCCTGCAGATAGGGGAGCAATCCCAGCGGTGCCATGGCCTCTGAGATTTTAATAGTGGCCGCGTCAGATGGATCATCCATCCGAAAGTTGAAATCCCCGGCTATGATGCAGTGTTCTGCTTTCAGGGCCAGTCCCAATAAGACGGAGTCAAGGTCTTCAAAGAACGTTCCGGGTGGACCGGGCGGTCTATAGACCAATAATCCCTTGACTGATTGATGCGGAGCCAAAGCGATAGAGAAAGCAAGGGACTCCGAGCCACGAATGTCCTCCACTGGCAAGATAGTACAAGCCGTGCCTTTCTTCACCACCAGTGCCACTCCACCGCCCCTTCCCTTAGCTCTGTCCTTCCTGTAGATGTTATAATCAGGCGGGATTGCCATGGCCACGTCTGGGTTCGAGAGTTCTCCCCACCATGTCTCGGTAAGCATAAGACACAGTGGTTTAGCCGTGTCAAGAAGCTCAAAGATGTCTTGTGCATGTCTGCACGCCGATCTGGTGTTTAGTAGCATGCAGAGATATCCCACACTGGCGGTGTTACTGCCAGAGGAAAATGGCAGAGCTCGGGTGGGGCGCCAGCCGCAACCAGAGCAGATGGACTTACCATGGTGACGGCCCGGAAAGACAATGCAGCAGCCACTGACAGCAGTGGAGAGAGCACAAAGCTCCCCAGAAGTATAACGCTGCACGAGTGATCCAAAAGGACACATGCTGGGTATCCGAGCCCCCCTGTCGCCCCGAGCGCCTCCGGGACGCTGACTGGGCGCAGACGGGCAGGACTCTGGCAAGACTCCGGCAAGCGACGGCGTCCTAGCTGTGCGTTCCCGCTGCGCGGGAGAGAGCGACTTTAAATAGGCGCCGGAATGGAGGGAGGAGCGCATGGACGCTCCAAGATGGCGCCCGCCGAAAAAGCCTGGTCCCAAGCCAAGATGGCGCTGGTCGCCGATCACCAGACGATCCCCGGACCACCCACAGAACCCGGGCCCACCAAAACGGTGGTGAGTATTCCAGAAATTAAATGCAGGTATGAGGGGGGGGAGAGCCCAACCAGTGCACAGTTAAAATACAAAGACAAATAAAAACGAATAGAAAACGCGCAAAATACTGCAACTAATGAGGTTAAAAATATGCAGCGCTTACAAACCGCAGCGCGGTAATGCGGCACCTTTTCAAGGCTGACCGCTGTCTAAAAGTGCCTTAAATAGGCGCCGGAATGGAGGGAGGAGCGCATGGACGCTCCAAGATGGCGCCCGCCGAAAAAGCCTGGTCCCAAGCCAAGATGGCGCTGGTCGCCGATCACCAGACGATCCCCGGACCACCCACAGAACCCGGGCCCACCAAACCAGTGGTGAGTATTCCAGAAATTAAATGCAGGTATGAGGGGGGCGAGAGCCCAACCAGTGCACAGTTAAAATACAAAGACAAATAAAAACGAATAGAAAACGCGCAAAATACTGCAACTAATGAGGTTAAAAATATGCAGCGCTTACAAACCGCAGCGCGGTAATGCGGCACCTTTTCAAGGCTGACCGCTGTCTAAAAGTGCCTTAAATAGGCGCCGGAATGTAGGGAGGAGCGCATGGACGCTCCAAGATGGCGCCCGCCGAAAAAGCCTGGTCCCAAGCCAAGATGGCGCTGGTCGCCGATCACCAGACGATCCCCGGACCACCCACAGAACCCGGGCCCACCAAAACGGTGGTGAGTATTCCAGAAATTAAATGCAGGTATGAGGGGGGGAGAGCCCAACCAGTGCACAGTTAAAATACAAAGACAGATAAAAACGAATAGAAAACGCGCAAAATACTGCAACTAATGAGGTTAAAAATATGCAGCGCTTACAAACCGCAGCGCGGTAATGCAGCACCTTTTCAAGGCTGACCGCTGTCTAAAAGTGCCTTAAATAGGCGCCGGAATGGAGGGAGGAGCGCATGGACGCTCCAAGATGGCGCCCGCCGAAAAAGCCTGGTCCCAAGCCAAGATGGCGCTGGTCGCCGATCACCAGACGATCCCCGGACCACCCACAGAACCCGGGCCCACCAAAACGGTGGTGAGTATTCCAGAAATTAAATGCAGGTATGAGGGGGGGGAGAGCCCAACCAGTGCACAGTTAAAATACAAAGACAAATAAAAACGAATAGAAAACGCGCAAAATACTGCAACTAATGAGGTTAAAAATATGCAGCGCTTACAAACCGCAGCGCGGTAATGCAGCACCTTTTCAAACGCTGCACGCTCGTTTATATGAAAACAGCGGTTTTTCCCACCTTAGGTTTCCTGTGTTCAGGATACTCCAATGTTTCCCTATTATTTTGGTGACTGTGTTGGAGATTGTGTTATATGTCGTAACACAGGTCAGCGGTGGCTCCTCCGTTTCTCTGGTTTGATTCTCCAGGAGGACAGTTCTCGGCTGATTGCGGGCGCGTTTTTGGCTTTTATTCAGTATTTTTTCTGGATAACCACGATCTCTTAGTTTGATGGTGAGGTCTTGTGCCTGTTTTTTATACTCAGCCAGTTCGCTGCAATTCGTGCGAAGGCGCAGGTATTGACCGTAGGGCAGGTTCTCTCGCAACGGTCTAGGGTGAAAGCTTTCGAACCGTAGCAGGTTGTTTTTAGCAGTGGGTTTGTGGTGGGTGACAGTTGTTAGCTTGCCGTTTTCTTTTGTGATTGTTAGGTCTAAAAAGACCAGGGTTTTGGGATCTTTTACATACGTGAACTTCAGATGGTTGTCACATGTATTAATCCAATTGAAAAAAGACACTAAAGCTTCTTCAGTGCCGTTCCAGATCGTGAGCACATCATCAATATACCGCCTCCATAGCAGGATGTTAGAGCTATAGGGGTTCGTATCGCTGAGGATGTACTTCTCTTCAAAATCGTGGACATATAGGCCCGCCACACTCGGTGCAAACGTACTGCCCATCGATGTTCCCCCGATCTGTAGGTATATCTGGTCCTCATATTCAAAATAGTTCCTCTTGAGCGCCAGCCTTGCACATTCCAAAATGAACTCCCTGGGGGTTCTTGACGTCCAATTTTCTTTTTCCAGAGCTTTTTTAAGGACCTCCAGTGTGGCATCCTGAGGAATGCTTGTATACAAGCTCTCAATATCGAAACTGACTAGGATGGTATCTTCATCTATCGTCAGTGTGTCCAGCAGTTGTAGGACGCTTTTGGTGTCCTGTAGGTATGTTCTGGTTTTTTGCACTAAACCTTTGAAGAATACGTCACAAAACCGTGATAGTGGTTCCAATAGGGAACCAATACCAGAGACAATTGGCCTGCCTGGAGGGGGTATCTTGTTTTTATGCATCTTTGGGATCGTGTAAAAGTAAGGTACCTTTCCCTCACTTTTACACAGAAAATCCGCCTCCTGTTTGGATATATAGCCTTCAGACTCTCCGTACTCCACCAGTGAAGTGATCTCCCTTCTTAGGTCTTCTGTAGGGTCAACCGGTAATCTTCGGTAGTTGTTGTGGTCTGCCAATAGTCTTAGACATTCTGTTTGGTATGATGATTTGTCTAACACGACTATCCCTCTGCCTTTATCCGCGGGTTTGATAACAATTGAGTTATCGTTTTGTAGTTTATTCATGGCAATCCTTTCCTGATGTGTGAGGTTCATAAATGCTTTCTTTGGAGTTGCGTTTTCCACGTCATTAAAGACCGCTTGTTCGAATGTAGATACTTCTACTGGGATCATGTGTGGTGGAGGCATGAAGTTGGAATCGTTCCGTAGGCCAGTCTCATTTGTCTCTTGACTTATTTCAGTGTCGGCTCTTTTCTCAAAAAAGGCTTTTAGTCTTAATTTCCTGAAAAAGGAAGCTAGTTCGCACTGCAATTTGAACTTATCTAAGTTCGCCGTTGGTACAAAACCTAGACCTTTATTCAAGACCGACATCTCATGGGTGCTGAGGGGTCTAGGTGATAGGTTGGTGACTAGGTTTTCCGATTGCTCGTTCCGCTTGTTGGGGTTTGTTACGGGTTTGGTTTGTGCTCTCGTCCTCTTGTGCCCAGTGTACTTGGTTGCCCTGATTGCTGTTTTTCCTTTTTCCCCTTCCTCTCCCGCCCCGGTGTAAAAAAGGCGGTCTGTAGGGGTTTGGTGGATAAAACGGTTGCTGGAAAGGCGGTTGCCACCCATACATTGGGAAGTTTTGAGGGTGGTTATATGGGTCTGGGAAGGCCTGCATGGGCATAGGATTGAAAGAGGGACAATTGCCCCTTCCTCTTCCGCTTCCCCTGCCTCTCTGTTTGTTGTTTCCACCATTTGAATTACCACTTGAATTGGAGGTATTGCTTGATGCGTTGCTTGAGGCATCAGAGTTATCATCACTTTTGGATGGTGGTTTGAATTTTGGATCCGAATACGGATATGCTTTCACCATTGAGAACCTCTTCAGATCTTTTTGGAATTTCAACACTTTTTGTTGTGTCAGGTTGTCCTTATAGTCCGACATCTCTTTGTTCAACTCGTCTAGTTTCTTTTTGAACCCGGTGATGGTCGTTTTCATTTGGCCTTCGGCCATTTGTATGTCCACCTGGATTTTTTCAGAAAGTCTTAGGGCAGTCTTTAGGATTAGGACTATCCAGTCGTGCGTGCAATGCCACGCTATGGCTGCCCAGTCTTTTCTGAAGGCTTCGTCTTCCAGAAAAATTCGGGGGGCATTGGTGACAAGGAGCCCCCTAGGGGCCATGTTGTTGCCTAAGTATTGTTTCAGAATTGTCCCATGTAGAATCGTCCTGATTCTGTTCCTTTTTAGCTCTGTCAAGTTCTCCCAATCTTTTGTTGCAGAGATGCTTTGAGCGATATTTGCATCCGCAAATACAGAGAGATCACTCAGGACATCCTCAATTTCTTGCGCTGTGTATGATAGGCCCTGATTCTCGGCCATGGTTGACGATAGTGAGGTTCTGGTGTACCTTGTGTATGTAACTCTCGCTGCTGCACGCTGCCTAGTATGTATTGAACAAGAGGGGGAGTCAGGGATGTTTACATAAACTATGTGAGGTGGGAACTCCTGGTCCCCGAAATTAACTATAACAACAAAGAAGGAGTCCCCCTAAATAGGCACAGGTGCCACATCTGTTTTTATTGGGGTTCAGACGCTCAAGAATAAAGTCTTGAAGTGAGTAGTACTGGCCCCTTTTAATATACCCTTTCACTGTAGTTTTAAGCACATATAAACATACAATATCCCGCTCCACTGTAGTCAGGTGTCGTACCACACCCTATGGGCATTCGGCCTATGGGGTGGGACCCCAATGATGAAGCATGTCACCAACCAGGTTGGTGAGTGAGGGGTCTTCTCAAAGGACAAGCTTTGTCCGGTAAATGGGTTGGGGCCTTTTATGGCTAACCTAGATCTCCTGTGGGATATGGCTAATTTCTATCCTCCTCTCATAAAGGGGGACTCCTTCTTTGTTGTTATAGTTAATTTCGGGGACCAGGAGTTCCCACCTCTTATACTTTATGTAAACATCCCTGACTCTCCCTCTTGTTCAATACACAATATTTTGGCTAGTCTATATTTTTACTCGATATTTGGTCCAAACGATATTTTGGAATCAATATTATGTCTGTTTACCATTTTTAAACATCATCGACCTGGAGCTTTCTTTTTTAGCCCCAGAAACCAGTGGCACAGCTCAAGTTGCATTTGCAAATATTCTCAAATTCTTAAACGATTTATACTTCTTTGAATTCCATATTTCTTCTTATTTTTCATTGACACTGAAAACTTTTTCAATCCACAAGCAGTGGAGTGCTTTTTTCTAAGTTTCTCATGTTTTAAGTGGGCCATCCGAACCTCTTCTCCAAAAAATATGTACAAAGGCGAAATGCATCTGTAAGCAGTTTATTAGCACCAATGCATTTCGGGCCTCTGGGGGCCCTTTGTCAGGGTGTAACTGAAAATAACAATAAAAAGTACATTTTAAAACTCCAAAGTGTATGCAGTTTAACTCTTATCAATGTGCTTGTGTTGCAATTTTCACTCCGCTAAATATAACATCTTGTGTCCTCAGTAATATTATGAACCACTTGATTCTTTTTATTAGTCAGTATTGTTTCACTCGTCCTATTCATGCATTACTCCCTCTTATTTGATCGATGACTGCCCTCCTCGCCCCAAATCAACCCCCATCTCTATTCTCCCGTGCTTCCATGTTAGTGGTGCAGGACCCTTCCATTACGCTTTTGAATCTTCTCCTCCCTCTGCTTCCCTTTGCTTAACAACGGTCATTCTAATCTGCTTCCTACCTCGCTATCTTCATTTTTACTTGTGGTTCTTAGTTTACTCACTTCATATAGATTATTTACTCCTCCGCTCTAACCGTGCTTATTCAATCACCCCTCTCGCAGATCAAACAATCTGTTCTATTTATGTATCGCGTACCTGCTGGTTAGACGTACATCTTTCCCAATTCCTGCACCAAAAAGATTTAGCTGTGTGTTACCCGTTTTTCTAACTTTGAAATTTAAAAATTCCTGCCCTCCCCCTTCTGCCACGTGACATCTTCCATCAAAAACATTGGTCATCGGCACCACCTTGCTTCAAACACTCCAACTCCCATAATTCTATAAAAAATGCATGCTCAAAACATTACACTATTGAACATTTAAATGTACAAATACATATTTTTGTTACAAATTCGTACCAATATCACTTATAAATGTGAGCTGTCCTCTGTTTTTCAGTATATAATCTGACTTCCAGAAACTAATAATAAACATACTCAGTGAATTGTGTTGTTCCCCCCTGCTCGGGCCAACCGGCCACGTTATTCCAATGTTCTGGTTTTTAATTCATTCTTTTATGATGGGTGCAAACCCGTTAGGGCAAAAACCATCGACAACATCACATATAAATGGGATGCACACCGTTTTTAAACCATTGTTCCTCATTCTTAATTGTCCAAATCCATTGTTTTGCGTGCTTTAACACTGGTGACGAGCCTTGCCCAAACGCACGTGTAAACTAAACATCATCGACCTGGAGCTTTCTTTTTTAGCCCCAGAAACCAGTGGCACAGCTCAAGTTGCATTTGCAAATATTCTCAAATTCTTAAACGATTTATACTTCTTTGAATTCCATATTTCTTCTTATTTTTCATTGACAGTGAAAACTTTTTCAAACCACAAGCAGTGGAGTGCTTTTTTCTAAGTTTCTCATGTATTAAGTGGGCCATCCGAACCTCTTCTCCAAAAAACATGTACAAAGGCGAAATTCATCTGTAAGCAGTTTATTAGCACCAATGCATTTCGGGCCTCTGGGGGCCCTTCGTCAGGGTGTAACTGAAAATAACAATAAAAAGTACATTTTAAAACTCCAAAGTGTATGCAGTTTAACTCTTATCAATGTGCTTGTGTTGCAATTTTCACTCCGCTAAATATAACATCTTGTGTCCTCAGTAATATTATGAACCACTTGATTCTTTTTATTAGTCAGTATTGTTTCACTCGTCCTATTCATGCATTACTCCCTCTTATTTGATCGATGACTGCCCTCCTCGCCCAAATCAACCCCCATCTCTATTCTCCCGTGCTTCCATGTTAGTGGTGCAGGACCCTTCCATTACGCTTTTGAATCTTCTCCTCCCTCTGCTTCCCTTTGCTTAACAACGGTCATTATAATCTGCTTCCTACCTCGCTATCTTCATTTTTACTTGTGGTTCTTAGTTTACTCACTTCATATGGATTATTTACTCCTCCGCTCTAACCGTGCTTATTCAATCACCCCTCTCGCAGATCATACAATCTGTTCTATTTACATATCGCGTACCTGCTGGTTAGACGTACATCTTTCCCAATTCCTGCACCAAAAAGATTTAGCTGTGTGTTACCCGTTTTTCTAACTTTGAAATTTAAATAATCCTGCCCTCCCCCTTCTGCCACGTGACATCTTCCATCAAAAACATTGGTCATCGTCGCCACCTTCCTTCAAACACTCCAACTCCCATAATGCTATAAAAAAATGCATGCTCAATGTGTGATGTTGTTTACCATTTTTTACCACTTTTCAGATGTAAATTGGGGTCCATTGTCATGAATGGAGTGGGGTATGCCTTCTATGAGGAAAGTGGCCGTAAGAAATCTGAGGACTGTCTCTGTATCCATCTCCTCCTGTATTTCTACTTCTGGCCACTTTGAATACCGATCAATGAGAACGCACACATACTTCGGGGTTCCTTGTGCATCCAGTACTGGCCCAAGAATGTCTATAGACAACTCCTCCCAAGGGTTAGCAGGGTTGTTGAACTTCCCAGTGATGGCCGTAGTAGGATTTGAGACTTATCCACTCTCTGGCACTGGTCATATCTCCATGCATGCCTTTCGATCTGGATGTCCATTGCCGGCCACCAGTACAATTCTTTGGTTCTCATCTTCGTTTTCACGACACCCAGGTGTCCTTCGTGCAATACAGCTAGCAGGTGCGGTATCAGCGACACTGGAGGGACAACTTTATCCCTTCTAAACAGTAATTTCCCTTGATCTCCAATGGACAACTCCGCACACACCTCGAAGAATTTCCTGAGTTCTGCTCTGAGGTGCCTTTTTTCGGGCCATCCTGGTAGCAGGAAGTCCTTAACATCTTTGATGTCTGGATCATTTTCATAGGCTTGTTCCCATTCTTGACCGCTTATCACTTACTCCGGGTCTTCTGCAAAAGCTACACGGATTTCGTCCTCGTCTGCGCTGGTTGGCGCATCCGCCATTGCTGAGGATCGGCTGAGATATTCAACTACCTTCTTCCTAGTTCCTGGGATGTACTCCACATAATATCTGTAGTCTAACAGCTTCATAGTCATCTTGGTGATGCGGGGTGTAGCGCTAGCGTGACCGCAGGACGTGAGTACTTTGACCAGGGGGCTTATGGTCTGTCTTAAGCTGGAACCTCGTGCCCCATAAGAATTGGTGGAATTTCCCCATGGGCCACACCACTGCCAGCATCTCTTTTTCTATCACACTGAATTTCTGTTCTGTTGGCGATAGGGACCTGGATGCAAAACTGATGGTTGCCATCTCTCCATTCTTCCTTTCTTGCATAAGGACTGCCCCTAGTCCTTTTTCGCTTGCATCAGTAGTCAATATGGACTGTCCCTGTGGATCATATCCTTGGAGGGGCACTGCTTTGCTGATGTCTTCCTTGTTTTTCTGGAAGTCTCCTTGTGCCTCTTCTGTCCATGTAAACGTTGTTTTGTCTCGTATGAGCAGCCGCAGGTGGTGCGTCTTGGTGGCAAAATGCTGCACAAACTTACTGTAGTATTCGGCCATCCCTAAGAATGACCTCACTTCCTCTTTGTTCTTCGGTGCTGGTGCTTCACATATCGCTTTGACGTTTGCTTGTTTGGGTGTAATGCCCTGCTCACTGATCTCATGACCTAGGTAGGTGACTGACGTCATTCAGAACCGGCACTTTTCCCATTCGGCCGTCAGGCCATTTTCTTCCAAGACTTGCAACACCTTTGTCAGCTTTTTGTTGTGGTCAGTTTGATCCTTGCCCATCACCAATATATCATCTTGGAAGTACTGTACTCCCTCTATGTCTTTGAACAGTTTGTGCATACGTTTTTGGAACACTGCCGCTGCTGACGCCAGGCCGAAGGGCATTCAGCGGAACTGGTAGCATCTGAAGGGTGTTATGAAGGATGTCAGTTTTCGGCTTGTGTGGGGTAGAGCTATCTGGTGGTAGGCTGAAGTGAGATCAATGGTGGAAAACCATCTTATCCCCTTTGTTTTTGCCAGCATTTCTTCTATCCGTGGTAACAGAAATTTCTCCACAATGATGCACATGTTCAGTTCACGTAAGTCCACGCATAGACGGACCTTGCCATTAGGTTTCATCGCAACACCAACGGGGCCAGCCATTCTGAGCAGTTTATTGGTTTGATGATCCCGTTATCTTCCAGTCTCTACAACGCCTGTTGTACTGCATCCCTGACCACTATGGGTATATTCCTTACTTTGTGGGACACAGGCATGACGTTCTCCTTGAGATCTATTGTGTGCATGAATTTCATTAGTTTACCCCCTTTTCCTCCGAATACTGTGGGGAATTAGCTTTTCATCTTTTTGAAGTTCGGTTGATGTTCTGTGCTGGTCATCAGGACTTGCGTGTCCCCTCCTGGGTTCAATTGTATGCCCAAGTCGCCTTGATACATCCACCCGAGAACAGACGGACCCTTCTCTGCTAAATATAGTTTGCACTCTGTGCTGCGATCTATGAACTCAAACTTCAGGACTCAATACCCTACCATTGGAATGGGTTCTCCAGTAAACGTATCAGGGTGTATGTCTGGGGGCTCAAGGTGCAATCCAAGGCTAGGTTTGAAGCTTTCGCTCCACACTGTCCGTTGTACGATGGTGTACGGGGAACCCGAATCTGCTACCGTCTTAATCGGTACACCTCCTATAACCATGTCACATTGTGGTTTCTTGGAGCGTCTGCAGTTAATGCCCAGCACTTGTTCTTCAACACACAGTACGTTATCTTCTTCGTCCACTCCTCCTTCTTCAACTCCCAGGTCTTGCGTCACATATTTCACTGTTGGTCTCTTCATCTTGCGGTGGCACACTTTTCAAAGTGTCCAACGATTCCACAATACATGCATTTCACTCGGAATGCAGGATGTTTGTTGTACGCCGCATGGGATGGGCTCTGCATCTGTAGCACTTGTTTGTGCCCTATTTGTTCGGTTTCTTTGGATGCGTGGGTCGTGTAGTCCATTTGTTTTGCACCTTCCCTTCCACTGCCATCGTTTTGCCTCTCTCTGGTGGTTCTGCTTCGTCGAGTTTATTGACCATGGGCCTCGTGGTGGTCTCTCTCTTCGCTGCGTCTGCACATCTTTTGGGAAGTTCCGCCTTTTTCACCATGGCTATGACTTCCTTCAGGGTAGCTTCTCCGTTCACCCATAGTTTGTCTTGGATTGTGTATTTGTTGTGTGCATGACTATTTGGTCTTTGATAAACTCATCATGCAAGGCACCAAATTTGCACGTGATTGCTAGTTTCTTCAATGCTGCAACATAGTCGTCTATGGATTCGCCCGTCGCTTGTTTCCTCTGTTGGAAGTTGTATCTGTCTATGGACGTTCACACTGCCGGTCTATAACGGTTATTTAGGTCTTCTATTGCGTGCCGAAATACGTCGTCATCCGCAGCCTGTAGTGGAGTGGGGACCAAATTCTGGAAGACTCTGATTCTTTCTGGGCCTAAGTTGTGCAGTAATATTCTCTTCCTCCTTTTGCTGGAAAATGCTTCTCTACTTTCATCCTCTACGGCTTCTAAGTAGTTCATAAAATATTCTCTCCAATCCTCCCACTTCATCAAGGGCTCACCCGGTTTGGGCAGGAATGGAATAGGAGTCGTGAGTGAAGACGCCTGCGCACACATTTCAGCGCGTTTTTTTGGCGCCTCCCCTGGGACTGCCTGGCGCACTTGCACTTCTGCGGTGTGTTTGGTTCTGTTGGGGCTCCAAGGCACCCTCCTCTCCGTGCTGCGCTTGTTCCGCCAGGGTCCTGAATATCCAGTAGGCACTTTAGTGGGTGACGAGGCTTCTGGTGGGGCGTAATTTCTCTCTGCTTCTCTCCTTCCTCCCCATAGTGGTTGGTCCCACTATGTGAGCTGCCTCCCTCTTTGGCGCGTTTATATGGTGCCTGGTCGTGCCTGTGTTGGCTTATTCCTCCCCGGTGGGGTTCTATGTCTGCTCTGCTTGGAGTGGGGCTGCCCTCCTTCCTTTATGTTCTATGAGGTATTCCTGCCCCCTTTTCCTTGGTTGCTACTGCTCTGGGGGCTTTCCTGTAGTGGTGTTGTCCTCTGTCACGCTCTCTTGCTGCTTGCACTGCCCCCTAGTCACTGTTCCACGTGTCTTCCTTGTTTGTTTTTCCTCTGGTGGGTCCTGGTGTCTCCTTTCCTTCAGGTCCCAGCCTCGTCACCACTGTAATGTTGTGGATATCCTTCCAAAGAAGTGAACACGCTGTGGAGGTTATTGAGTATTTATTTATTTATTTAATTAACAGCGCCAGGAACGTGTCCGGACCGCTCGGCTATGGGGGCTGAAATGAGCCTCCAAAATGGCCGTCGCGCTCCACGTCATCTCGTCTCACGCAACAACTACAGCGCGACACTACAGCCTCGCCTGCTCATTAGTATATACTATTCCTGTTCCAGTAGAAAAGTTCATTATTGATGCCCATTCAAGCAGTGCCTCTCTGCTGAGACTGCGAACAAAGAGCACCATGGACCAGTTTGTGAGTGAAAACATCAGTACTGTCCCTGAGGAGGAGGGAGGAATGGTTCGAGATGATGCAACTATAGAGTTACTGTGCAAATGGAAGGATGGAAGAGCAAGAAATTGAAAAGTGTACTTATTTTAACATCCTAAATTAATCATAATGTGTATAGAGCGAGCAACGTGCAAAAAATGGAGCACACAGGAAGACACACACACTGACGTTGTTCACTTTCACATCTCTTTTGACAATTTCATCCCTCTGCACGTATTCAACTTTCAGTACATTAAAGTATACATGAATTAAAACTGTGGATATGGGGTCCCTTTACTTGCAGCCTACGACTTTATCCGTGTATTTAAACATTCGTCCATTTTGTTAATTCGGCTTGCAATGAATTTTTTTTATAGAATCTGTTTTTACTTCACAAATAATTTTAACAAACCTGATCAAGAAAATCATAATCTAAAATATATCTAGAGCTATACAATAACAGCGCAGGACTGCTAAACAATGTTGGAGATTTGACTTTGGAATTTTAATTATTTCAAAAAGGCGCTACAAGTGCACAGACCTGAGAAATGACAGCGCTCTTGCTATAAAATGTTCATTCCTTACAAATTAATACGAAAAGTATAATCCTCAGCATTCTTAATTAAAATCATTCGAAGCATACGGTTTAATATTTTCCGAAACGTTTGCTGAATAAATATTTTGTAATGAATTACACGGAGTTGCACCAACTTTAAATTATGTAAACTCATTTCGCTGGATTTCTCTACGCTTGGGCTCTCGAGTTAGTGTAGTTAAGCAGTATGCTGTCAAAGTCAGTGTTAATAGATTAAGGCACCTGCTGTACTACTGCATCACAAATGGCCACAAGAGGGCTCCCTAAAGCAAAAAATGGTCGGAAAACGGCCTTGTTGCATTTAGGAAGGGAGCACCCAAATAGCAAAATATAATTTACCTGTTGCTCTGACAATCAATTCACCTGAGCTGTGCCTTCTCATAGGTCGCCATAAATAATCAAGGAAGCCCTGAAAAGCCAGGGGCCTCATTTATGAAAAGTGACGCATCGCTGCGTGAAAACAGCGATGCGTCACTTTTTACTGCGCACTGCTTACGACATTCCTGATGCGTCATATTTAATGTATGACGCATCATGTCGCAAGGAGTTACAGATACGTCAGTATTTCTGACGTGTCTGTAAGCGCAAAAGTGACGCATTGCTGGAGTGTGTCACAAAAGTGACGCAACTCCAGCAATGCGTCCTTTCACATTGGGAAAGCCCCATGTGAAAGGGCTTGCGTCAGTCTTACGCCTGCTATGAGGCAGGCACAAGATTTTGACGCAACAACGTCCTAAAAGTGACGCAGTGAAATCTCATAGATTTCACTGCGTCACTATTACGAGGCTTTTTGCGGTGGAACGCCCCCTCTGCATACATTATACCTGACGCAGGTATAATGTGGCGCAGGGGTTTAAAAAGTGACACATCTACCTAGATGCGTCACTTTTTAAATATGGCGCAACGAGGCGCATTTTTTACACCGCTGGTGCGTCACAAAAAGTGACGCACCCGCGGCGCAAAACTGACGCAAGGCCTTCATAAATAAGGCCCCAGGTTCTGCCTCCAGGACCTGACAGTGAAGAAATAGAAATCAATAGGCCTGATCGCCTGCAGTGTCCAATATACTGATTTATGAGAAGCACATATATTGATGCTCTCTGAAAAAGATTTAAAAAACATGCATCACCCTCGAAAAACACAGTCAGAGGACACAAATAGCTGCAAGATAAGTTACATCCTGGTTTCAGGCTAAACACGAAATATGCCATATAGCATGTCTCGTGGATTGGGCATACCTGTACGTCAAAATAAAAACAAAAAACGCACTGATCTTGTTGTGGCGCCTGATGGATACACGCCATTGTTTAATTTAGTCTTGTTGATAAAAAACATGACAAAATGACCACTTTAAAATAAATTCGTTTGGAGGGAAAGGAAAAGAATAAGGAGATGGGAAGGGAGCAAAGTGAGCTAATGAGAGAAAAATAGAAACAGAAACATAGACAGAAGGGAGAAAGAGAGAACAGAAGAAATGAGTAAGTTGAAGGAGAGAGTGGTGAAAAGACAGATAATGAAATTAAGAGATGATGCAATGATGCAATAGAGAAAAAGGAGACCGAGAAAGTAATAATGGATTGGAGAAGGTGAACATATAAAAGTACATGAGAGATGGAGATACAGAGAGAGAGAGAGAGAAGAGAAAGAGAGCAAGAGAGAGAGAGATAGAGAGAGAGAGAGAGAGAGAGAGAGAGAGGTCAAGAATGAACGAATCCCCAAGATTCAAGTGCCCAGCTGGAAGGGATGAAAGAGGGGGCAACAGTGGTACATCTATGCAGTGCAGCAGAGCAAACACAAGGAGATGATGAACGGAGCACTGAAACTTTTCAGACACTCACCCCCAGTCACAGATCTGGGTTGAATCCATCATTGTTCTTTAGCTCACTTTGCCACCCCAGTTCAGACACAGCTACATGTAAATCAGTATTGACCATGTGCCTCATGGAAACAGTCCAGCCCGAACTGCCAAGCCATGTCTTCTCTGGGCCGGAAACAAGCATCCTGGGACCGGTTTTGGGCTAACAGCCCTCATCAGCCAGGCTAGCTTGAATCCAATGGAAAAGTGAGCAAGGGACCCACTTCTGGGCATACCCTGCAAACTTAGGGCGAACAAAGCAAATACAAGGAGATGATGGACGAAGCTCTGAAACTTTTCAGACTCTCACCCCCAGTAACAGATTTGGGTTGAATCCATCATTGTTCTTTAGCTCACTTAGCCACCCCAGTTCAGACACAGCTACATGTAAATCAGTTTGACCATGTGCCTCATGGGAACAGTCCAGCCCGAACTGCCAGGCCATGTCTTCCCTGAGCAGGAAACAAGCATCCTGGGACCGGTTTGGGGCTAACAGCCCTCACCAGCCAGGCTAGCTTGAATCCAGTGGCAAATTGAGCAAGGGACCCACTTCTGGGCATACTCTGCAAACTTAGGGCGAACAAAGCAAACACAAGGAGATGATGGACGAAGCGCTGAAACTTTTCAGACACTCACCCCCAGTCACAGATCTGGGTTGAATCCATCATCGTTCTTTAGCTCACTTTGCCACTCAGTGCAGCAGGACATCTTCATCCCCCTAACACTAACTTGTACAAATAAAGGGGCTTATTTACAAGCCCCCTGCCTGTCACTTTTTATGACGCTCAGGATGCATAGATTGCAGACCCATATCTACGAGACGCCACGCAAAGCCACTTTGGTAGCTTTTCATGGTCTCATAGATATGGTTTAAGGCAACTCAGCTCAAGTCCCTTCTTTGCCTTACACTGCGTCAGGGAGGCATCCCATGGGCATTGCAGTGGGTTTTCCCACACAGTATCCATGGGTTTTGGCACATTCCCTAATATTCAAGGACCCAGGGAACATGTCAAAACTGCACGCCTCACCAGGGGAGCTGTACTGAGGAGAAATATCCTTATTTCTCCTTGTTTTCCCTCTTTCTAGGTGTGCTGCAGAATGCAGCACACCTAGAAAGAGGAAAAAGCCTTCATGGATTGTTTTTGTGCAGGAAGCTTTACCTTCCTGCACAAAAACAATCCTACCAACAACACAGACACTCTTCCACCGTGATGCAAGGGTGCCTGCATTGGCGCTAGGCACCAAATTGTGTGCTGGCTGAAAGGATAGGAATGCACTGTAACTTGTAAATATAGTGCATTGCTGCCATTTCAAATTGGCATAAGGCAGAGCAGCAAAAAGACTTGCAGGGCTGCCCTGCATCAATTCATTGTAAATGAGGCCCAAAGTGCCTAGCTGTCACTCCTCTCCCCAAGGCACAGGTTCCCAACTATCCACTCTCTTCTTTTACTATGGCTTCCTCAAGCAAACCAGTGCTTAATTTATGAAGATGCTGGACACCAGCACTCATTTCTGGGGGCTGAGATTTACTTTCCTTCATAAGAATTTGACCTGAACAAGAGAGAGGACAAAAGAATATGGAGGAAAAAAGATTTGGAAAAATGACAAAAGGAGAAAGGAGGGATGAAAAAGTACCAGCAAGAGTAAGATAATGAGAAATGATTTGGAGGATGATGGGAGAAGGAGGCATGAGGTGGAGTCATTAGTTCTCATTCCCTGCTCATGTGAACTGTTTGATTCACTGTAATGTGCATTAATGCCTGCCAGATGACAAGTTGGTATAGAAAACTTCTAATAATAATAATAATAGCTATTCCCTCCAGGGACTTAGGCACTGCATTTTTAGGTTTGCCCATGGAAGCTTAGTTGACATTTTTCTTGAAAACTCCCCAGATTTTACGAGATTTCATCAATTTTTAAAAGGTGTTTTTAAGTGATTGCACTTTCCAACGACGAAGAGGAAACGTGAACCCATGTTAATCCTAGAACGATAGTCTCTTATGAGGTCCCTGCATCTCACATGCATCTTGGGGCAGATGCTCTCATGGTTTTTGGTACCTTCCAGGGATTGCATCTGGAACATGAGGCAAGGGAGATGCGGACGGGTGATCCATGGCACCAGAATACAGCGATGCACTCAATGATTGACCGACGGGCCCTTGCAGAATTTCACATCTGGGACTTTCTACATCTGCTTCTACTACTCAGACTATGCAAATCCATATATTAATATTGTGAATGAAACAACAACTTCTGCATTAGCGTGTGGCCACCTCTGATTAAATTTAGCTGTTGTGCATTCAGTAACCAAATATATCTGGCATTGCCTTCCAGGGGCGGCTCTAGGCTCATGGTGGCCCGGGGCAGGGAGCGTAGGTAGGGGGCCCCGGAAGAGGGGGTCTGGGCGGGACAGAGCACGGAGGCCAGAGAAGGTCAGGGTGTTCGGAAGTGGAACAGAGCCGGAGGCTGCCAAATCCCTACCAGGGGCCGCCACGCAAATATGTATCGATCCTCAGAGGATTATTATATTAAGGATATATATTGGCGTGGTGGCCCCTGGGGTTTGGTGGCCCTGTGCAGGTGCACAGCTTGCACATGCCTAAAGCCGCCCCTGTTGCCTTCCCTGAAACAGGTAAGCTGACAAAATCCGCATTAGTCCTGGCCTGATGATTGACACACTCGCTCATTAAGCTCTCCCTAAGCTGTCTCGATTGAGAAACCATGTTTTCCCTCTAACCCTGATCTTCGTCTTCCTAAGTCATGGATGCCATGCTGAGTCGGCTGCTGAGCTCTTGGGATGAGGGACAGGCGTGACCCAGTGCTTCATTTGCTTGCTCCATCTATTGCCCCTGTCAGCACTGCCATCACTGTACCTACACAATTACTAATCATCACACTGCTACAAGGTTGACATTATAGTCTGTCGGAGACCCCCAAAGCTACACCAATGGCTTGGGCGACATGTACTAGTTGTTTTTAGTACATATTGATTTAATTAAACAACTGTTGTTCTGCTTATCTCTAAATCACACAAACAGAGCCACCATATGGCAGATGTCATAAGTGCTGGTGTTGACTGTTGCGTGCTGGTGACGATCTCTGGAAATCACCATCTCAAATTAAGCACTGGCCTGACAAATGTTGTCCCTCTCAACACCAGGGCATGAGAGGTAAGGGATAGCACTTGTACATCGGGCAATGCCATTATAGTCCTGAATGCTTCAAGTGTCTCCTGAAATAGACATGGCATGCCTTGGTGGGAGAAGAATCCGCTCTGAAGCCTACGTTGCTCACCTTTTATTAATGAAACATAAGCAATCTTTTCTATCACAAGAAAAAATGTCTGAGCACAGTGAGCATCTAATGCTAAATCCCCCCCTCCAAATACAATACATTTTTTATAGACTCTTGCAAACGTGCAGCACCCTCGTGAGAGTGGATAAAGCCCTTGAGAAAAGATACAAGCAATGGAAACCCCCCGAAACTGAACTTACCAATTCCGAATCCTCACTTGGAGCTGCCAAGCACGAGAAAGAGGCTACACATACGTCCAACGCGGTGTGGCCTCTACAGCTATGGTTAACATGGGCAAGCAAGATGGAGGTGGTTATCAAGTTAATGATAAAGCAAATGGGTGCGGTTTCGCACCTCTCCATGAATTTCCTTTGGTAGCTGTCATGGGTATTACGAGGCACTCATCGTTATTTACTCTGCTTTGGACTTCTTCCAGTGAGATCAAAAGAGACTATGACCATTCCACCAGGAACCACATGTACTCTACGTCGCTCTCGATTGTGTCTCTTCTATTTCTATGGCAGGGCACAAATGTCTTGAGAAGTAGCATATTATGAAAAGACAAGAGACCCAAAAACATTTGATCAGGGACCTATGGGTAATTGAACTCTTTCTAAAAACCGTAGTCCTCAAACACAACATTAATTCTGATCAATAAATATAGACCCAATCAGTACTATATTGTAGACATCTGTCCAGCCGATCAGATATTTATTATGCAGTCAAAGCAATATTTACAGATAATAAACACAAAACTGTTTCAGTGGGACACAATCCTACATCCAACTTGACAGTGTTTAGTGTCTGTAAATATTGCTTTGACTGCATATTAAATATCTGTCCGGCTGGACAGATGTCTACAATATAGTACTGATTGGGTCTATATTTATTGATTAGAATTTCTTTTTTGTTCAAGAAGTAGCATGCCACATCTTTAGTACTGGGTACCTACCAGACCTAAAAAAAAATTACTCCTGATGTTCTAGTACCCATATTTCTATTCATCAAGGAGGCTTGGAGAATGAACCCTTGAAAAGCCTAACCAGCAGCTTATAGTCAGGCCTGTAACTGACTTCCATGATGGTTGATTTGAAAATGGCGATATCCACAAAGGATCGCTATTGCTGCCTCTTTCTCAAAATGCAAGTACCTCCAGGGCCAGACTGGGAACCAAAACCGGCCCTGGCAGAGTGCTCGGCTGCACCCCTCCTCCTCCGGGGGAGGGGGGGGTTCTTTGCCCGGTCTGTCTTCGGCCGATTTTGTTATGCTGCAAAAACTGCCCTGTAACAAAATCAGCCCCCAGGGGCCCAAAACCGGCCCCCACCCGTGCGGCGCACCGGGGGATTGCCCGGTGCCCGCTACGGCCAGTCCGGGCCTGAGTACCTCTGTTTGTTTCCCTCAGAGTGCGGCTGGCTAAGGCTTGCCGACGGCCATTCCCCTTTCACCGGCTGCTGTATGAGAACGGCTCCTGGTTTGCTAGGGCTCACATCAAGGGCTAGTTGAGTCAACCTGTTCTAGGCGCAGCTCTTCAGGGTGCTGAATAATGAAAGAAGGTATGAAAGAAGGAGCTCCATTGGCTCCTGTGGACCCCAGAGCAAGCCTCAGTGTGCTTCTTTGAGGGATCCTTTCAGGGAGCCTGCCAGGCAGGTTAGATGCTTGATGAGCCGCATGGAGTAATGAAACACTCTGAGTAACTGCTCCAACTGTGAGGGCACTGCCCTGATTCTCAAGAATGACATCCTATTGCGTGATTCATTTGCTATATAATAAACTGAATATTGGAATAGGAACTTTAATTTAACATCAGGACAAAGAAACACAAGTGATCTTCGCCCTAATTTTCGATTAATAATATACTCGACAAAAGGAATAAAAAGTTAATAACATCCATGGTTACAAATTCAAAAATGAAAATCATTTTAGTACAGCCCTACTTTTCATTTAATGGTTAACCCCATACAATCACAAAATCTCCCCCCAAAACAATGTTACTACCACACAGACGCCTCAATTTCTCTTTCCCATGTTTTCTTATGAGTCTTAAATCCTCTTTAACAGGGAACATTGCAGTTTCGTTTCTTCACAGCTCTTGTTTCTACAAATCTCAATATGTTTATGGACATTTGCCTTATGTTGATAAAATGTTGTCTGGCGTATCCGCTTCGCTGGAGGGATATTTGACTTTCAAATTAGTTTCAAATTCCGTTCAAGCTTTAATTTCAAATTGTGAAGTTTTTTGCTCCCCTGCGGCCTTCATAAGCTCGGGGATCCCTCCAGGCCCAAGATCACCGCCCATGAGTGCAAAAGATTTTAAGAGTGCAGTTGAAGATCATGTGCTTCAACTCTACCTAAAATGTAATCTTGAGTGAATTTGCAACTTGTGTATATATAACTCTAACCACTAGTATGTGTAGTAGACCAATGTACTTACTACCATTCTTATGTGATGTTAGAGTTTGGCTCAATGGTTAGAGGTGGCAGACCCGGAGGCAGAGGTCGGCCCGGGACCAGGGTTCAATTCCTGACGCGGCCAGGTGGAGGACCAATGTAAGCGGGTCGGATAAATCTCGCCTCAGTGCCGCTCTATCCATGGGGTCCCACGCTGCAACTCTGGGCAATAGCTTGCTAAATCTCCACTCCGGCCCCATCACGACCGGGGATGCCTGGCTGCACCTTGGGGATGCCCAGTAAAGGGACCATCTCACAGGGAAAGCCAGGACGGGTTCCCCAGTGGTACAGCGCTGGGACGCCTCCGAGTAACCATGCGCTCTATAAATCCAACATTCATTCATTCATCTGTTTGTATCTGGTATGTAATGCTTGTTCTCTGAAGTCCTTATGCAATGTAACTTGCTCCATTGTAAAGCGCTCTGACATCTTCGGGTAAAGTTTGCGCCGTCTAAAAATGCATACATAAATACATCCGTACTCTCTCTTGGTATAGGAAAAAGCATTGCTCACTAATTCAAACAGGTGAAAGAGTCATTTATGAGTCTACATATTTCACCATACTAATTCACCACTAATCCTTTATGGGTTTCCGGAGTAGCGTGCTACTTGCCAAAAAAAACGCTTCAACACCCCATCAGGGGTTAGAAGCGCTATATAAATACAAATCTACTTTCCTCTTCCATCTTTCTGCTATCCTTCCGAATCCAAATAACTGACTAACATATCCACCACTTAAAATGTACTTGCATGTTTCATTGTACTAATTCAACACTAATCCTCTATGGGTCCCGGGGTAGCGTGCTACTCGCCGAAAAAGCGCTTCCACTCCTCGTCAGGGTTAGTAAGCGCTATACAAATGCAATTACAATACAATACAATACATAAGGAGGGCCCGCCTCCTGTCACTCACACCTCTCTCCACCCCAGAGGTGGCGACGCTGGCTGTCCCCAGGGACCCTTAAGCTGGGAGTCATAATGAGTTGAGGCCATTAGAGTTTAATGGAACAGATTTCTGAGAAGAGTGAGGCCCCCACCGGTGAGAACACACGCGGAGACCGCAGCCGGGCCCCCGGGGAGCAGCAAGGCGGCGTGGATCACGGCCAGGGAGCGGGATGGCTGTCGCAGAGCTCTCAGTCGGGTGAGTCACCGACTGCTGCAGGCTGCCAGCTTCCCCCTCAAATTCGTGCCTGCCCGGGCACAGCCTGCCGCAGCCACCCCCTCCCCCGCCTGCACGCATCTCACAGGCAGCAGCGCTCCGGCTCAGCCCCTGCAGGGCCCGAGGACATGTTTATCCAATAAGTGCCGCTCTCAAGTGCCTTGACAGGTGGAGTGAAGGGTGCGCCAGGCCGCGGCTGTCCGCCCTCCTCTCAGCCTTCCCTGCCTGCCCCTGCTCCAGTCCTCTGCCCCTTTGTGGCACCTGTCAGGCCTATGGCGCAGGATGTCAAGCAACGGAGCCCTCCCAGGGTTGGAATGAAAGCCTTCTGGTTTAACACTTTTACGTTTTAATAATGCTGGTGAAAGGTGCTTGAGAGAGCGCTTACATTAGAACATAAAAGTACAGGCAGGCGAGCTGTGTAAGCGTCGCGCGCGCACCAGCATAAAACAGGGACACAAAGCCATTAGGAGCGCAATTCCTCACTCACCGGAACAGGAAGGAACGCATTCATCAGCAGTGCTAGTTTCCCCCTAGTGCGGGGCTGTGTTAATGTATTTTACCGCCATCAACGTTGCAATTTGTAGCACCCTTTTCGTGTGGACAGTTCCAGACCTGCTGCAAAAACACGCAGGGGTACACTTGTCATTGGCACGTGCCGTGCTCCCTCCAGGGGCTTCATAAACAACATCTGATATCTGACATACATATCTATCGTTCACCCTGTTAGTATTGCTCCGTGAAATGTGTAAGATAGTACAGTGGACGAATATTTTCATTGTAGGGATCTGGGCGCAAAATGAAGTTCACAGATTTGAATCCAGGTTGGTCGACTCAGCCTTTCATCCTTCAGGTGTCCCACACCGTCATTCGCTCCCGCCCGTTCACACATAACACCATCCCTACCCAAATGATACTCTGGACACGTGGTATGGGAAAGAACTGTTGCAGGTTTATTTTCATACAACAACGTATGACATTTAGGTGGGTCATCTTACGGGCGATCCAAAGCAGGCAGCCCCTCGCTGACCCGCATGCCTAAAGAGCCGTCTTGCACGGTGAGTCGATGCTCTGACGTTGCAGCACATTGCCATCTTCATTATACTCCTGCCCCCCCTGTCAGGGCGGAGCGGTGTGGCACACCCCCGGTCGGTTCAGGCCCCTCGACCGCCCGAAGGACTAACGGGGCGCCGTCGCGGTTTCCCGGAACCTCCTGTGGCTCCTGGTCCTTGGCTCTGGCACCCTTACTGTGCCATGCAGAGGTACCCTTACTGTACCATTCTGCCGCAGAGGTACCCTTACTGTACCCGTCTGCCTCCAGATCGCCCTGTACTCCGCCACAGCTCTGGGGGAGGCCCCCGTCGATGAGAGAGCCCCCCACCCACTCCGCTACTTACAACCTGTTGCTGTTAGTGTCTCTTGTACATCCAGGAGGAACATATCCATCCCTAATCCAGACAAGTGCACCCCATCTCTATCGTAGTACCCTTCGGTCTTCTCCTGTATGATTGCATGCCTAATGAAACCCAGGCCTCTCTTTTCCATGAACTTCTGCATGGATCTGTTGACCCTCCTGCGGGAATGCTCTATCGCTGTTGGTGATCTAGCTCCCCTCCATTCTCTGCGAGGGACAATTTCTGACAACAGAAGCTCAGCAGTTCCTAACCTGTTGCTCACTGCTACTAAGTCCCTCTGCATGACCTGAATCAGGGCCCTCCTCCCAAGTGTGACTAGATCGTTCCGTCCTAGGTGGATGATCTGCATGACCTGAATCAGGGCCCTCCTCCCAAGTGTGACTAGATCGTTCCGTCCTAGGTGGATGATGAGGACATTGGGGGGGCCACCCCAGAAGGACGTACGACGCACACGACGAACAGCACTTGGGCCTCGGGCGGACATCTTGCAAAAGAGGCCGGGCCGAGGGCGAGCCGTGGTTAAATAGGGGGCGGGGGGTACGCCCCTCCCAACAGGTGAGCCCACCCCTTGGCCGGTGTCCGGTGGACGCGGGGAGGGGCCAGGATCCCCGCTTCCTCCTTTCTTCGCCCCCCCCCCTGCATTGGCTTGCGCTACGACTAATGGCACTATCGCGCTGCCTTGCTCCTGTTCCCCTGCGGGTCACGCAGTCAGCGGCAAACTTATAACATGTGCTACATCAAGGTATTATTTTCCGCCACATATATGATTTCCCTTAAGCGGCATCTCCTTCAAGGGACCTCTTCAAAATGCGCCCATTACCCGTCTATAGAATAACCAGTGTGAGCTGCATGTACCAAACCTGATATGCCAGTATGGAGAATGATGGGCCAATAATGGTGGAGGACCGCCCGCTAAGAGGACACAGAGGTGCCGGTAGGTTAACTGAGGACCCGTGTTCGAAAAACAGCTATGGCTTGGAGGGCACTGCAAGATTGCTGGCCTAGGCTGTTCCCCAAAAGATGGGAGCATCATAGGAAGGGACAGCAACAAGGTGGTCGAGGAAAAACATAAAATGAGAATGGATTGGAGTGTGTGGTCTTTTGTTTACTGAGCATGCCGCCACAAGCAGCAGTAAGCGCATGTGACTGCTGACCCGGAAGCGCAGCCGACCCTAGAGGAAGGTCAGCTAGCCCCCCCCCTCCATGTGGCTGGCAGACAAAGGGCACAGCATCAATCAGGTGCACTCTCACCCCAACGAAAACGCCAGTGCATAACCAGGAAGTTTGGATTCAAAGGGACCAATCAAGAAGGAGGGGCGTGGCCACAAACATGGCCTAAAAGGCCACTGGGACAAGCTATCCACAGCTTTATCGTGGGAAGAAACTAATCCCACCTACCCACACCAGAGAAGGCAGGCATCGCCGCCACAGTTGGACGAAGGGGCAGGGAGTCACGAGGTTTAAAAAGGAAGAATCTTCACATAAGGATGTAAAAGGGCAATTGCCCAAACAAGGTCCCTGGGATGCCTTACGGGTGGGACTCTTGAGACAAGTGAAATTGCCCAAACAATGTCCTTGGGATGCCTTACCGCAGGGACTCTTGAGATAAGTGCCCGGACAAGGTCCTTGGGATGCCTTCAGTGGGTGAAATGTTCTGGTATACTTATAGCCCTTTTACCTCAGACTGTACTGAATGAATGAATGAATGAATGAATAAATGAATGACATACTCCTGTCCAGAGATGTTGCTGCCTTGGTCCACTCCTGCGCTCATCTTGTACACATATATTCTGATCACTTCCAGTTCCTCGGAGCTGGCTATACTAAAAGGACACCCCCTTGCTTTTTGTTGCGATTCCCTCTGATTCATTGTTGGACACTGTATTTAGATCCAAGCTTATTGTGATATCAGTCGAGGACTTTGAAATGGTGTGGGAGGGCTTTACTAATCATGTGCGATGGCGCCAGCAACAGAAACAAGAAAATATCTTGAAGAATTAACAATGGCCTTTTTTTGAAAACGCAAATAGGGAAACATTGTTTGCTCCTTTATCTTGAGAAGAGATAACATTTTTTATCAAGAGAATTCCAAATGGTAGTGCCCCAGGTATGGACGGTATCATCAATAATGTTTATAAATAGTTTTTAGAAGAATTGATCCCCTACACCATGACAATGTTTGAAGAGGTGGCGAAAAATGTACGCTTGCCACCTACAAAGCGGAAACATTTTGTGGTCACTATTCTCAAGTCTGACAATCCCACGGATCTCTGTTTCTTATATAGGCCATTCTCGTTATTAAATACGATATCAAAATTCTTGTACAGATTAATGCCAACGGTATTGGTATTCCCGAAGCAGTTTGACTTTATTCCTGGTAGGCTGAGTGCAAGCTACCTTAGGACTTGCCCTGGTACAATCTCACAATTAAAGCAAATAATGGCAATATTTCTAGATGTCAAGAAGGCCTTTGACTCAGTGTGAAGGGTCAACCCCTACCTCGAGGGAACGGCGGAGCAATAAGGACTTTTATCCCTCCGGAACTACTCCTCTCTCTGTCTTCCCACAGGCACCATCGATAACGCCGATACAAGACGGACCGGAAACGACCTTTCGTGACCCCGGATGTTGGGTCGGTAGTGAAGGACCGGAAGTGATCTCACCTGACCCTGGAAGTCATTCGACCGGATATCGGCAGGAGAGTAGAAAAGCCGACGACTCGAACGACTCGGGGTTCCCAACAGCGAACTCGTGGCAGGAGTTGGCAGACCTCGGAGAACCAGCAGCGGAAGAACCGAAGGACCGGAAGGAAGAAGCAGACGAAGAAGACGTTTGGTGTGAGGACTGGGGGCGTCCTCAGGAGGTGGCTGGAGAGCGGCCGAAACTCACAGGAGAGTTACGGCGGGGCACGTGAGTACCTTGTTACCTTTTTTCCGTGTTTCCACTTGTAGCAGTGTACATAGTGTAAATACCCCTCCGAATCACTTTCACTGTAAAAACGTACACCAACACTGTATAAGAATTGCGCACTCTTCCTTTCTCCCGTCCACACGTTCTCCTCCCACTACCCGTCTCCTTTTCTCTCCGTAAACCCAAACCCGTCACGCCCGTCCAAATCCTCTCACCCCCAGGTGTTGGTGTCAGTGTTCCAATAGTTTTGTTACCCCTGGACTAATCGCCCTGTTTCGTTCTCTTTTTCCTCCGAGGGACTCACCGTACCTACACCACGGAAAGACGACCACAGCCCAGCAGCGAACACCCTGACGGACCCTTCCCGGAACCTCGTCCCTACAACCCACCTGGATTTTCACCCGGACCTCCTCACCCTTTTGAACCGAGTTTCTTTTGTATGAACAATAAAGTTTTCGCTAATCATAGCGCACTTCATACGGCCTCCACGCCTGTTATTCCGGCCCGCCCTAAACCCCGCTCCACACTCAGTTAAGTGGGACTTCATGTTTGCTGTACTGAGAAAGATAGGGGTTGGAGAGATGTTTCTCAAACAGATATACCTGTTATACTCTAACCCAATAGCTTGAATCCAAGTCAATCGCTGTATTTCTAATCAGATCAACATAAGTAGGGGAATGCAACAGAGCTGCCACTCTCATTGCTTCTGTACACCATTGTTGCTGAACCATAGACATGTACCATTAGGGAGCATCATGTCCCTAAGGTTCCTGTGTCACAGGTTGGTTTTATCAGCCTATCCTGATAATCTGCTTCATGTCAGGGCCCTGAAGTTAATCTCTCTCCAGTTATAAGAGAGATTCTGAGATTTTGGGGAATGCTGGGAATAATGATCAACTGGGACAAGTCCCTTATCTTTCCACTGACTGAGTCCACACCAAAATGCACTCTTGAATTTCCCTTGAGATGGACGCATGAGCCTGTGTGGGATTTAGGTATTTTGGTTCACAGAGACCTGGATGAGGCAATGTGCTGCAACTTTGGCACAACCATTAATAAACTGTGAGACATCCTAGACAAATGGATACAGCTATACTTTTTCTGACTGCTAAAACTGCTATAATGAAAATGGTTGTTCTTTCCAGGATGCTGTATCTGTGTTTCTGCATATTTCCGTTATCCTCAAACTGCACACTCTTACTCTTGTGTGGCCTGCAGAGGCGAATGGTCAGTTTGCAACTTCCGCATCTGTGTATAGGGCAAAATGCTGGTCTGCCTAAGTTGTTAGCGGTTAAACTATTCTCCTCACCTTTGAGAAGGTACTTTCACATAGACCTGGTGGTTCTCTCAGCGGTAAATGCATGCCAGTGGCAGATTGCATTACTCTGCTTTACTGGAATGCGGGTGGAGTGGTGCGTCAAGTTACCAGTACTTTTGGACAAGGTTGTGGAAGCCCAGCTGGGGAGGCTAAATATTGAGGGGCAGATTTATGTTAACTGGCGCATCCTGAGGGATGCGCCAGTTAACATGCGCCACAGTGCGCCACAGCTACGCCACCCATGGTGCGCCGCATTTATGATGCGGCGCACCATGGGGCAAAAACGGCACAGATGCGTGACGCATCTGTGCCGGAAATGTGGCGCGTTGCTAGAGTTGAGTCGCAAGCGCGATGCAGATCCAGCAATGCTCTGGGGGGCCTATTCTTTCAATGCTGCCTCAAGCCTCACGCCTGCTTCAAGCAGGCGCAGGGTTTTGACGCAGCATTGCCCTGAAAGTGACTGAGTGAAATCTCATAGATTTCACTCAGCCACTTTCAGGAGGCGTTCCTGCGCAGGAACGCCCCCCCTGCGCAGGAACGCCTCCTCATGGCGCAGTGCTGTACAACGTGACGCATCTCCTAGATGCGTCACGTTGTAAATAGGGCGCAGGGATGCGCCACGTTTCCGTGCCGTTGCGTCACGCAACGGCGGCGTAAACGTGGCGCAAGCCCTTCATAAATCTGCCCCTGAGTGTTTAGGTGAATTATTCCAGGATGATAAATCTAAGACTGTCAAACAGATTTGAGACAATAATGCAGCCCTTATAGCCTTAGGTATATCCTTCCAGTGGCGGCTCCTCCGCTAAGGCGGGAAAGCATTGCCCCACTGTACAAAAAGGAAAAATAAAATGACAATAAAGTATTGCTATCATTATTTTAATTTTATTGTTGCATGCAGCCAGTGGCCTCCTGGGTCGCCCAAACAGTTCAATCGCATTTGCATGTTCCCCACCAGGCTGCATTACACAGCCTGGCAAGGAACATGCACAGGCTCCCTGTTCCAGTCTGAGCACCGTTCCACAGCCCTCAGACCAATCAAAACGCTGCATTGCAGCGTTGTGATTGGCTCAGGGAAGCCTGTGTGCCGGGTGCTTCCTGCTGCCGGCTGGACTGCAGAAAGAAAGAAGGAAGAGGACACAAGGCAGGCGACAGCCCGCCAGCCGGCCGTTCAAAGGTACTTTTTTCCCCTTTTTTTGTTAATTAACCCCCCACCTCACCACCCCCATCAGGTAGCAGCCGCTACTGATCCTTACGTTATAGAATCAAAGTGCACTTAGGACCACTATATGTGAACCTGAATCTTTTACTTTGCTGGCATATCTAAGAAAGAATACAGAATTTAGCAAACTTTCTAGGTTTTGTAGACTGGCTTTGAATATTAGACCCCTAGATATTGCCAATGCCTGTCAAAGATGGTAAGGGATATTGACTGTAATATGACTGATGAGCAATGAACATCCTGCTTTCGACTATCACAAATGTATCCCTTAGTAGTATATTTAGACTTGTAGAGTTTAAAAGTATTCAAAGCGTTTACTATACACCAAGCATGATGCCTGTATACAGTGTCATGAGGATATTAGATGTCATAGATGTCAAAGTGAAAGGACCTATTTTATGTACCTCGCTGGGTCTTTCCAAGGCATGTAAGCCTACTGGCTGAACGTATTTCATGAACTGGGTAAGATAATATAACAGAAGTTTGAGTCTTAGCTGCTGATGGAATTGCGGGTCATCCTCATCATCTTAATAATCTTTATTTCGGTTGTAAAACCATAAAAGTTACACACATATTCTTTCTTGGCAGTGGAGCCCATGATACAATTAACACAAGTAAAAGTAGATATTTAATACACCAGGTTCAAATAGAAAAGTATCATGTAAGGAGAATTGTAAACACTGAGGAAATCGCTAAGATGGAACATTTCTATGTGTTTACTCAATTAAAAATCAAGTAAAAAGGATAAAACAGGAATAAAGTGCAAGTGCAATAATGACTAACAATGTCCACAATTGAATTGAATTGCTGGTATATGTGAGAAAACCTACCAGTACGAATCAGGAAGTACATGGTGCTGGAACTCCTACTTGTAAAAAGAAGCATCATGGTGAAGTGGGGTAGAGCCCACCTCTTGACTATTGGTGATCGGGGCCATGACCATGGGGCATATTTACAAATCCCTAGCACCACCGGATCATCCCTTTTTGTGACGCTCCAGTGGGGCTGTGTGCTCGCCCATATTTACAAGGCCATGCAAAGCCACGTTGTGTGGCTTTACACAACCTCATAAATATGGCCCTCTTTCATGCAGGACTCGGCGTCAAAGGGGCATGTCATGGGTCTTGCTGTGAGTGTTCCCACACAACACCAATAGCTTTTTGACGCTGCCCCAGATTTACAAGCATTCGTAAATCTGAGCTGCACCAAAAACTAGCATCTTTCTAGGGAGGTGTTACAGTTGCACAACAAGGAGAAATAGTTATATTTCTGCTTATTTTTTGCTTTCTCTGTGTGCTGCATCTAGCACACATAGCAAAACGCCATTAATGATTGTTTTTGTGCAGGAAGGTGTCCCTTCCTGCAAAACACAATCATCCCTACAGCACAGCCACCTTTTCACCATGGTGTGAGGGTACCAGCGCTGATGCATAGCTACTGTGTGCTGACGCAGGGGAGAGAACAGAGGTGTGCCATATTCTTGTAAATACTGTGCATCTCTGTGTCTTTTAAAGGATGCAGTTGGGCTCAGCAATATTGCTCGCAATGCCGCTTCATTTCATTGTAAATATGTTCCCTTACTTGTTGCAATAATGCATGTGATCACATGCTTTTGTCAGTCACACCATGGCCCAAGGACATCTGGTTGCCTATGCAGGCCTACCTAGCACAGAGTTTTCATGGCAATGAGAACAGTGCTGGCACATCACTTTTTCCCCCATGATAAAAGTGATGCACCGGCGGTGCAAGGGGCTTGTAAATAAGCCCCTGGGGGTATAAATGGTGATTCTAGGCTGACAGTAGATCAAGTTGCAGGCAGAACTCGAATAAATCAAGCTACAAGACAGTGGGATCAGGCATGTCATAATAATGCTGTCATCCGGAAAGAGCAGAAATATATTCATATCATGATGCTGTCAGGCCTTGTCTGTAGCCTTATGCAATGTGTCTCTCTTTGTTTTTCTAATATTTCTTCAGAGATAAAGTTTGAGGAAAAAGAAAACTGCCTTTGACCTTCTCAAACCAAAATGCAGTACAATTTAATGGGTGCCAACCAGTGAATCTGGGAGTCCAAATAAAAGGTACCTTGAACCAGATCAAGGATCCGGATTATAGTAGAGAGAAGGGAACAGCCTTGATATTCATTCAAGTCAAGTCAAGATTCTTTATTCGAATTAAAAAAATTCATAAAAGTCGCAACATAACAGAGTATCATAAAATAATAAAATTATTGATATTCATTCATTGATTAAGGGTTTTGTAAAGTGCTTCAAATGAAAGTTGCCTTCTCAAAAACAAACAGCTGGCCCTTGGAGTAGCTCTGGGGCTTGTAATGCCCGCGGGGCCAGTTGTCCCCCATACTAGCCGCATGAGATTGTCAGACCACTCGAGATGAAGTCCATAAAGGTGAAATACTGAACATTAGTGAGCCAATCTTCAGTTCCTGAGTGACAAGCGAATGTAAAATGTACTAAGCATGATCTGGCAACAAGGCAGCTGACATCTGCAGGAGCTGAACTTGTGAGTAGTTAGGCCGCTTCTGGACTTTAAGACGTCTCTTTGAGTTGAGGAAGGGAGTTTCACTGGAAGGTGGTCAGTGCATACTTTGTCCATCACCAGATTGTTTCAACTTAGATGGTTGATCACCCAATAGA
This sequence comes from Lissotriton vulgaris, assembly GCF_964263255.1. Classification (NCBI taxonomy): domain Eukaryota; kingdom Metazoa; phylum Chordata; class Amphibia; order Caudata; family Salamandridae; genus Lissotriton; species Lissotriton vulgaris. The sequence goes on from NW_028250138.1 coordinate 319,820, forward strand.
TTAGCAAAGAATGATCTTTTGTGGTTGATTGACTGGGGCACGCATGGCTCAACCATGCATGCCTCTTCCATGCAGCTCGAACAACAAATGTGTCTGAACAACCCATTCCTTTACCACGCATGCCTTTTCTATGCAATTTTGCGGTAAAGGCATGATTGTTAAAGGGATTGTAGTTCCGTAGTTGGAAGGTCTGTGGTTCGGTGGTTCTGAACCTGTCAATAAAGGTCGTCGGAAATAGACGATTTTGGTGTCAGCAGACTGCAAATCACGAGTATGGTGTGTACGAGTGTTTTTGCATTAATCGATCAATGAGAACACTACGTATTCAGGGATTTCGTTTGAATCTTCGGGTTCCATTTTGTGTACGGCAGCCATTTTGTGTGGTTGCCCTCACATAGGCCGATGACTGCGGCCGAACGAGTCTTTGGGACACGTACACCTTAGCTGACTTCTGAATGACCTGGCCGAACTGACTCCCTTGCCCGAGGCTGACCTCGCTGAGCCAGTTCCTTGCTAAGCAGCTGGTCAGATAAAGATCAAAGAGCAGGACATGCCGAAGTTTATAGTACACTGCACCCACCTTTCTATCTTGCTTCCAATCTGTTTCTGCTCCTTCCTTTACGACATAATCACTGATTTGGGTTGAGGGTTTTATGATGGGTGTGTCCGGCCTGACTGAACAAGAAAATGGAATGTGCCTGGTCATTTCTGGTGGGCTGGACAACGGAAAGTGGGATTGTCGTCATGCGCTACTTTTGAAATGTCATGTTCCCATTGGTCAGTTTGTATAGAATCAATGTTAGTCTGGAATGTTGCCTGAGGCTTGATTTTTGGCATAAAAGACCATGCTCCGCTCATTGAATTTGTGCAGTCTCTAGCGAACCACCAGTGTTGTGCTTCATAGACCTCTGTTCCTGGTTGCAGCCAATAAACATTGGTCTTTGACGTCATCAAGAAGTGTCCCATGTCTCTGTTTGCCAAGACAGGGGAACTCGAAGGCATCGGGCGTTTTCCCTGACGCCGCTGGGTTCTAAAATCCGGTCCTTCAGGATGTGTGGTAAAGATCACATCCCACTCTCTCCTGCCTGAGCCCTAATATCCTCGCCCCTGCACTATGCATAACGAGGCCCGAGCCTGAAAACTACCCCCAAAACCTAAAACTACCCCAACCCCCCTGCTCTGAGCCCTTATACCCTGGCCCCTAAAAACTACCCCACCTCAAAACCTAAAACTATCCCAACCCACCTGCCCTGAGCCCTAAAACCTGCACCCCTGCCCTAAAAACAACCTTGACCACCCCAGAGCCCTCAAAGCTACCCCACTCCTAAAACTTCCCCCACCCACCCAAATCCTAGCTTCATCTCCACATACCAGTCTGAATCCTCTCCCGAACCTTCCTCTTCCTGTGCCCGCCCATCCTCGCCTCTACACCGCACACATATGCGTGGTTAAGGCATATGCTTGATTAAGGCAGGAAACAGCCTTTACACAATGAGGTTTTTACCATGTGGTGCCTTTACTATGCATTTTTTGCACTCATGTTTTTACCATGTGTATGTTTTTACAACGAATGCCTTTACCACGTATTTATGGTAAGTTCGGGGTGATGGGTGTCCGCCCATAAATACATAGTTTTTATATACATAAACAAAGCGTGTTAATGGCATGCGTTTTAAAAGCATAAGCATTGTAAAAAAAAGCATAGTAAAAAGCGTGTTGTTAAGACATACAATGTATTTCCATGTGTTGTCCCCGTGCACAGCCGATTAAGGCAAGCATGGTTGAGCTTGCGGGGAAACGGCACTGTGGCTCTGCCCACGTTGCACAGGCCGTTTGCCATCTTTTGTGACTGGGTGAATAGTAGCTCTGAAAAAGTCTGGCGCATGGTCAACAACAGATTTTTGGACAACAAATATCATTTTAGAGTGGGCTCTCTTTCTAATAGGTAGCCAACAAAGTGATCTGACAGCAAGAGGAATATGATATACATGGCCAAACATATACAGTATTAGGACAATTTATGTAGCATACACAAAAAATTATTTTCCATCTAGTATTGCTGCCAATGGTTTTTCCAATTTAAGGTACCCGCATTATTTTCAGTTTGAGATGGCACATCTGGGATTTGAAGCTGTGAATGGGTGATCACACAGACTCATCGAAAGTAATGGTTTGACTGATGAAGTAATAAGAATTCTGGGCATCCTCCATTGTCTGCGTACAAGTAGACAGCATTATATTAAAATTAAAATTGGTTGAGCCAGCGTTCAATATTGCGACCATTTCTCACCCCAAGATGTCCACCTTTTCTCATGCACAATAATCTTGTTTGGCTGGTGGCTATTTTTTATGCCAGTTATCTTTACATCGCTACTTGTATAGAACAGGGAAGGTATACCTTCCAGAAATAAAATGATTTTCCCAACATCACATGCATTCTTATATGGCTGTGGGGGCTGGGAAGATCAAATGTGCAGGGGCGGCCTTAGGCATGTGCAAGCTGTGCACCTGCACAGGGCCACCAAACCCCAGGGGCCACCATGCCAATATATATCCTTAATATAATAATCCTCTGAGGATGGATACATATTTGCGTGGAGGCCCCTGGCAGGGATTTGGCGGCCTCCGGCTCTGTTCCACTTCCAAACACCCTGACCCCCCCTCCCCCCTCTTCACTGGCCTCCGTGCTCCGCCCCGCCCGGACCCCCTCTTCCGAGGCCCACTACCTACGCTCCCTGCCCAGGGCCACCATGAGCCTAGAGCCGCCCCTGAAATGTGTGTCTCCTGTGCCTGGCTCGGGTGGAAAGCAGCAAATCAGACACGGGGAGGGATCCACAATGAGTTGGAAGGTATTCAGCACTATAAAGGCAAGGACTGGACGGAGACATGAAAGGGGAAGCGCCTAAGTGGGCAGAGTCCTGTAGGCGCTGACCATCAATAGTAAAAAAACAAATTGGTTTCGAAATGGCCCCTCCTGAAAACCCAATTTCTGTCCAAAACCATGTGAAAAAGACAGTGGGACTAGAGAGTGAAGACATAATGGGTCATATTTACATGGGGATTACGCCACCAGAACCGCACTTTTCCTAATGTTCTGGTGGCACGCTGCCCTACACTATGTTTGAAAACCCTTTCCTGCAGTTTTCTGTGTGAAAGGCCCATGGAAATGGATGTTGCTGTGGACGCTGCACTGCAACACCCATTGCTTTTTGGTGCTGCGCTAGATTTACAAGGATCAGTAAATCTGAGGCCGTGCCAATAACTAACGCCATACAAAAGCAGGTGTTAGATTGGTGTAACGAAGTGAAATACTTTTACTTTGCCTAGTCTTTGCTTTTTCTATGTGTGCTGCATTCTGAAGCACATACGGAAAGAGCAAAACGTCATCAATGATTGTTTATGTGCAGGAAGATGTGCCTTCCGGTACGAAAACAACCATTAGATATTGGTGATAGCGCCATATTCTTGTAAATAGGGTGCATCCCTGCGTTTTTTGAAATGACGCTGTGCTGCAAAATTTGCTGCCGTAAATATACCCCAATATTTGAACTTAATGGCTATGCAAGGAGCCTTCTCAGTAATGAAGATTACTGGTGAGTAACCAGGCCATCACTCATCCCCTCAATGTTTATACCTAAATCTTGGTGGGGAGACATTACAGTAAATTGTACCCAGTTGTTCACTGGTCTGAAAGGGGTTTACGAGCCAGGTAGACATATGCTTGTTACTTTGCTGCACTTGACTTTATGAATGTAATCTAAATGTAGTTTAAGCAGGGGATTGGCTGGTTTTGGTTTACCTGTGATAAGCATAGAATAATGTGAAAATTATCCAATTTTTTTAAGCTGGATTGATGACAACTCAAACTGCTGTGAATGTGTGGAGTGCTCTGCTCACATTTCCTGTCTGTCAGGGACATATCTATGACAAAACATGTACGCTCTCCCAATGTTCATGTATAGCAGTGTTTGTTTTATTCCTTGCTCAAACAAATAAAAAAAGAACTATATACATAATTTATAGGATGTTACCCAATCACATTTGTCATTTCTTTGCTATTTCTGTTAACGAAAGCAAACACATATCCCTCTTGTCTGTTTCCCTGGTAGGTCTCAATGACCCGAATCTGGCTGGGTTTATGATAAGACTGTGGCATTTTTAAAGAATCCAAAGGCGCTGGAAGATGAAGGACAGGCTATTTACAATTTCCACCTAAAATTGAACAAAATGTGGGCAGTGTGATAGGCCACAGAAAATGCTGAAAATGTGCTTTTTCCTGTCTTTAGGATAGGAAGAAAAGCAACATCTCCAGAATATACTTCATATAAAATCTATTGTATTCTTAGGGGAAAAACTCATCCAATCCTGGCCATTCATAGAGTGTACAACCAAAAATAGGGGGATATTCTCAAGAACGTGTGATAACCATTGCAAAATTAGCTTAACGCAACTTTCAACACAGTCTATCGCGGGAAAATTACGAGTGTTAACTAAGTATTCACAACACAGAGGCACTATGCGATAGACCCCCGACAACGCGTGAAATGTATGCGAAAAAGCCAACTCGAAGCTACAAAAATGCGAAACACAAATGCAAAAAATGTTGCGATGAGGCCAATCACGATACAAAAAGCAGCAAAAAGCAGTGTCAGGCCTGCAAATCCCACGCATCTGGCAGGAAAATGCACTATAAAAGCAACCAAAAAAAAACACAACAATAACATTTCGAAGTGTGTAGCAACATGGATGCACCCTGACTGACTACTGAGGTGAACACGAACCCCACAAGCCACACAGACCACCAGCAAGGAACATCGGGGTCAGGGAAGGCCAAGGAGAAGAGGAAGACAGGGTGCAGTCCGCAGCAAAACCAGATCAGCGTCACGGAGGTGACAGTACGCTACCATTGACTGACCCACAATGAGACTAACATGAATGCAGTCAGAGGATCGAGGAGGCCAAGAGGCACTGGCATGATGTGAAAAGCCACAACAAGCACAAACCCGCTGCCAACAGGAAGGCAGCAACAGTACAGAGATCTGGGCCTAAACCCATCGTTTTTTTGCACTCCACACCACCCCAGTTCAGACATGGCCATATGCAAATCAGCCAAGACCCTGTGCCTCATGCGAACAGTCCAGCCCGAACTGCCAAGCTATGTCTTTCCTGGACCGGAATCAAGCATCCTAGGACCGGTTTCTGGCTATCAGCCGTCTTCAGCCAGGATAGCTTGACTCCAGTGGTGTGGATAGCATGGCACTCACGTCTGAGCATACCCATCCCACTAGGGGTGACAAATGCAAAAACAACAGTTGATGGACAGAATGCAGAACAATGTCATACATTCACCCCAGTACAGAGATCTGGGCCTAAATACATCGTTGTTTTGCACTCCACACCACCCCAGTTCAGAAATGGCCATATGCAAATCAGCCTTGACCCTGTGCCTCATGGGAACAGTCCAGCCCGAACTGCCAAGCCATGTTTTTCCTGCACCGGAATCAAGCATCCTAGGACCGGTTTCTGGCTATCAGCCATCTTCAGCTAGGATAGCTTGACTCCAGTGGTGTGGAGAGCATGGGACTCACGTCTGAGCATACCCATCCCACTCGGGGTGACAAATGCAAAAACAACAGTTGATGGACAGAATGCAGAACAATGTCATACATTCACCCCAGTACAGAGATCTGGGCCTGAATGCATCTTTTTTTGCACTCCACACCACCCCAGTTCAGACATGGCCATATGCAAATCATCCTTGACCCCGTGCCTCATGGGAACAGTCCAGGCGGAACTGCCAAGCCATGTCTTTCCTGAACCGGAATCAAGCATCCTAGGAATGGTTTCTGGCTATCAGCCGTCTTCAGACAGAATAGCTTGACTCCAGTGGTGTGAAGAGCATGGGACTCACGTCTGAGCAATGGAGGCCACAGTCATCAGTGTGGAGACGGTGCAAGGAGGGGGGAGTACGAAATCCGCTCGATAAGACCTGACACAACATCAACAGGGTGAGTACTGACCAGGGACTGGGGGGACGGGGGAGATGGGCACAATGACACACATGCACACAATGTGTAGCACATTGCACACCCACATTGACCATGGATCATGTCCCTGATCCCCGTGGCACACTGCAGCACACACACATAGCAATCACATCACATCCCACGACAATGTGGTACAAAGTGCAACACCGACATTGCTGAACAGGGGACACAACTGGGTCCGCTTATGCGCCGAAACAGAAAATGAATCACATCAAACAGAGCAGGAAACTGTGAGATTCATATGTACGTGTACAACCTCACATCTGTCACGTAGTCCAAATGTCCATTGTCCCACATCAAATTGCCAGCACCGCCCAAACAGTCACAATGTACATTGTCATACAGTCTGCATGTCAACAAGAACAATGCACCAACATACATGTCAACACACTGTCAACATGCTTCTCTCCTTCACATTGCAGAGGGACAAACAACACCTCCTGCAGAGCAGACCAGACAACCCATCAGTGATGCTGGAGACAACCACCACACCTTCGACACCGATGCACCACAACAGCTCATGGACATCTCAGGAAACCCACCCCCAGGAGCAGGGCAGCCAAGCTACATAGAGGAGACCCCAGCCCCTGCACAGACCACACAGCAGGAAGCACCCTCGACCACGGCTGGCTCCCATCACGCCACCGAGGCACACATTGCATTCAAATGCCAGGCGTCAGAATGCAAAAAGGGGGTGTCTGAACAGGTGCAGGTGGGGTCAAAGCTCATGGAAGCCGAACTGCATTACATACGGGGTGTCTAAGTCCCATCAGGGACCACCTACACCCCACAAAGGAGACCCACACTGCGACAGAGACACATGCATTTGCACATTTCCTGTACTGAACAATGCACAGAGCCCCGGAATTACCATTCACACGCCCACGCTGGACCCCCGTACGATGACCCAGTCCACTCCTCTTACGTACTGAGTGACTGACGACAAAGGTACATGTCCAAACTCTAACTCGCTGCATGCGATGACATGGTTGCGTACGCTGTACACAGCACAATGTAACGTTGTAGGGCCCGGGGCCCTCATGCACACACCATGACCACAAGGATCCACGCAGGTAGTGTGTGGCACTGGCTACGGGCACGTGCGCCCGGCCCCTTTATTGGCAGGGACACATGTATAGTGATGCCTGTGCTGGATGTGTGTGCGGTGAATGTAAGTCAGCCCTCAGGGAGTTGTTGGTGCTGGCAACAAATACAACAGTGAACACTATTAAGACGGAAACAGAAAACACCAGCATTACAGCAACAACAGTGGAGCATTATGGTGGTAGCCGGGGCACCCAATGAGCAAACAGAAGTGTCCGTGAGTTGCATTGCACTGAGTTTGGGGCACTAGATCTGAGTGCGCCCATATGAAGAAAATATCTAGGAGATGGTCCCTTCGGGATATTCATGATGCAGCTGCAGTGGGGTGTGTCACACGTGCCTCATCTTTCTCATCATCGTCCCAGGTCTCCCACACTGCCTGAGGTGAAATTGCTGCATGAGCTCACCACAGCACATAACCAAAACAGAAATGGATGATGACTCATGGTGCACTGAGTTAGTGGCACCTGGAGTGCTGAGCAGGGTATCAGGCAGATGATGGCATCCACGACAGGTGTGAGCAACTTCGTTAATCTGCCAGTACGACCGTTTCGAGACTGGCAGTTGGCGGTTGGAGGTGGTCCTGGCGGGGGCGGCGTCTGCATCCTGCGGTGATGCTACTCTGGGCCGGTCAGGACTCAATTTGATGTGTGAGCCCTGGTGGGCCACAGTTGAGGGCGGAGGCAGCGGACAGCGCAGGCCAAAGACACATGACATAGATGACCCAAGGCCATCGTGTCAGAGGCCATCCAATATCTCAGAAGACATGGCCCCAGACTTTAGCTGCACAGAGTTAGTGGCCCCAGATGCACAGCGGCCGGCACAGGCACCCCGCCATGGGATGGCGCCTTGCGGTGCACTGAGGCAGGGCCACGCTGACTGAGCGGGTCCTCGTCGTTGTCCAAGGGGAATGTTGCGGAGGGCTGCAGGGGACAGTGGAGGGTGTCCTCCAGGGCATGATGCAGAGGGCATAAGCCGTCCGAAAGCAGCAAATGGAGGAGTGGACTGCTACATCCTTGTATTCACCACCATTTCGGTATCAGCTACATGAGGATGAAGACAACCCCCAGTCCACAGAATCAGACGCCACCGAAGTTCTACCAGAGAGAGTCCATGAATGTCGGGAACAGACTTAGTGGGACCGGAGCTGAAGGGGTATGCAGTCTGCGATGAGGCCAGTACAATGATATAAAAGCTGCCATAAATAAATCAAGACTGAGTTCCCAATGTGTGACCTACTCGACCGCAGTGTAGGCCTGGAGGCAGCGGTCAGCAAGGGCCCACAGCCATGTGTCGTTGGCTCGCGATCAACGAGTTACCTGAAGGATTGCGGCAAACAAAAGCAAAAAAAACGCCGGCCTGCCATATTTTCTAATATATATGGGGAAAGTAGTTCGAGTAGGGTCCCAGTCTGACGAATATTACCAACAGGACAGCCAAGGCTTCTTTTCCAAAAGAAGCAGGCAGGGGCCAAGGAGATTTAATACTTTCTCTGATTCCTCGGTAGGAAGCGGATCAGGTTCCATCTCAGCCAGACCCTCTACTAGCCACCAGAGAAACGGGGCTCTATTTTTTAGGGGAAGGCCCCCACCAATTCAACAGGGGAGGAGGAAGTCTCCATGCTCCTAAAATTCATGAAGGGTGAGTCAAGCCTAGATTTACTCCGCCTTTCAATTAAACCTAAATATTGGGAATTTGCCTAGTTTCTGGCAATTTCTTCTCAACCAAAGTCTAAGGAACACACCCCTTCTGACCAGTCACTAAGAACGTAGTGCGCCACTGCATTGGCGCACCCTCTGTCCCACGGGGCAGCACTAGGGGCCCGATGTAGGTCGGTCAGTAACGGCCGAAAATCTGTATTTTCGGCCGTTACCGATCGGTAAATAGGTGATAGGTATGTAGGGGGCATTATTTTACCGAATCGGTAAAATTACCGATTCAGTAATTTTACCGATTCGGTAAAATAAAAAATCGGTAAATTTACCGAATCTGAGCCACCCATATGTAGGTGGGACTCTTCAGAGTCCCAGGAGCCTTACCGAATCGGTATTTTACCATCAAATCCAATTTGATGGTAAAATACCGATTCCGGTGTGCATGCACATGTGTGCATGCACACCTATGCCATGTGACAGGCAGACCTGCCCTTATGGCATGTATGCCTGCCACATGGCACCCGATCCTGTTTTGGGGGTGCCAGAGGGTGTCAAAGTGACACCCCCTGCACCCTTGTTAAAATCGGTATTTACCGATTCGGTAAATACCGAATCAGTAATGCCCATTCATTCCTATGGGCTTCAAAGCCCATAGGAATGAATGGGCATTACCGATTCGTTATTTACCGAATCGGTAAATACCGAAATCATCTGATACGGTATTCCAGCACATCTGGAATACCTACATGTCGACCCCATAGATTTACCGATTTTTAATTACCGAATCGGTAAAATTCGGTAATTTAAAATCGGTAAATCTATTTCACCTACATCTGGCCCTAGGTGAGTTAACCACATGAAATCTTGGTTATATAATATCCCTTTCCCCCGCTTGAACACACCTGACCCTTACACTTTCATATCCACAAGCTGTCACCTCCCCCGCCTATGTCCTGATGAAGACCCACACTGGCTAACTAGTAGTGCAGACCCTGAGTTGAAGCATCAACAGTATCCCCTGGATCAGTCTTAGTGCTCTGTGAAAAAGAAACTATTCATTATATTCACTAAATCATTAATTTCTAATACTTGTGTTCTGGCCATTGAATTTCCTGTACTTATTTTAATCACCTTGTACATATTGCGCACCATTACAGTATCACTGCACTATATGTCACTTTTGTCACATATCACTTTATAGTTCACTTTGTGTGTTGACAGCCTTTGAAAAATTCCACAACATTGGGGCATTTATAAATGAAGTATTTGGGGGACACAATATTTGAAGGTCCTTATTCAACTCCTACACAAATTTGCATGACCTCTGGCTTACCTTTCTATATGTACTTGTGTGACTCGCCCACGTCCCCACCCATGACCCATAACCCCTTCCTTCTCACAATCAAGCAATCACTTGCTGTATTCCATCAAACTTCTAAGCTGCCTCTACCCTATTTCTTCAGTTGAACGAATATACGCCCAACCATCTGATAGCGTTGATCTCTTAATCCCTAGTGGGAGCCTTGTCTAGCATCTATTCACCCCACCATTAATTTGCATTAATTAACATATCCCCGCCCCACTAGCTGTGGAATTTACCTCCCTCTGATTCCACTACAAACTGGGCTTAATGCATGTAAGGGTTTCTTTTGACAATGCAGGTCCAAACTCAGTAGTGAAAAGCAACTAACCTTTGGTTCTGGAGTACCGTGCTACTTGCTGTAAAGTGCCTCACTGCCTAGCCAGGGATTGTCTTTTTTGTGCAGATTTATATAGTACTAACTCGACCCAAAGGTATTGGAGTGCTTTACATGAGCACCGGTTACGTTACACAAGGACACATTCATATTTTTTGCTAGGCACAGGGAGATTAAGGGATTTATCCAGAATCACAGGTTGTGGAGTCGACCCCGAGGCCCGAACCTTGGTTTCCCAGCTCCAAAGTCGGCATTCTAGCCATGAGACCACATTCTCTCCCCAAAGGGATGGTGAGTGGTGCTATTTAAATGCAATTACAATTTAATATATGTGATGATAAGTATCGTAAATTCTACTTATCTAGCTATACTTATCTTTGTGACATTTTAATCCTCAAGATTTAGGCCTCAATATTTTTCCCCGACAATATGTTTTCCTCAATATTCTGGTGGAAAAACCCATATGCTGAGACTGAGAAAAGACAGAGCACAAATCACATAGCATGCACCCTGCAAAAGTTTTTTTAGGCCATATGCGTCATGTGGAAAACAATTAGATCTCTAGAAGATAAGGGTCTTTATCAGACTGCAATGCGCATGTGTAGAGCACACATTATTAATTGCATTAGAGCTATATAATCTAAGGTATCCATGGAGCTGTTTTCTCCTTTTACTCTTATTTATGATTCATCTGTTAAAGTTGCGCCTTTCTGTCAGGTTTATCGGTCTCTTTGTTATGAAATACATTGGGTGACATGGCCTTCATTATAAGCGCTATGGCCCAAAAAAACTTCAGTTGTCTAGCTAATTGCCCTGCACCTCATTTGTTGATGTCGGTAACTGACCCTGCCTTAACGATTCAAGATTAAGAATGCATTTGCTGATGGGAGGTGAAGTACAAGGTTATTATCAATATCAAAGGGGAGAGAGAGAGATTAGGGCGAAAATTGACTCGTTCTCCCTTGGCTACTGTTTTTAAACAAAGAGAATCCACTCCTTCGGTGGTGGGTGTAAGCTCCAGTGGTGGGGAAAACCCTAGTTGTTTTGATACCCCTCACACACCAACAGGCCCCTTGGTGTCATGCTTCATCATTGGGGTCCTCGCACAATGATGAAGCATGACACCAAGGGGCCTGTTGGTGTGTGAGGGGTATCAAAACAACTAGGGTGTTCCCCACCACTGGAGCTTACACCCACCACCGAAGGAGTGGATTCTCTTTGTTTAAGTACAAGGTTATTGGCAAGGCCGGCACTGGAGTTTTCACTGCCCCCGCCCCCAGAGAAAAGGAAGGGAGGGAGGAAGGAAGGAAGGATTTTTTTGTTGTAAGTTGTAGCTTGCTGAGTAGTTGTACTATATAAATTACTGGAAGTATGTTAAAGTGTTATGACTTGTTTATGTACAAAAAGGCAATATATTGTGCTGTTACTAGTGGTATAGTGCGGGTTAGTAATAGCAAACATTCGAAAAATTTAATATAAAAGTAAAATATTTTAAGTAATTGATGTAATAGCACTATTAAGTGTTTAGAGGAGTTTTGGGCTCGGTGCCACTGCACCTGCTGCACCATTCAGATCATGCCCATAGTTCCTGCAAGATAACTGCATTTGTGAGTGCCTGTTTAATAGTTAATTATAGCAATATTTGGTGTGTAGAGGGTTCCTGGAGCTTTGGGCCTCGGTGTCACTGCACATGCTGCACCTTTGAAATCATGACCCTAGTGCCTGCAAGGAAACTACACTTGTGACAGCCTGTTTAGTAGTTAAATATAGCAATACTTGGTTATTAGAAGAGGTCTGGCGGCTTTTGGCCTAGTACAACTGCACCTGCAACACCATTGAAATTATGACCATATTGCCTGCTAGATAACTGTACTTGTGACTGTCTTGTTTAGTAGCAGAAGTTAGCTATAATCTGTGTTCAGTGGGGCCCCTAGATCTTTTGGCTCGGTGCCACTGCACCTGCTGCACTATTCAAATTATGCCCTTTGAACTGCAAGGTAACTGCAATTGTGACTGCGTGTTTAGTAGTAAAATATATCAATATTAGGTGTTTAGAGGAGTTCTGACAACTTTTGGCCCGGTGCCACTGCACCTGCTCCACCATTCAAATAATGACCCTGTTCTCTACAGGGTATGCACTTGTGACTGTCCTGCTTAGTATTCACTTTTTACAACAGTCTGTGTTTAGTGTGATCTCTACAGTTTTTGACCCCAGTGCTACTGCACCTGCTGCACCATTCAAATCAAGTCCCTTTTAACAGAAAGGTAACTCCAATTGTGACTGCTTGTTTTGTAGTGAAATATAACAATATTAGGTGTTCAGAGCTGTTTTGACAACATTTGGGCCCTGTGCTACTGCACCAGCAGCACCATTCAAATAATGACCCTGTTGCCTGCACGATAACTGCACTTGTGACTGATTATTTATTTGTAAAATATAGCAATAATCAGTGTTTAGTGGGGTGCCAAGAGCTTTTGGTCCCAGTGCCACTGTGCTTGTTGCACTATTGAAATCACGGCCCTAGTGCCTGCTAGATAACTGCACTTGTGACCGCCTGTTTAGTAGTAAAATACAGCAATATTTGGGGCCTCATTTATGAGAAATGACGCATCGCTGCGTGAAAGCAGCAATGCGTCACTTCTCAGTGCTCACTCCTTGCGACATTCCTGATGCATCACTTTGTAAATATGGCGCAACAAGGCGCATTTTTTACGCCACTGGTGCGTCACAAAAAGTGACGCACAGCCTCATAATTGAGGCCCTTGGTGTTTAGTGGTGTTATGACAACTTTTGGACCAGGTGCCACTGCACATGCTGCCTCATTCAAATCATGACCCTGTTGGCTGCAAGTTAACTGCGCTTGTGACTTCCCATTTAGTGGTAAAATATAGCAATGTTAGGTGTTTCGTGGGGTGCCTAGAGCTTTTGGTCCTAGTGTCACAGTATCTGCTGCACCATTGAAATTATGACCCTATTCCCTGCTAGATAAGTGTATTTGTGACTGTCTTGTGTCCTGTTAGTAGTACAATTTAGCAATAATCTATGTTCAGTGGGGTCCCTAGAACTTTTGGCCCCAGTGCAACTGCATCTGCTGCACCATTCAAATTATGTAGCTTTTGGGGTGCCTAGAGCTTTTGGCCTTGGTGTCACTGTATATGCTGCATCATTGAAATTATGAGCCAATTGCCTGCTTGTTAACTGCACTTGTGACTGTCTTGCCTAGTAGTAACATTTAGCAATATGTGTTTAGTGGGGTCCCTTAAGCTTTTGGCTCCAGTGGCACTGCACCTGAAGGACTGGGTTCTTTAAGACCCAGCGGTGCCAGGGGACAACACCTGAAACCTTCGTGGGTAACCTGCTCCGGCGTACGAATGACAGAGACACGGGACACTTCCTTCGGCGTCAAAGATTCAAGGTTTATTTACTGCAGGGAACACAGAAGTCATGACAAGTACAACACGTGCAACTTGGGGAGACTGCTTCAAATTGGTTCTGTGGATCGCTCCTTTTATACACGATTTTCCCATAGGTTTGCATAGCAGACAAAGGTTTACAACCCGGTTCCCACAACTATCCCCAAGAGGGGTCGTTTCGGTCACTTTGATACTCATAAGGTCCGGAACATAAGTGCGGAAACATTTGGCGGTTCCCAACTGTAAAAACCCATCTTCCCACCATTAGTACATTCCAATCAGCAGTAAAACAGATCGAAATAGGAACAGGGACAGGTGTAGAGGAAGATGGAAACAGTGGGGAGATTGGAAAGGGTGTAAAAGAGGAGGTATCGGGAAACACGAGCTACAGGCATCAAAGGGACGTGCCTAATGAGATGCACGGCTAAGACAATAAACCGGCACGGCAAGATGAGCCTCGAGCGGGGCCATCTGCCTTACAGTATCATCCCCCTCATCATAAAGACACTTACAAAGGACATGTGTCTTCCGCAAATATCTTGGGAGTCCCAGGGTCGCGAAGCGGACAGCGTCCGTTCGCTGGCTACTTGAGGGCAAGAAAACAAAATGGATGCCGTATCTAAGATGGAACCCGTGGGTACAGATGAAAAACCCACGTAGCAAACGAACGGTTTAAGTTAGCACAGCGAAACTGCGCACACTTACATAACTCATCATTTGCGGTTCGTAGATACCGGACTCGACCATATTCGTACGAGTCGAAAACACCACTTACAATTGTCACGGAACCTCAGACGCTCCTTTTGCCCTCATGTAGGCAAGCACTAGTCGGAATCATACTCGATATTCATCAGACCATCTAGATGTTGCTGTAGCATAGCTCTGTCCAACCGAGTTCCATTGGTAACAGGCGGCTGTCTCATACACGTTGTAGCACAGAGGCCACATAAGGCAGGACCGCACTGCACACAAAGGCAACACGTGAACAGGAACGCCACAACGACTCCGATGATCATCAGAATCTTCCAACCCCAAGTCGACATCAGGCCCCAAAACCACCCAAGTAGCGTCCAATCCCCTACATCCACGTGTATGGATTCGGAGATCTTATGCAACTTCGAGATGGCTTGATAGACAGTCGGAGCGTTATCAGGAATGAAAATACAGCAGCTCGAATGGATCACCTTACATACCCCACCTCGATCTGCTAAGATCACGTCTAAAACCATACGGTTTTGTAACGTCATAAGTCTATCCGCCTGTAGTTCAGTGGTGATATTACCAAGGGCACTGGCAGTAATATTAGCTGTCGATTCTACCACTCGAGTCAACTGTCTTAGGTTCCTACTATTAACCATAGGTCCCCAAAACGGGAGGAAACCCTTGAAAAAGTCTCCTGCCTCTTGACCGGCAGTATCCTCTTCGCTAATTACACCTCTCACAACTCTAGTCTTGTGATAATCTGCATCTACAGTGAACGTCGGAGGCAACAAGTTTGCGATAAAACATGAGCCCATGAAGTCAGAGGGCAACCATGCATACGCACGATCATGACAGATGAAGTATGTACCCTTGGCAGCCAGAAACACAGGGGACGAGACCATCGGCAGAATGTAATTTTCAGTGCAAGCACTCTCTCCAAGTCGGGATTTCGATCTTCGGCCACGACCTATTAAACAAAAATTACCAATGTGGGGTACGACCCATATCGGAGGCGAGCTTTTAAGCTGTTTTTCACTAGTGAACACACTATACTCGCCTCTACTCAGGACCCTATAGGCTTGTACCTCTTCTTCTGGAATAAGCGAGGGATCATAGATATCGCTATCTAAGTCTTCAATCGCTATAGACAAAGGTTTTTGGTACGAGGTAGGACCAGAGTAGGGGGAACGTGGTTCTCGAATGGGGTGGAAGCCTAATGCGCTTTGAAACATTGTTTGAAATGCTCGAGCAGACCCTTGGGAACTATACGGTAACACCAGATATGGAATTCCCTTATCCGTAGTATGTGGCATCAACCCACACACCCAACAATTAGTAGTGTTAACCACTAACTGATGCTGATGAAGGAGCTGAATAAAGGAATTGTTGCGGAATTCTGCACGTCTAGCCTGCTCGTGTTCAGGTAAGATATGAAAAGAATGAGGAGAAACAGTGGAGGTGAGTTTAGGGTCAGGGGTAGGAGTAGGTATGGCAGAAGGTAAGAAGTAAGACATCGTGTAATACACCCCACCCGCCAAAAATGCAGAAACAGTCAAAAACAATACGAATATTTGGAACATAAAACATTTGGTACGACTAAGTTGTTGTAGCTTGAACCTTTTCGCCTGAGCTCCTTCCAAGTCCATCAGCTTCAAAAATGCCATCCCCTACGACCGTCCGCAACGTTTCTTGACGCACTTCGTTCTGTGTAGCAGTAGTAAATCCCTAGGAGTTCCCAGGAACCGACGGTCTTTAACCTAGTGTCAAGACCTACTAACCAGAAGGAAGTACACGCGCGGCCCTACGGCCTTTATTCACAATTATGTGCATGCAAAAGTGTCTCTCAGCTGTGGAAGCAAAAATATGAGGAACGAAGCTCAATGTACATATACAAAAACAATCACAGTAATACGAGTGTTCAAACTGATCGTGGAAAACGGGATAATGCAATTGTCAAGGGACAGGACAGGATCTTTTATTAGTCTTTAGTGCTGGATCGCAAAAAGTATCGGGTTTTCCCAGGACGTGTCTGTTCGTCAAACAAAGGATCCGTTGAAGAGACAGCGTTCTGTTGATCAGTTGAATGTTCTGGTCTTGAGTCTTTTGATGACAAATGTTCAACAGTGTCTTTCTGCTGCACTGAGGATTCTCCGACAGGTTGTGCGTCGCTGAAAGGTACAAACGCCGGCAATCCTTCGGTTTCAGTTGATGCAATGCCTCTCCTCACCCACGAGTCTGCTGGCAACGGAATAGGGACTTTTTTGGTATGGGTGGCATGCACCCAGTTTTTCCGACCCTCTAGACGAACTGCAGTTCTCGTGGCAAGGAGGACCTGGTAGGGTCCAGTGAACCTGGGGTCCAAATTGTTCTTGCGCGAAAAGTTGCGCGTCACCACCCAATCTCCGGGCTGGAGCTGGTGGCCTGGACCCTCCGTCTGCGTCGGCAATGCTTCGTAAACCTGTTGGTGAATTAACCTCAGTTTAGCAGTCAAGTCATGAAGATAATCGATCAACATTGGATACTCAAGATCACAGAACACACCCGGCCTAGGGACCCCCCAAACATTGGCAGGACGACCGAACACTATTTCATAGGGACTGAGCCCTACTCGGGAGTGTACAGTTACCCTTGTTGACAATAATGCTAAGGGTAAAGCGTCAGGCCACGAGAGACCAGTCGTAGCCTGAATCTTCGCTAGCTTTAGTTTAAGGGTGCCATTGTACCCTTCAACCAAACCAGCTGACTGAGGATGATTGGCGCTATGGAATTTCTGATTGATTCCAAGGCCCTTACACACACTCTTCATCACACTCCCCACAAACTCACTTCCGTTATCGGACCACACAACTCTAGGCATTCCGTACCGAGGAAAGTATTCCTTCAGTAGGATTTTCGCAGTTGACAAAGCAGTGTTGTCCTTAAGAGGGTAGGCTTCAATCCATCGGGAGAACGCGCAAACCACAACTAAAACGTATTTCAGGTTATTGCATCGCTCCATATGGATGAAGTCTAATTGGATCACCTCAAAGGGACATGAAGGGGGAGCAAAACTACCAGGAGGAGTTGGGGTTCCCTTACCAGGATTGTACAAAATACACACCATACAATTCTTGACCAATCGTTCAGCACATTTTGTGATACCATCATTCTTCAACACAGGAGACTCAACTTGCAAATACCTTTCGCGCTAATATGTGCTAACCCATGCGCCATAGTCACAACAGCCAGCACATACGCATCAGGCAACATCCATCTTTTCTGATCCGATAAGTCAATCCAACAACCATGCGCATCCAACTTTCCCGTACTTTCTTTCCACTTCATTTTTTCAGTCTCGGTGGCCTCATTCTGAATCGCTTTCACACTCTCGATAGTGTCCTCACACATACTCGATTCTGTAGGCCACCTAACCGAACTCGTCACATACATTCGAGTGCTAAGGTTCCGGGCAGTCTCCTTAGCAGTCTCATCCGCAAACGCATTACCACGACCAACATCATCAGTCACCTTACGATGCGCACTACATTTAACAATCGCTACCTGCTTAGGCAACGCAAGTGCATCCAAAAGATCATTCACAAGCTGACCATGCTGAATCTTCGTACCATGCGATGTCAGAAAACCTCTCTCTCTCCACAACCGTCCAAAACTATGTGCGACGCCAAAGGCATATTGGCTGTCGGTAAACACATTCACACGTTTCCCTTTCGCTAACACACACGCTCTGGTGAGAGCGATCAGCTCTGCAGCTTGGGCAGAATTCTGATTTAATCTTGCAGCCTCAACAACAGTATTCAACGTTACAACAGCATATGCAGTAGTCACATCACCATTCGGTAATTTAAAACATGAACCATCCACATACAGCGTTCCATCTGGGTCTTCCAAAGGAGTGTTTTTAAGGTCCACTCGACCTTTTGTTTCCTCTTCTGTCCTCAAATAACAGTTGTGTCTGTTATTTCATCTGACTCTGAGCTAATTGGTAACAAAGTCGCCGGATTCAGGACATTACAACGCTTTATCTGAATGTAGCTTGCCAGCAACGTCAACTCGTACCCAGACAATCTCGCACTCGTCAAATGCTGAGTTTTCGTACGATTCAAAAGAGTGTCGACTGCATGCGGAACCATCACCGTAAGCATATTATCCATGACCAATCCTGCTGATTGTCGGATGGACACCGCAGCTGCCGCTGTTGCTCTCAAACAACTCGGCAATGCTCTAGCTACCGGGTCCAAGGTCGAGGAAAAATATGCACATGGACGTTGCTTACCACCAAAAGGTTGCGTTAAAACATTCAAAGCACAACCTTCCCTCTCGTGAACATATAATGTAAACGGCTTGCTATAGTCAGGAGTACCTAACACAGGAGCCGAACACAATGAATCACGTAATTCAGAAAAACTTTTCTGACATTCTTCCGTCCATGGTAAAGGAGTTGAAACATCCTTACACGTAAGAGCTACCAATGGTTTCGCTAGCAATGAAAAATTTGGAATCCATTGCCTGCAGTACGACGTGATACTTAGAAAGGCACGCACATCTCTTTGGGTTGTTGGCACAGCCATTCGTGCAATTGCTGCAATTCTCTCCGGGGTCAACCGCCTTCCCTCCTTTGACAATAAGTGACCTAGATAGGTTACTTCTTGACAACAATATTGGAGTTTAGAAGGTGACACTTTGTGATTTAACTCGCAGAGATGTTGCAGCAACGATACCGTAGCAATTTTGCAAATGTCCTGAGTATCTGCAGCTACCAATAGGTCATCGACGTATTGGATTAAGGCCGCACCAGCCGGCAACCTAAACGCATCCAGTTGACCCTTCAAGGCTTGACTGTAAATCAATGGACTTTCGCAGTAGCCCTGAGGAGCGCGTTTAAACCGGAAGCTGCGTCCACCAAGAGAGAAACCGAAAAGGTCTCTGCTCTCTTCTGCAATGGGAATGCTGAAGAACGCATTCTTCAAATCAATCACCGAAAACCACGATGCAGAAGCTAGAATCAGAGTCAGTAATGCCGTGATGTCAGGCACAACGGGGAACTGAGGAATCACAATTTTATTCACCTCCCGTAAATCGATAACAAAACGATAAACAGGTGGTTTCGAAGGATCAGTACGTTTCAGAATGGGCAGTACAGGGCTGTTGCACACGTTTCCCCGTGTTTCCTCAATAACGTCTTTCTCGATCAAATCATAGATGATCGCTAACAATGCTCGTTCACCATCAAGAGATATACGATACTGGGGAATACGTGGCAACCGCACATTAGATTTCAACTGAACAACATAAGGGGAGATGTCAAGCAGGCCCACATCATTGGGACCTGTTGCCCACAAAGATGTAGGAAGAGAACTCAATTCCGGTGGAAGCTTATCGAGAGACAAGTACATGGGAGAGACAACCCTCTCTCCCAACGTAAGTTTTACACCCGCAGGAGAACAATACAGAGTTGTATACAAACGTTTAAGCAAATCCAGGCCCAAAAGATTTTCACCACAACCAGTAGTCAAAATCAACGGAGCTTCTAGCTCACGAGGCCCAATTGTAAGGGGCAAAGGGCGTGAAACTGGATTGCTAACGGGGGCGCCAGAGAATCCAACGGAAACATTTGTTAAGCCAGACAAAGGTGCGCCAGGGAGTTTCGAATGCTTTATGGAACTTTTCGCTGCACCAGTGTCCAACAGAAAAGGCTCAACGACGCCCGATGTGGCAACTGCGACGTAAGGCCCTCTCTGATCAACCGGAACTGATACCACTCCCTCTCCTTGTCTTCGGCTGTCCTAGTAATTACTGTCGTCAGTTCCCTGATCGACGTAATAATCGTCTACATTGTACTGCGCAGATCGTCCTTGCGACGATCCACGTTGATCAAAACAATTATCAGAATTTGATGAGTTATCTGAGCGATCATTCTGAGCACCACGACCTCTACCACGTGGTGCCTGCTGTGAACCACCACGACCTCCTCTAGATGAATTACCACTATTACGATTGTTTAGAACAGGACAATTGAATTTGATATGACCCTCCTGTCTACAATAGGCACATAGATTGTACCCTAACGAGGATCTTTGGAAAGAGGAGTCATTACGAGATTGTGATCGGTTCGATTGCGCCTGCGATCTATTTTGTTGCGAAGCATTCTGATTCGAACGTGGAGGATAGGCCTGCTGTAACAACACTTTAGTTTTAAGTTCTTTCGTCTTTTTATCAGCACAGTCGTTTTCTTCTTTCTCTCTATTCTCATAATATTGCGCCGTACCCAATATTTGAGCTGAGGTAGAAACGGCCCACGCACTTTCTGAATTCTTTAATTTATTGCTCAAATCGGGCAATAAGTTTGAAACAAATTTATCCACAAATAACCGTTGTCCACCCTCAGTGCTCATATCCTGGCCACTATGGTCGATGAATGCTTCCTCGAACCTCGTAAAGAAGTCGGAGACACTCTCGTCCTTCTTCTGTTTACAAGCTGACAATTTGTCCCAGTTCACTCTCATAGCTGGCATAAGAGTTTTCATTAACGTTATTATTCTTTGAGGAAGATCAGCAATCAGCTGGTCGGGTTTAGCACCACCGGTTTGCAACCCATCCGCCGCTATAATGGCCGCCCAATCACCACCTAATTCATTTGCATGGTTTTCCTGACGAATCTTAGCCCACACCGGTTGAGGCACGACATTTCCGAACAACATGTCGATATCGGCAAGATTCATTATCGTAGCATCTACGAGCTGCGATAATTCTTTATAGTACCCTGCAGGATTTTTGCGAGGGTCAGGCAAAGATTGCTTCACCTGCAACACTTCTGATCTTTTCCCTGGGAGATGTATCCATACTCTCTGAAAGAACGGCAAAATCGGGGGTTGAGCTGCAGCATTACCTGGCATCCAGACTGGCGGAACTTCGCGCATAGGAAATTGACCAGATTCATCTGGCTGTCTTTCAATATCCTCAACAAACAAGGCTTGAGGTATAGGAGTGGGACGAAAGGATAACAATTGTTCAACAGCACGTCGAACGTTGGAATCCACTATCAGTCCAGTCGAGAACTGAAGCTGTAGATCAGACAAAGCGGTCAGCACCTCGTCAGGTGCGTCAGCCGATATCTGATCACGAAGGACCTTACACATTTCTTCAAACACGAATCTCTGGGTTGGTATATTGAATTGACAAAACGTGTCGAGTACAATACGTGGTGGATTTCTAAGGGGATGCGTCATCCAACCCATCGCCATATTATATAGCGAAGCACGTTCCCTGTTACCAGGAAGCTGACTACGTCTCTGAGGACCATCTGAACCAGCGGACCCAAGAACAGGTCCGAGCGAATGAAAGAAGCTAGCCGCAAGAGGAGAATTACGACTACGAGTAGAGGGAGAAGTATAGGACACAGGGCTAACGAGTGAAGGGGTAGATACAGAAGCAACAACAGGAGTTAACAGAGCAGGAGCAGTAGCGGGAGCAGGAGTATGTGGAAGCGGAGGAGCAGTAGGGATAGCAACGGTCAAAGGAGCAGGAACAGTCGGAAGAACGGGTGCAGGTTGAGGAACAGGCAAAGGAAGAATAGGCGGAAGAATAGGTACAGGAGGAACCACAGGAGCTGTGGTACCCTGTACATACGGAGGTGGCGACTTCAAAAGATAGGACATTAAGGGATCCTCAACTGCCTCTTCCTTCTTTTCCGACTCCGTAGGCAAAGTAGGATAGCATTTATCTATAGTCATACGCTGTAACCTATCAAACACTTCCTTTTCCTTAACCTCCTTATCATGCTGAAACTGCTCTGCTTTCTTTACAATGGTAGCAACACTATCTCTCTGATTTCGTTTAGTCTGTCTGATTTCTTTCTGTCGGGCTTCTTTACGCCACAACCAAAAGGCATCAAACATGGCCGGCCTTGACTTTTTCTCGAACAATTTAGCCTCTAGGTTGTCTAAAATCGGGGTCTCAAAGCTACCATGAGGTGGCCAACTAAGGACACCGTCCTTCTTAGTATAGCGAATCCAATAATCATTAAAAGTAATCGGGCCTAGCCCATGTTTACTGTACAGTTCATAAGTCGGAGTTCCAACCGGAGGTATCGGACACGAGTCCTCCAGTCGGGAATCCGCACCACAAGGTCTGAAACAACTAAACAAAGTACTGCGACTAGGCATCTTGCACACTAGCCGAGTTTCACAAACTTCAAGGGTTACGGGATTTACCAAGTCCCAGCAAAGAGCAAAAACCCTCGGTTTTTGGCGGCTGCAGTCGTCAAACAACACAACAAAGTACCAAGAACCACAAATGCAATGGAACCATGCAACAACTAGCAACCACAACCAAGAACTCTGGGAGCGACCCACAAATACTTAACTCAAAGATCGATGGCGTCACCAGGAAGGCCCGTCAATCGTCTCGCTCTACTAAGGTCTACGCCAGGCGCCAAAACAGGTCTACAGTCAGGGCAGCAGTCCGTCGCAGCCGTCAGGAGGCGGGAATCTTCGCGGGAAAAGTCTTCGGGCCACTTGTTTCGACAACAGGATCGATGAAGCGGAGTGCACCTTCCCTCAGAGATTTCACACAAAGTTCCTCACGATCGTCGGGCTTGGACCGGTACCACTGATGCAGCCCCACGTTGGGCGCCAACTGAAGGACTGGGTTCTTTAAGACCCAGCGGTGCCAGGGGACAACACCTGAAACCTTCGTGGGTAACCTGCTCCGGCGTACGAATGACAGAGACACGGGACACTTCCTTCGGCGTCAAAGATTCAAGGTTTATTTACTGCAGGGAACACAGAAGTCACAACAAGTACAACACGTGCAACTTGGGGAGACTGCTTCAAATTGGTTCTGTGGATCGCTCCTTTTATACACGATTTTCCCATAGGTTTGCATAGCAGACAAAGGTTTACAACCCGGTTCCCACAACTATCCCCAAGAGGGGTCGTTTCGGTCACTTTGATACTCATAAGGTCCGGAACATAAGTGCTGAAACATTTGGCGGTTCCCAACTGTAAAAACCCATCTTCCCACCATTAGTACATTCCAATCAGCAGTAAAACAGATCGAAATAGGAACAGGGACAGGTGTAGAGGAAGATGGAAACAGTGGGGAGATTGGAAAGGGTGTAAAAGAGGAGGTATCGGGAAACACGAGCTACAGGCATCAAAGGGACGTGCCTAATGAGATGCACGGCTAAGACAATAAACCGGCACGGCAAGATGAGCCTCGAGCGGGGCCATCTGCCTTACTGTATCATCCCCCTCATCATAAAGACACTTACAAAGGACATGTGTCTTCCGCAAATATCTTGGGAGTTCCAGGGTCGCGAAGCGGACAGCGTCCGTTCGCTGGCTACTTGAGGGCAAGAAAACAAAATGGATGCCGTATCTAAGATGGAACCCGTGGGTACAGATGAAAAACCCACGTAGCAAACGAACGGTTTAAGTTAGCACAGCGAAACTGCGCACACTTACATAACTCATCATTTGCGGTTCGTAGATACCGGACTCGACCATATTCGTACGAGTCGAAAACACCACTTACAATTGTCACGGAACCTCACACCTGCTGCACAATTCAAATCATGCCCTTTTAACTGAAAGGTAACTGCAATTGTGACTGCCTGTCTAGTAGTAAAATGTAGCAACATTAGATGTTCAGAGGAGTTAGGACAACTTTTGGGCCCAATGCCATGCACGTGCTGCACCATTTAAGTTAAGCCCCTTTTAACTTCAATTGTGACTGCCTGTATAGTGATAAATTCGATACGATAATGCCTACAAAGTACAAAGAAAGGTACTGATACATGAATAGGAAATGCGCCAAATGTTCTAAGACTAAAGTATCAGCTTTACAAAACAAAGTACTAAAAAAGCAAGCATTCCCACGTACTGTTTGGTGCTGTCTGCCTTTTCCTTGGGAAGAGATCTTATCTTATAGTTTAACAGTCCCTGAAGTCATCACTGTGAATGGGGCTTAAACAGTGTTCATAGAAGATAAGTATGGTAAATGCATGTGACCAGGGGAAGATAAGTATCTCTAAACAATAAATGCTGTGCAGCCTTAATGTAAGGAAAAAGTTCCACGCACTAAAGCAGATTAAGATGAGTACTTCGGCCTTGGGAACTGATAAGAAAAGCCCTGTTAAAGATATATTAAAAATAATAGATTTCACCTGCATACGAAACCCAAAGAATCAGAAAAATAATGGGAAAAAGATAGGAAGGAAGAAGAAAAAGGAGAGAAAAAGAAAGGGTACTGCCAATTTCATGTAGGTAATATTTTTCAGGGTGAAGGTTTTTAAACAATGTGCTCTGACCCCAAAAGCTTATTTGGTCTTCTGATCAGGCAGCAGCAGAATTGCAATTTTTATTTAGGAAGAGGAAGGGATGAATGCTGCTCATAATCACCTTTGCATGCCTTAGAGGACCAACAAACAGATATTTAAAATGCAGCACTAGCAAATACCCAAATTTGAGTTAGCTACTCAAAAGCAGGCCATAAACTACAGCTAACTTGCAATTGGCCTGTTCCGAGATTTTGCCTTACACAAACATCATCAAGAATTCATGGACAGGGACATGGCCGAAGCAGCCAAGATGGCGGACTCATCTAAGTGATGCTCCTCAGACCTCCTTTGCCTTCCCTTCTAATGTGAGGCTATGGGTCCCGATGCAGCACTCTTGGCCTACTCTATACTTCCTATGGTGTCGAACAGATGAGTGGGAGCTGAATTGTGCCCTGTTGGAGCCACTGAGGTGACACCATTCGGCACGGGCCTTGCTGCAATTTTTAAAATGGTGCTTCTGCAAGCGGCAAGAGATAGCGTGTGGCACTCCTCCTGTCTGAGATGGACGTGAATGCGTGAACGAGCGATGGCCTTTGGAATAGAAGCAGGGATGAAAAGCAAAGCGCTGCTGATCTTGTAGGATTACCCCGTAAGAGACTCTTTGCTTCATCCAACTGGGCCCTGATTAGCGGTGAAGCTAAATATGGGCTGATCACAAGCCTCTATAGCACCAAAGGCATGATTTTACCTCCCCCCTCTGCCTGCTCGCTGGACTATGGCAGGGCTTGATGGGACCGAGCACGGTCAGGTGAGTCCCCGAGACCCATGACCCTGGCAGCGAGAAGATCTCCTCTCCGACACTGCTTTAACCAGGGAGCTCTGTGGCCTGTGCAGTCATGCGGGCCTGAGAAGCACTCTGTCCTGCCTACATCAGACCTTTGCTCATGGCCGCCTGTAGACTGCAAGGGAGCACTGCGATCAACACTGCCCAGGCAGAGGAGTGATGGCCTCCCTTTCCAGGAGAATCCCCTGTCACCTAACAGGTTCTCCTCCTGGCTGCTTGTGCTACTTCCTTGAGGACTTGGAGGTAACTGAGCTGGAGATATGCTATCTGTGGCCCCCTTCTTGTTCAATCAAAAGGTGGATGGCTGGTCATGTGGAGACCTTCAAGGTGGCAGCATATGGGGTAGAAAGAACCCCAGTCATCTTCCCTGTGTCATTCCGATATGAGACTCCTCCCATCTTCCTAGCCGCTGCCTTTCACCTTGGCTGCTTGTGATGCCCCTGTCACCACTTTAGACAAGGGGGCAAAATACGGATCTTAAGGGACCTCCCTTGGTTCCATGACATTGCCATCTGAAGGATCAACTATTCAGACCCCAAAGGAGCCGGACATCTAGTTTTCCTACTTTTTACCAGTCCTTCTGCCCTTGCAGCAGTGAGTTGCTCGAGGCCCCAATCCACAGAAAATAACGGGGAAGGGCAATGCCTGATGACGGGCACTCAATCCAAAAATGACAGATTTAAGATATGCCCCCCGGACTCCAATAAGTGGTTGATGGCTGACAAGCAAACCCCAGTGCCCCCTGCTGCTGTGGATACGGCCCAAATACTACAAGCCATCTAGGCCTCGAGTCAAAGATTTGTGACGTTGGTGTTGACATTGCTCTCCTCTGTCAGGACCTCTGTGGTGTGGCCGGTAGGGTTACACAGGTGGAGAATATGGCCTCTAACCTTGTAGATGACTACACAGATCTCAAGACCAAGGTGGAACATTGCTTTCAACTGTATGCACCCTCAAAGGTAGAGCTGAAAATGTGGAAAATCGTTCTCATTGAAGTAATTTGGGATTTGGAGGCTTTCCTGAGGGTGTCAAGACCCCTCATCCAAAGATTTTTATTGAAAACTGGCTTAAATCATGGGTTCCTGACGGAGCTCTGTCGCCCTGGTTTGTGGATGAGCGAGCAAACTGGGCCCTGATGCAGTGCCCCCCAGAGCACCACCAAGCCCTGTCATTGCCACAATATTAAACTTTCGCGACCATTATGACATTTTTCAAGAAGCAAAAATCCATGGCAAACTTTATTTTCAAACGTCTCATACTATGGTCTTCCCCGACTATACCAAATAGATGCAAAAGATCCTTTGATGCAGTTAAGCAGAAGCTCAGGGCGATGTCCCTTCAATATATGCTACTCTTCCCAGCATTTTAGACCCCTGGAGGGGCGATTGTTGTTGGATGGCCTGTGTGGAGGGGATATCTCCCAACTATATCGCTCCCTGGATTGTAATGCCCAAAGACACTAGACCTGGTCAGATGAAAATGGGAGGGATGGTTAGGGAAGCTAAAGGAGGTAGAGTGGCATGAGGAATGCATGTCTTCTTGGAAATACCAGTATTTGTAAATGAACTATCAGTATTTATAAAGCGCACAGCTACCTCCGAAGTGGTTTCTCTGTGCTGGGGGCCCTTGGGAAGATTAAGAAAGCTATTGCCCAGAGTTACATAGTACTGGGCTAACCTGCCGCCGGCAGCGGGGATCGAACCGTGAACTCTTGTAGCCCGGAGTCAGGCAACCTGGCCGCTGCGCCACACCTCTTCCACTTGGGAACTTGTGATATCTGCAAGACTCAGACTAATGCAATTACACTACCTCTATCTAATCTATATGACACCTCACAGACTATGGCACACAGCCAGTCTCAGTGAGCCTAATTGCACTTGATTCTGATTCGCTGGAGCGGACTTTTACCACAAGGTCGAGCAATGTCCTGTGATTGCCCAGTATTGGGACTAAATAGGTAGTACCCTCTCTCCGATTCTGGCCAGGCCCATCATGTTGGCCCCAAGGGTGGCCCTCCTGGGTCTTATGGATGAGTTTGAGGCCACGAGGGGAGATAGGGCACTGGTTGGTCTGGTGGCACAGGTGGCCAAGAGAGACATTGCAAGTGTCTGGAAATTACCATGACCTCCTTACTTGGCAATGTGGAGATCCGGAATGGACTGGTGTTCCAAAAATGAAGAACTAATTTATATTGCCAGGGGTTGTCCTCGGAAATTCAATACAATCTGGGGCAGATGGAGGGAGTTTTATGGCTTGTCCTCTGCGCCCGAGACCAAGCCTGGGGATGATGTGTTTCCTTTTTAGTTCACTGAAACTGTGGGTGGGTGAGGAGATGGGGCCTTGACTTTCTTTAATTATTTTATTTTATTCTTCCTAAAATCTATTAAATCTATTAGTTAAAAAAAAGAATTCGGAGGGCCGAGCCGAGCCAGGGGTCCAGCTTGCCTGTAAGAGCCAACATATGAGCTGAGCCAAAAAAGAAATGGCACTGTAAATGCTAAAAAAAATGTAAACCATTGAAATAACGGAAGTAGTTGTAAACAGATGTACAGATCAGCCAAGTCTCTTTAACCATGTAGGAAATAAACGTTTCTTTACTAAACATTTGTGTTCCTGCTTTTATTGGCAATAGCTATAATTTGCTATTTTTAATGTCAGTATTTCAAAAAGTGAATATTTTAGGCATGACCACACAGTATATGCCACCAGTCTTGCTGAGCAATTTCTTACTTGGTGTGTCCTGCAAAATAGAGGTCACTTCCAATTCCCTACCAGATAGGCTGGGATGCAAAATGTCCAGGTTTTGCCTCTCTTTGAATAATGCATGTCTCCTGGGTTTAGAAGCCCTCTGCTCAGAGTGGCTCACCAAAAGATTAAAAACAGTGAAGCCTTGAGATACTGGATTTGCTCCAGACATGGCAGAGAACATGACTGGTTATTTGTTTGCATGGCAACCAGGATGGGATAGATACACAAGAGAGGGTGCCCTTTTAGTAGCATGTTTACCTTCACAGTTGATAAGAACGAGCTTTAGCTCCCAAAGAGATAGAACATCCGGACATCTCCCCCTCCTGAGATGGCAGGGTGCATCTCGCTGACTAAAAACAAAGCAACACTGCACAGGGCATGGAGGGTGCAGGCACTTTACCGTGCATGTGTTCACAGGCTATCAATACATTTTGGCAATTTTAGGCATTCTTGTTGAGTCTCCCTATTTAGCTAGATTAAATTAAGGAATAGGTATCAAAATTAACTCAATGTGTGCAGTTAATGGACATTGCTCAAATGCTACGTCAGGTGTCAGGAGAGCTGTGAAGCAGTCAGTGCTCAGACTTCATGCTGTTTTTAGGACTAGAAGAAAAAACACACAGACATAGAAGCACTGTTGCAGAAACATACAGGCACACACACAGATACGTACACAGAACCCTCCTCTGCAGCCTCTGATCGATAGGGACCAAGGGCCAGATGCATCAAGCTAAAAATCGGTCACAAAGGGGCAGATTCTCAGAGTCTGCCCCTTTGTGACCGGTATTTTTGCATTTGGGATGCATCATCCCAAATGCAAAAATCGCAAATAGAGAATTCGCTAAATTGCGACTGTTTGCATTTAAGGAATCTCAAATTGAGATTCCTTAAATGCAATGCATGAAAGTTTCAAAAATAGCGAATTCGCTAATAGGGCACGCAAAGTACAACTTCATGGTAATTTGCAAAAACTTTGAAAAAGGCACTTTTGTGCCTTTTTCAAAGTTTCATGTTGCACACACACATGCCCTAAGGGCATGTGTGTTCGCAACATATGTGCACAGATCAAATTCAGGGGTGCAACAGGGTGTCCTTTGGACACCCCTGCACCCTTGAACTCGCAATCTCAATTTGCGAATCGCTAATTGCGATTCGCAAATTGAGATTGTCTTCCCATTCATTCCTATGGGCCTCTAGGCCCATAGGAATGAATGGGGAGGTATTCATTAATTGCGACTCGCAATTAGGGAATTCTAAGGAATCGCTATTTTTGTAGTGATTGCTTGATGCATTCCATTTTGCTATTCCTTATTAGCGATTCCTTATTTTTCGCTAATAAGGAATCGCAAAATGGATGCTTGATGCATCTGGCTCCAAGTCTCGCGTGTTTTTAGCTTGAGTCCCAGAGGACCTCAAGCAGAACCAGGCTCAGCCTTCAGCAACTTGCCCATCTTTAACACACTCGACATACAAGTGTGGCCAATATTAAAGGTGCCCCACATTCAAAAGCATTAAATATCTGTGTGTCTGAGAGTGTTTTGTGCTTGTGTGTGTGAGTAGGCTTTGCTGCACTCTTCCTCTAAGATTTGCTGATGGTAGCTCCTCATCTTGACAGCTCCCTGGCCCTTTCCCAGCACTGTCGTCTGCTATCTGAGCTGCTGCTAGAGTTGCCACCTGACCAGTTTGACACCAGCATGGCTAGCATTTTCAAGCCAAGAGAGATTTTATAAATCTGAAAAGTCATTACATTCTGGAATTTCTCCCCTTTCACAATCCATGCTAATGAACGAAATAGAAGATGAAAACACTTTAAACGGATGGTAATGCTGCCTAGATTGTTCCCAAATGTTGTCTAAGACAAACAGAGGCAGAAATGCTGCGTTAAAATACAGAGGATTGCATACGAAGTGTTATTCGAGTACCAGCTCCGGCATTCCAGAAGTATGTTATATGTTTATATGTGTCTGCAAAAACCAATAAAAATGTATTGAAATTAAAAAAAAAACATCCACCTTGTCTCTGAGGAAGGTGGCAGCCGTTGGTGGACGGGCAGCAATAGCAGCTGACCTTGGAGGTTACAGAGTTACTCTTCCCATAACCCATTTCCAAAGGCACATTTTGGGCAGAGATGCGATCAATCTATTTATCTACAGACCCTTTTTGACATGATTGTATTTACAGACAGTCTGTTGTTGTGCAGAAAGAAAACATTATAAAGTAAATAGGAGCAAAACGTCAGATTTTCGAAGTTATTATCTCACAAGCAAAATATGTCAATTAAAATATCTTTCAAAATATCTGTCTTTATCTTTAAAGCAAAGTATGCCTTTTAGAGCTGAGCATTTGAGTCCCTCTGAAATAGCTCACCTGAACTTTCCCAGGCAGTTGCCTCTCGAGTCTGTTAGGTGGCCTACTTTTTTATGACCTACTAGCCTTTCAAAAGCTCTACCCTTTCTCATGCTAGGCCTGTAGGCACAACATCTGACGTCAGAGTAAGAAATATGTAGCTTTAGGCATGGCTTTAAGTAGAATGATACAAGTTGGGGGTCTATAAAAGGGGCGTGGCCTATGCAATTAAGGGTGTCGTTTAAACAAAAAAACTAAATTTCTGTAATCCTCATAGTGTGCACCAGACCAGTATTTTGGTTGCTCTCTTAGCTTACTGTTATTGTATCTAGATATATAAAACAACTGACATACACCTAAAACCAGCCGGGACTATTGGCTTGTTCAATCGTTTTTAGCTGTTTAAAATAAATGAGTAACAAGATTGATTTTGTTGCAGATATTGAAAATGGTCAATTCTGAAATTGTGAGGCTGTGAATAAAAGAATACTGAGGCCTGTGGAAGGAGTAGTTGTGGAGAGTAATGATGAACTTCAGGTAAGTTGATTGGTGATTTATTTCATAATAAGCTGAGCCATCAGAGCAGAGCAGCAGCAGCACTCCCAAGAGAAAACCAACTGACCCCACTAGAACACCCACGCAGAACACCCAGGCCGTAAGGTTCTGCGCCAGCGACATTCCAATCAAGTATGGATCAAACAAGCATAGATTACTACAGTAGTGTTTTTCAGAGTGTCTCAATCGCTTCCATGATTATCACTCTATGTTAGACATGTACGTCCTTTTTTCTCCACATCTCCTCCAGTTCACTTTGCCCTCTTTCTCTTGCGTGCTTGTGATGTTTCCACTATTTATTTCCCTCATGTTCTTTTTCTGGTCTGTGTTTTCGTTGAAAGGTACTGCCCTGAACTAAATTTGAGCAAATTCAAAAATTAAATGTCAATGTTCCGCACCAAAATCTTCATCCAGGGTAATGCTTATCATTTTGCTTACTAATGCTTATTTAGTGGGATTGGTGTTTATATGCAACAGGAGTGTTGCTACATGTTTGACAGCTTTGCTTTCCTTTTTTTCCCCATTTCCCTGAAGACAGCAATGTTATTCTTCATTTTTCTCACATCAAACCAATCCTGATAGACCCAGAGCAAGGCAGCAGAGAGTATAATACACAGTGCTGCAATACATCATGGGCAAAAGTGAGGGAGCAAGGTAGGGCAACCAATAATCAGTCTTGCTACAAATGTTCAAAGGAGTCCCTTACTGAAAAAGCCTAGAAGGAGGCCTTAGGATGTGGATGGGTCCTGGCACCCATCCTGCTCTGAAAGCAGCCCCTAGCCTAAAGCCTACTGGAAATGCCAGAGTGGCTATGTTGGGTTTCCTCTTTGAGCCTTCATTCAAACTGACGGAATAATTCCAGTTTAGTAAGGTAACGTTCAGTCCTTGCACAAATAGGAGTTTATTTCTGCATAATACATTAAATATCACACCTCCGCGCTTTTATAATTTTTTCCAAAAGTGAAGGTAGGCATCTGACTAACTGTCCAGTGGTTGTTCCCTGTTCAGTTGTTTACATGTATTTTACTTGTAATGCGCTGTTGAATCACACTGGGTTATTTTGTATGCCCACACCATGCGCATACTTCTATTTTCCAATCCAATTTAGCACTTAACGCCAGCTACGTGGTACCTTTTATAACTCTATTGGAACTTTAGACAATCTCATTATCAGCTGGGGATGTACGTTGTTACATCGCATGCTTTAAGCACGCATGCAGTAACAACGCGGTTTTTATAACGCATTCTTTTACAACACATAATACAGTGGGGTGTTGGATAGTTAATATTTTAATATACTATTCCAACACCAGTCCCCGTTGACACTAGGGAAGGTGCTGGATAGTAAATTAAAAGTATTCTCTATGCTTGAGCGCCCCCCAGAGTCATGCGTTGTAATAGAATGCGATTTAAAAACCGCGTTGTAATAGCACTGCGTGCTAAAAGTTGCGTCGTAAACGACATTCCCCTCAGCTGGATGATACACAGATGTAGTTTTGTGTGTGATCCCATTTCTTTTTAAAAATCAATTCAACACATCTGAAAGGAACTGTGGCCCATTGCCACAAAGTGTACACTTAGGTAGCCCTTCCCACAAAGCAAATTCATCAATAAATTTGACTATTTTACTCAAGTCTGTTCTCGAAGCAATTTTCACTTCGGGACATTTTGAAAAATTATCATTGAAAACTAAAATACATTTCTGTGTGCCATTCCCATCCCTTATCAGACCTATAATGTTGATACCAATTTTTTCCCCAAGGCATACTTGGAGCACTTACAGGGCATAATTTTGGTGTTAAAGTAGATCTGGTCTTGTCCCCCTCATCACACAGAACACATGCTTGTACCACCACCTCAATGTCCTTATCTATGCCAGGCCACCAATATTAGTGTTTCACCCTCATAATTTTTGTTTTTGTGATCCCAGGGTGACCCTCATGGCACATCTTTAGTAGTCTTTCTCTGAGGCTACTGGGTGGAATTAGTCTGCCATTCCTCATGACCTTCCTTTCTGAAATTTTGAGTTCATGTCTTAGTGCCCAAAAATGTTTTAACTACTTTTTGCAACATCTTTTTCTCAGGCCAGTATGCTTCTCTGCTTCTTTAAAAAAAATGTTAGCTTACGCCTTCATCCAATCATTTTCTGTTAATCCTGTATTCTCCTCAAATACATCAAAAACACACTCTTTATCCTATTTCCTTGCGGACACACCCTTTAAAGGAAGAGGGAATTGGCTTAAAAATATGGTGTCCTATTCTTTACCCCCTGTACAAACAGTACCGTGTAGTTATACTCTAATAATCTTAGAGAAAAACGGACTACCCTTGGAGAATCATTCACCATTCCCTTCGTAGTTCATACCTTAGTAAGAGGCCTATGATCACTAAGTAAGGTTATGCCTGTGAACCATATGTTTTGCTTACAATGGTCCAAACAGCATACACAGGCAAGTGTTTCCCTTTCTATGACAGAGTATTTTTCTTCTGTTGGAGAGAGTGCTCATGAGGTAAAGGCTATAACAACCTCTTTACCCTGAAAATGTGTTTTGCCTTAGCATTGCCATCAAATCCTTGCCTCTTGCATCTGTTGTAACAACACTTCTGAGCTTGATATCAAATCCTTGTAAAGGTGGAACTTTACAGATATCTTCTTTTAATTCCCTAAACGCTGTCTTGCATGCCTCAGACCAATCAAACTTGAAATTTACTTTCGAAAACTGCCTCATAGGGCACATTTTGCTGCAAAAGTTGCTGACAAATTTGAATAATACCCAGCTAGTCCTATAAAATCTTGTCTTTGTTTCTAAGAGAAGGGGCACTCCTTATGGCTTCCACCAAACCAGTTTTGTGTCTGATACCATCTCTCCCCCAACTCATGACCCAGATACGTTACTTTCCTGTGAGAAATCTTGCACTTACTTATTTCTGCCGTAAAGCCCCTTTTTTTTAGGATCTCTGGCGCACGATTTAGATTTTTATCATGTTCCTGCTTGGCTTTACCCTTAATCTGGATATCTTCCTGAAAAAACATGTCAATTTTTCCCCTGCGAATAATTCATGCATCAGTTTTTGTAAATTAGCGGCTGCAAATGCCTCGCCCAAACGGAACACCAAAAAACTGGTGTACCAAACGCAGCTAAACTTCCTCTATCAGGATGTAGGAGTACCTGGGGTATGCAGCAGTGTTGTAGGTTACTGACACAGAAATCTCTATCCACAAGCACCGTAACTGCACCTGACAAGAACAAACATCTGATCTTCACTTGGTTGTGATTTTAAGTCATGTACACTGGTTCTCGCACCAGGTCTACTCGTCGCCAAATTCATGCAGTGAAAGTTCAGCAAACCATGTAGTGAAGTAAGAAGCTTATCCCATACAACCTGGAACGGTACCAACAGAGTACTTCACACACTCCTAACCAGTGGCGGTCGGCATGTTTTTGAGGGAGAGGCGGACGGGACACACACCGCACACATACACATAACACTCACAGTCATGCATTCACACACGCTCACAAACAAACACATCCAGTCACAGCACTATTTACCAAACATTCATACATACACACGCCTGCACGCAAAAAACATTAATTTAAAAGAAAACAAAACACACACGTACCTGCAGTTATCTCTCCCTCGTTGGTTCCAGAAGGCTTGGGGCTGCTGCCTTCCCTCATTGGCTGACCTAAGGTCATCCAATGAGGGAAGGCAGCAGTACCAACGTCATCACAGAGTGGGATGAGGTCAGTGAGACTGCTGACCCCACCCCACTCTGTGATGAAGTGTCACTGATTGACACTCAACCCTGGGCGCTTCAGGGCCTAAAACTGACTGAAGTGCCCAGGTGCAAGGCAATCAGTGACTTTACCCTTGTCACTGAGGGGAGGACCTCAGGGACCTTTGCTGAGCTGAGGATGTCACGCCCACAGCACATGTGACTTCCTCAGCCCAGCAAAGTTCAGTTCAGCAGCCAGAAGCCTGCGCATTAAGCGCATGTCTGGCTTCTGGCTGCCTGACCTGAAAGTGAACAGTGTTTGTCAGGCTAAGCTTTGTTCAGCCTGACAGACACTGTTCGTGAGGGGCAAAAGGTGGAGGTCATGGCACCTCAGCCCCAATGGACCGACCACACCTGCTTCTAACCTCCTTCATCAACTGACTTGGAACCTCACCAAGATTCCATTCACTATCTGAAGGTTCTACATGACATCACACAGTCCATGCCAATACATGTGTCAGGGGATCGGTGACGCGGACGGACGGGGTGTAGACTTTACACTTGTTCCTTTCCACCCCATCCGCAGGACTCCTACGGTCCCTTTAACGCCTCGTGGATTTCCCCAGAAACCCTGCCCCCAAGCACGACAATATCCATCACAAGCCAATCGGCACTGGAAGGGGCGGATAAGGAAGCCCATCCCGGATGTCGAAGCGCTAAAGCCGGAGGAGGACGTGAAGCAGAGGAGAGGAACATGGACGTCGTTGAGGACTCTAGAAGTCAGAAGACGGATGTGGATTCGGAAGAGGATCCGAACAGCGAAACCAGCAAGCCAGGAGACCACCGTTACCACGAGCCGCCCCGCCGCACTTCTGGAGAAGTGTGGCTGGACAAGATACTGGGACGTCTAAGGGGTTTTCTCTTTTTACGGGGTGGGACCGGGTAGGGGTGGTTGAGGGTGGTCACGGGACTCTGTGTATACTCTGCTTGTTTCTTTTTCGTTCCCAGAGCACTCCCGGTATGTTGGTCTTGTGACGGGCTATGGGATAGGCAAAGTCCCTGGTGATCCTCTCACGCCCCTGCCCTACTCATCCTTGTAAATAACCCAGAAACCAATCAGTAACCCTGGGGTGTTTTTCTTTTTTTTTTCGGAGTCCTACGTCTTTGGAGAAGTATCCGGATCCCCGGGGAAAGCAGCTGTGTACTGGAAGACTTCAGAAAGGACAGAACCCTTTTGTTTTGGACTTTGGATGTCTGTTTAGAGTCTTGACTGACTGTGCCTTGAATAAAAGAGAACCTAAGACAGTTCCTTTGTAGTCAGCCCCTTATTACCTTTGGGAGACGCTTACAACATGACAATACATTACAACATAACATACAATCCTTGAGAGCCATGTGCTGGAGAAAACAGTGGCCAGCACCCTTTTAACTGAGAGTGCCTTTATCAAAACAATATTTCCTTGACGTAGTGCTCGGAAAATTGTTATTACTGAAAAATTCCATTGAAGATCATTATTGATAAGTACTCTCTGATTCCAGTTATCACGTCCTGCGCTCTGCACATAGGTTGCCAAACACCATCGTCGGTAAGGCAACTTTTCGTACATAGGGCCCGATTACGATGTCGTTAGGAAAGGCTCTGAATGGGATTCGGTTTTGCAGAATCTGATTCGGTTGGAACCCTTGTTTCTGAGCGAATCGTACACATTTTCCAGTGACCGATTATGATGCCCGCAAACCATTAGAGCAGTCCAAATCGTTTCAAAAAGGCATTTGGACAGCCTGAGTGTTTCATAGCCGGTACGTACAGTTCAATTGGGACGGTTTCTGGATGAGCGATTACGATGACTGATTCGGACAACCGTTCCGATTAAGTCTGTCTGAAACTAAACGGCTGTCGGATTCTGTGTTTGAGGGCCTGTTGCGGCATTCACATGGAGGCATCCAAATAGGGCCCGTGGGGATACCTAAATGACCCCTCTTCTGAACCATGCAAAATGTGGCAGGCACCATGGGGTGCCCGCCACAGAGTGCTAGGTTTTCCCCAACCATTCCTTTTTAGGTCGAGCCTAGCGGCAGCGACATGCGCTACTCGCACTGCAAGACTGCTGTATTAGAATATAGAATATGGGAGAGAAACCATGCCCACTCTCCTCCCATACTTTTCATTGGCTTGTGTCTTTGTCTTTCCTAAATGCTGCCTTCAGGTTCGTTGATAAGCTTGTTAGTCCCTCCTTAGTACAGCCTTTTCTTCATTTGTACCCTCCCATGGCGACTGGCCACTTTACTTCATTTGTTTCACGGGACCAGTTATTTAGTCTGTAAGCACTATTTACTTTATTGAGTTTCTCTTACTGCAGGCGGGACATGCGCTGCTTCTGCTGAAACAGCTTGTATTTTTTTAAGCATCAGGGCAACCCCTGTAACAGGGGTGCCTGCTTTCAATCACTTTAACCCGTAATTAGTTTGTGTCTGTTTCAAACCATCCCCCACACAAGTAAAATGGATTTAGAAATGATTAGCAAATTAAGCCAAGTGAATTCCATGTAGCACACAATGCTGCGCTAATGGGCTGGAGCTGACACAGCACATCACAATACCACCACCACCAATACCACCACCACCACCACCACCAAAACCACCACCACCAATACCACCACCACTACCAATACCACCCCCCTCAATACCACCACAACCACCCCCACCAAAACCCCCACCAATGCCACCACGACCACCACCAATACCACCACCAGCAATACCACCACCACCAATACCACCCCCACCAATACCACCACCACCAATACCACTAGAACCAATTCCACCACCAATACCACCCCCACCAATACCACCATCAATACTACCACAATCAATATCACCAGCACCACCCCACCAATACCACCACCACCACCAATACCACCACCACCAATACCACCACCACCATCAATACCACCACCAATATCAATACCACCACCACCACCAATAGGAAGAGGTCTGGCGCAGTGGCCAGGGTGCCTGACCACAGGTTTCACGGTTCCATCCCCGGCACCGGTGGCAGGTCAGTCCAGCACCATGTGACTCTGGGCAATAGCTCGCTTAATCTTCCCGAGAGCCTCCAGCGCCGGGAAACCACTTCGGAGGTAGCTGTGCACTTTACAAATTCAAGTTTATTATTATTATTATTAATATTATTATACCACCACCAATACCACCACCTCCAATACCACCACCACCAAAACCACTGGCAATACCAATATCACCACCAATACCACCACCATTAATACCACCACCAATACCAATACCACCACCAATACCACCGATACCAATACTACCACCACCACCAATAGCCCCGCCAATACTACCACCAATACCACCATTACACCACCAATACCACCACTAATGCCACCACCAATACCACCACCAATACCACCTCCACCCCCACCACCAATACCACCACCGCCAATACCACCACCACCACCAATGCCACTGCCAATACCAATACCAATAAAACCACCACCAATACCACCACCAATACCACCCCCAACAATACCGCCAACAATACCACCACCACCACCAATAACAATACAACCAGTACTACCACCACCAATACAACCATCACCACCACCACCAATACCACCACCTCTAATACCACCACAAATACCATCACCACCACCAATACCACCACCAAAAAAAACCAATACCACCACCACCACAAATATCACCACCACAATACCACCACCACCACCACCACCAATACCACCACCACCACCAATACCACCTCCAATAATACCACTAAAAAGCCACCGTCACCACTAATACCACCACCACAACCAATACCACCACCACCAATGGCACTACCAATATTACCACCAATACCACCACCAATACCACCCCACCAATACCACCCCACCAATACTACCAACAACACCACCACCACCAATAACAATACCACCATCAATACAACCATCACTACCAATACCACCATCACCAATACCACCACTAACAATGTACTATGATTTAAGTGAGTGTACGTTAATGACTACGTTAATACATTAGTGACTCATTATAGATCTTGCATAGCCACATCATTGGCCCATGAGCCAGAATTGAAGCATTTTAAGTAATTTACATCGGAGCCATAATAGTTGCTTTTTTTATGTCATGCAACTATCGACCAATGGCAAAGTCAATAGACTTGGCTTGCGGTAGGTGTAATTTTACATGTCGATTATAGAGCTGGATGCAATGACTGAAGAGGCAGGACTATGCTAAGCAAAGATTTCAGCTCGATTGTTTTGGCCAGTCAAATGTGGAGGATCTGCACAATAGATAAATATGCTAGTTTTAATCAATAATTTGTTTCGGTAGAAGGGGCGATCAACAGGGTAGGTGAGGGGTCTAGAGTTGAAACACAGGCGCCGAGGTTCCTCGCCATCTCCCTCCCTACTGCTTACATGGCGTGTCGGCTGGAGTGGTGGCAAGGATAGGAAGGCCATTAACTTGTTATTTTGAGTTACAGGGTGATTCAGAGGCTGAGTGGTACATAGGGGTACCATCTTCAGGACCAGAAGAAGTGTGCAGATGGCAAAACCAATCAATCAATCAATCAGAGCATTTTTATAGCGCGCTACTCACCCGGAGGGTCTCAAGGCGCTTGGGGAGGGGGATCCGCTACTGCTCGAACAGCCAGGTCTTGAGCTGCTTCCTGAAGGCGAGGTGGTCCTGGGTCAGGCGGAGGTGTGTCGGGAGGGAGTTCCAGGTCTTGGCGGCGAGGTAGGAGAAGGACCTTCCCCCTGTGGTAGCTCTTCGGATGCGGGGGACGGCGGCGAGGGCGTGGCCGGTCGATCGGAGCTGGCGTTTGGGAGCGTAGAAGTTGAGGGGGCTGTTGAGGTATCCTGGTCCTTGGTTGTGCAGGGCTTTGTGTGCGTGGGTGAGGAGACGGAAGGTGATTCTCTTGTTGACCGGGAGCCAGTGCAGGTCTCGCAGGTGTCCGGAGATGTGGTTGCGGCGGGGGATGTCCAGGATGAGTCTTGCTGAGGCGTTCTGGATCCGCTGGAGTCTCTTCTGGAGTTTGGCGGTGATCCCGGCGTAGAGGGAGTTGCCGTAGTCCAGTCGGCTGGTGACGAGGGCCTGGGTGACCGTCTTCCGGGTCTCGGTGGGGATCCACCGGAAGATCTTGCGTATCATGCGTAGGATGTTGAAGCACGACGAGGCGACGGCGTTGACTTGTCTGGTCATGGAGAGGGAGGAGTCCAGGATGAAGCCCAGGTGCGTGCGTGGTCTGTTGGTTTGGTTGCGCTGCCTAGGGCGGGTGGCCACCAGGAGTCGTTCCAGGCAGAGGGTGAGGATCTCAGGATGAGGACTTCCGTCTTGTCCGCGTTCAGTTTCAGGCGACTGTTCTTCATCCATTCGGCTACTTCCTTCATCCCTTCGTGTAGGTTGGCTCTGGCGGTGGCGGGGTCGTTGGTGAGGGAGAGGATCAGCTGGGTGTCGTCGGCGTAGGAGATGATGTTGAGGTTGTGCTGTCCTGCGATGGCTGCGAGGGGACTCATGTAGACGTTGAAGAGGGTTGGGCTGAGCGAGGAGCCTTGAGGAACGCCGCAGATGACTTTGGTGGCTTCTGATCTGAACGGGGGGAGACAGACTCTCTGTGTTCTTCCGGCGAGGAAGGAGATGGTCCACTCCAGTGCCTTCTCCTGGATTCTGACGTTGCTGAGGCGCTGTACTAGGGTACGGTGGCAGACGGTGTCGAAGGCCGCTGAGAGGTCTAGGAGGATGAGGGCCGCTGTTTCTCCGTTGTCGAGCAGAGCTCGGATGTCATCGGTGGCTGCGATCAGGGCGGTCTCGGTGCTGTGGTTGGCCCTGAAGCCAGACTGCGAGAGGTCGAGGGATCCGTTTGTCTCGAGTAAGGCGGCCAGCTGCTTGTTGACGGTCTTCTCGATGACTTTTGCGGGGAACGGGAGCAGCGAGATGGGTCAGTAGTTCTTGAGGTCGGAGGGGTCGGCTGATGGCTTCTTTAGTAGGGCGCTGAGTTCGGCAAATAGTCCCTGGAACTCCTTATGGCAGGACACTTGAGGAACAACAGTGCCCCGTTAGTCCTTCGGGCGCTTGTAAACCTGAGCTACCAGGATCTTACCTGGACCCGCTCCGCTCCCTCTGAGGGTGTGAGTAAAAGGGTGGACTGGTGGTACACATTTGGGGTAATCCCCCAAAATGGTTAGCACCGATTGGTTATGCCACGGTGCAATTTAGCTCATCAGGTGGGCAGGCAGCATAGGGGCTGCCTGCCCTTGGATCGCCTGTAAGTTGATCCACCATGTTGGCATATTTCTTATGCAAAATAAACTTGCAGCAATGTTTTCTCCAACAACCAATGTGTCTTGTGTGTTGTTTATTAGGGTATTGCTGTGTTTGCGGATTGGGTGTGTTGCCGATATTGGCACTATACAAAGTGGTGTGCAAATAGTTTTCTCCGTCCTACTCGGCAGGGGCGGCCTAAGTCATGTGCAAGCTGTGCACCTGCACAGGGCCATCAAACCCCAGGGGCCAGCACACCAATATATTTCCTTAATATAATAATCCTCTGAGGATGGATACATATTTGCGTGGCGGCCCTTGGCAGGGATTTGGCGGCCTCCGGCTCTGTTCCACTTCCAAACACCCTGACCCCCCCTCTTCACTGGCCTCCGTGCTCCGCCTCGCCCGGACTCCCTCTTCTGGGACCCCCTACCTACGCTCCCTGCCCAGGGCAGCCATGAGCATGTACTCGGGGGTGCAGTTACCATTGGTGCAAGAGGACCATTGAAGCCTGGTATTTGTTGTATGTCACTACTCCAACAGCCGTCGAAGGGGCTATTTCCCTTGTTTGCAGCGTAGCCCAGGGCATCCTTATCACGCTTCCAGGGTACTGCTACATCCCAGCCTCAGTCAGTGTTCTGAAATGTTGTCATGTAAAACTTTATATCTGACTCTTTGCTTATTGAGTAACAAGGCCCGGTCTCACTTCCTAGGCCTGCTCAGCTGCGCTTCCACCAGGCACTGGGCCAGGACAGCTGAAGTATCCAGCAGCTGGCAGTCACAACAGGACCTGTGCGCGTGCCAGCGCCACATCCGGCCTTCCTGCTCTGCGTAGGAAATGCTCGGGATTCCTGGCCCAAAGAGCGCAGGGGTCAAATGGTCTTCGTCTGACGTCAGAGGAAGAATTCCTTCCGTGGTGTCAGATGTCCAGGGTTTTATTTAGGTTGGGGTAGCCTGAACTAGGACCGGGACGGGATCAGGATGTGCTGATCTGGTTTAAACTGCAAAAAACACGATTGGAGAGAGGTTGCGAGATATGGAGGGTCAAAGATAAAGCAGCAGTGAGGGAGTCCGAGTTAGTGATGGTGCACAGAACAGTGCAAGGGAGGCGGAGAAGGTGTATAGAGCCAGTATGAAAGGGGCTGTTAAAACACAGCATCTGGAGGGAGATTTAGAAAGCAGTTATGAGGGAAAGGCCAAAATGTAGAGAGCAATACTGATTTTTTATTTAATTTTGATACTTATGTAGGCTAATTCCACTCCTGGAGTTTTTGGTGCCATGAAATGGAAAATTATGAGCAGATCGGTAAGAAAGATGTGCCTTAAGCGCCTTTCTAAATATGAAAAAATGTCCTACCTAAGATAGAGCAACAACTGATTCCAAAGTTTGGCACCCTGGCACCTATAGAAGCGATATCCGTCGTAACCTTTTTGTATTAAAAACACTTTCAGGGAGAGAGAGGGGCTGGGCCCTTTTATCTAATGGTTAGAGAAAGAGTATAGTGACCCACTTGAGGT
The DNA here is from genome assembly GCF_964263255.1 of Lissotriton vulgaris. Classification (NCBI taxonomy): domain Eukaryota; kingdom Metazoa; phylum Chordata; class Amphibia; order Caudata; family Salamandridae; genus Lissotriton; species Lissotriton vulgaris. The sequence goes on from NW_028250138.1 coordinate 362,741, forward strand.
GCCAAGCAGGAGTGCTCATGGTGGTATGACGTTTTATGTATCAGTTAGAAGCATTTGTGGGGAAGGGTACATAGAACAATGCTAAAGGGGAGGTGATGATGCATAGAACAGACAGTACTGAAGGTTGCAGCAACAGTGCGTGAAACAGTACTGATGAATAGAAATACTGAGGCTGGGCTGAGGAAGGGGTACAGAACAGTTTTATGGTGGGTGGTCAGATTCACCCCAATAAGTATTAAGGAGAGAGATGAAAGTGCTCAGAGCAAAAGTGCTCTCGGAGGTATTCTGGGGAAAGTAGAATGGTACAGGTGTGAAGAATAAGGTGCACAGTCGTTTTGTGAGGGTAAACTGAAGGCACATCCAGAAGTATAGATTAAGCATGAATGTAGGGATGAAGGTACACAATAATACAGGAGGTGTGAGTGTGCAGAACAGTATAAGTGTGAAGTGAACAACGTGGTACAGGGGGGTGATTTCCAGTTTAATAGCTTGACTGAGATTGTGGAATGTAGGTTGAACATACCATCGAATTACTAAGGGCAGGGCTTAAAGTGGGCTGAAAAAAACTGGGGGGTCTCTTAAAGGGGCGTGGCCGACGTACTTAAGGGCGTGGCTTAAAACACGTAAGTCAGAAATCTGTGCTCAGCATAGTGAGCCGCCCCACTTGTATTTTGCCGTTTCTGTCATTGCATCCATATATATGATGCAACAAATGATATACTTACAAGTCAGAAGTATTGGCTTTGTCAATGGTTGTTAGTTGCATAAGATAAATAAGCAGCAACTATGGCTTGTATATACCATTGAAAAAGCTTGCACTCAAAGCCCTGGTGACACCACGACGATGTTGCTGCTCCTGCGTTTCAAAAAGAGAAGGGAAATCCAGAGAGAAAATGACTCTCTTTAAAGCATTTCCCTTCCCCTACAACGCTCACCTGGCATGCCGTCATGCCATAACTTCTCCACTAGTGAGAAGTGAGTAGTGTGAGCACACGCACATCATGTGCCTGCTGTCACTGCAGTCTGGAAAGAAACGGACCGCCTGTGCCAGGGTACAAAACAGAGCCCGATAGAGACCCGTTTTGAGCCCCCCTTTTAAAAAACTGCCGGTGCTCAGACCCGATGAGACCCGGCCCACTTAAAGACTTGACTGAGGGAGAGAAAGATACCACGGGGTAATGAAGGTGCACAGAGTATAGCAGAGATGAAAGCAAAGGTAGCTGACAGTAATGGGAAGGAGGTTATTCTTCTCAGCTCCATGCCTATGGGAGAACACGTGCACAGAGCACCACACAGGGAGGATGTGAAGAAACACAGTAGTTCTTAGAGGTAGGGGGTGCAGCTGCACAGGGAAGCACTAGAAAAATAATAAGTGAATAAGCTCAAACCAGTTCTGAAGGAAAAATGAGCAGGTCAGAAGGCAGTTGAGGTGCACAAAATACTACTGAAAAGAAGTGAGGGGATGATAGAGCAGTACTTAGATGAACTGAAGCTACACAACACGTGTGGCAGATGTCTAAGTGTCACCAAGAGTGTATTGAATCAGAAGAGTACATTTCAAACTGCCCAGCTCCGACGAGCCAACCCACTTCGGTTTGTTAGCCACCTGCGTGATCCTCTCCACTTTGCCATTTTCTGGCCTTCTCTCAGGCCTTTCCTTCAGCATTGGTTCTCTCTTTTAATTAGTGCCAAACATTGCATTTTAAAGCGACCGGATCCAGTGATCCTGAGAGAATGTCAAGAGAACTTTTCAGGGATGGGAGAGTTTCTCTACCTAGAACTTCAAACGAAATGATTGTCAAATTTTGCATCTCTATGCATATTGGGCCAGTATCATTGGCTAACATATTTTAGGACAGTGGCTCTAAACCTTTTGACATATGTGGATCCCTACTTAAACATTACTAGAATATGCGAACCCCCACTGAATCATTATTGAAATCCGAGGGCCCCCCTCTGAGTCATTACTGGAAGCCAGAGACCCTGGCTTAAGCAATGTAGATTACTTGAAGCTCATAACAATACACCCAAATACAGTAAGAACCAATCATCACACAAATACACAAAGGATGAAATATTGTATTTGAATCACAAACAAATATAACAAATAACAACTTGCATTTTAATGGGAAGCTTGGGGTTTTTCTAAATTCAACTGAGGCCACCAATCATTCATACTATATTCTGTTTGATGCATTTGTGCTGCTCCCACAAATCAGTCTGAGGTCACCAATTTAATTTTTAGCCCCCAGTTTCAGATTTGATCAGATTTATGGAACCTTTTAAAATTTTGTTAAAATTTAGCTTCTTTATATATACATTTCAATTATCTGTTCAATTTATTATCTAAGCAGTCGCGGCCCCCTGAGTAGGCGTTGCAAACCTCCAGGAGTCCTCAGACCACAGCTTAAGAACCACTATTTTCGGATTTAAAGGCCATCTGGCAGGTGTGTGAAGAGTCTCCTCCTGCAAGAATAATTTTCGGCATTTAATAGCAATAATGCATTTTTCAGCACATTGAAAGCATGATGAATTTCTTGTACTCTTCCCGTTGTAGGCATGGTTACCTTTTGTCTTTTTTTTCTACCCCCCCCCCCCCCCCCCCTCTATATTTTGTCTCTACTTTTCTCCATTGCCTCTCCTTTTCGTATCTTTTCCTTGCTGGTATTCAGTTTCTTTTCCCTTTTTTTCCTTTCCTCTTCGTTGTTCTTCATGCACCTTCAATGTTGCTTCACGCCTTCGATGTTATTCTCTTCAATCTTCTGACTTTACTCCTCCTTCGCATCTCCTTTATGCTCTCCTATCTATTTCACTTTTTTACTCCTCTTTGGCCTTCTCTTTTCTCCTTTTCTCCATTTCCTCTCACCTATTTTTCCTCCTTCTCTCCTTTCACTTGATTGCATGGGTTTTCTTTTCTCTCCTTTCTATTGCATTTTGCTTGTTATCTTGTTTACGCAATGTCATTGAATATTGTATCGTGGAATGTTAAAGGCATCAATTCTCCAATCAAACGTCAGCGGATCTTGTCCCATTTGGCCAAGTTAAATGTTGATGTGGCTTTCCTGCAGGAAACTCACCTATCAGATTCTGAATCACTTAAACTTAAGAGGGGCTGGGTGGGGGAGATTTTCTATTCACCAGGAGATGGGAAGCGCGATGGAGTGGCCATTTTGTGTAGGAGGACGCTCCCCATTTCCATTGTGTCCCAGGAATCGGATGCTAATGGGAGGTGGTCGAATGTCAAATTGTTGCTTAGAGGTGCTTCAGTCTCTTTTCTCAATGTTTACGCCCCCACTGTTGGTGAACCTCTTTTTTGGTCTGACTTCTCCCGCCATATCACAAGATTTATGGATGACAATTTCATCCTTGCGGGAGATTGCAACTATCCCTTAGACCCCTTTGTTGATCGTCACTCCACAGCTCCCTACGTCCCTAATAAGTCCCACAAGCACTTCTCCCAGGCTATATCTCAACACAAACTAGTAGACGCATGGCGCATCTGTAATCCAACCGCGCAAGAATTCACCTTCTACTCCCCATCCCACCGCTCTCAGTCCCGGATTGACTATATTTTTCTTACCCACACTCTCACCCAAACTCTCACTGTTGCTGAGATTGGCCCAATTTTATTTTCAGACCATGCCCCTGTCCTCATCACTATTAAGATAATCCCTAAATCAGATAGTCCTAAAAGATGGCGCTTTAATAATGCCCTTTTGTTGGACCCTACCTTCACCTCCTCGTTCACTACTTTTTTTGATGAGTTCTTTTTGCTCAATGTGACCCCCTCCATCCCGACGCACACTGTCTGGGACGCTTTCAAAGCCGCAGCACGTGACTTCATCATTTGTTATGTGGCAAAGAAGCGTAGACTTGCCCGTGCGTCTACCCGAACCATTTTATTAGATATTAAGAGACTGGAGCATGCCTATTTCACATCTCATTCCCAAGAGTCCCTCACTGCTTTGGTGGCTGCTAAAATGCGTTTTAATAAGGACGCCTCATTATATTTGTTGAAGTCCAGTGCCAAATTCTATGGAGGCAGAAATAAGGCTGGGAAACTCCTTGCTAATTATTTAAAGATAAAGCATAACAAGTTGAATATTGAAGCTATATATGACACCAATTCTGTCCTTCAACACAATGACACCGACATTCTCTTTGAGTTTTCTCTCTTTTATAAGACCCTCTACTCCTCCGAGACTCAACCTACCCCCCACTCACTCACTCACTTTTTCTCTACATTTCAGAAACCTGCTCACTTTCCCCTGGATCTCTCCAGCCTGGAGTCTGCTATCACTCAGAAGGAATTGCTCACAGCACTCCAACATCTTAAACTGAACAAGGCCCCGGGACCTGATGGTCTCACCGTTGAATTTTACCTTCACTTCTCTAAAATTCTTATCCCTAAGCTCCACTCCCTCCTTGATTCGTTCTCCGCCCTTGGTAGCTCCTCAGGGACCTTTTCGGAAGCTCATATTTGTCTGATACCCAAGGAGGGAAAGGATGTCCAACATTGCAAAAATTACAGACCCATATCCTTGGTAAATATTGACTATAAAATCTTTGCTAAATCTCTAGCCGCACGATTGGATTCCTTGCTTCCCGATCTTTTGGGCGAGGAACAATCAGGCTTTGTCAAGGGGCGATTCATCCCCGACAACCCAGGCTCCTATTCAACATCCTAACGAAGTCCTCGCGCATGCAGTCTTCGCTTGCTGCGATTGCCCTAGACGCGGAGAAGGCGTTTGACAGGGTTGAGTGGTCCTATCTTTTTCACACTCTTCAATGGTTTGGTTTTGGCCCTCATTTTATTTCCCTGATTTCCCTTCTGTATTCTCACCCACTTGCTGCAGTCTGCGCCAATGGTCAAGTCTCTTCCTTTTTTGACCCTGGGTAGAGGTGTTCGCCAAGGTTGCCCCCTCTCACCCTTTCTCTTTAATTTGGCTTTAGAACCCTTCTTATCTAGATTACGTCAGAATCCCAACATTCACGGTTTTCATTTTACAGACTCCCACATAAAGCTTGCCGCTTATGCGGACGGTATCTTACTTTTTCTTTCCGAACCCGAAACTTCCATTCCTGCCTTTCTGGAAGAAGTGAGGCAATATTCCCAGATTTCGGGTTACAAACTTAACCATGATAAATGCGAGATATTGCCCCTGACCAAATTCACCTTTAAACCAGACTTTCTTGCCTCTAATTTTGTATGGAACTCTACACCATCAAATAACTGGGCCTGCATATTACTCCTTCTATCCCAGACACAGTCTCCTTATGCCTGACTAAATGCATCCAGAAAATCTCAGACCTCACTGCTAGGTGGCATCCCCTTTACCTATCTTGGTGGGGGCGTCTTGATACAATCAAGATGATGTTAGCCCCGATCATCCTATATACAATTTCCAACATCCCTGTGCCCATTCCCGCTAAATCCTTTAAAAAGATTAATTCTATTTTGTCTGCCTTCCTTTGGCATAACAAGAAGCCGCGGATGTCCCTCGCCAGATTGGTTCGCCCAGCCTCAGAAGGCGGTGTTAACTTTCCGGATTTTCCAGCCTATCAAAAGGCTTTACTATTGCGACAAGCATCCTTCTGGCTGCAAGACCCCGATGCTCCATGTCCCCTGTGGGCCAAGGTTGAGCGCCTTTTCCTCTCTCCTTTTTCCTTTGCTGAGTACATTCCCTTTTCCCGTAAACCCTCCTCTATTTCCACGCCTATTCACAGGTTTACCACCAAACTCCTCCTGGCCTCATCTCCCGCTCCTCCTAGCTCTATTGCGGACTTTCTTTCCTCTCCCATTTGGCACAATACGCATCTCCTAATCCGAGCTAAGCCTTTGTTCTGGAAATCCTGGCGGCAGAGGGGCTTACTTTGGATCTCGCAATTGTTCTCTCACTCTACTTTCATATCTCTCCCTAATCTCAGATTGATGTATACCTTGCCTGCATCCTTTGCTTCCAAATATGCACTGCTCAAGACAGCGGTGATGGCGGCATATACAAGACTTCTGCACACACAGACAACGTCTCCTTCCCTTACCCCCGTTACGCGCCTCCATTCCCTTCTCTGCACTTCTCCTAAGGCTTCTGCCATATGCAAACACCTTCATACTACTGAGATACCCAGACCCAGGTCTAAGGTGGAGGAGCAATGGGAACAAGATTTTGGGAATGTCTGGCCCTTATCTCTGTGGGACAGACTATGGCTTAAGGTACGCAAGTCCTCCAGGGCGGCGTCTCTTACGCAGTCTATTTTCTTTATTTATAACAGGTTACTTCTTACCCCCTCAGTCCTACATAAGAGATTCCCTTCCACTCCGGACACTTGTTGGTCTTGCTCCTCCTCCAATGCTACCTTGTTTCATATGCTAATTTTGTGTCAGTCTATTCATGACTTTTGGCTGCAGGTATGGGCTCAAATTAATGTCATAATACAAACTTGTATCCCCTTTTCTCATGTTCACATATTTCTGGGAAGTCTCTCTCCATGCTGGGAGTCTTCTCAGCTTGATGTACGTATCATTGATTTGCTGCTGGCTGTGGCTTTTCAACAGATTACTATTCACTGGAAGTCTTCTTCTAATCTCTCATTTCAAGCATGGTGGTACAATGTATGTCATAACCACAGACTAGACACCACTTTTGTCTTCCCTCCTCAGCTGGCCTCGAAAAGGGCGGTCTTATGGCTCCCTGTTGCTTTATATCTTGACAGCTGTGCTACTCGTGCCCATTGTATACCACCTGCTCAGCAGGAAGTGCTCAAACCTCCTTGATTGCCTTACCATTCCCTTACTTCTATGTTATCACCTGTACCGATTGTCTCCTTTGTAATATGCTATTCATTGCAGTTACCTTATACCCATGCTATATCCTCCATGATTTGTGATTCTCCCTTGTAACAATTATTCATGCTGTATTCATGCAATTGCTTATTTTTCCTTCCCCCCCTTTTTTTATTGTTACCCCTTCACTTTTATTTTACTTTTATTGCCTACTTTCTATGCTCAATAAAATCTTTTTTGAACTGAAAAAATAGGAATGTTACCAAAAGGGGTAAACCCAATTAATGCCCTGGGACCTGGGTATATATTTAGCAAATGTATCTGTATTTGTATTTTGACCAGTAGGTGGTTGCCAGTCACTTTGATCCTGAAAAACCCTTTATCCTTGCATGAAAATACACCTACCTCGCACCCCTTACCTCTCCCTCACTCTTTGGGGCACCAATTTGTGCTCTTTCAAATAAGTGATGTATTTTTCATGCTAGATCAATTGTGATTAAATAACAGTGTACCAGCATAATTATCTGAAAAGCATGATGTAATTTAAATACTGTTTTCCATTAGGCCAATGGGATCAGTGACATGGAATTTAGAGAAATGTGGTAATATTGAGGAATATTTCAAGATTCCATAATGCCCCAGTCAGCTCACTTTTCAAAATACCATAATGCTAAACTTTGGAAACTTCCCGGATTTCCATGATGTCTCAGCACTCATTGCTTGTTTGCATAATGCTCAAATTAGCACACTATCGAAGTGATACGCAAATTAGAAAATGTTTTAATGTTCAACAACGTCCCAGTCGTTATACTACGTGTATTACCAAAAAAGCGTCAGAACACTTTCTCTGCTTCCAAAATTCTCCATGTTGCGTATTTGCAGAGTTTTGATAGCGCCCAAGTCCGCAGTATCCGCGATTCTCAGTGCCTCGGATATCACTCATTTCAAGTTTCAGTAATACCCCTGATAGCACCCTACATAAGCAGTGTCTCATTAGGTGCATTATCTAACATGTAGGAAGGCTCTGGGTAGCACACTTTCACACAGTGGGTCAACCAACACACCAAATACATATCAAACACAACTGGCTGCATATTACTTTTCCATGATTCCCCAATAAAGGAACTGTTCTCGTTTACTAATCTCCCAGTTATCACTCGATCCATGTCTCCATAATATCCCTCCAAGCACCCATCCAAATGTATGCTATTTTTCATTGGTTTATTTACAAGTTGCAGTGTTTCCGTTTACAATTCCTCAATGCTATATCCCTTGCCACCCTTCTCATGTCTTCATAATATCACCTTTAAGGCATAATTTAAGTTTCTATATTGTCCTACTGAGCACAGTTTAAACGTTTCCATAATGACAGCACACTTTGCAGGTTTCAATATTGTCACAGTGAGCACAATATCCAATTTGCTTGATGTCCCATTTGAATCATTTCCCATCTTTCCTTAAAGCTCCAGTGACGCTTTGCAAGATTTCTTCCTATTAAACTGCTTCCACCCATGCCTAAGTTATCAGCACATTAGTACCTAATGGTGGTTTCAGTGGAAGACTTTTAATAAATTTTTTTAAAGTGCACACCTGACCCAAGGGCATTAGAGTGCTTTACAGCAGAACCTGAAAAAGTGACACATTTTCCTGTTTTTAGGCAGGAGGATATTAAAGGCCTCATTACGATGTTGGTCGGAGTTGCCTTCGACAGACACCGTCTCGGTATGTGAACCGCCCGACTGTAGGTTGGCTGTTCTGCACACCGAATTAAGATGCAACCGCACATGGTGCGGACGCAAACTCCCATTTCTCTTTGGGAGCTTGTGCACCTGGTGGAAACTGCCCGCAGCACAAGTTCCCATTGAAATGGAAATTGAAATTGAAATGGAAGTTTATGAAAATTCCTGCACCATGTGGCAGTGGCAGGCAGTGTGATATGGTGCAGGGATTTTCAGGACTTCAACTGGAGGGCCTGGGGGGGGGAGGAAGGAGGGGGCCCTGCTAGGGGCCCCCAAAGTCGCTTTCTGACAGCCTTTCCATGTCTGAAAGGTTGACATAGAAAGGTTGTCCGAAACAAAATCAAAATCCTGACTGTGGAAACGCCGTCCTTAAGGGAACATGGGGCATATGTACAAGCACCTTTTGCCATGGGAACGTCACTTTTTCTGACGTTCCTTTGGTGATAGGGGCTTTGCCTTATTTACGAGGCAGCGTTGAGCCACTTAGGGCTAGATGTAGGTAAATCTAATTTACCGATTCATAAATACCGAATTTTACCGATTCGGTATTTATGAATCAGTAAATTAGAAGGAGGCAGATGTAGGTAATTTTTAAATCACAATTACCGAATCTGTAAGATTCGGTATTTACTGCTTCGGTAAATACCGAATCGGTATTGCCCATTGATTCCTATGGGCCTTGAAGCCCATAGGAATCAATGGGAAATACCGATTCGGTATTTACCGAATCGGTAAATACTGAATCCTGCAAGGGTGCAGGGGGTGTCACTTTGGCACCCTCTAGCACCCCAAGTACAGGCTTGTGTGACATGTGGCACAAATACATGCCCTAAGGACATGTCTGTGTGTCACATGGCACAGGTGTGCATGCACAGATGTGCATGTAACACCTGAATTCGGTATTTTACCACACAATAGGATTGGGTGGTAAAATACCGACTCTTAAGGGCCTGTGGCACTCTTAGGAGTGTCAGCTACATATGGATTTACCGATTCCGTAAATATACCGATTCGGTATTTTACCGAATTGGTATTTTTACCGAATCGGAAAAATTACCCAATAGGCCCCCTACATCTCAAAAGCCAAATACCGGTCGGTAACGGCCGAAATCGGACGTTACTGACCTGTATTAGGGCTCCTACATCTGGCCCTTAATGTGGCTTAAAACTGCCTTGTAAATAAGGCCCCCTTTTACGCTATGCTTAGTGTGAAAGGGGTGGGCAGTGAGTGTTGCGGTGGGCGTTCCACCGCAACACCCATTGATTTTGACGCTGCCCCCTATTTACAAGGGTGGCGTAAATAGGAGGCAGCGCCAAAATTAATTCCAGGGAAAACCTGGTCTTAACTTTGCAAAACAATGAGAAATGCTTTTTTTCTCCTCGATTTTGCTTTTTCCATGTGCGGTGCCTTGTGTAGCACACATGGAAAAAGCAAAACACTTTGTATTGTTTATGTGTAGGAAGGTGTCTCTTCCTGTACATAAACAATCTTTAAAAAAAGCTACAAAAAATACATTTTGTAGCTTCCATGCATTCTGCATTAAGCAGCACACAGAGAAGTGAAAAAATGGCATTTCAAGATTGTTTATATTGTGCAGGAAGGGACACCTTCCTACACATAAACAATCTTCCCCTGCACGCAGGCACCCTTGCCCTATGGTGCAAGGGTGCCTGCGTTAGCGCTAGGCAGCTAAGTGTAGCACCAGTGAATGAATGAATGAATACTCATTTATATAGCGCGTGGTTACCCGGAGGCATCCCAGCGCTGCAGTGTACCAATTCATCACCCGAGAGATTACAGAAATAGGAAGGTTTTTAGCATCTTTCTAAACCTAATGTGGTTCTCTTCCATCCGAATAGGGTCCGGCAGGTTGTTCCAGAGTTTAGCTGATTGGACAGAAAAACGTCTGCCACTCATGCGGTTTCTCCTTATTCGTGGGACTGCCAGGAAGTTCTTACTACTGGATCTAAGGGTCCTATTGGTTTGATAAGGGCAAAACAGAGATTGAGTTAGACCAGGCCCTGTCTTGGTCAAAGCTTTATGGACAATAGTCATAGCCTTAAAATCGACCCTTTGTTGTATTGGCAGCCAATGGAGTTGCCTGAGTGCTGGTTTGGCAGAAGTTCTACGCGGTATCTTTAAAAGCATCCGAGCTGCGCAATTCTGTACCGTCTGTAGAACCCTGAGTGTCCCTAATGGTGCTCCTAAATATATTGCGTTAGCATAGTCCAGGTGTGTTAAAATCAGGGCCTGGACTAATATCCGCCTTGCTTCGAACGGAAGCAGTTCAATGATTTTTCTAAGGTACCTCTTCAGGGCGTAGCAGGTCGCTGCAACCTTCTGAGCTTGCACCAAAAAGTTAAGTGCTGGGTCTAGCCAAACCCCTGGACTTTTGATTTTCTTTTTGGGGGAAGGGGGGTGACCCAAAGTGGTAGGCCACCATCCGTCAACCGCGGAGGGAGCATCATGTCCCAACATCATGATCTCCGTCTTTGTTCCATTAAGTTTCAAGAAGGATGCATCCATCCACTCACGAACCTTGCTAAGACAGGAGGAGAGTTATCATAGGATGACATCTGGCCAGAAAGGGTGATGATAAGCTGCGTATCATCTGCATACGTCACTAGTTGCACTCCCCAAGGTAACACCACCTCAGCCAAAGGCCTCATGTAGATATTAAATAAGGTCGGGCTGAGGGATGACCCCTGGGGAACGCCACAGTGAAGATGCACAGGTGGAGAAGAGATGTCATCCTCAAATACAGAGAAGGTCCGGTCTGAGAGGAAGTATTGCAGCCATTTCAGCGCGGTGCCAGTGACACCCACATCACCCATCCTTTGAATCAGAATAGAGTGATTAACGGTGTCAAAGGCCGCGCTGAGATCTAATAACAGTATGGCTGCGCAACTGCCTTCATCTACAATCCTTCTTGCTTCCTCAATAACTGCCACCAGACCCGTTTCAGTGCCTTGTTTGCACCTGAATCTGGTCTGGGTAGGATGCAGTAAATTCTGGGTTTCTAGATGGTTGGAAATGAGAGAATTGACATATTTTTCTGTGAGTTTGCTAATTGTGGGCAGCAAAGAGATAGGGCGATAGTTAGCCCAGTCGTCAGGATTGAGGTTGGGCTTTTTAAGTAGTGCCTTTACTCTTGCATGTTTCCAGTGAAGGGGGACTTCCCCAGCTGAGAGTGAAGTATTGATCACCTCCTTAATCACCGGGGCCACAACATCAGAGACCAAGTTGAGCATGGTGGGGGGTGCCACATCAACCGGTGAACCTGATTTAAAGTTACTCAGAAGTGATTGGACATTAGGGCAATCAAGAGGGGGAAATGTCTCAAGGAGATTCAGCTCAAAACTCGGGGGTGATGTTATTATACATGGAGTCTCACGGAAAGTGGAATAGATGTCTGTTATTTTTGATACAAAGAAATTAGCCAATTCCCTGCAACGAGTAGATGCAAGACTGGGGTCAGCAGTGGGAGTAGATGGGGTTGCTAAGGACTTGAATATTTTAAAGATTTCCCTGGAAGAGCTGGAGGCAGAAGTAATTTTTTCCTGGTAATATTTGGATTGAGTGGATTTAATCAGTTTTTTATAGTTGCGAAGAGTAATCTTATAGATATCCTTACTGGTTTTTTGGTAGTCTTTTCTCCAGAGCCTCTCTTTCTGTTTACAGAGTTGTTTAAGGGTTCTAAGCTCTGGGGTGTACCAGGCTTTTTTGTTTGCTCCGATACGATGGGAAAGCTCAACCTTAGGTAGGGTCTGGTCTAGTGATTCCTCTAGCCAACGATTATAACAGTCGTTAGCGTAGGAGGGGTCATTGCGAATTTCAGGTACAGTTTCTAAAAGGTTGAGTGTCCATTTCTCAGTGACTAATTTAGACCAGGGTCGCCTAGTTTTTTTTACAAAACAAGCCTGGCCTGTCTGTTCCTGGCGGGTAAGGGAGAAGGACAAAAGTGAATGATCCGACCAGGGAATTGAGGTAGATTTTATAAACTCGAGCGCGCTTAGATTAGTGTAACAATGATCCAATATATGTCCTGCCTTGTGTGTAGGGCCATGGATAATTTGTATAAGTTGGACTGTGTTTAATGCTGCCAACAGATTCTGACAGATGGGGGTATCTGATTTATCTAACTGGATGTTGAAATCTCCCAAAACCGTAAAATTGGGGGAGTTGCAGGATAGGTTGATGACTGAGCTTAACAGATCTTCGCAGAACTGTCCCGTCGCCCCTGGAGGCCTGTACACCAAAAGGCCTGAAAGCGAACATGTAGGGGAAAGGGTGACAGAGAACATCATACACTCTGCCCCAGGGATGAAAACTTTCTCTGTTCTACAACTTATAGATTTTTTATGCGCTATGGCGATCCCTCCTCCTCTTCCATCCATCCGATCTTGCCTCACCATAACATAATCAAAGGGGAGGGCCCGAACAACATCAGGGTCGGACCCATCGTTAGTCCACGTTTCTGTGAGGAAAAGAACCTCAATGTCTGAGTCCTCCAGTAACATGGAGATCTCTAGGGCATGTTTAGGTAGGGATCGGCAGTTCAGAAGAGCCAGTAAAAAAGGAGGTTGCTCAGAGGACCTGATGTCTGGGGTAAAATGATAATTGCAACCTGAACAGGATTTGTGATCCTTATCGGTATTTAACAGGATTGCAGGGGGAAACGCAAGGCTGCGCAATATTCTTGTAAATATGGTACAGCCTTGGGTTTCTGAAGTGGCAGAGTGAGGCGTTAAGCAATGACAGCTAACACCTCACTCCGCCACTTCTTTGTACATATGCCTCTATGGGCCCATTATGACTGGCCAATGGGCTCCTTGAGCCTGTCAGAACCGAGTCAGTTTTCCCTGCCGGTTTACACTCCGACCACCGGCTTTGTGATACGGCGGTCAGAGTATAAACCTACCATGGCGATCAGAAAGCCACCTACCAGCGGTTGGAGGTTTTCCGACCGACATGGTAGTAAGGCCCTAAATGATTTAGCAGGTATTTAGTAAAGACCAGGATCAAAACCTGGTTCCAGAAGTTCCAAGGACGGCAGCTCTAGCAAATAGGCAACCTCTGGTTCTTAAGACAAGTGTCAGTGGCCCTAGCCGCATCTCCACACACACTGACCAGAGTGCAGGTGGACCAGTAGCAGTGTCATGTCTGAAGGCTACATGGCATCCTGTTTTCATGGGCCTTAACGAGACATTGAGATCTGTGAGCTGCTGTAGCATGCCAGCAAACATAACCACACCTGTCCTATACATAAGGCAATTGGTGATTTTTTTTTAATTTGTAAAGAATTTCTGTAAGCGCGAAAATGTAAATATGAATGACTTTTTGCCAATCTTCATTTGCTTTAATGAAAAACGAGACAGCATCTCTCCCAACCAAGAAGAAACACACGTGCCATCCTCATGAAAGACAAGGGTCGAGACATGGCCCAAGGCAAAACAAGAGTTTTGCCACCTCTTCTTTGCTGCCACACTCATTTGAAATATTACTCCTTACAATGATGGCGAATTCTACTGATTAACCCCTTCCATGCTCATGACGAGCTCAGCTCGTCATGCAGTACAGTGCTCCTGTGCTAATGAGCTGAGCTCGTCATGACCACACCCGTTTTTATTGCTGTCCAGCACAGCAGAGGAATCTCTCAAGCAGCGATGTGGTTAAAGTCTGTGCAACTGCCTGCACTACCGAATGTAAACAAAAACAAAAAACAACCTCCCTGCATGTCAGAGCCACTGTTTTATTATTTACCTATGTTTTTTTTATTACATTTCTCTTTGGGGCTCTTTTTTTTCCGAAAAAGAAAAAACAATGCCGAACTTACTGAAACAACTTAGCAGCCAGATCTACATTCATTTTTGTCGAAGGGACACCAATCACATGGGCAGATGTCCTTATGGCAATAAGATGGCTTCCAGGCAGTCGTCTGCTACTGTTCCACATGACAGAAGCCCCAGGACCTGTGCCAATCTATAAATGACCCCATAGTCTTTTCAGTCTCTCTGAGGGCTTAAATCCACCTAAAGGAGAAAAGAATTAGAATCACAGGCGATATTTAACACACCCTTCAAGAAGTGAAGTTCATGGATGTGATATCTTGGTATGGTTGATGGAGAAGCTTTGGTCTCAAATGGTTGCAGATCAGTCGTGAAGCTGTGCAGGATCAATTCTGCATATTGCCCTGGGTTACACAATTGTCCCGGTGGTGATAGATGTGGATATGCAGATGATTTTATTCATCTATTGATTTAATTGTTTTGTAAAATGATAGCCTGTGACAAATTGCCCTGTTGTGCCAATAATTTTTTTCTTTTAAAAAAATTTTTTTATTGGGATTTTATGTATTGTGTGCAGTCATAAGCATTTCCTGTTACAGGCAGCACTAACATTTTCTCTTGATCGTTATTGCAATGATTTGGTTGTGCTTACCCACTTTGGTAGTGTGGTTAGAGCATAGAAGGAGAAGAAAGGCAGAAAGGACAGCAAAATTCGTAGAAAGAGAGGAGAAGGACAGGATAGCCTAGTAGGAAACAGTACAAAACTAGGCACATACATTTAGCGAGAGAGAACACAAACTGCGTCGCAATTGACCAGGTTTCCAGGAACTTGATTGGCTATTCCGAGGCTCCATAAGAGACATACGTTTAGGGTCGTTTGTTCCTGGAGGTTTGTGAGGGTCAAGGGATCTGTCCAGTGCTATCCACAGACCTCTGGAAGACGCCTTCCATGGAGAATACTGCATCGCCAAGGTGTCTGCTCCTCTGAGGTATGTAATCCAGTTTAACCATCCTTGGAAGCAAGTTTTGCTAGTGTCTTTCCAGTTGTTCAGGACGAGTTTCACAGCTGCCTCCAGTAGCAGGTCTATTAGTTCCTTATCATTTTCAGAGGCGAGGTCAGTCCTCATAAAAGCTATGGTAAGGGAGGCGAAATCCCTCTTTGTTTTGCGTTTAAACACATTGTCAATGAAGTCAAACACCCTTCCCCAGAAAACCTTGAGTGTAGAGCGTTGTGCCAATAATATCAGGGGAGAAACTGATTGAGGCCAAGACCCGTAACATGTCATGACAAGTGCCCTTGAAAAATGAATTGTTAAGAGACTGATCGCCGCTACTTAAAAGGATGACCACACCCTTCAAACAAACCGCCATAAGGCTCTACCACTAATCAGTGTAGTATCTGAACACTCATATACTGAGTCACTTGGAACTCTCTTGAATTCTGATTTTGTGCCCATACAAAAGAAAGATAACACATAATCAGATTGTATCCAGTCTATGGCCTGAAGAGAATCCCTACAGTTACAATGGGACTTGAAACACATCGGCACCACATGCCACGGGAAATATGTATCTAATTCATTTTGCCCTATGTAGTAAACAGTCCAAATGCCTACCACCTACTGGGCTTAGCAATTTTTCCCTTTGGTTTAGCAGCACCGTAATATTGACAAAGAATTTGATTGAAAAAACAGTCTTAAGGTTGCTGCTCGTTTGAAATACAAGACTGGCTCAATAATGTTTGTTATTCATGTTTTTTGTGTACAGCAGTGTTGTTCTATGTTTGACATGTACATTTCAATGTATGTTGATTGACGGGATTGACGGGAAATATGAGGTTTTTCCTCTTGGTCTGACTTAAAAAGTAAATGAGCTATATCTTAAAAAGATGAAAGCGATAAATATATAAACTCTTAAGGCCATATAATTCTTTGAATGGCCTTAGTCTGTTAAAAATGCTAACAGCAATCTAAGAGTGACTTTTAGTTCATTGTTATTGCTGAATCTTGTGAGGCCCTTTCTAGCCGGCCTGGGACTAAACCCTTGAATCAGAATAATATCAGTGTAGGCAGCGGTACTTGAAGATATCTTGTCACCATGGTCCATGGAATATTGATCAAGGTTGAGGAGAGTCATTAATCATATATGTCAGCTTCAGTCCTCAGCAGTGGTCCAACTGAGCATCAAAGGACTTATATATATTTGGGGGGCTACAGGTGGAAGGGTGTGGGTAGTCCTAATGATTTCATTAAGTGTACGTCTTTTTGCAACCAAGAGGCTTGTTTTCATGGGAGTTTTGAAAGTTGCCAGGTAAGGTTGATTGATTCCTAAGACTTTGGGCACAAGGCGTTCAAAGGCCTTGGGGAAGTATTGTTCCATAGGCAGTTGTTTACCCTAGGGATAGGGAGGCTCTCTCACATTAATTGTGAAAAACTTCCACTTCCTTGGGGATCTAGTCCCTCATCATTCACACTTGCAAAAAGATTTCTAGCAACTTTGTAAGTAATCATTACTTTCAGCCAAGGAACATATGCAGATCTTTTTTGTCAGTCAAATGAATTCTTCGTGGCAACTTGTCTGGAAATTGGACATAAGTGACACTTTCAATGCATTTCAGAGTCTAACTTAATTCATTTATCCGGGAACGTTAGGGATCATGCATCTGTAGTCATTATTCACTTACTTGCAGGCATAAATGGCTCAAGATATCCAACCCATGAAGTAAATTTAGCTGGATGTTGTTACTGTGGCTGTCCTGCTAGCATGGTTCCAAGTCATCCAGCAACATTAGCGGTCCCCGTTCACCCGAGACCACTGGCGTTTTTTCTGCTGCCTGGGGGTGGTTGTGTTGAACTCAGAACTACTGGAACAATTGTGCATATACTAGTGGTTTTTGAGCTAACATGGTTGGAAGTCCAGTTGTATCCTACCTCTAAACCAAGCTCTGTTATTCCCGGTGGGTGGCAGCTGATTTAGTGGTTACCCATTGGTATGCTGGTGGCACAAATCCAGCACAGTTTAACCTGAGACCAATCGTGGCCAAGATACAGCCCCTGAGGTTCATGACACTCAATGAATGCCAATAGTGAGGTACTAAATCTCTACCAGTTGGCAAAAGTACCTTATGTGAGACCAGAATGACTATTATGCCCGGAATTGTACGTTATCTTGTGTTACAATACTAGGTCCAGTAGGCACCTCCAAAGATTAGAGGCATTGTATACTTTTATCCTTTGTCAATCAGTACCAACTGTTTTTCCAGTAGGTTGGCAAGGGTGCCGAAATATTAGCTCAGGTCTATTGAGCTATTCTGAGATGCTGTTAATAAAGTAGGATAAACGTTAGACTCATCCTTGCCGTACAAAAGGCATTGTAACTCTAGCCGCGGCAGTTGCAGGTAAGAGCGGTGGGGCGGGGCAGGGCTGGCGGTCGAAGGGAGTCGACAGACAGCAGAATAGGGAAATAAAATCCTAAGAAAGAAAAACACTTATTTTGCACTTGCTGCACAAGGTAAGTGATTTATTAATTGTTTTATTTTATTTTCCCTAATCCGTCGTCTGTCGACTCCCGCCCGCCTCCCACCCCACCTCTCTTACCTGCACCAGCCGCGCCTGTGTAACTCCCTGCCTGGGACTCCTATTCCATTGACTAAAGTTTGTTAACAACATCTTATTGGTAAACTGAAAAGACTCAATTCTTTTGAGGTTTAGTAATCTTCCAAATAAAGGATGACATTGGACATAGATGTTCATGTTAACTAAAGTACAACATCCTAGTCCGTAAGCACTATAAATACATTAGCGGGGTGTATTGCAGCTCTAGAGGTTTGAAGGTGTTTGATTTTCTTTAGTGCGACTTGTTTTAGCTTTAGATTCACACATTAGAAATACCAAAACATACATTTCAACACACGTACAATCTCTGGATGGACTGCACGTATTGAAAATGAATGCCCTGGAGGTATTTCCTTCAGTCCATATTGAATCCATAAGTGGAATCACATCTGAATTTAGCATTTTCTCCAGAAAATGGAGCATTCATTCCATCCAGCTCAAAAATATCCCCTTGTTCTTCTCATACATCATTCAATATGGATTTTATGTGTCTGACCACTGTGTGATACTGTCTCTGAATTACAGATCTACTACCACACCCAGGGGCAATATTGTAGAAAAGGCCCTGTGGGTGGCGCAGGGTTGTGAGCCCACTTATTGTGCCTCTGGTACATTGGCATTTGAAAGAGCCGCCAACACTGCCACAACCCCTTCTATAATATAGATTGTGACAGTGCTGAGTATGCGATGGCATGATCTCAAGAGGGCATAGCCTCATTTTCAAGTTGCAAATGCTGCAAATGATGGAATCCTTTGCCTTTGAACATGCACACAATTGCAGGTATAGGCACAGAGGCAAAAAGTCCATCAGAAGGTGCTTTGACAGTATGCCACAAAGAGGAGAGACACACTCATTGTGCCCCCAAGGATGTCTCTCGTAGGGGCAAACCAGGAATGCCAGTCACCCTACAGGTAATGCTCTAGAGTCTCTCACTATATGTTATGTTATGTTAATAACCACTTATAAAGCGCACATACACCTGTAGGTTTCATGGCACTGATGCAGAGAAAAGTAACCCAAAATCCCTAGGCATATGCTTGCTCAAACAGCCACGTCTTCAGGGACTTCCTGAAGACCAAGAGGTTGTCACAGCTCCTAAGTGACAGGGAAAGGGAGTTCCAGAAAGTGGCGGCCAAGTAGGAGAAACCACTGCCTCCTTGCCGTTTCCGTATAAACGATGGGATTATTACCAGGGGTGTCTCTGCCCCCTTTCAAACACAGGCCGACTTGCTACCTGCACAGTGAAAGGTGGAACAGTGGCTTCAAATAGCCAGATTGCCTTTCACAAATGCTCTATTTGAAGGGCAGGCATGGGTTCGCACCTGCACTGAGAACATTGCATTTGTTGTGATAAGGCACACTGCCCGGTGTGCACACACTTAAGAGAGCTCCACGGTGCAGAGAGGGACAGTGTGTGGTATCTGTAATAAGGCAGTGGAGTAAATGTAAATGTATTTGAGCTTATATAGCGCACAGCTACCCGCAGTGGGTGTCCCGGCGCTTGCTTAGGGAACCCGTCCTGGTATTCCCCTGTGAGATAACCCCGGCAGGGTATCCACAAGGTGAAAGCCAGGCATCCCGCCGCGAGGGGCCGTTGGGGAGATTAAGCAAGCTATTGCCCAGAGTCGCAGAGTGTGAACCCGTGAGTCGAGAAGGCACCGGAGCGAGAATTATCGAGTCCGTGGAATTTTTAGCCCAAGACCCGCCAAGGCGGGGAATTGAACCCTGGTCCAGGGCCGATCTCAGCTTCCGGGTCTGCCGCCTCTAACCCCTGAGCCACACTTCTCCACTGAATGTCCTGACTGTTCACTCTTACCACTCTTGGAGAGTTAGTAATGAATGTCATCATACAGGAGATTATTTTTCTCGTGTCTTAAAATTGTAGTTTTTTTTTTAATGATTGGCATGTTTGATATTATAGTAATAGTTGTTGCTGTCACTGGCTGCTATGTATACTTTCTCTATTTCCTTCTATTTTAGCATAACAATATTGTATATATAGAGAGAGAGATGACTCAATTAATTTACAGTCAACATTTATTGAATAGTTTTGCAGGCTAAGTACTTGTTTATCCAACTAGTTTTAGAGGGTCCAGAGCCCCGTGAAATCAGTGATAAACAACAGTAACCACAAAGGATGCTGCCCACTAACAACTGCCACAGAACCCATATAAAAGCCAACACACCCTATAGCATAGTGTTAAAACTGGTCAGTCAAGTGCAAATACTGTTTTCGATTTAGAAGGAGAACTGGGATTTATTCAGTTATCTATTGGATGCTCACTTCATCCCCCTATTTGAGAGAGCCATGAGTTGGTTACACACATTTCCACTTGTGGTTGCATTCATAGAGCCCCTTCGGTGCCTTTTCCAACACTGCATTTTGAAGTACATAAAACAGCAGTACAAAATGCTATTCACAAACCTACGGGTGGTCGCTTCTTATCAACCTGTCCCATCTTTAATGAGTGGAGATCGCGCCTATGATGGTGGAGATCTCTACACATGTAAGTATATGTATCTGTAATAAATGTGAGAGGGACATAAGGGGAATTGAGGTTCTGTAAATTACGAATTCGTTCGTGCTCAGCTTCCATTTTGAGATCGCCGCCATTTTGTGTTGCCCTCACTCAGGCAGCTTGGCGAATGCAATGTTTTTTCGTTTCTGTTTTGCGTGTCAGGTGGCTTCCTCGCCTATGTTTACTAACAAGTGTCAGGGTCTGGCCGAGTACACTAATTCCTGTCTGAGCTGATTAATCCCCGTCCGGACTACATGTCATTTCACACCATTGTTTCCTTTAAGTTATCTTATCTGCTGTCCTTCGCTACACGTCTCATGCATTCTCCTGTTTCTCGACTGTCCTTCTACGACACACAGCTGTGTTTTCTCTGCTAGTAAACTGAATTGTGTGGATTTACCTGTGATTTGCTTAAAGGGTTGAGTGACAAACATACTCAGGAACTTGAGTTGTTTTGGACTTAAAGTATTGTCTATAACGTTTGCCTATAGCTCATGCTCGTGTGTGATTGCATTTTTGCATTGTGCTGTATGATATATAAACCTGTGCGCCACAGAGTTAAGTGGCAGTCTCTTTTGAACCTCGTTGTATTGACGACTTCTAAGACCACTGTACTAGCTGCAGCTAATAAACACCATCTTCTACGCCAGACGAAGAGTCCGTGTCTCTGTTTTTGACAAGGCAGGTGAATCCCGGGGATTTAGGCGTACCCTGCGCCACCGGGCCTTAAGGCTGCGGTTCTCAAACTGGTGCCCAAGGTAGGGCGACTTCAGCTGTAGCGGTTGAGCCCGAGGGTCATGAGGAGCCCCGCAGGAAAATTCCGGAGGAAGCGCACCACGTGATCGACCCCTACATGTCAGAAGTGGACCGAAGGTCTTTGACGGCGCGGCTACTCCTCTCCGACTGCTACTGACGACTGCTGCCCTGACTGTCGCCCTGCCTTGGACCCTTCTGAAGTTTTGGTAGACCGAGACGATAGACGGACCTTCGCTGGCGCAGAACGATTTTTAGTTAAGTATTTGGTGGGTCGCTCCCACAGACCTTTGTTTTGTTTTTGTTCTTAGTCTCTGTTCAGTCATTGCAGTAACTGAAGCCAAGGGGTAAGTACGATTGTACTGCTTTACTGATTTATACCCTTTGTTGTTTGTGATCAGTCTAGAGAGGTGACGATGCCTGGGCTGAGTTAGTTCAAAAGATTTTGTAGTTTGGGTTGTACAGGGATTCCCAGTTGGAGGAGTCATGTTCGATTCCTACGGTTGGAACTCCGACTTATGAGCTCTATTCGAAACATGGTATTGGTCCCATTACCTTTAACGAGACATGGGTCCGATATACGAAAAATAGTGGAGTTTTGAGTTGGCCACAGAATGGTAGCTTCGATCCCGATATATTGGATAATTTGGAAATACTTCTGTTCAGGAGAAAAGCCCAGCCGGCTATGTTTGACTCCTTTCGCCTCTGGCGTAAAGAAGCCAAACAGAAAGAAATTAAACAAGCAAAAAAGGATAAGAAAGCACAAGACATGTCAGTCCTTCAGGCTGCCCAGCAGTTTAAAGATAACGAAGTAGATGATGCGAAGGAGATATCAGAGAGACAACATGGTATGGCGATAGATAGATGCTATCCGATGTTGCCTACTTCCTCTTCAGATAAAAGTAAGGAATTAGAAGAAGATCCCCTAATGACTTGTTTATTGAGTTCACCTCCGCCCTATGTTCAGAATGTGACTGCACCTCTGTTACCCCCTCCTGTTGCTCAATAAGTGGTTGCTCAATTACCGATTGTCCAGCAACCAGCCCAGCCCCTTAATGCTTCCCTGTTTACTTCTGCTTTGCCTTCACAGCTTGTACATCCGCCCCGCCTTCTCCCGCTCCTATTCTTCGACATGATACGTCTCAGTCTCCATTGCCTTCTACATCTGTAATACCCCCTATTCATTCGAGGGATTCCCCTGTTTCACAGAGTAGGATAGCAGATGCTGTTACAAATTTCTTTTCTCCTTTTGTTAGGTCCCTGAAAATGTCTCCAGCTTTTTCGAGACGACAATCTCGTTGTCAGCTTCCTTTTGCGGACGAGAAAATAGCTCTGGGTTCTCTCGCTCGCAAATGGATTGAACATGGGCCAGAATATAGTATAGATGACATTATGAGTTGTTTTCATCAATGGGGGGAGCCCACGCAGAGATATGTTTTCAACATCATGTGTCAAATTCTTATCAGAGGTTGGGAGGATATGGAGTTAGATACAGTCCATCAGATCTCCTGAAATTACAGGGTGATTTTGATAAAGGTTTTATTGTAGGACACAGAGTTGAGGAGGCGGTAACTAGACTTATTGCGTTTCGAACAATGTTTCTATCCCTGTCCTTTTCCGAGGTTGATTCCGTTAATAAAAAGGGTAGTAAGAATTATCCGATGCGTGAAGTCCCTCCCGTATGGAGAGACGTGGTGGTTGGTCCACCTGCTGTCCCTGCTCATTTCCAGCGTATATGGGTTCATGAACCCTGGAAGAGGTCTGAAGTATTGGCGCTTAAGCAAACTCTTCCCGACCCCCGTAAGAATCCTGCTGAATATTACAAAGAATTGTCCCAAACAGGTGATGCCTGTATCATGAATTTGGCTGATATTGATATGTTATTTGGGAATGTTGTTCCGCAAGGTAAATGGGCACGTGTTCGTAGGGAAGATCATTTGGCCGATTTAGGTGGTGATTGGGCTGCTATTAGAGCTGCGGATGCGAATCAGGTGGGTGGTGCAAAGCCCGAGGATTTGATTACGGCTCTTCCAGGTAGAATAATTGAGTTAATGAAGACAATGATGGCGGCGGTTTCGAGTGAATTGGGATAAGTTGGCCGCGTGTAAGCAGAAGAAAGATGAAAGTGTTTCAGATTTTTTCACTCGTTTCGAAGAAACGTTTATAGACCATCGCGGTCAGGATTTGAGTGTAGAGGGTGGCCAGCGATTATTTGTGGACAAGTTTGTATATAATTTACTTCCTGAATTATCGAATAAACTGAAGAGTTCTGAAAGTGCATGGGCTGTCTCTTCTCCTTCAAAGATATTGGCCACTGTACAGTATTATGAGAACAGGGATAAGTAGGAGAAGGAGAAGCAAGAGAAGAAAAATAAGGATTTGAAAACTAAAGTTCTTTTACAGCAGGCGTATCCGCCTCGTTCGAATCAGAATCAGCAAAACACTCAGCTTCAGCAGCCCCCACAGTTTCAGAGACTGTTGCAAAAACCTGAGTATTTTACGCCGAGACCTTCATTAGGTCCTAATCAATGTGCATATTGTAGGGAGGAAGGACATTTTAAAAGTAATTGTCCAGTCTTATTACAGCGTAATAATGGGATGTCTGCTTCTAGTGGTCGTGGTAATTTTCAGTCGGGATCTAGGGGAAGAGGACGAGGTATGCCCTCTCAGGAGCAGCGTTCTCGTGTCCCATCTACTTCGAATTACTTTGACCAGCAGGTAGTTCCGTCTACGCAGTAGTACGATGATTATTACGTTGAAGAAAGGGCTGACAATTTTCAGACCGAATAGGACAGCCAAGGACGAAGTGAGGGAGTTGTGTCGATTCCAGTAGATCAAGATGGGCCATATGTTACTGTTAATACAATGGGTGTTTCAGAACCGTTTCTTTTGGATACTGGTGCGATGAGAAGTTCGATTATTCATTCTAAACTCCCTGGGGCCCCTTTGTCTGGCTTAATAAATACTTCTGTGGGATTTTCTGGTGCTCCAGTTTGTAATCCGGTTTCTCGCCCCCTGCCTGTTTCTATTGGTCCTTATGATTTGGAAGCTCCACTGATTTTGACAACTGGTTGTAACGAGAACATATTGGGTTTAGATTTGCTAAAAAGGTTGCATGCGACATTGTTTTGTTCCCCTTCTGGTGTGCATCTCACGTTGGGAAAAAGATTAATGTCCCCTATGTATTTATCTCGGGACAAGTTTCCACCTGAGTTATGTTCTCTCCCAGAAAGTCTTTGGGCCACGGGTCCGAATGACGTGGGCCGTCTGGCGATCCCACCGTATGTCGTCACAGTTAAGGATAATGTTCGAATGCCACGCATTCCTCAATATCGTATTTCTAGTGATGGAGAGAGAACATTATTGGCCATTGTTGATGACTTCATTCAGAAAGGTGTAGTTGAAGAGACCAGAGACAATGTCTGTAATAGCCCTGTTCTTCCGATCCTTAAAAGGACGGATCCTTCACAGCCTCCTGTCTATAGATTTGATTTAAGGGAAGTCAACAAAATAGTGGTACCACAGTTTCCTGTTGTTCTGGACATTACAGCCTTATTGACGATGATTCCTGCTTCGACAGCTTGGTTTTCAGTGATCGACCTTAAGAATGCTTTCTTTAGCATTCCCATTGCTGAGGAGAGTAGGGATATTTTTGGTTTCTCTTTAGGTGGCCGAAGTTTTCGCTTCAAGAGAGCTCCTCAAGGTTATTGTGAAAGTCCCTCTATTTATAGCAAAGCTCTTAAATGTCAACTTGATACTTTCTCTTTACCTCCAGGTGCTACACTTGTTCAGTATGTGGATGATTTACTGGTGGCTGCTGATACGGAAGATGTGTGTAGGAATGTGACTGTTGCGTTGTTGCATCATTTGGCTGTTTTGAATCATAAAGTATCGCCCTCCAAGTTACAGTATGTTCGACAAGAAGTGACCTATTTTGGTCATCTCTTGTCGAAGGAGGGAAGGCGTTTGACCCCAGAACGTATTCATGCTCTTTCACAGATGTCTGTACCCACCACACAGAGAGAAGTGCGTGCCTTCTTGGGTATTACTTCCTATTGTAGACAATGGATTCCTAATTTTTCTCTTTTAGCGAAACCATTGGTGGCATTAACGCTGAAAGATACGCCCCATCCTCTCCCTTGGACGGAGGAATGTCAGAAAAGTTTTGTTGATTTACGTACTTCCCTGTGTTCCGCTCCAGTGTTGGGTACCTCAGATTATAGTAAGGCTTTTTCACTGTACGTTCATGAGAGAGAAGGTTGCACGTTGTCAGTTTTGGCACAGCAATTCGGAGATAAGCAAACGCCATGTGCCTATTTCTCCGCTACACTAGACCCAGTAGCTAAAGCTTTGCCCAGTTGTCTTAGAGCTACAGCAGCTGCCGCAATTTCTATTAGACAGTCTGCCGGATTAGTATTAGATATAACACTCATTGTTATGGTTCCACATGCAGTGGATACTGTGTTAAATAGAACCAAGACGCAGCATCTCACGAGCGCTCGTTTGTCTGGTTACGAGCTGACACTGCTAGCAAGCCAGATACATATCAAAAGATGTAACACGCTAAATCCAGCTACATTGTTGCCACTCCCAGATGAGAAAGATGATCAGGAAAAGCTTGATTGTTTTCTTCGAACAGAAGAAGAAACGAAGGGGAGAATTGATTTAAAGGACACTCCGCTCAAGGACCCGGACGGGATCCTATGGGTGGACGGTTCTTGTTTTAAACTTCCAGATGGAGAAACCACTTCTGCCTATGCTGTTACCACCTTATGCACTATTGTGGAGACGGCACGTATTGGACATAATTCAGCCCAAGCAGCTGAATTAATAGCTTTGACTAGAGCATGTGTACTGACGAAGGGAAAGAGAGTGAATGTTTATACAGATAGTCAGTATGCGTTCGGTGTTGCGCATAGTTTTGGAAAGTTATGGAGAGAGAGAGGATTTTTTACCTCTCATGGGACAAAGATTCAGCATGGTCAGTTGGTAACTGATCTTCTTGAGTCACTTACTTTGCCAGCACAGATAGCGATCATAAAGTGCAGTGCACATAAGAAAATCACAGATGATGTGGGTCGTGGAAATGCGTTTGCAGAGAGATAGCGAAAACTACAGCTAGAAACACCACTAGTCGAATGTATGTGGTAGGCCCCGCAAATTGGGTGAGGGAAATTGGAATGTGTGAAGATACGATTGAGAGTGTGAAAACGATTCAGGGAGAACCTACTGAGAAAGAATTGAGCATGTGGAAAGAAAGGACAGGAATGTTAGATCCAACTGGTTGTTAGACAGAGTTGTCAGAACATCAGCGATGGTTGTTACCGGACGCTTATGTGTTGCCGGTCGTGACTATGGCTTATGGTCCGGCTCACATTAGTGCAAAGGCATATGTAAGCTTTTGGCTCCGGTATGGCAGAATGAAGGAATACCGAAATGTGCAGAAAATGTGGTTAAACATTGATTGTTTGCTTAATGCATAACCCAGGAAAAGGAACCCCAACTCCAGCGGGCCATTTTGCTCCTCCGTCATATCCCTTTGAGGTGTTACAGATCGACTACATTCATATGGATCGCTGTACCAACCTCAAGTATGTTCTGGTGGTGGTATGTGCCTTTTCCCGCTGGATAGAGGCCTACCCCTTGAAAGATAACACTGCTTTGTCAACTGCTAAAGTGTTAATTAAGGAATTTTTTCCCAGGTTTGGTTTGCCGCGTATTGTCTGGAGTGACAATGGAAGTGAATTCGTAGGCCAGATAATGCAGAAAGTATGTTCTGGTCTCGGCATTAAACATAAATTCCATGCGGCAAACCATCCACAGTCAGCGGATTTGGTTGAGTGTTACAATGGTACACTCAAGCTTAAGCTGGTGAAGATTCAAGCCAGTACAGGTCTTGCTTGGCCAGATGCTCTGCCCTTAGCTCTTTTGTCAACCAGAACTACTGTGCACTCTCGTATGGGACTTAGCCCATATGAAGTGGTATTTGGACGTCCAGCAAATGTTTGGGGTGTCCCTCGTCCCAAAAGATACTCAGATATACCATATCCTCTGTTAATTGATTATTTGCACGATTTGACTACTAAATCGAGTGTTATTCATCAACAGGTACAAAGTGTTCTGCCAGAGGCCTCCACAGAACCAGGTCACACCATCGTTCCCGGCGACTGGGTCTGTGTGAAGAACTTTCAACGGACTAAGAATTTGGAGCCTAGGTGGTCTCCACCTACGCAGGTGTTGCTCGCTACTCGCATGGCTGTCAAGGTGGTGGGAAAACGCAATTGGGTGCATGGAGTGCACTGCAAAAAGGTGCCACTTCCATTACCCTTTGACCAGTGGACTCGTAGTGGTGTAAGAGAATCAGACACTGCAGCTGTTCCTTGTTTCGTCCCGTTCAGTGATGCTCAGATTTATGGGACTCTGTCTGAAAAAGTGGATGACGATATTCTTCAAGCTGCTGTGCCGTGCATCATCAAATAGACACCACCAACCCAGAAATACTGTTTAAAGATCAGACCGTGCCGAGCAAAACACACTACAATTTGACGCCAGGACCCAACGAACTGAACTCTTGAACATTTTTCTATTAATTAAAGACATTCTTTTGATCTTTTGCTTTTTTGTGTAATACTAGTATTAGATGTGCCATCTGTCTCCGTGGCAGGGTCACGGTAGGACACTCAGACTGTAACCTGATTCTGTTCTTTAGTAAGCGGCTGGTGCCTCAGGTATACAGAAGTGATTAGCTGAGTGATTGGAGAAGAGTGCTGTGAGCGACATTGTTTTTAGATAAAGATGGATGGTACAATAATTGTAGGTAGGGAAAATAGGAAGCAAGAAATGAGAGTAAAATATTGTAAACTATTACGTAGCCGATTTGGCGTAGCTTTGTGTGTTCTTATGTTTTTGTGTATTTTATTAGCTTGCACTGGATGGATTGTTCATATCCTACAATCAAGAAATGTTGCTAATACTACGACTTCTTTGCCTTCTCGACTTTCTGTCTTTTCACTAAGCATGAGCGAATTTTGCGGATCTCGCGTTCGCGAATTTTGCGGATTTGCGGATTCGCAATCCGCAAAATCCGCGAATTCCCGCGAATTTGCGGATTTTTTTTTTTTTTGTGTTCGCCCGTGTTTCTGCCAGTTCGCGAGGGTTTTTACAATTTCGCAATTTGCGAACTTACCTGTCGGGTCGCAAGTTTTGCGAACTTGTTGTTTCTACGTGTCCAACCTGTTTGGGACACTCTTCTTCATCACTGCCACTCTCTGTCACCACTGCCACTCTCTGACTACTCATGCCACCCTCTGGCCCACCCATGCCACCCTCTGTTTCATCACCACACCCTCTGGTTGTCCAGTGTACATTATTTTCGGCAAAGCAAAGCACACCTTCCCTGCCTCAAGTGACCTGAATTAATTTGGGGCTGATTAATGTGTCACAGAATATTTTTTTAGCTGGCACCTGCTTCCTTAGTGCGCCCTGATTAGTGATCTTTTGCACTTGCTAAGTGCTTTCATTGTTGCAAAATTAGTTACAACACCTGCCCTGCCCCAACTGACAATAATGAATTAAGGGCTGATTAATGGATTTTAACTTCCAGCCTGGCTCCTGCTTGTCTCCCTTAGCTGTAATTCATGACCTTTGTGGCATATGTGTAACTATTCTGAGGTTCAGAGCAGGGTCACATAATAGTTTCAACTGGCAACTGAACTCTGGAGGGGCCCCTCAGGAAGCACTACAGGAAATGGCTACTAATGATGTGCCTGAACTTTTGAACCTGGTAAGTAGTTACTTTCAGTTTTGCTTAGATCGTATTTCTGCAATTTCGCACTTATTCGCGGGGCGCGAACTCACGCGAACAGTGCGAGCAGTGCGAGCAAAATCCGCTGCTCGCGGATTTGCGGATTTTGCAGGAAATTCGCAAATCTCGCGGATTGCGGATTTCCCGAAAATCCGCAAAATCCGCGAGCGGAACGGATTTTCCGCCCATGCCTACTTTTCACACAAAATGCATACTTTACCCCCACATGAGCAGATAAGGAGAGCCGAATATATGAATAATACGTTTATTCAGTTGTTGCACCAGCATCAGTTGGCTATTAATATGACTGACTGTTGGGTGTGTGGACTCATGCCACATAATACACAAAAGGGAATGCCATATCTGGTTCTTCCTTTTTCATACGAAGGTTCATCTTGGGCCTATTTGACAATGTTTTCGGCCGCATACCACAACAGACTTAGAAGCCCTGTGAGAACTCCTGGGAATGGATTAGATTTTAGTTATGGTTCCTTGATAAAAAGCATAGTGGTAATGGCCAAGATTGTAGAGAAGAGTAAGATTCCATTGGATGAAAAGAAAGCTTATGATGGATGGAATGTTACCCACTATGTCTCCATTCTCAGCGATAAAACTAGAAAAGGCGAGTCTTCTTCAGTGTGGACTGTGCCCCATAAAGGAAATCTTTGTCTCCAGATTAATAGCAAGAACATTGATGATATCCAGAAATGTACATATACATATGTTCTTTCGTCTCTTGATTTCCCTCCGCTAGGTCCATCTCAAGGAACATATTTTGTTTGTAATGATCGAGCCTACACTTGGTTACCTTCTAACTTTTCTGGAACTTGTTACATAGCTTTTCTTCTGCCCCCTACATATACGGCTTCGTCAGACCGTCACAGAGTTAGGCATAGGAGAGGCGTATTCGATGCCAAAGACATGGCAGAGCAAGAGGGAGGAGATTTCCTTAAGGGATTCCTTCCCTTTTGGGGTCCAATGGTTAACAGCAGACACATTAGGCAATTGGTTCGAGTGGTTGAGACCACTATCAATATTACTGCAGGTGCGATAGGTAACATTACAGCAGAGCTTCAAGCGGACCGTCTTATGACGCTTCAGAACCGAATTACGCTAGACGTGATTCTAGCAGATCGAGGAGGTGTCTGTAGATTGATCGGATCTAGTTGCTGCATTTATATTCCAGATGACGCTCCAGCAGTATACCAGGCCATTTCCAAATTGCACACAGTCTCCGAGTCGATACATCAGGATGAAGGAGATTGGTCTTTTATGGGATGGTTGTGGCGATTCAGTATTTACCGAATCGGTAATTACCGAATATTACAGATTCGGTAAACTTTACCAAATACTTACCTACATACCATTTACCAATTCTAAAATACCGAATCGGTAAAATTCAGTATTTTAGAATCGGTAAATGGAACTTACCTACATCTGGCCCTAAATGATTTAATGCACATTTAATTTGATGAGTTATTATGCTGTCACACCAATTTGATTAATCGTTGGTTAAAAATAAATAAAATTGATTTGCATTTATATTTGTCTGAGGTATTTTTTTTAAAGAATAAAAAACGTTAATAATTGTCCCTATACTTTCCATGGAGAGATCTCACGCATGGTGATGGAGATCCCCACTTGGTTTTTCAAAGTTAATGTTAGTAACTTTACAAACGTAAATCCTGTTCTAGGAGGCTTCACCCCTGATTTGAGGGGTTGGAGGCCTACATTTGTAAGTCTTAACTTACATGTAAATCTATACTTGGAAATGGTGAATAGCAAAAACGTGTAGGCGTTCACCTAAGTGTAGTAGTAAAAATACACCTGAATAAATATAAAAGTGCATATTTTCCTTTGTGAATAGGTCCCTTAATATTTTAGTCATGCAGTCTTTCTTCTGTATTATTGCCTATATTGCTTGGCTGGGATTCTTCTCACACCGCCTCCACTCGGATAATCATCCAGTGACCTTGGGTGCGAAATCATTTTATGTCTGTAGTAGCTGCGGCCCATCTGCCAACAGACAAACAACTTTTAAATAACTTTGTAAATAATATTCCCTTTCAACAAAGAAACTTTTGCAGATTCATACATTATTAAATAAATGCTTCTTAGAAACTTTATTGAAAATACATTATTAAATCAAGCGTAAATTATTCCTTCATCTGGGAGCTTACATCCGGATTCACTTGTAATAATTTCATAACCAACATTTGTAGATAGCATGGCTGAACAAAAATCAGTTTTGGGTGGTTTCCTGTGGTCTAAGGAACTGCAATACAGACACCACAAAGTAAGTGGTGAAGACAGCAACCTCCTTCAGGCCATGCTAATGGCTGCCATTTTGTTATCTGCACAAGGGCTCAATGCTAGAGAGAGCGTCCAGGGAACCGGTCTGATGTCTGGGCTCTGCAACCTGTGTGGGTATTTAGTGTTTCCAGCACTGCCTGATCCATCTTGCGAGGTCCCAACTATGCTTGGGACCAGTACAGATCTTATGGACTGTAGGCATTTGTGTCTCCTGGGTGAGTGCTTCCGTAGAGTTGCCTTCTATACTAATCTCAGTCAGATGGGCCTCAATCGAATGGTCCTGGTCCAGTTCTTAGCGGCTAGGGTTGCCGCTCTAGATTTCTGCCAGTACTTGGGCATGGCACATAAGCAGCACCTTCTTTGAATTTAAGCTTCTTTTTAGTCTTTGAGGGTACAGCAACATCAAGTATTATTACATCATTATCCTCTCAGGCAATACTTCCTAGCTATAGTCCCAGGTCATGGTAAAACCTATGCACACTGTTTGTAGTCAAACCACAATATTGTTGTAAAGTAAATGCAGAATCTCAAGTACTTTAACTTTCAAAATCATTTAGCCTAGCCACCCAGAGAAGAGAGAAGATTCAATGCAATGTTCGGGGCTTCCTACCTGAAGAGTGAGGTACAAATATGGCCAGAGGAACGTAACTCGTGGAACTTCTTAGTTGTTTGATAATTGCTATCAAATTGTTGATTTGTTTTTAGTTTATGTGTATGTTTTGAATGATTTTTAAATGTAATTTTTGTAGTTTTTATCTGTATTTCTCTTTATAATGTCATGGATATATAAAATGCATTCATTTATTCAGTAAGAGTGGTGGAGATGATCATAACATGACAGCGCAGGGAGCCAATCCGGTTTCAATCAATGGATTGTTCAAGGGTGTGTCAGGGCTGCATGTTAATTTCAGTCCAATAATCCAAGAAGTGTACCACTGATGAGGGGTCTCTGAGGAGAAGGTCCTTTGAGATGTTTCAACAATAGGACAGTTGCACTGTAATAAATCGGTTGTATTGAGATGGTTGTAAATATCTCTATTAGACCCACTCCAACATGGCAAGCGAACACTTTGGGTGGATCTCTAATACAAGAGAAACTTTTGCTCTGACAGGTGTAATCCAATAAATGCACCACTACAATTGGCTTATTATGTTGAGTCCTTCGGAGTTATATACAGCCAGAACAGCTGGACAGGTACTGCTCTCCTCTCATTATAAGGACTTTTGCTTCTGGAGAAAGATATTGGTTCAGTCAAACAACATCTTCCTCCATGCTTTATTAATGTAATATAGTAGCAATAAAAATGCCTTGGTTTTATTTCTCTTTTGCAGCAATCTCAATGGCATTGCGTTCTAGGAGCGTCTGGACTTCCAGAAACTAATTGGGAAGTCACTTCTGCAACTGCAATGGGAAACTGGAAGAAGGGGAAATAAGAAATTTAAAAAGTGTGTGTATGGACTGAGAAGTAGTGAGAGAAGAAAAAAGTACCCATCAGCCCACCCATTGGCAGAGCTTCACCATCTGGGATTTCTTGAAAATAGGTTGGTCTCCACTAGATTGCTCACTATTGTTATTGTGAGTAGATACTGGTAACGGATCCACCAGTGATGGAAAAAGAGCCAAAAGGAGAAATGGTGTAGAGAGCTGAGCGCAAGAGGTTGCAGTGCTCAAAGAATATGTGCTGTTGAAAAAAGTGTGTTAAAATTGACTAACATGGTGCCAAGTGATAACTTTTATTCTGGTGGTCACCATGATGACAAGGTTAAAAAACACAAAGTGTGGATAGAATTAGAACAAATATTTCTATCCAGATGGTAGATTAACTGGTCGACATGTTTCAGCCGTGATCGGCTTTCTTCAGGACCTCTGGTAACACTGCTACTGCAACTATAACCAAAGAATGTAAATTACATACCATGCATAGATAGCCTACCATCTGACATGTTAGTGAGTGGTAGCTTCGAAGGTCATGGATGTAAAATCGCCTCTCCTAGGAAAAACAAAACAGTATATACAGACACACAGTATAACAGTAGAAAGTCGCAAAATGCAAACAGACATATGACATCCAACGAGACATTGCTCATTCAGTATTTTACTTAATGAATGAATGAATGAATGATTACACATTTCTATAGCGCATGGTTACCCTGAGGCATCCCAGCGCTTAAGTGGTCCATTCATCTCCATTAATTTTAAGTAATCACTCACCCAAAACTTGCTTGGGAGTGGCCTCACCACGCCTGGCACTCGCTCAGGTAATGAGGCCCCGCTCTGAAGAAATGAAAAAGAAATACCTTAGGAATCACTTCTCTGATATTGGTTCCATTTCATAGGATCCCCTGGTATGAGTCAATGGGCATGAAAAGAAGGACAACGGTACTCAACTGGCCCAGCAAGCCGTTGATGAAAACATCAAGAATGAAGATATAATGAATTAAAACTACATGACGTGTCACGTGACACGCTCCTCTGTTTCGTTATTCGGTGTTACTTCTGGACTGCCGTTTATAACATTTAGCGTACTGTATCTTCAAAGAACACCAGAGAGATTAACAATCTCAACTATAGTTTCAAGTAACCCTTCTATAATTCTTTCTGTTTAATATCACATCCACACGATCTTAGTGTTAGGATAGTTTCATTTATACCACCTTGGGAAGCCTTTTTGTGTCACGTCTTTCGGTCGTATCTTATGTTGTTACTTACGAGTACCAACTGGGCCAGGATTGGTTATTTCTTGACCCAATCATTGCAACTATGGGACGTGTTTCTTCGATAACTAGTCCGTTCCTACAACTTGAAGTCTGGGCTTAAACTGGGCCCTCATTGGTGGATTCATTATCCAATCAACTTTGTGACTTTCAATCTTTGGATAACAATAAGCCAATACGGTTTGCTCTTCGCATAAACATCTTTACACCACCGTGGGCGTCTAAAGCTTCCTCTCTGGTCCGCCCGGCTACTGTGTTCAGTTACCCTTTTTCGATCCTCGTTATACCGAGAGGGAACGGCAGCATTAGACCGGCTGCTCTCTGCTGCTCTCTTCATGGTCCGCATACAATATATTTAAGTTGCGGCTCCTGTCCGACACGTTACCTTCCCCTCAGCTCAGAGGGGCTTGGAGGCACCAACGGACAGGTCAGTAAAACCGGCGCACAGATCCCACAGGTCAGGGTCTGTTGGATGTAGACTTATTATGTACATTTTGATGCATTTTGTACATTATGGCTATGGCTTTGTTTTAATGTGTTTCTTCTTGCTGACATGGTACTCTCCTTGATTCGGCCTGACTGCATTTCATCGCAGTCTTCTGACGATTTAGATTCTAATATCAAGGTCCAATGAGTGACCTTGAAGTTAAAACAACTTGTTCTTTGAGATTTCCTTCAATTAAATATCTGCTGTTAAAACATACACTCGGCTTTTTCAATCATAAATTTGTTTTGATTCTACCAAGTAATACACAACAGTTGGTGAATCACAATGTGTATAAAATAGAGTGTAAAGCATATTTTCAACTTTTATCCCCAATATAAACGGATAGGCGCAGTGGCCATATGGCCACGTGGAAATTGTATACATATTACTGTAGTTTTAATTCATTATATCTTCATTCTTGATGTTTTCATCAACGGCTTGCTGGGCCAGTTGAGTACCGTTGTCCTTTTTATGCCCATTGACACACACCAGGGGATCCTATGAAATGGAACCAATATCAGAGAAGTGATTCCTAAGGTATTTCTTTTTCATTTCTTCAGAGCGGGGCCTCATTACCTGAGCGAGTGCCAGGCGTGGTGAGGCCACTCCCAAGCAAGTTTTGGGTGAGTGATTACTTAAGTAAAATACTGAATGAGCAATGGCTCGTTGGATGTCATATGTCTGTTTGCATTTTGCGACTTTCTACTGTTATACCTTGCGTCTGTATATACTGTTTTGTTTTTCCTAGGAGAGGCGATTTTACATCCATGACCTTCGAAGCTACCACTCACTAACATGTCAGATGGTAGGCTATCTATGCATGGTATGTAATTTACATTCTTTGGTTATAGTTACAGTAGCAGTGTTACCATAGGTCCTGAAGAAAGCCAATCACGGCTGAAACATGTCGACCAGTTAATCTACCATCTGGATAGAAATATTTGTTCTAATTCTATCCACACTTTGTGTTTTTTAACCTTGTCATCATGGTGACCACCAGAATAAAAGTTATCACTTGGCACCATGTTAGTCAATTTTAACACACTTTTTTCACCAGCACATATTCTTTGAGCACTGTAACCTCTTGCCCTCAGCTCTCTACACCATTTCTCCTTTTGGCTCTTTTTCCATCACTGGTGGATCCGTTACTAGTATCTACTCACAATAACAATAGTGAGCAATCTAGTGGATACCAACCTATTTTCAAGAAATCCCAGATGATGAAGCTCTTGCCACTGGGTGGGCTCATGGGTACTTTTTTTTTTCCTTCTCTCACTACTTCTCAGTCCATACACACACTTTTTAGGAGAAAGCAGACTTTCTCTAGTCCACTTTGACCAATGGTACCCCTTTTGGTGTTTTTGTACTAGTTAGATTTGGGGATAGGGTGCATATTGGTCGTTAAACTTCCCTCCCCTTCAGACCCTCCTTTACCCTTGTTTTTTGTTGTTGTTGTTTTTGAAATAAGAAATCTCACAAAAAGTGCAGAAAACAAAGGTGTCGGGTGACAAGAGATTAAATTAAGAATGTGAGATGCTAACTATTCATGAGTGCCCTGCTTCTTTTAGGCCAAAGACATAGGTGAGGTGGGAGGATGTCTCTAATGCCTGACTTTGGAAATGGGCGAATATGTATCGAGTGGCGGCTCCTCGGCTCAGGTGGAGGAGAGTCGCCCCACTGACTTCAATAGGAAAAATAAAATGACAATAACGTATTGTTATCATTTTATTTTTTCCTATTGAAGTAAGTGGCTCTTGGGGCGGAGCTTGCCAGATCAGGGAGAGGATTGGTTTGCACTCCTTACGTGCACATCACTGCTCGTCTGGTCCTCTCGAGCCAGCCAAACAGTCTTGCACACTTTGCATCTTCCTCACCTCCCTGCATTACACAGCCTGGTGAAGAACATGCAAAGCCTTGCACTCCCCATCTGAGCGCCTTGGTTTAGTTCTCAGACCAATCACAATGCTGCATTGCAGCGTTGTGATTGACTTTGGGGAGCCTGGGAGCCCATGTGCTTCCTGCTCCTTCCTGCCTGCAGCTGGCCGAGACAGGGAGAAGAGGAAGAAGAGCCGCAGACCGACCAGCCAGCTGGGAAAGTGTATGTTTTTTTAATTGTTCCTGCCCGTGCCACCAGTGGCGTAACAAACCTTGAGGGGGCCCTCCTGCAGGGTACATGAAGGGGCCCCCTCCGGACTCAATCTAGAGCTCCCCAGCAGATGTGCGGTGCTGATGGGGCCCCCTGGAGGGTGAGGGCCCCCCCGCACCACGGGGGCTGCAGAGGCCTGTGTTACACCCCTGCGTGACACCTTCACCCCCTCCCCCCAGCTCCCCCCCTACCACTCATGATCTGTAACAGCCGCTAATGTATGTACCTTTTCTTACCCACAGGGATCTGAATGTTGTGTGGATACTTTTAAAGTCGACTGGGACTGAACAGAGTTTATTCAGACAATCTGTACCAATTCCAGG
The DNA here is from genome assembly GCF_964263255.1 of Lissotriton vulgaris. Classification (NCBI taxonomy): domain Eukaryota; kingdom Metazoa; phylum Chordata; class Amphibia; order Caudata; family Salamandridae; genus Lissotriton; species Lissotriton vulgaris. The sequence continues at coordinate 399,729 of NW_028250138.1, forward strand.
AAGCAATTTCCCTGACTTATGTAACTTTACTTGGCTGCCCCTCAACCAGAAATGGTGAGGTGATGGTGTTTGTGTGTTGGAAATATTCTATTATTCTATCCCTTAAGGGCTTAACAATATCTGCAAACTGGATCTTTGTTGGGTAGCGGTCCTTCTTTTCTGTGTGTTCTGACCTCTCACCCTCCTAGTAGAAGTTAAAGAAGTTGTTTAATATCAGCTGGTGAGTAAGAGAGAGATTTTGTCTGCACAATTGATGACATTACAGCAGATTTATTAATACAGATTCATGTTACATTTCACAGTTTAAGGTGGCATAAGTAGAAAAACTAATTTACTGGGCCTTTCCGTATTGTTGCAGTGACAGAAAACATGGCTTTTGAAAATTACACAGCATCCACGACACCTCTCTCATTCTGTGTTTTCCTTTTTCATAAAATATACGAAAATATGGTCTGTTCGGTGGTGTTGTCTGTTTCTATTGTACCATCGGAGGAAGCCTGCTTGAGACGTTTTAAGTGTTGCAGAATTCAAGGCTGTTTCTGCTTGCAGCCACAATTGTTTGTCTATTCATTCATGTCATTTCTTTATTCGAATGTCAAAGACAATCATAAAAGATAGCATAGAAAATACATACATATAGATAAAAAGCACATACAATACACAGGAATGTTGAACTTAAATATTTCAATGTGTGAAATGACTTACTGTGTGTTTTTTCCTTTATAAAGATGCAAAATGTTTGTGCAATTCTGGATATAACTTGACTTTACTCACACAGCAGGTGATATATAGGGGAAAGCTACTTGAGGCTGTGAACTATGATACTAATGTTTATATGTGTCAATGTATGACCTGCCTTGTTTGATGTTTTACACTGGTTCCAATAAAAAGATTTATTAAAAAGAAATAAAGAAATACACTGGAATGATGAACATTAATGAACACAAACAGATCCCAATCTAAAAATCCTGGCTCTTACGATAAAATTCAGCTGCTTCAAGAAAATTACCTATTCTAAAACATACATCAGCGCTAGGTAGAAATTGTAAAAATGAGAGAGCAACTCTGCATTGCTGAACATTGTGAATCTTGAAAAGAGGTCATAAATATTGAGTTCTAAAGGATGTATACAACTTACAAAATAACACAAAGTGCAGTAAAGATTGAGGGGACATATTATCACAGGCAAGTTTTCTCCTTTCCAGATTACCATAATATCCCAGCGGGGAGCAGAGCATATAGCAAACAGTAGCAACTCTAAATTTAAGCAATAAAGCTCTTTCCCAATTATTGGACACAAAAAAGTATCTCCTGGGAGTGGATTAGATCTTAGGTGGATTTACTTCTTGACTAACAGTTTGTTCAGATCCAAACTTTCCCTTGCAGCACAGCGTCTTTCCATGAATGATCGTTTCACAGTGTTTACCATTTTTACATGTTGAAAAAGGATTTTCAAATAAAGTAGATGTGCCCAGAGCAGCAAAGTTCTGCTTAAAATATTCAAGACAGGGAATATTAAAGCCCTGTTCACTCTAAACATAATCATCAATTATTTTGTGCTAAAAGAAGCCATTTTGAGAGACACAACAAAAGGGGTCCCATCGCAATACAGCCCTCTAGGTAAGGCAAAGTTAATTCCTCATGACAGAAGTAGTGGGGTATTGATTTGGGAAGTGGGAGGAGACGCCTGAAAAAGTTGTTCTCCTCTACTTGCAAAGCTCAACAATCTCCATGACCCCATACTCCACTACCACAGCATGCAACAGGTACACATTGCTTGGTGTATATTTCTATAAGAGAAGAAATCAGCTTCCCCCCCCCTGTCTTACAAACATTAAATAGTGAGCATATAGATTGCTTAAATGTTGTATTTCTGTACCTGACATTGCCTTCCCGAAATCCATTAGCTTAAAAAACAAGACCTAAATAAGTAAATCATGGGACGCTCTCTAAACTTTTTCATTAACACATAGGGTTCGCAACAGGCAAAGCGAGGGCCATATGCCATGGTATGAGATTTTGTAAAATTAGTTCAGAGATTGAAATCTATTATGAATCCAGAAAAAGCTCATTTCAAACGACAAAGGCATTTGAAGTTCGGCATCATCAGCGTACAACTGTACAGATATAGACAAAATTGGCATAAGGAACTTCTTGTCTTACAGTTAATAGAAAATCATTATGTTTATTTATACACACAAAAAATTATAACAGAGCTAAAACACAACCTTGCCTAACAACTCGTTGCAAACTAAATGGCTCAGATAGTTCGCCATTTGGACCAAATCTGACCCTAGCGGTCAGATTTTGATGCAGGCATGCCAGAAAATGAACAATTGTAGAACCTATTCCCAGCTCCAACAAAATAACCATTGGCTTGGCACTGTCAATTTTGTGGAAAGCAGAGGACAGCCCATGAAAGCAAGGTGCAAGGGATTCCTTCTTGAAATAATGTATTCACCTACTATCAAATGGAGATTTAAACATTGTTCCATCCAGTAGTATAGCAACGGGGGTTATAGGGCAGCACGAGTTTTGGGGGTGGCGGCCTCCCCCCACTCTTACCTGCATTTACCACCTGTGGCAAATGCAGGAATCGCCAGCAACACGCTGAAGTTCCTTGCAGGTGGTGTGACGGCAAAGTGTCTAGCTACACCACTGGTTCCATCGTACCTAAACTTTCTCTGAACACGTAGGGGGATACAATCTTGCTATCGTTGCACCAATCTCTTAATCTGTAAACTATGACTATCCTATTATTTTATTAGTGAAGTCAATTAAAGAAAAGGGAATATAACATTTTGGGGCTGTAAGGCAACCTTTTTTAAAAACTGGGACAACAGTAGAAATTGACCATGAGGAGGGGTGATCCTTTAAGTCTACATTGATAAAATCATTTGTAAGCATAGGTTCCCAAAATTAGGAACCCCATCTTGCCCAGTAGCTTTTGAAGAGGAGCTATGAATAAGGGCAATAGTCACCATGTCTACAGAAGAATTGCGTCTTTTAATAGTATTACTTTTATGAGACAGGTCAGTCTCCTGTGATGTGGCTGCTCATTAGGGAGAGCATTGTCTTTTGTGTTTTAAAATCATTAGCCACTCTCCAGAATTCACCCAATTCTCAAAAGAGACTGAGGTGGCCAAGCGATCCCAGATATCCTTTTGGATTTCAGACTTTCTTGTTAGCAAGGCCTCTTTATAGAGTTCCCGGGCCTGAGCAACTACGATGAGATTTCTAGGGGGGACAGTCAGAGCTTTCCACAGATTCCTATTGGCGTAAAAACAGGATCTGTCCACCCAATGAGTGGTGAGGAAGTAGATCTATACACAGGGGTATGTAATACATTGTGTATTAAGTCACTTAAAACTTTAAACTGACTGCATAGGCTCGCCCCAAAGGATCCGCAGATAGACATGTCAAAAATATCTACATTTCATTTCTTTAAGCAATTAAAAAATATAATGAGTTTTGGCAGGTGTCAAACTAGCCTAATCCCATTAGATTGGGTCAATGGTTGCGCCACAGCTTGCACCTGGCCTCTAACAAAACCCATTGGTAACATAAAGTTAGCTGTCAGGAAATTATGATCACTAAAACCAGAATGCAGGCTCATGAAGGTTTACAAGATCATGAGACAAAAGATAGTGGCCTTATTCAGCACTTTTGCTATCAGAAAGGCCAAACACAGAACACTTGTCGTATTAAGATTGATAAGAGCTAGCATCAGAGGTTTGAAATTAAGTTTAGCATTGAAATCACCACAGATCATAATATTGCATTCAAACAGTGAAGAATTTAATTTGGTCATACATTTGTAAAAAATAAATAAATAAGGATAAACAATTTCAGTTAGAGGAACTAGAGAAATCCTTGTTAAAAAAATAATGAACATTTTAAAACTTTTAGAACCTACCAGCTCCAATTCTTGAATCTCAGAGCAATTACAGTCTAGGGAAACTATTTTTGCTCTACCCCCTAGCTTGGTCCATATTGATAAACCTCCTTTAGAATGCAGGGATGAGGAGGGAATTGTCGGAATGGAAGAACAGGAGTAGCCATTACATACAAGCGGAAGTGTAGCCCAAGTTTCTCGCGTAATGACAAATCATATTGATTAATCAAAGACATCCTTTCATTCAAGGCCAGCTTGCCATGTATCCCTGCAATATTCCATGACAAATAGCTAAAATCAGAAAAATATACATTGGATTTGGAGGTTGTAATGTTCCTCTGTGCAGCTGAGTCCACCCTATTCTCAATTAAGGAAAATCTACTTTTAGGAGAAGTGTTTAAGACATCAGCACAAAGACTAAGACAGGAGTCACCCACAAAAAAAACCTCCACAGGGCTTGAATCCTGACATTTGTCTATTCATTTTAATAATATCATTGCTCAAACACATAATGTAATTTTTTCTTGCATGCAGGGAAAGGGGATCATTGCTTGTTAATTTTGGGCAGTGTCTAGAGTATCCTGTTTTATACAACACAATTTCTGTAATGCGGATTGGTTTTGTGTCATGTAACTTTATTAGTTCAGCCCATCCTACCACCGCATGTTATGTGGAGAGCATGATTCTTTACTCCTCCGAACCTATAATAAGTGCTTTATTTAGGATATGTCCTAGACTTCCCCTTGCTTTACAATGAGGCAGATGTCATGTCAGTCCTCTGGCTGATCCTATACTTAAACTTTTGTTATGACATATGATATATATTGATGCTAATTTGAATTAACTAACTAATAGCCCTCATGCTTTCTGTTATGATTCTTAATTTTTAAGGCACCCTTCTTGGTTTGGACTTAGAATTTTGTTTGTACAGATTGCTTTTAATTCCCTTGGGCCCTTATCCTACTTTAGGACTCACACAGCCTCAATCCGTCGAATTGGCCCGTTGTGCAGAAAGCACCAATGATTGAGGTTGTGAATCTGTAGTCTTGCGGTCAGAAGGGGGTACAAGGTCAAGCCTTCCTGCATGGACACACCCTTCATCAACTGTTCGCTCATATACTACATGGCCTCTTAACAATTTAAAATGACTAGCAGTCCACACTAGATCCAAGGGAACAAGTCTAAACTTTATTGACAGATTCTCGTACAGGTAGCCGAAGCAGCATTAATGAATTCTGTCTTCGATTCTCCACTCCCAGCAGCAGCTACACCATAAACATTCTTTGACAGCATTCTAGGTTGGTGTGATGCCCAACACATTCCAATATAAGCAAGCTGCCTACAACACAATGCTAGAACTCAACCTACATATGAGGATAAGCTTGCTCACCCCAAGGTAGAGCACCTCCTCCCAGCACTGAGTCATGGAGTACTGAATAATGACAAGGAAAGCAGAATATAAATTTGTGTATGGAACAATCGCCATGCAGTCCTCTGTTTGGGTGACAAACATTGTGGGAAAGGTAGAGTGTGGTTCTTGAGCTATGGAGGTGGGGGATGGCTTGGGACATGTAAATGTCACCAGGGGAGGGTCTTATGCTAGCCTTGGAGTAACAATTTGTGTGGAAATCAAGCTGCTGTCAGAGGAGGTCCAAGTTTCAGGATGCCAAGATTTAGGGATTAACAGCTCGATTTGTAAAGAGCCTCTACACTCATGGCGGAGGCGCTGCAGTCATGGTGGAGTCTCCGTACTCATGGGCATATTTGCACAAAGAGAACCGCAGTGCAGAGATACTAGCATGAGTGGGGAGGCTCTGCCACAACCGCAGAGCCTCCACCATGCCTGCAGACCTTCCGCAACGACTGCGGACCCTCCGCTATGTCTACGGAGCCTCCGCCACGACTGCAGAACCTCCGCCACAACTGTGGAGCCGCCGCCCGACTGCCAAGGCTCGTTATGAATCGGGCCCTCTATGGCCACATGAAAGGATACAAGGTTGAAAGGGATTATACAAAGAAGCTGAGACAGGGCATGGGGACCACAGTGCAGGTTGAGGGTTTCTGGAGGCTCCTTTCCCCATTGGGAGTCTTCTGTGATGATAGTCCTTTCAAGAACTGCTATCACTGGGAAGGCCCTGCGCCAGGTGACATGGGAGAGAGTAGATCATCGGACTTTGTCTTCAATGGCTTGTACTCAGTACACTCTGATGTTGCTCGCCATTTCTCTTTGTTCTGATTTCTTTATTGTTTTGTTTAGATGGAAGGACTTCATGGTCTTTAGAAAATTATTTGCATGGTCTTTACCTTGGGTATATCCCAGATTGATTCTTGGAGTTAACAAGACTTTATTGAATTCAATACATACTACATATCAACCAAATACAAAAACAATATTGATAAACCAAAATGAATATGCAGCACTAGAAATCTGTAAGAAAAACCATAAAAAGTCTTTATGAATTTTGAGAAGGGGCGAGGGAAAGGAGAGAAGGGAGAGGGAGGAAGGGAAGGGATATAAAAGTCATATAATGAATCATCAATAGTAACAATAATGACAGCAAGTTGCCTCAAATATATTTTCATATAACTAACAATATGCATTTTAACATATCCAATGAAGTAATTAAAGTTTAAAAGAAAGACAAAGATACATTTCATGGAGGACGAAAATTCTCAGAAGATTGATTCTTGATGCTTCTTAAAAATACTAAAAATAGTAATCTCAGTAGCAAAGTTTTTGGGATGGTCATGGATAATCAGATCCAAGAAAGTAGATAAAGGTTAATCCATACTCATGAACTACGATTGTATATATGTTCTTAATTAACATTTATACTTCAAGTCTTTTAATTGCTGTACTTCTCGATGGTTTTAATATGATATGATGTAGTTCGTAATGTTATTATGGTATATTGGTTACTTACTTTTGATAAATATACAAAATAATGCCACAGGATGTTGAACGATGTTAATGTTTGTGTTTTTTAATTGGCTGTTTTTTATGATGAAATATTCGAATAAAGACGTATAAATACTCTGCTTCTTAAAAAACCTTTTTAAAGGTCCCTTCCTTTCTGGAGAAGAGCCGGCACTATGGGTGTTCAGGGCCCTTGCAGAGACAATTGCATCCGGGCCTGTAACCTGCTCAGCTAACATGTGCTATCGAACATGACAGTAAATGTAGCAATAGACAGGATGAACGCTTGTGGTCAAACTCCGGCTGCCTGGGTGATATTTATTTTTTCTTGATGCTGGCACTGGTCCACCTATGAGAGACTTCAGCACAGCATCTGGACTGAAACACCCTATGTTTCCTATGGGACATCTCCTCTAAAGTTTTCTCTATTTGCGTTGATGCCTCCACTAAAGGAACATCTCAATAACTGTGATCAGAACACCAGCAAGATGACAAGTGGATTATCAGGAATCCTTAAAGCCTGCGTCTGAGACATAACCCAGTCCAAGAGCTACGGAATGAGAAATACACATAAAAAACTTAACAAAACAAGTTGTTTGTAATAATGTGGTTAAGAAAGAGATTATAGCACACTTTCCATTATTCCCAAGTCTGCAGGACAAGAGGGAAGTGAGGAATGTAAGAGGGGAAGGACTCTAGGTATGTGTTGTGCATATGTTGAAATATTTCTTTAATGAATATAGACTTGCAACAATGCAAATGCAAGATACTACCTTTTCTAGTATTGTCTAGATAAGCATTGCTCTGTATTGATCTACTATTCTTACTCCACATCTACCGCCATTGATGATATTGTGCAAGTCAACGTCTTGTAAGAGATAATTTCACAAGTTGATATTTAAAAGTCGATATTGTGGTACCCTAGCTATGTGTCACAGTCTACTACTGATAGTCACTGGGACTTACAGCTGAACCTCAACTTCCATTCAACAATATGGTGACACAGCAATCAGATTCCAACAGTTTGATATGAAAAGGAGAGAACACCGCAATCTGTTTATCGAAAATACTGAGCAGTCTGAAAAAAAAAACCAACAACCCATAAGAACATATTAAACTGCGTAAATAAAAACACTCTTTTTATGCTAGGAAAACAGATAATTCAAATTCCCTTAAAAATTACAGGTAGACAGAAATGTTCAGGGTACCTCCTTAAATCCATCACTTCATCACATGGATCCAAGCACAGTGTGTCCAGCATATTAAATAACCCTGTATTAAAGGTCAAACTAAAATTTAGCACCACAATTGTTTTGGGATCTTAGGCCTTATTGATGGACATTTGATTGTGCTTTTGTTTCTGTGTGTCTCCAAAATTAAATTATTTACATCATGAATCTTGGTATGGACAACTCTTCAACAGGTTCGCTGTAAGCTAAAGTTAAGGAAAGCTCACAGATCATGGCCTGGTAAGTCATCATGACTTCACCTTCAGTATAGAGAAGGAGTACGTTGTGGCAACATTTTTGAGGGTGTACAATTAGATATTGGGCATGACTTTCATGCAAAAAATCCTGTAGGGCAAGTCCATGTAACTAAATTGGGAAGTCAACCAGCTACGCCAGGACCATGCTCTGCAAGCCAAGCTTCACAAGCTGGAAGACTGTACAAATACCCCAAACAAACCTCTTCCCGCAGATCTCCAAAACAACTTTCTGTGGCGCTGTCCCCTGGCATGGCCTCCATCTCAAACACTTGGAGACTCGAGTATTTTAAAGCTACAAAGAAGCTAAGAAATGAAGGGGCAGATTTACAAGCCCCTTGCGTCACTTTAGCGTTGCTTTTCCCATGTTAAAAGTGACACAAAAGTGGCACAAGGGGCTTGTAGATCTGCCCGAAGACTTTGGGTCTAAATTCGGTAAGCTTTTCCCATGAGTTGTCCTGTCTTACTCCTGTTTATTTGTAAGTTACACCTAAACATCCAGGCTGGTCCGCAAATAATTTTGGATGCATATTTTCCAGAAGTAAATATTCTTACTGATGGAAACCGTGCGTTTGTCTTATTCCTGGAAATTCATAAGTAAATCACACCTAAGCATGGTGTTAGACACTCTTACTCAAAGAAAACGCTTGGCCCCTCTACCTTCCCGTAGTTACATAAACATGTTTCATAAGTGGTCAGCTTGCTGATGTAATGTGCAAAAAATGTACCTCAGCTGTTTTATCGTTATGGACAATCAGGGTTTACATGTGTATGGTACTATTTGTCTATTGGAACTAATGTTTTTGACTCCCACACTTTACATGACATATTCATCTAGTTTTGAGTTCCAATCTGGCTTTATTTCAGGTGGCAACAGGAAAATATGCTCCTTTCACGAGTTCAATCACCTATACAGGGTATAGGTTAATTACTTAGGTCTTGCTCACCAGCAGTTTCAATATATCTTTGGGGTAAGTGTGCATAATTTGGGTTAAATTAGGTGATGGCTATCTGTTGTTGTCCAAGATTAACTCTGAGTAGCATAGGAACCAAGAAAGTCCTTGAGAAAAATACCACCTAATATGAGTTTTGACTCATTAACGGTTCATCAATGGTTAAAGGTTTCAATCAGAAACCTTTAACCATATAGGAGCAAATAAGGTATAGGTGGTTGAAAAAGGAACCAGGGGAGAGGCAGGATCACACGCACATGTTTAGGACCTTGGGGTTCCTCCCGTGAATGTGTCCTTAACCAATCCTTCATGCAACGAAAAATACATTGTTCTGAAATCTCTATTCTAAGTCTGTAGCATGTCACTTACAATGCTGGCAATAGTGTCAGAAAATCCCACAAAGGATGGTAACGCAGAGGTGACAATTCCATCTATTCACACTGATAATACAAAATAGTCCATCCTGCTTATACATTTCAAAAGTTATCAGAAGTAAATCTTCTGCTTCTTCTCGAACATGAGGTTTCGCTCTTTAAAAAAAAATAGGTTAAAATGAAATGAGATTGCCATATATAATTCATGTTGGGGATTGTGTGTTCAATGTCTTTATATTGCTATTTTATTTAAATTATTCCTCCCTTGTAGAGGGTTCCCACGTCATTCCCTGCTGCTCACGGTAGAGTACTTGGCTGTGCAACTCTCTAGCATGAACACGATCTAAGCTCCTCTATGCACCCACAGATCCTCTGTTAGGCCTCCCTTTGCGAGGTGCTATTGTCTCCGTTCATGAATTAGAATCCTGGCAGTGAGTGGTGCTGACCACACTAGGAGATATGTTTGAGAAGTGAATTCTTGCTGATTTTCACCCCTTGGCAGACCTATCCTGCTTGCCAAGGGGTGAACTCCTGATATATGGAAGGATATGTCACGTGTTACAAGCAGTCTGACTGATGACACATATAGGGAGCCCTACACGCATGTTGTACTACAAACACTCCACACAATAGGTCATGGGAAAAGACCGATCACTTGGGTCTACAGAGCGGTCTGCGGGCCTGAGTGAGTAACGCTTCGACCCGTCCGACAATTATGGGAAGTTGATATACACTACGTGCCTCGTTTATGGGCATTTGGCGTAGGACAGAGAAGTAAGTCCCTTTGCTGCGCTGCCCTACGTCAAAGTGAACGGGTAGGAATGCACTGTATTTATCTAATACGGTGCATTCCTGTCCTTTCCCCCTGCACTGGTGCCATTTCAGCAGCCTAACGCCAAAGCAGGCACCCTTACACCATTGTGCAAGGGTGCCGGTATTGCCAGCAGAATTGTTTTTGTGAAGGAAGGGGTACCTTTTTGCACAACAAATAATCCTGGGAGGCCTTTCCCTCTTTCTGTGTGTGCTGTAGAATGCAGCATGCATGCAAAGAGGAAAAAACAAGGCAAAATGAAGTTATTTCTTTTTTGGTACATCCCCAGGTTTACATGGGTTTGTAAACCTGCGGAAGCATCAAAATCCATGGGTGTTGCATGGGAACAACTACTGCAATGCCCATGGAATGCCTCCTTGGTTCAGAGTGAAGCAATGCAGTGATTTGTGCTGCCTTGCCTTACTCCATATCTACGAGCCAGTCAAAGTCACACCAAGTGGCTTTGTGTGACCTCATAAATATGATTTTGTGATCAAGCCACTGGTGCGTCACTAAAAGTGAAACTACGGCGGTGCAAGGGGCTCATAAATATGCCCCTTAGTTTTGAGCGATAAGTTATTCTGTGCTGTGTTGGAATACTCTACCAACATCATTCATAATGTCCGATTTAAACTTATTGAAGCCCATGTTCTCCACAGAGCCTACCTTACACCACTGAAGCCTCATAGACTCTTCCCATCGATCTTCTTAAAGTGCCCTAAATGCCATAGTACGTGAGCACACCTGATGCATATGCTCTGGGGTTGTGCAATGCGATGACCCTTTTGTACTGGGGTATTGGTCACACTGACTGAAGTTACTATTTGTTGTTTAGATATAAGAATGTTTATTTAGTAATAATTAACAGATACCTGTTTAACTGTAATGTCACCTTTTGTAAAGTAATTGGCTTGCCCCACTTTTTTCCTTTTTTATTGTATATGAATGTGTGTGTTAGTATTATCTCGATTTGTATTGCAGCGTCCTCCTCGACCAAGGCCATACGGCAGCCCTCATCCTCCTGGACCTATCCGCCACCTTCAACACTGTCTCCCACTGCACACTAGCCACCAGATTTAATGACGCCGGCATCCAAGGAATGGCCCTAGACTGGTTACAATAATTCCTCACTGGCAGAACACAGAGTATAAGACTCCCGCCCTTCCTCTCAGAATCAACAGAGATCAAATGCAGAGTACCCCAAGGATCCACCCTCTTCCCCACCCTCTTCAAAGTCTCCATTGCCCCCCCTCACAGCCATCGTCAGAGACCACAGGCTCAACGTCGTCACCTATGCTGACGACACCTAGCTCATCCTCTCCTTCAGCAAGGAACCCAACATCACCAGGCACAATTTCCAAGAAGGGATGAAAGCCGTCGCAACTTGGATGAGGAACAGCTGCCTGAAACTCAACTCAGAGAAAACAGAAGCCTCAGCCTCAACACCACTCCCTCTGTATGGGAGGACACTTGGTGACCACCGCCCTTAAAAACCACCCACCAAAATGGACCATGCACATAACCTCGGCATCATACTTAAGTCATCACTCACCATGAATCACCAGATCAATGCCGTATCCTCCGCATGCTTCAACACCCTCTGCATACTATGCAAGACATTCTAGTGGATCCCCCGCCTACAGGAAAACGGTCACTCACGCACTCAGCAGACTGGACTACGACAACACCCTCTATGCTGAAATCAACAAAAAACTCTTGCGCAAACTCCAGATCGTCCAGAGTGCCGCAGCCAAACTAATCCTCAATATCCTATGGCACCACCACATCACCCAACGCCACCGCGACCTCCACTGGCTCGCCGTCTAAAGAAGAATAACTTACAAGATTCTCACACATGCCTACAAGGTCCTCCATAAAATCCGACCCCAATACCTCAAACGACTGTATCTCCTTTTATGCTCCAAAGAGAAACCTCTGCTCAGCTGACCTCTCCATAGCCACCGTCCCACTCTTCTACAGGACAAGAGCAGGTGCATGGTCCTTCTCCTCCAGAAAAGCCCGACACTGCATCAATTCAGGAAGGACCTCAAGTCATGGCTCTTTGAATGACCCCAACGAAGCTGCAAACACCCACCCCCTAGCGCCTTGAGACCCTAACGGGTGAGTAGTGCGCTTCACAAAACCCTGATTGATTGACAGATTAACATGCCCATTACCTAACTGTGTAGGTGTTTACTGGACAATGAATGGCGTGACCAGGCAGTTCATGTTTTCTTTGTGTTTAATATAAAACTCAATAAAAAGATGATTAAAAAAAAACTTGTGCTCCTGGGGAAAAGCAGGGACTAATCATGTACATGATCATTTTAGAGAGAAAACACAAAAACAGGACAGTAGCTGTAACAGTAGATATTGGGCCATATGTATCATTATTGGACTTTGTGATTACCTAATTGCGATTCTCTTTGAATCACAATTAGGTAATTGCTATTGCTAATGTATGAAACTCCATGAGTGTCATTTAGCGATTCCTAGTGGGTCGCAAATTGACCTACCTCATGAACATTAATGAGGTAGGTTGCAATTTACTACCCATTAGGAATCACTAAAATCACAGGGATGTTGGCCCGCTGGGGTCAGAAGACCACCATTTCTGTGATTGCTTTTAAATAAAGTAATGATTTGTTTTTAATTCAGCTGTTCAGGTTAAGTTTAAAAAATAAAAATAAAAAGCTTTCTTTTTTTTTTTTAAGAGCAGGCATGGGACCACTGCCTTCTCTGGAAAAAAAAGTTTTTGCTACCATTCCCAAAGGGGAAGGGTCCCCAGGAGACGGCTTTCCCTTTGCAAATGGGTTACCATCTATTTAAAGTAGGTGGTAAAACGCAAAGATTTTACAACTGCATTTCAGTTGCCAGACATTCTTGCATACCGCTGCAAATCTGTATTAGGAAGGCATACACTAAACACGCCCCTTCCTAATACCGAATAGGAATGCATACGCGATTCCAAATTGCTTTTTTTTTATTTTTTTACTTTTTTTTTATTGACATCACATTAGGATATTATTTGCATAAATTCATAATATAAATCACAGTGAATAATGATAGCTGTCATCATTAAAGTACATTCAATAAATCCGAGTAGATAAAGATAATCACAATCAACAACTGGTATAATTGATCAGCAAAAATTCAAAAATAGTTACAAATCACCATAGATAGTCATTCTTACTGCAACCCATCAATTCTATATACATAAAGACCCAAAAATTAAAAATATAATAATATTAGGAACAGGTAGAGGAATAGATCTAAACAAATATAAACATTTTGGAAGTATTTTCATTTTTATCAGATTACATCTGCCCATAAGCCCTATAGGAAGTTTGTGCCATTTTTTTAGAATTTTTTCATAACTTCATTTAGTAAAGGAGTATAATTTAAGGATATTATTTGGCCCATTTCTGCAAAAATCTTGACCCCTCAAATATGTAGCTGTTGAACATCTTCCGGGATTGGAAGACTAGATTTAAAATTAATAAGGACTTGGGTTTTACTGACATTTAATTTATACCCCATTACTAATCCAAATTTGGTTGCAGTTCTCTCAATAACTGGGACAGCTTCTACTGGGTTAGTAGGAAAAAATTCCCAGATCATCAGCGTATGTTGTTACCTTCAGCTCGTTAAAGGTGGTCATTAATGGTTTAATCTGCTTATTAGTTTTTAAGGCACGAGTAAACGGCTCAATATATATGGCAAATTATAACGGGGAGAGAGGGCACCCCTGCCTTGTCCCACAAGAAATGTCGAATGGGTTAGAATATGAACCAGAGTATGAAATCTTAGCTGTTGGTTTATAGTATAGAGCACACACCCACTGCCTAAACCGATCGCCAAGGCCAAATGCACCTAGTGTAGCCCATAGAAATTCCCAGGCCTTTTCGGCATCTAAAAGGATCATCCCCAGCCCCACCCCCTCTTTCTCCGCATAGTGGAACGCACCAATGGCCATGTTGACATGAGCTGTAGTGTCTCTGCCAGGTATAATACCATGTTGGATATCGGAAACTAATCCTGACATCATTGGTGCAAGGATTTTCGCAAACATCTTTGCATCTGTATTTATGAGGGAGATGGGTCGGTATGATTCACAGTCTGTAGGTATTTTACCCTTTTTAAGGAAAAAGATAATTTAAGTCATATTCCATGATTCTGGCATCCTTCCGCCCATACCAACATATTGAATGACTGTACTGAATGGTGCCAGCAGAATACTTTTTAAAAATCTTATAAAATTCTATAGGTAGCGAGTCTACCCCTGCAGCTTTGCCTGAAGGTAAAGCAGAGATGGCTAATCTTATTTCTTCCAATGATATTGTGTTACCTAAAAATACTACCTCATCATCACTCAATATCAGGAGATTACTCTCAGTAATATACTGTGCAATATCTTCCTTATCGATTATAGAAGAAGATGAATAGAGTTTCTGATAAAATAGTGAGAGCTGCTCCAAAATAGTTGAAGTATGATTATGTAAAACACCATCCGAGCTTCTTATAGCATTAATTTTAGTTTGGGCCTTCGTTTCTGCTGTTTTAAAAACTAAAACTTTACCAATGTGTTCACCATATTCGTATTCTGCCAGATGGTACTTATTATACCTCATTGCTTTTTTTTCCCTAAGAAATGTTTTCACTGCTGTTCTAGCATCCAATAGAGTAAGAAACAGCTGATCCTGGTCTAATTGGCCTCGTTTCACTGCCTCTACATGATGTTTTTCCTTATTTTGTAAATCCTTAATTAGGTTCTCCATATTGTTTTTTTTATTTATTCTGCCGCCAAATGTATTGTTGGGTCATACCTCTGACATACGCTTTCATAGTATCCCAAACGATCAATGGGGAAGCTGTCCTTACGATTTCCTCAAAAAAAGTCTCTAGTTGTTGCTTCATTCTAGAAACATATTCCACATCAGTAAATAAATATCTAGGAAAAGAGAGCGGTCTGACATTTTTCCCTTAAGGGGTTACCATAAAAGATAATATAATAGGGTTATGGTCAGATGTCACCCGAGGGCATATAACAATATCTAAGCCTAAAATTAAACTGTTGGAGACCCAAGCCATATTAATCCTAGAGTAAGATTTGTGCGGGCCGAATAATGAGTATACCCCGGGATAAGTGGATATATCAGTCTCCAAGCATCCTGCAAGGATTGTAATCTAGCCATTTCTAGAATTGCTGCAGTGACCTTTTGCTTTCTGCTAATACCCCCTTTTTTTGCTGAATCAATGTTATAGTCCATTACACAGGTAAAATTTTCCATTATCAGATGTTCCCCATCCCAGTTCAACATTTCCAAATAAAGAAAATCAAATATATATCGGGATCATCAGTATTTGATCCATAAATTGAGCCAAACACATATTTCTTACCCCGAATCTCAATTTCGACCAATACCCATCGACCTTTTGGATCAGCCAATGTCTTGACTATTTTACAGAAGTACCTTTTATCTTTTAATATAGCAGTTCATTAGGTAGATATTGTTTGGGAAGTACTAACAATTGTTTCGTATCCTAAGTGTTTTAACAAATGCCGATACTTGTGGGCCAGGTGAGTTTCAGTAATTAAAACTAAATGCGGTTGATTCAATTTTTAACTCCTCCTGTACTAATTGACGTTTATTAGCACTATTAAGTCCCGCAACATTCCATGCCATGCATTTTATCTTAGCCATAATAAATTATATTCCTTATCGGCTTTCCTCTACAAATAAAGATTAGCCCTAAAAAAGCGGAGAAAACAAACAGAATCTGATGACTAATTATTAATCCTTTATAATAGCAATACTTTACCCTAATGATGTCATTTTTTTTAGATTTTTGTCCCCACCCACGGACCCCTTCCAGTCCTCCCTCTGACCCGAGAAACCCTTGGACCCCCCCTCCCTGTGACTAGAAAGAGGAATCCTCCCTTTAACCTATTGCCTCTGGATAGGCAGTACTAGAGAGCTACCAAACCCTACGGTAGCCACCCCACTCCTGAACAAATGCCTTTAGTGAAGATATATAAGAAGTATCAGTTAAGCTTAATCCCATAGGACTAGTTATCTTATGATACACTTTTTTTCATGTTAGGACCCACACAGATACAAGAAGCTGGAAGGGATTAGGAAACCACTCATCTTCATTAAAGCATATACATATACATGTAAATATACATGTTGTTAAGACTTTTGGGCAGCTTCCGTTTGCCATTTAACAATAGCAGATTTAACTTCTTGTTCATCAACAAAACAATATGACCGGCCATTTTTGAAAACGTTCAGGCGGGCCAGTTCTTGTAAATACACTTGTACTCCAAGCACCTTAAGGGGGTCAATAAGCTGGCAGAGCTGCCAACATCTGTCCATAGTAGTCTTACAAACGTCTGATCTAACAAACAAAGTAACAGACTCCACAGTAGCAGGTGTATTAGGTCGAGCCTTAAGGGACACTGCCTGCCTTAGCAAAAAGTTTCCAAAAAAACCCAAAAGTGGACGGGGGTATTTACCTTCCTGATTACGTTTACCAGTAGGGATCCTATGAACTCTTTGCAATTGAGAATTCCAGTCCCAGTCCAATAAATCGGGGAAAGCCGTTTGGAATTACTGCACAAGATAGGTCCTGGGATCTGTACCTTCTGCCCCTTCCGGAATGCCGAATAATCGCAGGTTGTGGCGGCGTTGACGATTCTCTAAGTCCTCGAGTTTAAGCTGGATAGTTGAAATTTGGGTAACCTGCTGCCGAACTATGGTATCTGTTAGGCTTGCAGTTTCTCCGTCTCTCCTACTCACTGTTGTAGATCTAATATATCGCTAGCAAGACCCCCACTTTAACTGACATCTCCTGTAACATCTGCAACATCTTGTCTTGTCTGTATCTGACTTGGCTTGCATAAAGTGTTCTTGTGCCTCAATTCTTTGGTCTTCTAAGAACTGCATTATTAAGGCAAGTGTTGGTTCAGTATCCACCAGAAGGTCATTTGGCTGAGCCAGTGCCTCTCGAGACGATACTGCTGTAGTGGATACTTGTTGGGAGCTAGCCCCCCTCTCTCTCCACTCTTCTGCCACACTGGCCCCTTTCTCTGCTTGTTTTACCGCAGGAGTATTATTCGCCATGTTATTCTCAGTAATGTTTTCAAGGGGGCTATTACCAGTGACCTGGGAGACCATACTCTTCACTCCTCCCTTACCTTGAACCCATTTGCGAAGAGAACTGTTCTCTGAATTACATTTCCCATGTATGCAAATTTGAGGTGAATTTTGTTTCCGGCCTCTAGGGAGTTTGTTTATTTTTGACTTTGGCCTTGATTTTCTTTCCAGGCAGTGTCTTATTAGATCTAGTACTAACTCCTCCTCCCGCTATTAAAGCGATTGAAGCATCATCGCTGTGGGAAGCCACCTCTTCCCATTACTCCAAGGTGTTCTCTCCAATGCCAGCCCCCCGCTGCTATCTACCTGTGCAGGTAGACTGATCTCTGATAATTTTCCCTTTAGCTCCATTAAAGACTGGCTAATTAGCTCACCCATTTCTGGTGAGTTCACTGGCGTAGAAATATCCTGATTATTTTCAGTAAAGACTTCTGTCTTGGCTTCTTTTTGAGTCCCTTTACTCACCCCAGCATGATCACCAACCTCAGTGTTACATTGTATCCCTGACTGCGAGGAGTCTTTAGATTTATTCAAGCAAATCAGTACCACCTCCATCAGCGTCTCCGAAAGTTTGTTCCCTGACATTGTCTGACTGACAGACCCGCTGCGAGTAACTCAGCAGCTTTCCCAGTCTGGAATAAACAAAGTATTGGCTTACCAGCAAAGTTCCGATTTTATTTTCAGCGACAACAGCAGCAGTCTTATTTTACATAACAGCATCAGCAGCTTTACTCACACCGCCCCCTACATCGCCTCCATTAATGTGAGCAAGGTCACGACCAGCCCGTGTTCCTCTCTGGGGGTTCTTCGGGGGTGCCATATCCCACCTTATTATCAGCGTTGCAGTCGGAAAACCCAGCAAAAACAGCCCCGGTCAGTGGAGTACCGAACAGCAGCCGGATACTTAACGTGTCAGCCTGGACGCCTGCAGCCCGCGTCCAATTTGCGCAGCACCGATTGCCTGCATGCGTTCTCATTCTGCTCGCAATCCTTCACCAGTGGTATAATTTCAAGACTACATTCCACTCTACCCCAGCTCCTCTGACCGCCAGCTCTGGTCCAGTCCCATTCCACAGCTCCACAATTCTGCTTTGCTCCACTCAAGCTATGGACTACACTGCAGACCGGGGGGAAGCGGGAAGGCTCCACCTCCAACTCAATATCCTCTCACCAGTTCACAGTGGTTGTTGTTTATTAATTTAGCAGCGGAAAACTTTTTTTTACTTGTGCTCCTGGAGAAAAGCAGGGACTAATCATGTACGGGATCATTTTAGAGACAAAACACGAAAACAGGACAGTAGCTGTAACAGTAGATATTTGGCCACATGTATCACTATTGGACTTTGTGATTACCTAATTGCGATTCTCTGTGAATGACTATTAGGTAATTGCTATTGCTAATGTATGAAACTCCATGAGTTTCATTTAGCGATTCCTAGTGGGTCGCAAATCAGCCTACCTCATGAATACTAATGAGGTAGGTTGCAATTTACTACCCATTAGGAATCTCTAAAATCACGGGGATGGTGGCCCGCTGGGGTCAGAAGACCACCATTTCTGTGATTGCTTTTAAATAAAGTAATCATTTGATTTTAATTCAGCTGTTCAGGTTAAGTTTAAAAAGTAAAAAATAAAAAAGCTTTCTTTTTGTTTTTTAAGAGCAGGCAGTGGTCCATGGGAACTCTGCCTGCTCTGGAAAAACGTTTTTGCTGCCATTCCCAAAGGGGAAGGGGTCCCTAGGGGAAGGCTTTCAGTTTGCGTATGGGTTACCATCTATTTAAAGTAGGTGGTAAAATGCAAAGATTTTACAACTGCATTTCGGTTGCCAAACATTCTTGCATACCGCTGCGATTCTGTATTAGGTAGGCACACACTAAACACGCCCCTTCCAAATACTGAATAGGAATGCATACTCAATTCCAAATTGCAACAAGGTAACATGTTAACGAATCACAAATTGGAATTCATACATACCAAAATAATTTTACCGGGTGCAAAAGGCCCGAATCTGTGAATCGGACTGTTTGCAACCAGTAAAATGAATGAAACATATGCCCCCTAGTAAGCATTGTCAAACTCAAGCTGTCGGAGTGGCATTTCTGTGTTATGGAGATGCTGCTAGTGGTCTGCCTATTGAAGATTACAGGGTTCTTTTGAGAGTCAGTAGCACCCCTGCCTTTATTTTGCATGAAGAGCTTGGTCTGGGTTGCATCTTGGACCTTACCACTGCTGCACCGCTGGTACGTTGGCTGAGAATCTGGTTGAGCATAACCACTACTTTCAATCAGTTTGTTATAACGCACTGTATTGCCCATGAGGGGGCACTATGTATACCGTGGCTAAAATATATCATGTAGTAAATGAATTGGTTGGACTGCCCTGATATGTACATCAAACCTAGGCTCTTAGGTCCGGCAGCCATCAGGGATATAAATCAGAAGTTTCTGGCTAAGCAGCAGGCGATTAGGGAGGGCATTTATTAGCCAAGCCCTCAGTGAGAAGGTACTTCAACCTGAGTTTGTGCACACACACAGAGCCTTATTTGTCACTGGTCTCCAATGGGCAACATCGCTTTGTTTTAACCAGATTTTGTCTGAACCTGGTACCCTGGTTATTAGACTTACACAAGGGTTACTCACTGCCTGGTGCTCTAAAGCCTAGTCCTTGTGACAGTTTTTCGGAGGAGTATACCTTGCTTTTTATCTTTTTTTCCGATTTTACGCCCCCTGCTCACAAAATTCATACTGCCGTTACTTAGAAAGGCCAATTTTGTCCAAGTAAGGCTCACATTATATTTTTACAAATGCTTTCCTCCGCTACGATGTGCTTCAGGGTTACGCATTCCCTGCTAGGGGCCTTAAGATTTAGGAAGAAGATGTCCCAGCAGTAGCTACGTGACATTTATTGAAACACGGCCACGGTATTTTATGTATTATTGAACACTTTTAATGTGTAATTAAGAGGTTTTTTATTGAGCATTCGTTACTGCTGTATTTTACTTGCTGTATTTTATGACCATTCTGCCGTTTGATTCCCTCTAATGAGTTTTAATTCCACTTGCCAAGTGATAAATTCCAGAATACACAATATTTATATGATGGGGCCTTTTCAATGGACATGTGCAAGTTCCTTCTTCTAATGTATTGGCTGTTTTAGAAAATGTTTAAAAATGTTTTTAACTGTCTGCTTTTATGGCTTTTATCGTCCGAATAAAATATTTTTGAAATAAGAAATATGAGTCAATGAGTCTTTTGGTGCGAAAGTAATGGAGTTGCATCCGTGCTTTTGAGGTGTAGTCAAAGGCAACACTCGTACTGGACTTGGCACTGATGTTTATCTTGCCTATAGTGAATCTCCGACTGTTTAGAACACCTTATATGTTCGACTGGGAAATTCCTGTGAGGCTTTCTCTATTTTCTTTGAGATCATAGTTGAACATCCCTATACCTGTGGTCAGAACAATCTGACAAATGGATGACTCCACTTGGAGAGAACTCTTGCCCAGTAGTGATCATAGAGATTCAGGAGTCCTTAATACCAGGCTCTGGGGGATAGGCTAGTCCCGGAACTACTGGAAAAGAAGCACACATTAAAAACTTAACAAAGCAGGTTCCTTACAATGATGTTTTCGAGAAAGAGATTACAGCACAATTTCCATCATTCCCAGGTCTGGAGGAAAATAGGGACATGAGGAATGCAAGGGTGGAAAGGCTAAAGGCATGAGTTGAAAGGTGGGCTCAGCATAGAGCCAGCCGCCATTATGGTGGTCGCGCCGGCCTGGTACGAAAGTGAGGGGAGGTTGCCACGCGGAAGTGAGGCAGCACCCCCAACATGACAAGAGTTCAGGCTTACCGCCCAATCACCGGGCGCCCTATGACCCAGAAGCGTTTGGTAGCGCTTCCGGTTCGGGCGGTGTGGATGGGTCAGAGGGGTAGGCCAGCTGGAACTGGTTCTGCCCCTCCTCACTCCGTTATCTAGTCTTGGCCCAGGCGAGGAGGCATTCTCTTTGCGCCTGCCCGAGGCCACGCAGTGGCCATTGAGAGGGCGGGCTCCTAGTCACGGAGGGCTGTCCCGCCCCCCAGCAGGATGTCCAGCTTATCCTCCTCACTGGTTGGAGGAGGCGGCTGGCTGTGAATCTCGTCCGGGGCGGCAGGGAGGGGCCTCCATGGGTACTTAAGCTCCTGTACCCTGTAGGAGAGCCTCTCTGCTGCTCCGGACACCGTCGTGTGCTATCGGGACACTCTTTTCGCTATCGAGGTGAGCGAGGCCTTGGCCTAATCTCCCCCCCTTTCTTCCGCCTGCTCCCTCCCCGGAGTTGTGAGCCTGGCGAGGCGGCCCATTAGCGTGGGCTGCTGTGGGGGGGGGGGGGGCGTCCTGTTCCCCGATGTGGTCCCCGTTTCCTTGTCCTCTCCCTCTTTTCTTGCGGGTGGGTTTGGCGGGTCCGGCCTGTACCTCGTCGGGCCAAGCCGCGGCAATCGAGCGGCCTGGCTGATGGCGTGTCCCCATGCCTGCGGATCTCTTCCGATCTGGGTCCTGCAGTAATTCTGTTCCTCCTTCGGCGTGGCCCGCGTTGCGGCGAAGCGGCGACGCTTGGTTCGCAACCCCTGAGGGTGGGGGACCCAACCTCGCGGTGGTGGGGGTCCACGTGCCGGTTCTTAAACGTAAGGTTTTTCCCCTTAGCCCCGGCAGCCGAGAGTAATCTCATACCCCCAATTCAGCCCCTCTCCACCCCGTATCCGGCTTCCAGCGGCCATCTTAGGCGGGGGTATTTCGGGCGGCCATTTTCAGCAGATTTGTTTGGGCGGGCATGCGCGCTCGCGCCCTTTCTGTGAATAAGTGAACGTTGGCTATTTCATGAACATGGGCTCCGGTACCCGGGGAGTGTTTTATTGTCACTTTCAGGGAATGTGGTGCGTGTCGGTGTTCGGTCCACGTGGGCGCGGGACCCGACGAGCACTTCAGGCTGTGTTTAACGTATCTACTGTGCACATACTCTGCTATTGCCTATTCAATGTTGCCTATTTGCCTGACTATCTTATGAGTTGTCGCTATACGTCCTGCTCGTGTTTGCGGTGCGCGTGGTGGGACAGGGCAATTGGTGTACATGCCTGGTTTGCAATGTTCGGTAGGCGGTCAATTGTTGCTGATTAGACCCGACCGCTCCGCGTAAAGCCCCCCCCCTACCCTCCCGCCCGTCGCGCGCTTTGCATTTGAACGTACGGCGATGCATCCGGGCACCCAGCCAGTGTGTGTGGAGGTGCGGGGCGATGTGTTCTGGAGGGGGGGCGAGCACGATGAAGGCGGATCGGGCTCGGGGGGGAAGGTGGCCACATCTCTTAGGCCCAGTGGGGGCGCACAAGGGTTTACCGTGCTTGGGGCGTTGTGGTCGATGTCTTGATATGAGAATGCCCCCCCTGGCTACCACCTGGTTTTCCCACGTCCTGCTGCTACATGCTCCCGCGCAGTGCCAGTAGCGCATGTACGTAATAACGTGTCTTATATAAGTTTCGTTTTTTTAGGAGCCGCCTGTGTGCTTTGGTCGCTTGGGTCAGGCCCAGACCCTACCCATTCCATTGGTAGCGTTGTGAGTTGCCAGCCCGGCACCCCCCAATGACGGTGTGGGGGTCCATGCGCAGGCTGGTCCTTAACTTGTTCCTCTGTGTGTGGACATGTTTTCATTTCAGGTTGTGCGCACCAGTCCTAACATTCCTCCTTCTGTTTTAGGTGCGCTAGGCCATTGAGGCCTTAGGGCGCGGGCATCTGGTAACCTGTCGTACTTTGTTTTGCAGATTTCTGTTCAGTTTCGCATTCGCTTACCGCATCTCGGCCCTTGTCTGAGCCGCCGTCAGAACCCCCCCCCCCCTCGCCAGGGCTAGCGCAAGGTATGTATTACATAGAGTGATGGCGCTACTTGGGTTTCATGAAGGGGTAATGCCCGCTTCCGGCTGGGTACAGGCATGGGCAGGGGGACGCTTTTCGTCAAATTAGGTTGGCTGGGCATTTGCTTTCCGGTTACAGCCGGTAGTATGTTTCAGGTCCAGTGGCTTATTCTCCTTTGTCTTACGCAGTGCACTCAGTCGTTGGAGCAGCATCCGGGGGCGCCCCCTTAGACACGAAGCTCGTAGCTTTCTCAGGAATAGTTGAAGAGGTATGTATGTCTTTAGAGTGGGCCTGTTCTATGGGGGGGGTGCTGGTTTCGGCCGCCCCCCCCCCCCTCATTTGCAATATCGTTCTCGTTTTCTCGACAGGTCCTGAGCGTGCATTCCCTCCCATACCTCCTTCCCCGCCCTCTCCTTACATGCCTTGGCTGGAGAGTACCTCATGGGGGTGGAAGGATTGGGGGGCGACCAGTCATTGGGTGGGGTGTGTGTGCTTTCTTGGAAAAGATGTTGGACATGGTGGCTCATGGTTATCTCTTTTTCAGGATACATTCGAAGGCACCATGGAGAGTCAGGGGTCCCCCTCGCTTTTTACGCAGACGTCCCAAGTTGATGATTCGGGTCTAGGACCTTCCCAGGATCCACAGATGAAGGCTTTGTTGGATATGATAAAAGCTAATGGGGTGGCATGGGCCAGTGGCCTCTTGTTGGCCAACCCCCCTAATGCCCCCGGGCCGGCCCCGCACCGCAAATAACTGAGATAGAAGTGGCAGAGGACCCGGCCACAGTGAGGCCTAAGCGCACTAGGAAGCCGACAGTATAGGACTTCCCAGCGGAACCTCCCACTAAGACCAGGGCGGCGGACCCGGTCAGGAATGTCATTGTGCACGCCCCGGCATCCCCACCGGCGGTGATCCAGGTGTGCCCTCCCTCGCCCCTTTGCCCGGCGGTGCCTAGCATGGAATTTGCTACCCGGGAAGATCTGGGTAAGATTACAGACTCGCTGGCTTTGTTCATGTCAGAAATCAGAGCCGGTCTGCGAGCTGCCCCTGTGCAGTCGCCCGACTTAATGCATCCTCAGACTGTAACACCGTTAGCTGCGGTGCCACTTCTTGCCGCTAAGGAGGCGGACGTGGTCCAAGTGTGGGGGGGTTGTCTGTGCAAGGGGGGGATAATGCTAGTCCCCTCTCGGGGGTGGTTGCAAAGCCTGTCAGCACGGCTCCAAAGTCTGTTTCCTCACCGCCTCTTTCCCAGGTGTTGCCGGTGGCCCCGAGTGTGTCCCAGGAGGCCCTCTCTCCCGCTGCGGCTACGGCTCCGCTACAGGTTGTCACCCCGGCCGCTCCCCTTCCTCTGCCAGCTATTGCCCCCCCCGGCTTCCCTGTCTTCTGAGGTGGCCATTCCTGCGCCCACAGTTTTGATGACTATGGCGCCGCTTTTGTCTGGCAAATGTTCCCTTGCCTGGCAGGTCCCGCAAGCAGCGAAGGAGGACATCTGGCGTAGGGAATTTATAGACATTTTTTCCCTCCTCATGTTGGGGGCGGATGGGGTGGATGTGAGAAGAATGGGGTCCAAGGATGAGGAGAAGAAGGCCCGCTTTCAGTCTTGGCCTGAAAAGACTATTAAAAACTGGCGTCAGGCATTTGCCATCCTGGCAGCGGTAATCACAGAGCGTTTCCCAGAACAGGCACAAGGTCTATTCCAGTACAACAGTGTCATAATCAATGAAGCTGAAGCATCTACTGGGATAGGGTGGTACTTATATGATTGTGAGTTTCGCAAAAAAATGTCTGTCTGTCCAGAACTGGAGTGGGACCAGGTTGAAGTGAGACTGTGGATGGTACACATGGGTAGAGGAATAATAGAGAGTGGTGCCAACAGTGTTGTCCAGTTTAAGAAGACAGAAAATGATAAGGCGTTCACTCAGAGGAAAAGTAATTTAGACAGTCCTTTCGAGGGGGGGCGCGGGGGGCATTTTTAATAGACAGTACGCCAAGAAGAATGTGTCCTCCACTTGCAGGATGTACAATGCCGGGAATTGTACTTGGGGGAAAGCATGTAGATTCTCCCACGTTTGCAATAAATGCGGAGGCTCCCACCCAGAGTCCTCCTGCGAGAAGCGGTCTCCCTCTGCCAGCGCTGCCAATAAAGATAAATAGTGCCCCCGAGATCTCATCCCCCCCTTTCCCCCACCTGCTGCACCCCCCCTGCCAACTCTGCTCTCCACTCCTTCTGCTCCAGCGGGGGGTTCAGTCTCTGTGCTGCCCGGGGGGGACCCTTACCCCCTTTGTTCTAAAGGCCCGTCTCCAGTCTTCATACCCAGCCTGCTGCCCCTCCTTCGTGCCTATCCCAATGAAAAGGATAGGGATGTTCTGACTTCTGGTTTCTTGGAGGGTTTCAAGATCCCCTACCAGGGTCCTAGGGTCAGCAGGGATGCGGAGAACCAAAAATCTGTCAGGGAGCTCCCTGAGGTGGTCGACAAGAAGATTAGCAAGGAGGTTGCGTTGGGGAGGGTGGCAGGCCCTTTTCCTTCCCCCTCCCTTCCTGACTTTGTGGTGTCCCCCTTGGGTGTTGTCCCCAAAAAAGAACCTGGGGCTTACAGGCTGATTCATAACTTGTCCTTCCCAGAGGGGAACTCCGTCAACTCCTGGTTGCCAGAGGCGGCCTGCTCTGTCTCCTACTGTTCCTTAGACATGGCCATCGACTTAGTGAGAAGAGCAGGGGAGGGGGCCTGGCTAGCTAAGGCAGACATTGAGGCAGCCTTCCGCTTGATACCCGTACACCCTGACAGCCAGCACCTGTTGGGTTTCAAGTGGAAGGGGGGGTACTACTTTGATAAGTGTATGCCAATGGGTTGCGCTGTCTCGTGTGCCTTCTTTGAGGCCTTCAGCACCTTCCTGCAGTGGGCCCTCACTGAGGAATACAAAGTGTCAGCAGTGTCGCATTACCTAGACGACTTCCTCTTTATCAGGAGGGAGGGCACACAGGAGTGTCAGGAGGGCTTGGTCTGTTTTATTGAACTAGCCAGTCGCTTGGGCGTGCCGCTGGCGCCAGGTAAGACCGAGGGCCCTGCTCAGGTGCTGACCTTCCTGGGGATCGAGCTCGACACGGTCCAGGGGGTGTCTCGTCTCCCGGCAGAGAAGGTGGTTGGCTTGAGAAACGACATTCATGCATTGTTAGGCAGGGTTAAGGCGCCTCTGGGGGTCATTCAGAGTCTGCTAGGTAAGCTGAATTTTGCTGCTAGGGTCATTCCTGTGGGGCGAGTTTTTGCGAGACGCTTAGCCAAGGCTACTGCCAAGGTCCACAAGCATTACCACTTTGTTAGATTGACCTATGGACTCAAGAAGGATTTGCAAATGTGGGATGACTTCTTATCTGATTTTAATGGCACAGTGATTTGGAGGTCCCCGTGGGTGGAGAGTCCTGAGTTGAACATGTTTACGGACGCCTCGGGCCGTGAGGGCTTTGGTGCCATTCTGGGTGAGCTGTGGTGCGCGCAGGGATGGCCCAATTCTTGGCGCAAGCGGGGTATTACTGCTAACATTACTGTCTTGGAACTCTTCCCCATTGTGATTTCTCTACACCTTTGGCCTGAGACACTGTCTAACAGAAAGGTCTTGTTCTGGTCGGACAATATGGCGGTCGTGCAGGCAATCAATGGTCTAACTGCCAGCTGTCCGTTAGTGCTGTCTTTACTCCGAGAATTAGCTAGCAGGTGCCTGCGCTGCAATGTTGAATTTAGAGCTAGACACATTGCAGGGGTCACTAATGTCGCAGCTGATGCTCTTTCTCGTTTGCAGTTGGACCGTTTCCGGGCAGCTTGCCCCCAGGCGAGAGAGGAGATGACCCCCTTTGCACCAGGGCTTTGGCACATCTTGGAGTGGAGCAGCAATTAAAAGAACTAGGAGAGAAATCTTTAGCGCTGGGTACAAGGAAACGCTATGCGAGTCACCGCGCTACTTTCAGTAAAGTCATCTCTGACCTGGGATTGCAGGCTTTGCCGTTGGAGACTAGAGTTCAGGCATTCGTTGTGTGGGCGAAGAAGCAGAAAAAGTCTCATTCCTGGGTTTGCGGCCACTTAGCGGCCATTAGTCATGAGGCTAGATTGTGTGGGGGGAATGATCCTGCCAAATCCTTTGTGATCAGGGCCGCTTTGAAGGGTTGGGCTCGAGAGGATCCCAGGGTCCAAGATGACAGGTCCCCCATTGATTTCCCATCGCTTCAGGCTATGTTACAAGTGTTGCGGGCAGTCGTCCACTCGCAGTATGAAGTAGCCCTGTTTTCTGCAGCCTTTATCCTAGCATTCTTTGGGGCCTTCAGGAGTAGCGAGCTGGTGGTCCGTTCTAAGACTGATATCTCTGGAGATGCGCTGGGACTGGAGGATATCGCTTTTGTAAGTGGGTTGTCCATTACGCTGAGGCGGTCTAAGACAGATCAAGCTGGAAAAGGGTCTGTTATCAGACTTTCCCCCCTTGGGGATCCCCGTTTCTGCCCGGTGGCAGTCCTAAGGGCCTTCCTTGCTGTGCGGCCTGCTGGGCCGGGTTACCTGTTTGTACATGCTGACCTCACCCCCTTGACTAAATACCAGATGGACAAAATCATGCTGGCCTGCCTGGACAGGGCTGGTCTGTTGGTACAGGGGAAGAAGTTTTCTAGCCATTCCTTCCGTATAGGGGCGGCCACATCGGCCTTTCGTGCTGGAATGTTGCCAGTTCAGGTGCAGTCTGTTGGGCGTTGGGAATCAGCTTGCTATAGACGTTACATTAGGCCTTGATTCCAATTGTGTTGGATTTTGCGTTTTGTTTGCTGTGTTTTGTGATGGCTTTTGTTTTCTTGTGATTTACTGAATAAACATCCTTGAACATATTGCGTCTTTCTTTGACAGGTTCGCGTGTATGGGTCTTAGGGCATTCTATGGTCGACAGATTGGCATGATGGGCTGCCGTCAGGCAGTGGACTAGTACCTTCACGAGTATAGACTGTGTGTGGTGGGGTTTCCCGGGCATCCGTTGGCATAGCTTACTCTTCCGGCTTCGGGAGGCCCTTGCCTCGGGTGGACTTCCTCCCCATCACTTGATAATCCACCTGGGTGGCAATGACATTACGTACTTGGGGAAATCCACGCTACTTCTCAAAATGAAGACCGATTTGGGCATCATCAGTGGCCTCCTGCGGGAATGCGAGGTCTGGTGGTCCGAAATAGTGCCCAGGAGAACCTGGCGTGGGGCTAAGTCCGGTGAGGCTGTTGAGAGGTCTAGGAGGCGGATCAATGCAGCCATGAAAAAGTTCACCCAGCGCAGAGGTCTAGGCTTCATCAGACATGACATGATTCAGGACAAGGTGAAGGGTTATTTTGAGGTTGATGGTGTTCACCTCACGCCCGTAGGCTTAGACCTCTTCCTGCTGGACTTGAAAGAAGCACTCATGAGCAAAGGTTGCAGGTAGCAAAGGTAGCAATGGTGGGGGGGCCTGTGTGGCAGCGGGTACCACCGCACAGGCTGTGGCGGAGTTACTGGGCGTTCCGGAAGAAGAGAGGTGCAAACGATGTACTTCAGCGGGCACATAGGGGTGCCAGAGCCTAACCTGTAACCTCATGGGAGGTGCAGGAATTCGTTTCGGCGCCCCAGTAGTCCTTTGGGCAGTTGTGGGCCTGTGCAACCGGGGGTTTGCCTAGTCACGCCCCGCAATGGGCGTGTCAGTAGTTATATGTTTATTGTACAGCAGTTGGGTGGTTCGCCACTGTGCTGTTTGGCTCAACAGGCGGGCAGGTGGCGAGAATGCGGCCTGCCCAGGATCGCCCGTAAGCTAACCCACCATCATTACATATGTTGTATGTAATAAACCTGCAACAATTTTTTCCCAAACCTAACACGGTGTCTGTGTATCATTTGCGGGTTGGGGCATGTGGGGGCGGGGGACCTCTTGTGGCCCTGATGTGACTATGCGCCTGCCCGAGGCCACGGAGTGGCCATTGAGAGGGCGGGCTCCTAGTCACAGAGGGCTGTCCCGCCCCCAGCAGGATGTCCAGCTTATCCTCCTCACTGGTTGGAGGAGGCGGCTGGCCGTGAATCTCGTCCGGGGCGGCAGGGATGGGCCTCCATGGGTACTTAAGCTCCTGTACCCTGTAGGAGAGCCTCTTTGCCGCTCCGGACGCCGTTGTGTGATATCGGGACACTCTTTTCCCCTCCCTTCCTCGAACCCAGAGTGTCAGTATGAGGGGGTTGTGGGGGAGTTTAATGTGTTTATTTCTCGTTGCAGGCGGAGTTACTGGGCGATCCGGAAGAAGAGAGGTGCAAACGATGTACTTCAGCGGGCACATAGGGGTGCCAGAGCCTAACCTGTAACCTCATGGGAGGTGCAGGAATTCGTGTCGGCGCCCCAGTAGTCCTTCGGGCGGTTGTGGGCCTGTGCAACCGGGGGTTTGCCTAGTCACGCCCCGCAATGGGCGTGTCAGTAGTTATATGTTTATTGTACAACAGTTCGGTGGTTCGCCACTGTGCTGTTTGGCTCAACAGGCGGGCAGGTGGCGAGAATGCGGCCTGCCCAGGATCGCCCGTAGGCTAACCCACCATCATTACATATGTTGTATGTAATAAATCTGCAGCAATTTTTTCCCAAACCTAACATGGTGTCTGTGTATCATTTGCGGGTTTGGGCATGTGGGGGCGGGGGACCTCTTGTGGCCCTGATGTGACTATGTGCCTGCCCTCCTGCCTGGGAAATGCCGCTGTCTGGGTCGGGCCGGGAGGAGGCCCGGATCACTGTTGTTTTATTTTTTGTGTCCTCTTACAGGTCAGGAGCAGCGGCGGCAGGGAGCAGGTACCTCGGACTCGGCGATCAGACTGGGACGGAGCAGTGGTGGCGTTCGTGGGGACCCCTGGGCAGGAGACGCACAGCGGAGAGCGGGTACCTCGGGTCCGGTGATTAGCTAACTGGCTAGGGTGCGCAGGGCGATCTGTGTAGGTGAAAAATAGACCGGCCAGTCAAAGGGCAAATCCTACGTTATTGCTTGGCCGGCTGAAATGTGAATGGCCAATTGCTGCTAGTGAAAATATATGGGCCACAACTTCATTGGTAAAAAGCAGCAATGGTGGTTCAAATCTGCATCATTGGTATATGGGTTGAATCAACAGCTGCTAGTGACTATATGGGCCCCAAATTCATTGGTGAAAAGCAGCAGTGGTGGTTCTAATCTGCAACATTGGTATATGGATTGAATATACCAGGGAGGTGAATCTTGGTCCTTGTCTGCAGTTGCATAGTCTGCTAAGTTTCAGGGCTTGGAGAGGTTGTGACCCTTTGTGTGAAGCACCAGCCCCCCCACCCTAACTATCTTTTGCTGCCCCCTACCTCATTGTGCTGCAGTTCGCAAAAGAAAGATTCCACGGAAGGCTTCCGGGAGGAAGGACGCCTGGCGACTGTGGATTGCTTTTGGGGGCTGCTGCAACTTCAGGTAAAAGTTTTTGGGTCCTAGCAAGGAACATTGCGCAAGGAGCAGGTAGTGGGTGACTGTTGAGGCCTGGCACAGGAGTGAGACGCAATAGCCCCTAAGGCTAAGCGGGGTGAACGGCCCTCCCGCATGGAGGCGTTGATGGACAGGATGTTGCTGGAAATAACTGAAATGAAGCAGGGTTTAGCATAATTGTGAGAGAAGACCCAGGGGCTGGATGGGACAGCAGGGAGCAAGCCTATGTGGCCGAAAGTACCTCCCAAGCCTTACTCGCCGCCATTGCCGAAGACAAATAGAGCAAAGTAGGGGAAGGGTTCAGAGAACCAAGGGAGGAGGGCCCATCTGTGCCGGGGGGAGGTCCCATCTGTACCAGCTCCAATTGTTCCTCATCCCCAACTTGCGAAAAACAAGTCAACCAGGCTGTACGTGCCGGTACAGGGGATCCCATGGGCTCCGGTACAACAGGTGGTTATTCAAGCGCAGCCAGAGGTGGCCAATTTTGGCAGCGCTCCTCCCTTGGTTGGCGAAGGTGGGGAACTGGTCACCTGTTGGGGCATCCAGGAGCGTAGGGGATGCCACAGAGAGGGCCAGAAAGATAATTGAGGAACTTAGCAAGGCTACGTCAAAAGACGGGCCGGCAGTCCCGGCAGGCGGGGAACTGACAGTGAATCCAGCAACAGAGAAGAGCGCCACAGTTCCCATACCGACACCGTCACCTGCAAGCATGGGAACCTTCAAACCAACAGAGACCACAACAGCAGGTAAGGACAAACCCCTGCCACCTCTGGGTATGGTAAGGTCCTCGGGATCGTTTGGGGAGGCATTTGTCCCAGGAGACAAAAGAGAAGATCTGGAAAGGGGAGTATGTCAACATATTCTCCCTGTTGATAGACGTCACAGAGCGGGAGGAGGCCAAGGAGGACAAGGAATGGCTTCTGCCCAGGGAATGGGCCAGTGTCGTCCTGAAGTACAGGGTGGAGGAGAATCTGGTGAATTGTGGAAAGGGTTTTACTACTTACACGGCAATCATGCGTGAGCGCTTCCCGGAGTTGGGCACGGACTTGGCATGCTACCACAATAGGATCACATGCAAACACGACACTTATGGGAGTCAGGGGTGGACCAGTTACGATAAAGAATTCAGGAGGGCGAAAGCAGCAGATCCTGCATTGTGCTGGAACCAGGAAGATATGATCAGCACTTGAAGCGGATCACTGACATAATATCGACTACAAAAATATAGGCATTTAAAATATCAACTACAAAAATATCGAAGTCCTATCTACAAACAGGTAAGTACAAAAATATCGAATCAAAAATATTGTTTAAAAATATGTACTTTATAAAAATATCGAATTTATTAAAATGAATGTAAAATTAAAAAATATTAAAAATAAATAACTAAAATTTACTTACAAATTCTTAAATAACCTTAAAATTATTAAATAATTAATTTAAGTTATAAAAAAATAATACAATTTTATTTGTTAAAACATATATATATATATATATTAACATATTATTATTAAATAATATACAATATTATTACCGTAGCACAGCAAGAGTGTTAAAATTACTATTCCCACTCCAATGAGTGCAACAGTAGGGAAAGCGTTGGATAGCGTAGCGGTAAAAATTACTGTTCCCACTCCAAAGAGTGCAACAGTAGGGAAAGCGTTGGATAGCGTAGGGGTAAAAATTACTATTCCCACTCCAAAGAGTGCAACAGTAGGGAAAGCGTTGGATAGCGTAGGGGTAAAAAGTACTATTCCCACTCCAGAGAGTGCAACAGTAGGGAAAGTAAATACTTCAGATATTATTTAAAAAAATATAAATGAATATCTAAAAAACATTAATTAAAAGTAATTACCAATTTAATATAATATAATAATGAATCAATTAAAATTACAAATTAAAATTAATTATTTCCATTACCTAGTAATACAAATTAATTACAAATTAATAATTCATAAATTAACAATTAAAAATTAATTAACAATGAATTCAAATTAAATACAATTAAATAAATTAAATTATTTAGTTAATCATAAATAAATTACTTCCCACCCTATTCCCCTATAAACCCACAACCCGCTACAGAAAATAAATTAGTAACATTAACATAATTAGCAATTAATCAATTAAATAAAATTATTTGGCAATTAAAATTTAATTAATTAACTATAAAAAATTAATTAACAATGAATTCTAAATAAATACCAATAGATAATTTTACATATTTAATTAATTATAAATAAATTACTTCCCACCCAATTCCCCTATAACCCCACAACCCGCTACAGAAAATAAATTAGTAAAATAAACATATTTAGCAATGAATCAATTAATTAAAATTAATTGCCAATTAAAATTTAATTAATTACCAAATATAAATTAATTAACAATTAATTAAAAATGAATACCAATAAATAAATGTACATATTTAATTAATTATAATTAAATTACTTCCCACCCTATTCCCCTATAAACCCACAACCCGCTACAGAATTAAATTACGCAAAAATTAAAAAAACTAAATTCATTAATTAAAATTAATTATAACATAAATACACACTTTTCATACATATAATAGCATAAAAACACTATAAAAAATTTGATATTATTAAAAATTCAATAATTTAAATAACCTATATTATATACTTCGATATTTTAACTTTCTATATTTTTAACATTCAATATTACATTACTTACCTCAAAAACGATATTTTTGATTCCTATATTCTGTCCATTCGATATTTTGTCCATTCTATATTTTAAACTCGATATTATGTCCATTCGATATTTTTTACTCAATATTTTGACTGTTTACCCTTGAAGCATCTGGGGCAGTATCCCACCAACAGGGGCAGTACTCAGGACACATTCCGGGGTCTGCCCTTTCGGACAGGCCCCTCAGGGCAACTGGCAGGGGGGGAGGAAAGAAAGGGGCCTGTTGGGACTTTAACAAGCGTGTATGCAGCAGGCCAGTTGGGACGTGTAGATTCTGGCATATGTGCGCAATTTGTGGTAACTCCTCCCACCCCGAGATCAGATGCTTCAAGAGACAAAAAGACAAGGGGGGAAAGAAGCAGGATTAAGA
Organism: Lissotriton vulgaris; assembly: GCF_964263255.1. Classification (NCBI taxonomy): domain Eukaryota; kingdom Metazoa; phylum Chordata; class Amphibia; order Caudata; family Salamandridae; genus Lissotriton; species Lissotriton vulgaris. The sequence goes on from NW_028250138.1 coordinate 433,748, forward strand.
GCACAACAGTTTCTAAGGCCGGATCCCCCATAGTAATCAGCGCCATGCCCCCCTGGCTCAAAAAATATAACTGCTCAGAGGCTGCTAAAGTACTCAGATAAGGGCTCTTAGAAGGTTTTAGAATACCTGCACCTGGGTACGTCAGAGTGGCACATTGCAAAATTCAATCTTCAATAAGGGAAAGAGAAGGAGTGGCAGCCGCAAAATGGAAAAGGAAGTTACACTGGGTAGGGTGGCGGGCCCAATCAAGGCCCCCTCAATGCTGAATTTTGTTTGCTCACCATTGGGGATGGTTCCAAAGAAAGAACGGGGACAATACCAGTTGATTCATAACCTGTCGTCTCCCAGGGGACAATCTTTGAATTATGCCATTAATGGTGCTTTATGCAGCGTCAAATACTCCTCTTTTGACCAGGCAGTGGACATGCTCAGGGACTTGGGGCGGGGTGTTCCCCTTGCAAAGACGGATATTGAATCTGCTTTCAGGTTGTTGCCAGTTTACCCACTGGACTTTCATTTATAAGGCTTCCAATTCAGGGGGTTGTACTATGTGGATAAGTGTATGCCCATGGGTTGCTCAGTTTCCTGCGTGGATTTCGAGAAATTTAGTTCCTTTTTCGAGTGGGTATTCAGGCAGGTAACTGGGCACAATTTGGTGCTGCATTACTTGGACGATTTCCTTTTCTTAGGGCCACACGAGTCAAACGATTGCAGGCTAGCATTTCTCAACTTCTGTGCTATCATTCAAGAGCTAGGCGTACCCCTAGCAAGGGACAAAATGATGGGCCCGGCAACAACAATGGCATTTCTGGGAATTGAACTGGACTCAGTGAAAGGGGTGTTGCACTTGCCAGTGGGGAAGGTGGAGGCATGGCTTGCTTAGTCAAGGAGAAGGTTACTCGGCACCAGTTGCAGCAGGTGGTGGGTCAGCTGAATTTTGCGCTGAGGATAATCTCCATAGCATGCCCATTCTCACGCTCAATTGCGCAGGCTATGTCAGGGCTTAGGGAGAAACACCACCACACCAGGCTATCTGGCAAAGTCAAGCAGGACATGCAGATATGGGAGGCTTTCCTGCGCGAGTTTAATGGAAGGGGTGGTGTGGCCGGGTCCACCTAGGTTGAGCCCAGAGATCAGTCTAAGGACAGATGCAGCAGGGAGTGAGGGTTTTGGTGCCATCCTTGGAGCAGAATGGGTAGCACAGCGTTGGCCCCTCTGGTGGGAGCAGTTGGGATCACTAAAAACATAAGCTTTCTGGAACTATTCCCCATCCTGGTGGCATTGTCAGTTTGGCCTGAGCAACTGAGAAACCAAACTGTTGTTTTCTGGTCCAACAACATGGCTGTGGTGCAGTGCATTAATTCCCAGACGGCACATTGTAATATGATACTGCGGTTTCTCAAGGAAGTTATACTGAGATGCATGAAGCTCAATGTGTTGCTTAGAGCAAACCATGTGCCAGGGGTACATAACAATGCCGCTGACGCGTTGTCTCGCTTTAAAATGAAGGTATTCAGGGCTCACCACCGGGAGGCAGCAGTACTGCCAACGCCTCTCCCGTAAAACTGTGGCAGCTTGGTGCCCCAGTTATCGGAACTTGTGGCAGCTAGCCTAGCTCCCAAGAACAGAAAGACATATGAAGGGGCATTTTGGGCGTATTGCCATTATTTGGGGGACCAATGGGAACAGAAGGGGCATAGTGACTTATCCTTAGTCTCCTATTTGGCGGCCATGCGGAAAGAGGGCCGTTCTGCGGCAGCAGGCAGGTGGCACGTCACAGCAATTTCTTTCTTTGCAAAGGTAAAAAGGGGGGGGGGGTGATCCCACTGGTACCTTCATGGTGCGGAAAGCTCTAAAAGGGTGGCAGTGGTTACAAGGTGTCCTGCTCAATGAGAGGAGACCGATAGGGATACCCTTGTTAGCCACCCTGATGAAAACACTGCAACACATCTGTAGCTCCCTTGGGGAGGCGATTTTTTTCCAAGCAGCATTTTGCCTAGCTTTTTACAGGGATTTTAGGGTAGGGGAATTTGTGGCAAAGAATAAATGTGACTGGCATGGGGGCCATCAGGTGGGACATGTCTGGGTGGGGGAGGTGTCTGTTCTGATATCACTCCCTAGGTCTAAAACTGATCAGGAGGGCAGAGGTGAAGGGACTGTGCTACACAGATCTAGGGGAAGTGTGTGCTGCCCAGTCACTAGGTTAGAGACATTAATGACGCAGGGGTCCCACTCTTGTTACATGCAAATTGAACCCTCCTTACCATATTCCAGTTCAAGAGGGTTATGGCTCTAGCCATAAGGAATGCCAACTGGGACCCAGCAGTTTTTGGTACTCATTCCTTTAGAATTGGGGCTGCGACAGAGCTAGTGGCCAGAGGATTGAGCAGAAAGAAAGTGCAAAAGATTGGGAGATTGTCATCAAATTGCTATAAACGCTATGTACACTTCCATATGCTTGAACCAAGTGGCGGGGAGACCAACTGACGGTTATTTTCTCTCTACTTTATGTACCAGTTTCTTCGTCCTGCGACGCAGGGAGGAAGCATGCAGCGTGGGTATCCACCTGGCACGCAGGAGGTGGTCACCGAACAACAGTACAAAAACGAACAGCGCGCGTCATAGTGCAAATCCACGTAAGGGGGCAGGAAGAAAGGGATGTGTGGGCCATCGGCATTCCTACATTTACCAACTAACTGCCTGCTTTGCAGGTGATTTCAAGGCTAGAGCTAGGCAGGCAGAGGTAAATTTGGTATTCCATGGTCTGGGGGGCCTGCGAATTAGCAGTTTAGGGATCTACCGGAGGATGTGTTGCAGAATGGCCTAAGACCCCCGACTTCCTGTATTTTGCATTTTGGGGGCAATGATTTGGTGCACATGAGCCGAAGGGCGGTGTTAGAAAACCTGCCTACTGAAGTAGGATGGCTAGCAAAAAAGTGTCCGGAGACAATAATTGTTTTGTCTCACATAATCCCGAGAGTCCAATGGAGTGGGGGGGGGGGGGAGTCAGTAAAGGCGTTGAATCACTCGGTAAAGAGGATCAACAACAAGATGGAGAGGCTGTTCAGGACACTCAAGCATGCATGCATAGCACATGGCTATATCCGGGGTGACCACTTCTTTGTAAAAGATGGGGACCATCTCTCAGCCAAAGGGAACCAGGCTTTCATTGAAAACATTGTAGCTTGGCTGGAGGGCAATGCACAGGGCATGACCTACAGGGGTGTTGAGGTGTAGGCCAGATAGTTGGTTAGCTACGCTGGCCTGTGTCGGTAAGGTCATGGTTGGTGAGCATAGTTTGCGGTCCTTTGAGGGCATCATCTTTATGAAAGGGGACGCCCAAGGGGGAGACAGAGGGTCTCTCATAGAACTTCAAGGGGCAGTTTCAGCCAGTAGGTGAAAGGGGTGCGGGGAGCTCTGGGAGCTACGCTTCCAAGAGGCCATGAGTCACCCCCACACGCCCATGCGCTCCCTGGCAGAACGGCGCACAGACGGTGCTTTGAAGGGGTGCGGGGCACTGCACTGGGAGCCACGCTTCCAGTAGGCTATGGGCCACCCCGCACACACGTGCGCCTAAGGGCGCGAGGGCGCATACTGTTTAAGGGCCCCATTTTATGGAGATAAGAGGATAGGGATCTGGGCTGCCAGTCATTGACCTTGCCGTAGGCTCTAAAGGGTTGCTCAAAAAGGAAATCATATTTTCATTTAGAATACAATAGGAATCCAGCTGTATTAGAGAAATGTTAAGGTCAGCCCTTGAACAACTGTGCCTATCTGTATTTGGGCTTTCTGCGCATTGTATAGAATGTATACCTCAATATTCTGAATGTTTACGTTTGTAATAAAATACGGCCGGGGGTCTGCGACCCCGATCCAAAAAACAGTTGTGTTGTCTGACTTATTTGCCTGGGGGGGAAAGGGGGGAGGGCCCACCCCCCTTTTGGGATCATCTGCTTTTATGGGAGAGGCCTAGGTGGTACCACTCCATATTGCTTATTTGTCAAAATATAACATGCAAAAATATTGATCCACTGCAATGCAAGTGCAAGTTATCAACTTGTCCAATATTGTCAAGACATCCATGTATATGTGTTGATTTACTGGTTTACGTCACATCTGCTGACGATGAAAATTTGCGAGTGAACGTCTTGTAGGCATTATTTTTGCAGATCGATATTTAAAAGTTGATAATTGTGCTAGCATAGCCATGTGTTGAAGTACCATTCTGGAAGTCCTATGGCTTCACAGCATCTAATCAAACTAAACAGTAACCCAAAAATCATATCCCATGTTTTGGTAATGAAAGGGAGTCAAAGGTAACACTTTAATGAGGACAGAATAACACTATCCCTTACTGACATCCCTTGGGGGAATACCAACCAAACTGAAAACAAAAACAATGCAGCAAACAAACATGAATGATGTATAAGTAAAGCATACACCACATGCTTGGAAGATAGACAATTCCAATTCTATTTCAAATTGTAGGTAGACTGAACTTTTAAAGGCACCTCGTTCAATACATCACTGCATCATATGGAGCTATCAAAGTATTCTATTAAAAATGAGGGAGGAGATAGAGGGACAGAGAGACTCGTCCTCCTACAGATAAGTAACCAAAATATAAGGAGCTATTCACTTTTCAGCAAAATAACCCTCCATAAGGTGAACACACACTTGTTTTCTTATATAAACATCACCCGCCAGGGTTGCCCCATGGTGTCTTGCTTCATCATCAAGTCCATCCTGTGATGCTGTGACCTACAATTACTATGTGTAAGATGTATTAATATGGTGTAGAATGATGAGAATAGGATTGGGGGGTATTTAATGTGGAAAGAAAACCTTAAAAATACCAGATCATCTATTTGCATCTGTAAGGCAGAAGAGTCCCATTTGCTTGCAAGTGTCAAACTTAATCGGGAGAAGCTAAGGTTTCTGCTTGTTACACTCAGTCGAACATGAGCTTTCGCTCTTAAAAAAGACAGGCTACACTGAAATGAGATTGCCATAAATGATGCATGTTAGGGGATTTGCGATTTCGATGTCTTATGTTGTGAGTTTTTCTATTTGAATTATTTAGCATCATCAGTGGCAGGAACATTTCTTGTGACTAGTTTGCTGTAACTGAGTAAATACATATTTTCCATGGATTCAAGGGACTGCTGGGATAGATGCCTGTTAGCTAAAGTACTAAAGTAGTAATGATGCATTCTGGTTGGCATGGTGCCTGGAGCCAGAGGTTTGTATGTACTAGTACGCTGTGAATATCCATTTGGTTTAATCAACGACTGTGATACTTATGGGTAAATCAGACAGTTCCACTCTGGATAATGCAGCCTTTCCATTGACTCCCAGTCATTAGACATCTACCCAGGAGATTCATGTACAGCAGCTGAGATAAGCCTCTTTCCAGTCACAGCCCACACATCACCACTCCTTGTTCTGTTTCAGCTGCTCACAGGGGGCGAATTAAGTATTAAAGAGGTATTTTAATTCCCAGAATGTGTTAGGAATCATGTTGGTGGACTCGTCAGCTTTAGTATCCCTAAACCTCTTAAGCTGTATGCGAAATACATACATGAAATTGGTTCCAATTGTTACTGCTATAAAATCCTGAAATAAAGAAATCCTTTACCTTCCCATGGGTTCATTTAACGTGTTTTCAATGTTCGAAAATTGCCTGAAACTGTGAAATGCAGGACAGCTTCATTTGTATTGTAACATGCTTGCATCATTGTTTAGACAAGCACACTTGGAAAGAGGTTTTAGTTTTATGAAATTGATTATTGTTTATTTAGTCAGTTCCTTAGCTGCCCTAAACTCACAATAAAGCAGACAAGTGGTAGGAGGAGACTTTATAACCATCTACTTGCAGTGTTTTATCCATCCCAAAAACATCTTTACTATCAACCTATCACAGCAGCGCAGGTAAGCGCGGTGGGGAGGGGCGGGAGGTGTGAAGTCGACAGAAAATGGAATAAGTAAAATTAAATAAATAAATAAATCCTATTTGTCGTCTGTCGACACCCCCTCGCCCCACTACGCTTACCTGCACCGACTGCCACTGGCCTATCATAGAAAGCACAAAGGGGCATATTATCAAGATAGGTGATAAAATTATCGCAGCTTTAATGGCAGAAACCTGCCGCTAAAACGGCGATAATGGGCTTGATAATATGCTCTATGGAATTCCAATTGAAGCCCATGTTAGATGTCCTTCACATTTAAATGCCTGTCTTGATAATATGCCCCAATGTTTGCTCTTTATCTGTAGACTGTTGTTTATGTGAGCTCAGAGCATACTGTGTCATGCATAACAATACCACAGAACGAGCTAAAATAGAATTCAAAATGTTGTCCGTAGATCCAGGATACAATAGAAATATTCGGCGAATGTGGGGGTCTGTTCTTGCGACTTGAAAATTAGCAGAATTATTTTTTACATACTGCAGCAGAATGTTAAATCTCTAACATTATGCCTATTTTGTGTGAGCCAAAATAATTTTTTGCATTTTTCAAGTCAAGTTTTTTTTTTCCAAGACAAACCACTTTATTCGATTACTTAAAATCATAAAAGTATGCTATACAAGTACAGAATTAAAAAAAAAATTGGTTAAAAAATGCAATATACAGAATAAAAATACAGTACAGAATCATTTAGATCATTAAAACAAGGTTAACAGTAATTTTTTAAGTTTAGAGCAATTGATACAGCTATAAAGGGATTATATTAAAAAGGTTGGATTTCTAGTGCGGCTTTCTGTCTGTCCCTCTTATTTCTTACAGACGCAGCAAGAAAGCTAGCAACACAAAACATAGTTACAGGAGATTCCAACAGTTGTAAAAACAATAAGGCAGGTTTACACTGGATAAAATTCATTTTCTTTAGTAGAGGGAGGATAAACCTTTTCCTGGCATCAAGGTAAAAAGGGCAAAAGAGCATAAAGTGCAATGCGTCTTGGGGGGAAAAATTGTCACATTTACATGGGGCAGCGTCTTCAGGTCTGCTCCGGCCCTCCAAATCCCAGAGAACAAACTGTATTTGGGTAAACCGGAATTTTGTCAGTAGCCATCTATGGAAAGAATTTGTCACTGTGGACAAATAAGGTGGCATCGCTAAAGACAAGGTAACCAAAACATGGCCCCTAACCAATATTTTACCTAGTTCTACAGCTTCCCGCTCTGCCTCCCTCAACCTGATAAAATAAATTTTTACCCACTCTAGGTCAGCCTTGCATAAAGATTCTGGGTTAGAAAAGATTTTTATATAGGACAACCACTAGATTTATTTCCTGTTGTCAAGGTTGATACAGTCATTTAGGATCTTGTGATTTAGGGAAAGGTTAGGATTCAGCCAAATTTTAATCCATAGCAGTATTGGGGCTAATTTGATGATGTCTGCTATGTAACTTATCCCCAGTTCAAGATGGACAGAGTGGGTAGCTGTAGATTGAGGGAGGCCCAAAGGGACCGCAGAAATTTATTTTCCTCTGTTTGGATGAGGTTCGATTTTGTAAATCCCCATATTGATGCCCCATACCTTGCGATAGATATAGTCTTGGCTTTGTAAATTGCCACGATCGCCTCAAAGGGTTCCCCCCCAACCTTTTGGCGAAACCTAACACTGCAGCTGAGGAGCTTCTCACTGAATTTGCCTTTATTGTGAGCTGTGGGGATCATGAGCCCCTATCATCAAAAACAACTCCCAAAATAGGTAAATGCCTTCACTCTGGTGATTACTTCTCCTCCACAGAAGAAGGACTTCACTTTGTTCTTTGTGACACCCAGTGACATGACATGCGATTTACCATAATTTACAACCAGATCCAGGCTTTTCATAAAGTCCCCAAATGAGTCTAGCAATCTTTGCAAGCCCAGAGGGGTCCTTGCTAGTAAAACAGCGTCATCCGCATAAAGGAGCACCGAAACCGGTGTACCTCCCATGCGAGGGATATCTAGGGTCGCTGATAGCAGGTTTACCGCCAACGAATTGATATACAGTGTAAACAGCATTGGGGCCAAGATGCATCCCTGCCGCACCCCTCTACCGGACTTAAAACTTGATGTACATTTCCCCTCATTTGTCATCCTAATTGAGGCATTTAGGTCTTTATGCAGCTCAGCCAGAAAGTAAACAAGAGGCCGATCCAGGCCCAACTCCAGGAGCATTGTCCACAGTCTTGACCTATTAACTAGGTCAAAGGCCGTCGACAGATCCATGAAGCCCAGGAAAATGGAGCCCCTAGCTGCCTTGGTATATTATTAAGTGTAGGTTCAGACATTGGTCCTCCGTGCTCCTCCTCGCTCTAAAGCCATACTGAGAGTCTGACAGTATGTTATTGTCAGTTGCCCACCTTGTTATCCTTGCTAGGATAACCTTCCCCAAGATTTTTATGGAGGAATCCAGCAAGGATATAGGCCTATAGCATCTGGGGTCTCCCCTTTGACCCTTCTTGAACACTGGGATTATTGTCGATCGGGACCAAGATTTGGGGAACCCTACACAGGCCGAGGTATTAAAGACATTTGTCAAAATGTTTGCCCAGTACAACGGGTTTGCCCTATACATATCTGAGGGAACCCCATCAGGACTTGGTGCCTTTCGTCTTGCTGAACCTTCAATTGCTTTAATAACTTCTGCTAAATAAAATCTTACTGGCATGTCAGGAGGATCTGAGGCTGGAGCCTCAAAGATTTCTAGCTCGAGATCACTTCCGTAAATTTGTTTAAAGTGGCTCAGCCAGTCCTCCTCTGCTATATTAACTTCCAGGACGTTATTTTGAGTATTAGAAAACGGGCGTGTTAATAATGGACCAGAATTTAGCACTATCTTTTAGGGTTGCTTTGTCCATAAGCTCCTCTCACGCTTCTTGTTTGATTTCATTTTTCCTTACCAGTACTGCTCTAGTGTACTCTCTTCTGAGCTGAGCAACTAAAGGTTTGTTCCTTGGTTGCTCCTGAAGTGCTTTTTTCAGGAGATTGTGCGATTTGGTACAATTATGGTCGAACTAGCCCTTTACCGGATTATTTTTAGTGGATCGACTTTTGGATGTGAGTTCTTTGGCTACTAGGGAGCAAATAGCTTCATAAGAGGTTATAACCTCCTTCCCATTTGAAAGGGGGTCTCCACAGGTGTTTAAGTCACGAGCAGCCTTAACGATAATAGTATTAAAAAAGTCCTCAGGCACCACCTTGCTCCACTTTACCCTCCTCCCCTGGTCTTTGGCTTTAACATCCATTACTGCCAGTGTTGTAACAGGTTTGTTTAAAAGTAAAAAACCATTTATCAACACAATTACCACTGGATTGTGGTCACTAAACGAAGACGGTATAGCATTATATGAAATAACATATTTTAAAAGTCCTGAAGAAAGAAATATGTAGTCAATGATTGTTTCACAATCCCTGCCTATGAAATTAGCAACACGAGTACTTTTGTCCGGAAACCCTGCTTCGAACAAATCATTTTTAGACAAAAGGTTCTCCAGAGCTTCACCCTTATTAGAATGCTCGAAATGTTGCGGGGATGTGAAGTCTGGCTATCGTTATCAGTTAATAGGCAGTTCTGGCTACATAGATGCACATTAAAATCACCCAACAAAATATATTGGCAAAAAGTGGTTTGCTTAGCATTATAATCTTTTAAAAATTCAGTTAACCATACCAGATGTTCATTTGGGAACTCCCCTTGCTGCGAATTATAACAGTTCACTAGAATTATTTTAGTGTTATTTGTGGGGTTTACTTCCAAAATAAGGAAATTATTGGAGGCACAGTCTACTCTTTTAACTTTCCCCCTAACATTCACAGAGACTAATAACACTAGTCCCCCTCTATCACTCCCAGCAGAAGATCTTAGCGCAGGGACAAAGTGCGAGGTGAAACGATCCAACCAAAAATCACAGTCTTTATCCCAAGTCTCTTGGAGAGCCACAATGTCGTATTTCTTGACAAAGTTCAACCAGTTTCTGTCCTTTCTCTTAGAACGCAGACCAGTGATGTTCCAGCTTAGTAACTTAACCGTTTCCCCTTCCGCGTTAAACATAGTTACGGGGTTACAATGGTTGGTAAGAGGAGTCAGAGTGAGGTAATCCGGTGCCGGGGAAATCTGGCCTGTGAGGGACTCTTCTCTTATACCCTCACTAGCCTCTCGTCAGTCACACAGTTCTAGGCCGGAGAGTACATCAAATCTGTTTTGTGTGGCAATGTTAGACCCATAGTTAAAATAGATCTCTCCTCCGGGTCTATGAGAAGAAGCCGGTGTCAGGGCCAAAACAGGTGTGAATGGTCTCATTCTCGCACTTTGTGGCGGCACTCTAAAGGGATGATTATAAAAAAACCCAAGTGGTCGCACACTGATACTATTAGCGTCATATGCCATAGAGGCGGCCCTTAACAGAACTGTCGCCACATGTTGTGGGTGTCTGAAATTAACAATTACACAGTCCCCATTGCACGTCTTTTTGGAGGACCCTATCCAATTTGCCCTTCTAGTTGTAATGATGTCAGGGGCAAAACTTATAGGAAAACCACACTGCCTGTTCAGCCACGACACAGTTTTGTTTTTAAGGGAGTCGTGCGATTCCTCAGGTGTCTGAGCTGAATGCATGTCATGGGCGGGAACGTTGGTTAGGATAATTACGTACGGAGTGCACTCCGGTGGAAGTTTAATGGATTTACATCTCCTCGCCGGATTGATGCTAGGTGCTGCATCGGACCCTGCTATTGGTCGAGTAGCTACACTCACTGTAGTAGAGGGGGCTGATGGAACTGGGACAGTTCTTATTGTAGGCTGGGTAGGATGCTGCTGGTTTGCAACTCTAGCTACCTGCTCAGTCTCTCCTACGGCTACCTGCTCTGTCCCTCCCAGGCCCGTCACCACCTGTTTGTTACTGTCGGTCAGAGATATATGTTTGGACAGCAACTCTCCTAACCTTCTTACTTCGGCAGTGACACAGTTGAGTTTACGCACAAGGGGTTGGACATATTGTTCTAGTTTAGCTTCAAACTTAGCTTCCAAGGAGCGAAGTAAGTCTGAGAATTGATCCGTGCTTAATAAGTCACTGGCCACATTACAAGCATCCTGTACTTTAGAGGACTCATCTGTGTTGATCTGTACTGGTAGGGGAGTATCTGCCCTTCTTTTTGAATGCTTCCCCCCCTTTTACTTTGTTGTTTCCTGCAATTTCTAACATGTCTAGTGATGGGCATAACCTCTTCACTGTCGTTTTCGTCGCTAGCCACGTTTATGTCGGCTACAGGGGGCTCGGAGTGAACTTGGGCTACCATCGTAGTTACCCCGGTACCTCCTTATTGGGGGTGGCAGCCTCAGAAGGAGTCTCCACATTAATCGGAGGATCTTGTGTAAGATTGGGAGGACTACCCCTCCCCAGAAAGGCCCTCCTGTTGTTGTTTATTTTATTAACCATCTTCACGAGGTAATTGTCAATAGGCCCTGCCCCGATGTAAATTTTTTCCTTGTGCCACTTGGCATGGTTTAACCTATAGCCACGGTTTATACAGCTTGGGGGAAAAGTACAGGATCTAATGAATATCCGATGCAGTACAAACGAGAAAATGCCAATAATTAAGGTCAACACTTTACCGGATGCAGATGTCTTTAGGCTCCTAGACACAGATTTTGCCAGGGGGTATGGCCCAGCCCTGCCTCTTCCTGTCTATGACTGTCATAGACTGTCCCGCGCTTCTCCCGCGATGCTCCCGCGCGCGACTCACGATGCGAGTGGTGCTCTGGTTTCTTGTAGCGCCTCCGGTCGCGCTGCTGAGGTAAGGGGTGTGCGCCGCCGCCCCAAGAGGTGCCGGGAGATGTAGTCCGATGTTAAGGCTACTGCCGTTCACCTCACGGCGTAGCGGGTCCAGCCGTTCCCCTCACGGCGTTTGCGGCGTTATGTGTGGCCGCTGCCCACACGGCTTGCAGGTGAGTTCAGACTGGGACCCCCAGGAGCTCTAGCCGCTCCGGCTTCTTGTAGCGCCTCCGGTCGCGCTGCTAAGGTAAGGGGTGTGCACCGCCACCCCAAGAGGTGCCGGGAGATGTAGTCCGATGTTAAGGCTACTGCCGTTCACCTCACGGCGTAGCGGGTCCACCCGTTTCCCTCACGGCGTTTGCAGCATTATGTGTGGCCGCTGCCCACACGGCTTGCAGCTGAGTTCAGAATGTTCAGTTGCATGATTAAATAACTCTGATCTCTGATTGACCCGGATCACTGCTTATTTGACAACATGGTATTACTAATTAATAAATATAGATAAACTAAAATCTTCCTGCCCCCTAGAGATGTCAAGTCTCATCTACTACACGAGAAACACAAATATTTATATTTTTAAGGGGACACCCACACCACCCCAAATCCCACACCTAGTACGGAAGGTTAAAACCCGAACTCCAGAAGCTACTGTGCTCAAACTGCTACTTGAGGAAGTGCAGCTCCAATCAAAGAGGCTGCAATGAGTCCTCCCCATCTCAGGGTTGACTAAAACCTTGCTGCAGGTCCATTGGCTGGGAGGAGGAAATGTTCTGCACATGGCAGACCAATGCTCCACATTTTCTTGATCACATATGATCCATAGTGCAATTAACATATGTTAAATAAACATTAATTGAGACTACAATTTTTGGGTATGTTTCAGTGAGACTCAGATATTATTTTAATCATTTCAACTTTATTTCATACGTAGCTGTTATTTTACTGGAATGACCTTTTCTAGTATAATTAGTGGGAACTGTTGTGTGACTTTTTAAGGAAGAGGAGAGGTGGCCAAATCCCGTCAACAACCTGGGGATAAGATATTTTCGTATTAAAAATGTTCCCTTTAGCTTGAATATATGTCTGCTGTGAGTGCCGGGTGGGACCCAATTGAAATGCTGATAGTTCTGGACTGGGCCACTGGCTGCTGTACAACTGCCCTGACCTTGATTGGGTTTATGCATGTGAGGAAATTCAACCAGGTTTCTGCCCTTGTCTATAGTAGTCTTTAAAAGAATAATTTGAATTCCTTGTCCTGAGGAGGCCATGGAAAAGATTATGCCTGAATGTATTAACAGTCTGAATGGAAGAGTCTTTAATGGGTAAGAGGGATCTTGGAATATATCCCTTTTCGATGCTTTGGAAAGATACTATGTAAAAAGGACATATATACGCAATTGTGCGTCTACCATGAGGTGTATACCCGGACAATATGAACGAGCAGGGTCTCACCGTTCTCGAAGACTGTTCAAGGATGATCTTGATCACATATGGACTAATGTGTTATCACAAATGTCTACAAGGATGTGTTGCTGCAGCATGAATCAAGTGAACAAATATTTGATTTGATGAACTATCATGTGGTTAGTGGATGGTACATGTCATGGAGCATTGATGATGGACCGACTTTACTAAAAACTTTAGAAAATTGTTTTCAAAGTAATTAGTTTTGTGCAATGTTTACAGATTGCAGTATTGCCATATGTATATTAGATCATACATTTATCCCAAAAGGAACATGAAAATGTCATATAGCATCACTTGTGACTATATCAATCTGCTATTAAGTTTGTTATCCTTCTAATATTGAAACATGATAGATCTGCTACCTTTCTCAAATAATCTACTTGTATTTCATGTCTTAAAATGAAAGACTAAAAAAACGTATTTTTCTTCCAACATTTCATTATTGTAAAACAGATTAAGGGGGTATTAAGAAGTGCAGACTGGATAGCTTGGTCAAACAGATGGATACAGGGCATGCTGGACTACTTTTAGCCCTTTACAATGTGCTATGTCATACTTGGCCACAGAGCCATTCTTCCCAATTACCTTTTTTAAGGTGATTGGTTTGTGTGTGCATTATTAGTAATCAATACAATTAAATTCCTCTTTTTGATAATTTACAGTCAGCTCCATGAGAAATGCTTTAAATTCAGTATCCCCTATTTCAGCAACATGGTTTCACCATGTGCCTCTGTGTCATCAGGAATAGAAAATGTTAGCCCTCTAGTTCTTTATTAGAACTCTGCCATGAATCACTTGACCGGCGGCCACTGCTGTTATCAGAAGTATATGTTTGATTCAGCATGCCAATATTTATTCTCACATGGCCGAGGAAGGTATTTGTGAATTTACAGAAAATGGGTCCTCATTTTATCTCTGTTGACTACTAGCACTATTTTCCATTCTGAAATTATTATTTTCCACAAAGATGGTCCATTAAACCCCACTGGCTAGTGGAATATGGCTAGGGTCAACATTTTTCAAGGGATGAAATTACCATATAATTCTCCACATATCTTAAAATGAATAACCTTCAATAAGTATATTAATTATGACTAAAATATTATATCACATTTTAACATAAGGGATACAATAAATACAGAATTGGATGTCTCCTTCCCAGATAGGAACTGGGTTATAAATACAAGATTACCACACATCGCCTTTGATGGAAAAGGAAGGGTTTACTTACTTCATAATATGTGTGCCATAATGGGATCCTATGATTTCTTTGAACCGTATAAAAGTGCTACATAAAAGATAGACTGGTGGATATTTCCCTCATTTACTGTGGTAGAGCACCTTGCCAGCTTGTCCATGGTCCATTTCGGCCCATGCTCCAACTTCACTATATTGCATTTTTCAGAAATTCTCTAAGGCTTAGAAAAGTTGCTATCCTTATATTTCTGTACATTTGACTCACTTACATTTTATTTCTGGTTTTTAGCCCCATAATGCAAGTCATATCTTTTCTTGTAAACTGGCGGATATGTGGCTGCTATACACATAATGTGTTACCTTTCAGTTAACACAAGATTACTTCTGTTAAACTCACAAGGGGCGATTTTAGTTCCTGGCTGTCTCCCTTTGAGCAACACAAATGGGGAGATACCCATCATATTGTTGGAAGTTCTGTAATATAACCACAAAATGGCTTGGAGTTACCTTTCTAGATTTTTCCCATTACACTCACCATCTGAATACACTCTTTGATCATTAGGATTGTACGCTCTCCAGAAGTCCATTTGTTCCAGGGCACTAAAGAGCCAGTTCCATTTGAGAAACTGACATTTTACTCAGGAATGCCTTCATATTTTCAAATGTGAACTGAACACTATAGTTTGAAACTATTGTCCCATAAATTCCCTCACACCTGAACGTGCTTCCAATAAACCAATCAATACAGGTGCAGTGATGCATTTCACCAATTTATTCACCACCCAGCAAGTATTGCAGTATACCAGGTGTAGTATATTTAATCTCTGCATGCTGATGCGTTCAATGGATCCCTTTTTGTCTAATGCCTATTTATTCCAGGGTTTGGATGGCATTTCAGGTGGAAACTAAGGTGCTCTGTGGACTACCTTGGTCTTATCACTTAAAACACAACTTACACAATTGTTTTACTTTTTGCTCTACTAAAAAACCAATCCCCGGCAACTTACCTTATCTCTAAGTTTTCTTTCCGTGAGACTGCATCCCAAATTGCCTTTATTTCTCAGGTACACCATTCTTTCCACCAACCTCTGGAAAGATTAGTTTATTTCCTCCAATGGCTATGTCATCCACCAAACATAACTCTTCTCTCACTTTCCAAAAGCCCTTAATAACTTTGAATAAATTATTGCCTTTGCGTGTCCAAACCTGTACAATTCATTCTTGGGCCACTCTTAGGACTTAATCATCATTCTTAGGTTTCTTCCATTCTTCTTTGCTGAGGGCTGATGGACATACAGTCAAAACAATCTCCTCACTTTATTCTTTTTCAAGTACAGCACAATGTGTTCCTTTCTCTTAATGACTTAGATTACAGCAGCTCCTAAGCCCGTGGCGCTGGCGTCTATAATCAAAATAGAATTTTTTAAGACATCAAAGTTACCGGCGATAGAACAATGAAGATGGACATCTTAACCAAATCAAAGGAATTCTGACAATGCTTATTCCTAACAAACTGCGTAATTTTTCAATAGAGCACAGAAGGGGATTTACTTAATCAGAAACAAATGTTACAAATCTATAATAATAAAAACATTATTAAACATGGTCTTTTCTGGATGGGGCTGCCACTAACAGCTCGATTACCACTAAGGCGGTCATATGATTGTCCTAGTTGCGGTGGCAGTCCGTGCACTGCAGCACTTGTGGTCTGACGGGCGTATTGCAAGCGCAGCAGTGGGACCGCCACAGGATCGTGGCAACCACCTGGGATCCATGATCCTGCAGTGGTGGCATGTCAGTCAGAGGCTGCAATATGCTGGCGGTGCCGCTGTGGCACCACCAAGCATATTAAGAGTTTCCTCAAGGCAACACTTTTCATGGCAGTGAGCCCCACCATGAAAAGGGTGGTGGAAAGGAAACTAAGGGGGCCCTACAGGGCTCTCTATTGTGTCTGGGTCTCGGAGAGCAAGCAGGGGGGCAAATAGTGCGCCACCTGTCTATATTCACCTCCTGTTCCTGCACAGCATTGACTGCACAGTCCATGCCGTGGAGGAACGTGCTTTGGTGCTCCCACTGCACTGCCTTTCTAAGGCTCACATGTTAACCTTAGAAAGGCACTGCCGTGGGACCGCCTGACCTGGATTCCAGTCAAAATCAGCAGGCGGTGTGAGTACAGGTTTGGTGGTGTTGCAGTGGGGCACTGGTGTGGCCGTCAAACTCATAACCAGGCCCTAAATCTGCATTCCATTTGAATCTGTCTTTTGATAATGTCTGTCCCCTGTAATCAAATGATTCTTCCTGATTTAACTCTTTTCCATCTTTACTGCTAGTCCAGCATCCCTCAACCTTGCCAATACACTCTTTAAACTGGAGTCATATTCTAGTTCTGATTTGCAATAAATGAGATAATCCTGAAAATAGAGGACATTCTGAAGATTGTCCAAAATGTGTCGCAATGCATGACCGCTGTAGAATCCAAACCAAACGGCATTCTCTAGAACCGAAATCACCGTAAAGGTGTACTAAAAAAAGATGCAAATGCCCTTAAATCTGGGTATAGTTTACCATAGTGGTAGGCAGATGACAAATATGTAACACTAAAATACCGGCCTCATCTAATAGGCTGCACATCTCAATAATTCTCAGAGAAGGATGTCTATCGACCCGAAGTTGGCATTTAGGTCTCTGAGGTTGATACACAACTGTTTGTCTATTACATTCTGAATAATCAGTTTGTCTAATTCCTTTTAATGGCTCTTTTGTTAACTGTGGTAAAGGTCGTACCTTGTTTGTGATGGGCACAATACTGGCCTTTCACTTATTTTTATGCTGAAAATTGGTGAGCAGGTCCAGTTGTGGGCCATCATTTAAAATACATTATTTACAAATGTCCATTTAATTGAAAGATCATTAAAAAAGAGTTGCTGCTTTTAATTGCTTTCAAGTTTCATATATTTGAAAGAAAATGCACATTCTAACCAGGAGCACTATCTGAATGGGATCCTTGCAGTACCCCTCCTGGTGTATGTTCGGCTCTCCTGAAATGTATTCACCTTCACCAAATGTTTCCTTAAATGACTTACTTTAAAATAATGTAAAAGGTGAACATGAATTAGTGAGCGCTATGACAAATAGAACATCAAATGCAATGTTGTGATTTAGCATCTTTGAAATGAACTCCTCTCTATCATCATTCACCCGGAAAATAAGTTTCCCATGTTTCCTACCCATATATTCAGTAATGTTTACCTGTTTAGGTTCCAACTTTTTATATGCTCTAGTAAATTAACCCCACATATTAAATTTCCTTTATGTGGCATTGGAGCCTGAACAGTTTAGAGTTATTGGCTGAATGTCCTTTCTCACCACATCTATAATACTTAAACCTGGAATTTTCATTGTATTGAAGATTGCAAATCCTTAACTTTTCACTTATCATCAGACTTTGTACAGTCTTAAACTTCACAGAATTATATACAGAAGATGTTATCTCCTTGACACAGTCTGCAATATGGTCAATTCTGTTTTGACTATTTATTGCATTTTTCCAGTTGTGATTACGAGCCACCAGTTTATCCTGAATGTGGGATGGGTGTTTCTGCATAGTACCAGTTCGTCTTCTTTTAATGAGTCACATAATGCTCGAAATGTGCATGAATTGGACAATCCTCTCAAAATAACCTCATTTTCGGTTTTGTTCTTACCTTAATATCCTGACAAAAAACGTACTCCTTTCTAGGACTACCTTAATTTCATCACCAAAGTGTTCTTCATGTTTTTTTAAATGTCACTTGAATTTTTTTTGCTGTGCTTCACTATCATCACTTGTTGTAATGGTTGGTAAAGAAAGGTTTTTGTAAATGTTTCTATCTTTACTACCTACATTGTGTGACAGTACATTTTGTTCATGTAGTACTGAAAACACTTCTCCTGTAGCAATTAAATAGGACTCAAATAATGTTACCCACTGCTTCCAGAGTAAAGTAGGTTCACACACTTCTTTCCTGAATGGAAGAGGTGGAGACATGCTGGCTACAGCCATAATGCGAGTATTGTAGAGTGTCCAGTGCTAAATATTAAATCTTACTAGGAATATGCAAACATATCATCAGAATTATGTTCCAACTGGGTAACATATCTAAACTTTTCACAATACTGCATATGTTACATATCAATGACAACTAACATATATGAGAGAGATTGAGGAGTCCTGAAATATTAACTCCTAAATAAAATGATGCTGTAAATACAATAGTTCTGTGAGAAAAATAAAAGCCCTATTTTATTGCACTGCAGGCAGGGTCCTCAGATAAGGAAACTCCTTCACTGTGAATTGAATTCAGAGGAAACACAAATCCTCTTTTTATTGTCATGGAGGTGAGGCATTTACTAAAGAAACTCCTTAGTCAGGAAATGTGAACTCATTTGTGTTACACAAGTAGCATGATGGGCGGGCACAACATCAGGAGCTGAACTTCACATGCCCAGTAGGTGAGGGCTTACACTACTACCAACTGCCCTCCCCTCCTCAACCCCAGAACTCCACACCACAACCACACCACCACTTCTTTTCCTCTTGTAATCTACCCCATTAGCCTTTCTCTCACACTTCATTTGTTGCTTCTATACCCCTTGTGCCTTTGCAGTTAGTTTTTTGAGTAATATATCTACATATAATCTTAAACAAATTACTTTCCTCCACTTGCAGTATATGGTGACACAGAGAAGTAGAAACATCTGCAAATGAAAAACTACAGAAATTGTTCTAACATAAGAAAGAAGTTAAAGCAGAATATTGCAAAACAACCACAGTGATTTCGGGTGCTGTTGTTTACTAAGGGGTATATTACAAGGGAATTGCGCCACCGGAAGGTCACTGTTTTCAATGTTCCGGTAGCGTAATGCCCTGCACCATGCATGCAAGTGTTGGATTGGCGTTGTGAGAAGAAATACCTTTATTTGTTCTAGCTTTTGCTTTTTCTATGTGCGCAGCACCTCTAGAAAGAGCGAAATGCCATTAATTATTGTTTTTGTGTGGGTAAGGTGTCCCCTTCTGCACAAAAACAATCAATTAATAATGGCGATTTGCTACTTCTACTTCTATGTGTCCCGCAGAATGCATCACACATAGAAGTAGCAAATCGCCATTATTGATTGTTTATGTGCAGGAAGGGACACCTTCCTACACATAAAGAATCCTCCCTGCAACGCAGGCACCCTTGTACTATGGTGCAAGGGTGTCTGTGTTGGCGCTAGGCAGCTATTTTTAGTGCCAGTACAAGGGAAAACACAGGGGCGAGCCGTAATCTTGTAAATACGGTGCATCCCTGCATTTTTTAAATGACGCAGCACGGGCACTGCAAAATTTACTGCAGCACCGCAATGTGCCATTTCCTTGTACATATGCGCCTAGGTAGCTTGTTCCATAGTGATTGACAAGGACAAAGAATCATCTTTCTCCTCCCACCTCATGTTTATATCTTGTGAATTTGGCCTTAATTACAAGTGCCTTCAAACAATTGCAGCCTCTGTGCAAACACTTGTATGCATATGAGCCACAATTATAAGTGGTGCAATATATGCCGTGCCTTATGGTGAATACCAGGACATGCAGACTTGGTACGTCAAGAGCCAAAATCTGTATTTGATGCCCCATTATTTAGGCCAATCTGGCCTAGAACGTGGATGGAATAGTTCATTTAAATCTCTCTAATGTCATAGTCTCACCTCTGACAAAGTGCTCCCAAAGTGCTTCCCCAAAAGACTACTCATTGAACAACTCAGGCACATCATTGCCCTAACATCTTTTACGCTCCCAGCACACCGGTTCACTACAAGTTATTAGCTGCAGAAATGTGAATCCCCAACTCCACTACAGCTTCAGAAATGGCCCATGATTAGATACACCACCTAAGAGGACCTCATATGTGTGCTTGTATGTATATGTTTTTTGTATAGTGAAAGCCTATCTGAAAGATAGGGTCAAAGACAAAGATACACATACTGTACACTGTGATGAAAGAGCCAGTAATGCATCAACAAGTCCCCCTTGAACTCCTGCCATAGGTACATTTTCACCCAACACATTTAGCAACGCAGAGCCTGATCTGTTTCAATGGACATCCACATGCTACCTTATAAAGAATACTGTACATAAATACAGTACAGCACGGATATGCCGTATTCTATTAAGACAACACGCTTACAATTACACCCATCACTAGTTGTAAATCATCTGTCATACAATCAACTTCCAGGAGCACACATGAGATAGAACATCACATGCAAATCCTGCAAAAAACAGACATACCACTTAGTGGGCTATCAGTGTAACCACAACAACACATATCTATAACTGCACACCTCTTGAGTAACCAGCGGTGCCTCCTCCGCTAAGGCAGAGGAGAGTCGCCCCACTGGAAAAATAAAATGCTAATAACACCATGTTATTATCATTTTATTTTTCCATCCTGGCTTTAGGGGCGGGGCAGGCCTGCCCACACAGCAGGGGGAGGAGTGGTGAACACTTTCTAAGTATGCATGACTTTTTGCCCTGCCATCTTGGGCCAGCCAAACACCCGGCTGCATTGCACAGCCTGGGTGGAGAACATGCACCGGCTCCCAGTCACTGTCTAAGCGCCGAACTACAGTGCTTAGACCAATCATGACTCTGTTTTTAAAATCAAAGGAATATTCCAGATTGTGAAGATGCTTTCTAATCTCTCAATGACATGTTCTTGAGTGATAGATGAAAGATCGTCAATCTACGGAAAATGGGAATATTCAACAATGATCACCAACAGGTGATGTCTATTGTCAAGAGGACTGAAGAAGTCCACTACTATTCCCTACCATGGATGCCTTAGCAACTCTGACATGTTTAACAGGTGCTGAGTGGTTTTTGATGACAGGCAGTTGCACAAATGACATGCCTTTAATTCTCTTTCGACTCTCTCGTCAAGATGTGGAAACTAGACTTTGTCTTGGAGAGCTTGTTTGGTGGCAACAATTTCACAATGTCCTTCACAAGCCACTGCAATTATATGATATTGTAGAATCTCCGGAATGGCAATTCTCAACCCTTTTAGGATGATATCTTCCTGAGTAAAGGACTGTTCATCTTTGGAATTCTTAAACTTTTGATATTGATTGATGCTGGCATAAAGTTGAGGGTGCTGCAACCAAGACTGATGTGTAGTAATGACTTTCAGTTTGAACATGTCACTAACTTGACATGTGGCAGTGACAATTTGTTCCAAGAAAATGGCAGCTGGAGTGCTTGATTTTACTATGAAATTTATGTTAGCTTCCGCCGTCTTAGAATGGGTGCGGGGGCATTGTAGAGGCATTTGTGAAAATAAGTCGGCAGGGGTCTGATCTTTCCCTGGATGATGCATGATATAATTGTACTCTTGCATTGCAGACCCTAATGTTCAATGCAAAGAGGAATTTTTGCTTTTTGATTTCCAAAGATAGTCAATAATGCTTAATGATTGGTCCCAAGCGTGAAGGGTTTCCCATACAAGAATACGTGAAAATGTTCACATGCCCGCACCACTGCCAATCTTTCTGTCTCAGGTTGTGAGTATGCAAGGTAAGTTTGGGACAAACTTTGGCTGTCATATGCCACAGTACGTCTACGAGCATTTGGCTGTCCGCTGTGCAAAAATTGCACCAACCCAACAGAGTTAGCATGAACAACAACCTCAGTATTAAACTTTGGATCAAAAAATAATATTTAAGTGACATTCTCTAGAGCTTGCTTGATTTTCTGGAAGCTTTGCTCGCATTCATGTTACCAAAGAAAAAGAAATATTCATATTCGTCAAGTCTCCTAATGGTGCAATGACAGTGGCAGAGTCTTGCATGTGTCTAGATTAATAGCTGGCCATACCAAGGAATGACTGTACCATAGAAACATCTTGCAGGGGACTGGCATTTGACAGAATTTGCACTTTAGCTGGATCCGGTGTCATGCATTCATCCAAAAGATATGTTTAAAGAATTTTTACTTTGTCTTATGGAACTCACAATTCTCAGCATTCGAAGCTAAACCAGCACCAGTGAGCAACTGATACACTTGTGTGAGAGCTTTGCCATGCTTCTTTTGTGTTGCTCCAAAAACCAATATATCATCTCTGTAATTGAAAGCATTCATAACAGGCTGCATGATATATCAAATGACATCTTGGACTAGCTCTGCTGCTGATGACACTCCAAAACGTAGTCTCTTGTAACGGAATAGAACAGCATGTGTAGAAAAGTTTGTAATGGACCTGCAATTCTCAAGCTCAAACTGGTGATATTCTTTATTCAGATCAAGGCTAGAGAATACTTTTGCACTAATCAATTGTGTTATCATGTCAAAAATGTGCGGACCTGGATTTTCGTTCTCTTTCAATGGATTTGTTCGCTTGACGCATATCTATGCAATACATACAGCTCCTTCACTGTCCTTTTTGGGTACTATCACGAAACCCATTGAGTTGGACCAGTAGAAGGCTCAATGATATTGTGTTTGAGTAAAGATTCCAGTTTCTTTTCAACAGCTTCCTGTTTGTGAAGGGCAATTTGTGTGTCTTGATGCAATAGGATGGACGTCATCATTAATGTGTAATTGGACTTTAATAGTCTTGATTATTCCCAACCCATGAAACAACTAAGGGAATTGGCTTACTATTTTGTGTTGAGCATTCATGTTATTGCTTACGGATATCAGTCCCATATCAGCTGCTGTGCTGTAGTCGACTAAACAGGCGTTTGATGCTGTACCTTACAGTACATGAATGGGTGGCTGTACTTTTGTTTTCTTATGCTTCATCGTTGCCACAAATGAACCTGAATTTTTTGTGGTGTTGATACAGCCTACTTATACACTTTAGTCTTTGATGGCTAAGTTGGGGCGCTGTAGACCGTTTATTATATTTCTCCTCAGGTATAATATTTATTGATACACCAGTATCGATAATGAAAGGTATTGAACAGCCATTGAATTTTGGTGTGATATTTGGATGTTTTGAAAAACTTTGGTTCTTTATCATGTCACTTTCTCTTGGACCAGTGATTTTCCTCACACGGGACCAGTCCAACATGGGCATACTTCTCTGAGGAAAACATCGACATGGCACACCCATCTTAGTACTGATACGGATTAACTATTTGACAAAGGTATAGATGTTGTTGTGTGCTTATTTGCCTCAGCTGATGCAGCCACTTGGCCGTTTTGTCTACGCACCATGGCGCATCTACTTTTTCCTTTGCCTTACGCACCATCACAAAATGGTTCTCCTTTCCACAGCGTTTGCAGATCTGCCCCATGGCAGGAAATTTACCTTGATGTGGAAACAAAAATCCACACCTGAATTGCAACATCTTTTTCTGTGGAGAATTCACTCAGTGGCCCTCTGCCTTGTGCTTTAATTTATTTATTTCCTCACAGTTATGACTGACTCACTGTGCACCTCTAGCCTCCATGTCAGCAGCTTGACGATCAGCATGCCATGAGTACTTTCTCCAGTCTAATAGTTTCACTCAGCATTAGGCATCTGAATGAATCTGACAAGCATCCGTCAATCAATCTGAGCCATATAGCTGGCTCATTCTTGGAAATTACAGTGTTTGATGAGTGTATCAAGTGTCTCAACAAATTCATTGATGGTTTCACAAGCTTTCCTGTCTTTCTTGACTGGAGATGTACCTTTTTGTAATCCACATTTGGCATTGGATTGAGCTTGAGATTCAAGGCTGCATTGATTTGACTGTATGTGATTTAATCAGCTTGCAGCATTTTCTTTATGAATTCTTTTACACCTTCACCAGCAAAAATCTTAAGGTTGTTGATAATCTTCTTGTTATCTGCTTCCTCAATCGCATCAATTAAATCATCAAATCCAGGCAGTCCATATGTCGCCAATATTCAACTTTGTGGTGTTAATGAATGGCGGTGGTGGTTTCAACAAGGCGGTGGCATTGTAACCATTGGTGGATCTTACTGAAGAAGAGAGTATAGATCTTTCCACTGCTGCTTGGTGATCTTGTTTATGCAAACCATCTCTTAGGTCTTGTGATGTGCTGGCCTCTGAATCATCTTTAAGAATGACAAGAAACAGGACCTCTTTCTTGGTCTCCATCAGAGATGCAAACTGTCATTATTCCGATCATCACTCTTGACTTTCTGCACTTTCGGATATCTTTGGAGTTGTTCTGAGCCCCATTCTGCAACTTTGATAGGGTGAAGCTTCAATGTGGATGGCTCTGCAAGCACAACCCGGGGAGCTTTCTCTGGGGTCACTCCCTCCAGTGCTGTGACATGATGACTCTCTTTACTCAGGACTGGTAAGCAGACAACAGTTTCTTGCATCACTTTGCCTTTCAGAGTCTCTTTGTGCTGTATGACATCTGGTTGATCTCGCCCTCACAGTGCTTCCGTTCGCAGAGTTATCTTGCACTGTGCTATTCTTTCGAAATCTGGTTGCATCTACCTATTGTGTTGTTACTCCACATGAGTATGGCTTTGAGTTGTGTAGTGGCACAGTACCTCCTTGTGTGGCCTTCCCAGCAGGTTCACAGCCACCGATGGGTAGACTTCTCAATGAAACTTTCATCATCTTTGAATGCTTTACATGGAACAGGGGCTGCGTTTTGACTCCACATATGCAGTTGCGGGACCACGGCAAACTCTCCGGGAGAACACTGTCTATCTTTGAGTTACTTATCTTCTATCGCGTCACCAGTTGTAGTGTCCTCCCCAGCCTAGGTACTCACCAATGACCATGCCACACATGGAGCTTGGTATAGCACACCTTTATTCTTCTGCATGTAACCGCGAACTCTGCATTCTAAACCTGCATTCAATTCACTAAGTTCTAATGCTTACATCACAGTTCAACAGAGTCGATCAAGGGCCACAAAGGTTATGTCATTACAACTCACCCAACACTACAGAAGGGGTGACTAAATTATGTAGTTAGACAAAAAAATACGCAACATTATATGGCAAATTCTCTGGTGGCATTACTTTGCTGTTTTGTCATCTTTAAGACACACCAATATTATCTGGGTGAAAGTTGCACCTCAGTAGCTCCCGTGTAACACTTGACTACAACAATCATCATGTGTAGGCAACATATTAACCCTTGTATAGTGTCTGCACCCCGCAAAGCACCTCGTTTTGCACATTTTGAGCTACAAACATATTTTTGTTGAAATCTGTTTGTTAGTTAACATGAGTGGATTATTTGGCAAGTATGGTAAATACAAAATGATGCAGAAAATGAGGTAGCAGCACAATTACATAATTCAAGTGGGCCGGATCATAGACTATTCTTATCCAACACTGCTCAGACATCCCATATTTAGGTGTCATAAGACATCCGACAGTGTGCTACAACCAACAACTACACTGCATACCACCATTCCAATCTCACCTACAAATTTTTATTCTCAACAGCACATGCTAGACAGAACCCTCTCGCATCATGCCATAATGCAGCTCTGAAATAGTAAACTCAGCAAAGGATGACTACATCAAGGATGCTGCCACACAATGACATACACCCTAGAATCACAAAGCTGAAACTAACATAAAAGTCAACACACTATAATGCAAAGGTCCCACATTAATACACAGTCCTGGAAAGTGGTACATTTATGAAAAAAGAACATGGTCGAGGCAAGCAATGAACAGTCAGTCCCCAAAATGGAAACTTCCTCTGGCACACCCAGCCACACACATAAAATATCCTAAATATCATTCAAAATCGAGCTCACCTTTGTTTCACAAATGCTCATGCAAATCATTTTGACACTTAGCACTAAACAAACGTTTTACTAACCACACACAACCAAATATCAACAAAACTATCCAAATATGGTTCGTTCATTTCAATGGATGGCCTTCCTAATGCCACTCAAGTGAGGAAAATAACGTAAAATATCATAGTATAGCACATAGTTTTATTTGTGTAATTTATATGCTGGTAACTGACCCAGCAATGCATCCTATAGATTTGGAGAACTTCAGGGCCTGGGTCTAGAGTGGAGTTGGACAAGTCCACTTATTCTTAGGGAGATCCAAGCCAGAGCTTACCAGGGTCTGCATTGGTCCTAAGAACCAAGGGGCATAATATCAAGACAGGCGATAAAATTATTGCCGTTTTAGCGGCAGAAAACTGCAGCTAAAATAGCAATAATGGGCTTGATAATATGCTCTATGGAATTCCAATTGAAGCCCATGTTAAATGTGAAGGACATCTAACATGGGCTTCATTTGGAATTCCATAGAGCATATTATCAAGCCCATTATCGCCGTTTCAGCTGCAGGTTTCTACCACTAAAACTGCGATAATTTACTCGCCTGTCTTTATAATATGTCCCTAAATCCTCAGTTGAGTGTATGATGAGGACCATACCAACAGTCGTTAGCATCAATATACATATATACATTTAGTCAAGCAAACCATGTCAGAGTGAGTGTAGTCCCTAAAGGGCATTCTGTAGTAATTTTCTTTTAGGTGCTCTTAGTGCTGCAAAGAAGGAAAAGGAGCAGCATAAAGTGATGTGATGTTGGTAAGATAACTCAATTCAGTTACGTGGGATACTGGGTTTTGAGTCTGTCGTTCATGTCTTCCCCATTATCTTGTGACTTCCTGTTTAACAGCAAGAACAATACCTAATGCATAGTGATCTTTCAGGGGAAAAAAATTTGCAACCAGATGCTTGGTAATCCTGACTTGCAATTTACACAAATCAAGCGATAAACCAATCAGACCCTATATAAGACATATTTTTTAAAACGGTTGGTCACGTGAAGTAGGATACAATCTCAAAAGGTAAAACGGAACAAAAATAGCTTATTTTTGGAACCCAGGTACAACTAGATTTAATTGACATCAGAGATTTAGAGTGCCTGAGTGTTGATCTCTAACACAAATTTACTTAATCAGCGGGCACTTAGAGGCACTCAACACCCAGAAAGAAGCTGTACAACAAACAGGGCTGGACTGGGAACAGAAACCGGCCCTGGCACACTGCTCAGCTGCCCCCCCTGGGGTGAGGGGGAGTGTAGCCGAGCAGTTTGCAACTGCCGTTTTCGTAACTCTTAAATTCTGTAATGTCAGTGATTGGTCAATTTGTAGTCGGATGAGCATCACCTCATCATTCTCTATTCAAATTTCTTGCAAGTCAACATCACGTTGCTGTAACTGGGGTGTCTTTGTCTAAAGCAGAGTTCTTCAATCTGTGGGGCGCGCCCCCCTAGGGGGGCGCAACACCATCTTTGGGGGGGCGCGAACTCCACTGTAAGAGCTAAACTTTCATCTTGCTCTTTTAATATAATGCGAACCTAAACTTTCCCTCTTTTCTGTCTATTGCCAGCATCATCTATCATCATCACGCGCGTGCGTGCACACAACTCCCGGGCTTTGTCTTATATGCCATCACTTGTCTTAGTTAGTGCCCAGCAGCAGGTACCTCAGTGGGTTCATGTAGCTGCTGCAGAAATCTGAGTGCGATCCCTGCAGACAATAGGTTTAACTTCCGGGTAAATTAATGAATCGGTTGCTCCTTTGATCAAAACGTGTACTGCTGAAATTGGTTAACAAGTTCTGTTTGAAGTGCCACAAGATCGTAAATCTGTCGAAGCTAGTGCTATATGACCAAACTCCCTGAATCCCCTTTGAGCGCTATACATCCTAATCAAGTGCGACCAGCAGCATGGAGATTAAAGTCACATGGGCTCGTAGCTCCTCCCCTAGCTTCCTACAAATTAAATTTCCCTCCATGAGTGTCTTGTGCAATAACTAATAAGCCTACACGCACAGGTGTGTGGTATGTGTGTATATACATGTAGTGAATAATGCACTGGAAACGCTGCCATATCCTGTCACATTTCCACTCCAGGGGTTCTGTAATCATAACCTTGATTGACCGGGCGCTTTCTGTTGACTGGAGACACCTAAAAGTCTTCAATTTCATATTGTATTTATTGCTTGTCTCGTCAAATATTAAACTCTATTGTTTTTGTTATTTTTCAATTGTATTGTGCACAATCTGCCATCAGTAGCTCATTGTATGTCTTTCCGGTTGCCCTGTGGTAACTTTTCAGACCTTTCTGTTACAGACTAGATTCTGATTAGACTTGTGGTGTAATTTTTAGGTCTGGCCTAGACACTGTCATTAGAGTCCCTCAATCTGCTACTATTGGAATCGCTGACATACGTCCATTTATTTATTTATCTGTAAAAGGCTGACCATCTACCGGTGGTGCGCGAAATCGCTCAATGAAATAAAAAAAATCACAATTTCCTTAAACCTGTGACATTGAAAATACATTTCATACAGGAAACTTCTTGGGGTATCGCAAATAAAAAATGGTCACGAGGTCAGACCTTGCGTTCAAAAGTCACTGAGTTACCAGCAAGGGGACTGGTTCCAAGAGAAAATGTCTCCCCAGTCCCCAGGCAAGTTCTCTGCGTGAACATTATCTGCTAATAGCCTTTCCCAGGCAAAGCGTGTGGAATTTATCACCTTGCATCTACTTCACAACACCAAAGGGGTCTCGCAGGATTGGTCGTGCTTACGCTGTTGTTTGGAGATCTCTAGAACTTGAGCCCCCAAACTGGCCAGGAATGTATTTAAAACAACTACCGTCATAACATTAAACAAGCATTTGCAATGCAATAGGTCTTGCATTTGTGAGAGTTAGCTATTGGTGCTGTAAATTATAAGTTATGTCACACATATGTTTTGGTTTGGAGTGGAGTAGCTGTATGTGATGTGGAGTAGAAATATGTGGGTTGGATTGTAACTGCTGTGGAATTGTGTGATGTGGATTGGATTGGTGTAGTGGAATTATTTGGCATTGTGTGCAGTGGAATTATGTGGATAGTAATTATATGGTATTGAGTACTGGCATAATTTAGAGTGGAATTGTGTGTTATGGAGTGTAATTAAGTGGAATGGTATGTTGTGTTGTGGAGTGGTATGTTGTGGAGTGGTATGTTGTGGAACTTAATTATGTGGTATGCTGATGCATTTTGTGGAATGATGTGAAATTCTGTGGTGTGGATGTATGAGATATGTTGTGTAATTGTGTTGTTGAATTTTGTGGTTTGTTGTTGTGTGTGTGTGTGTGGCTCTGTGTGGGTGGCTCTGTATGTGTGTGTGGGTGGCTTTGTGTGTGTGGCTCTGTGTGGGTGTAAATGCAATCGGTCATGCATTTGGGAGTGATTAATCTATTGGCAAATGCCATTTATTTAACGATTAAGCTATTGGCAATGTAAATGACAATGCCATTTATTTATGATTAAAAAAAAATGTCATGAGCAATGCCAATAGATCTACCTTTAATAATGCCAAGACCATTGCATTGTAAATGCTTGTTTAAATAAATAAGCTAGCCTTTCCTTCCTTGCTTGCTATGGAAAGAAAGGTATTTACCTGAACTGAGGGTAATTGCTTTGGAGGTGAATGGGCTGCTCCAGATAACACTGTCCCATTATGACTCAACTGCATACGTAAATCCCCAGTAAAAATAATTTGCGCACAATTTATCTTGGAAAAATTTGATTTGGACTGGTTAATAAGCCTCTGTCATTTAACCACACCCACTCACAAACCTGCAGTTTACTAAACACTCTTACTCTGTTTAACATTATTTGCCGGGTATGGCGTGGATATGCGGATGCGGATGGCAGTCGATTATGTAGTGTACCAGATTCCAAAAATTTTTGTCAAGTGGTGGGGGGGCCCGACATCTAAAAAAATTCAGCTGGGGGGGCTCAACCTAAAAAAGTTTGAAGACCTCTGGTCTAAAGTTTGACTTCCTTCGAAGTGTCCTTTAAATTGTTATTCGTCTCCTTGTTCCCACGGGTAGGATTTTCGCCTCAATGTCATCTTTGGCTTAGGCCCCATAAAATGGCCATGCTGTCATTGACCCACACTGTTCAGTCGCATGCAGCTTGCATGCTCCGATTCTGGTGCATGCGTACTTCTGTCGCCATCTTGGAATTTCAATCAGACTCCATTTTCTTTACTTTCGTGTGCTCACTTAGGCCTCAATTTAAGAACTATCACGGAAACAAACACAAATAAATGTAAGTTTACGAAATAAAGCCCTTTCTGTTTACCTCCCACCTACTAATGATAACCCAGTTGTATTTACCTAGCTTTAAGCGACATTTATGCGTAATTTGACTTACCAGTCTTCATGATTTATGCATATATTTTATAACACAATGTTCGACAAATTAGTATATTATTTGCTTATGCAAAACATGCAAATTAATATCCCACGTGTATTTTGTGTATGCAATTTACTTTAGGTTGGGTAATTAAAAAAACACACATTTAGTACTTGTCAGTGTTATGTAGAGTCAACTTTGCAAGGGGTATACAACATTTTGTTTTCCACCTTGCTCCTTCAACTTCCCCCTTTGGTGATTTTATCACCAAATTACCTCCCAAAATGTTGAAAATGTTATAACCCAACATGTTTCAAATTCCTTTAATTAGTACTAGTTATAATTATGTCCCTTCTAGTTTCTTTGTGTCTTGCTACATCCTTTCTTTATATTGCTCCATTTCAATATCACCTTTTTCTCTTTCCATGTTTTGTTTTTCTTCAATCTTTTTCTTCAAAACTCTATTTACATTTCTTCTCTGCCTACATTGACAACTAAATCTCAAAATTAAAATTGCTTTTATAATTATAGTCACTGGTATTAGTATTTTACCTATTATAGATCTACTTATTTCATAAAACCAATTTCTAACTGCAGATAAACTCCTACCAAATTTTTCAAGAACACCTTCTACTTCTAATGGCTCTATTTCTTTATACAATTGGGTAATATTCGTGATGTATTTATCAATGTTCTGACTTTGGCCTGGGATATAGGTGCAGCAGTGTTGGACCTTTAAAATCCCACAAACTCCTCCCTCTTTTGCTAATAATATAACTAAAGCAAGTCGATTTTGCATCACCATACTTCTCATTGCAAACATTTCCATATTAACCATTAAAAATCCTCCAACTGTATCAGTTGACAATTTATCTACAATTGTTGACAATTTTCGTATTCTATTTGCATTAAATGATATACCCACTGCTGGTATCAGTGCTCCAAAAACATCACCTATTATTTCAATTACACTTTCTCTTTTACGATGACTTAAAGGTTTGCCTATCTCATGAATTCCATTTGTGCCTCTGTCAACATGGAAAATTTTAGTAAAAAACCAACCCAACATAGCATGAACCATACCAATGGTTTGGTAATCTATAATAAGCTCTGATCCCACACAGAAAATAAATTCCAGGGAAAACTGGATCATCTCCACCTTTAAATCCCCATCCCCTTTGATAATATATGTGTCTTCACATTGACTTGCTCCCACAAAATAATTGTCATACACAGTATTATCTCTTTGAATACATAATTTCCCTAACATTGGTGTATCAATACTTATAGCAACGAATGTATGACGTTACAACGCATACTTTTACAACGCATACCTTTACAACACATTTTTTACAACGCAACATCCATTACAACACATTCTGTTACAACGCATGCCATTACAACAAATGTTTAAAAACTACCTTTACAACGCATTCCATTATAACGCATACTACCTTTACAATGTATACCATTACAACGCATACCATTACATTGCATGTATGGTAAGTATTGGATACTGTAGGGGTAAACATTACTATTCTAACTCCAGGGGGTGCAACAGTAGGGTAAGTGTTGAATAGTGTAGGGGTAGAAATTACTATTCTAACTTCAGGGGGTGCAACAGTAGGGTAAGTGTTGGATAATTTAGGGGTAAAAATTACTATTCTAACTCCAGGGGGTGCACCAGTAGGGTAAGTGTTGGATGCGTTGTAATGGTATGCGTTATAATGACTGCGTTGTAATGTCATGCGTTGTAGTGGTATGCATTGTAGTGGTATGCGTTGTAGTGTTATGCGTTGTAATGGTTGCGTTGTAATGGCATGCGTTGTAATGGATGTTGCATTGTAAAGGTTTTGTTGTAATGGTAGTGCATTGTAAAAGTTGCGTTGTAAAGGTTGTTTCCCTATAGCAACATTAACATTGTGTCCTTCAATATTACCATCTGAAAAAACCCATTTATTAGATTTAGTTTGTTTCACTTTTTCTCGTCTTTTATACTGTTGTCTCCTTTCTTCAACCATATTCAAAAAAGCTTTTTCCTCATTTCTCATTTTACAAGTCAAATTATGTTTAAATGCATATTCGTGAGACAATTCTTGTGTTTCCAATAAATATTCTCCCAAAAATTTTTCATGCTTAATTTTGTTTAATTCTGCGATGATTTTTAACTTCGCAAATACATCATCCGAATCAGAATAATAATATTCTAATTTACCAGATCTATAAAATAGACTTGTTAGAACACTACAGGTCACACCATATGTCAATGGCAAATGGTGATAAGTTACACCTTCGGACACAGATACTGACAACTTTACACAAACGTAACAATCGCTGGCATCCATTGTCCTCACATATTCAGACAACAATTTTGAAAAAGTATTCCTAGAGAAATCACTCACAGAGTTATCTTGATGAATTTCAGGCCTGTATACATGTAATTTCTCATCTTTTGAATCACTATTTTTATCTTTCAAACCTTCATTTGCTTTCAATTTTTCAATGTCAGGAGCAAAGGGGATAAAAATAGCAAGAATCAACCATAACATCATTATTATTCCAGTACAAATTAACCACAATCTACACCATTTTCTAAAAATCGAACATTTTGATTTAGTTGTTTCATTAGTAGCCATTTTTTTTCAATAAGTTAATAAATTTCTTTATCTTTTCTTATCTCTTTACAACCTCGTTTCACCTACCAAGTTCCTTCAATTTCCTTCAATTTCAAATACAACTCTACTTGGACATATACATGTATCCCCCTTTTTTCACTCTGACATTTACAAAGATTTTTCTTTTCACTTTCTTTAGGTTACAGTCTACTCACTTTCTTTTTTAACACCTTGGTTATACAAGCTTTCTTGACTGCTATTTACTTCCCTTATTGGAGGTAATACCATTTAAGTCCATTCAGGTGATTTGTATTTCTGACATGGTCTTCTCACTCTTTTTGGCCTTTGTACAACTTCTATTTTCTTTCCCAACAATTCATTTTGACTGCTTATTTCATTCACCTGATCTTCTTGGACTTTTGCTCTGTTAACCAGTTTAATACTCAATCCAACAGTTTCTTTAGGACAATTATCTCCTTTTCTCTCCGCTTTATTTCCAAGTTCGTTTTCTTGAACTTCTCCTTAATTCAGTGTCATTATCACTGTCATCAGTTTCTGTCTCAGATCTCCTATAGTCGCATTTATAATGATTTTCACAGGATCTGATTCTTTTCCAGAACTCAAAGTGTCATTGGTCAGTTTTTTCACTCTGTTAGGAACTTCTACATAGCTGGTACCTGGTAGCTCATCCTCATCATGAGTTATTTCCTTTTCACCAGTTTCGAGATTTCTGTTCCTGCTTTCAGAGCTTTCGCACTGTCCTTCAATATTTTCCAAATTACCAGCTTTCTTTTCACTCTGCTCAGTGTCCTTGCTGGTATTTGTCTCTACCAAATCTCGACTTACAGGTTGATCTTCAATATTTGGTGCTTCAAAACTTTCATTCTCTCCTTCTGATGCAGAACTAGTATCTGATATTTCCAGATGTCGACGAACAGGTCGAGCTTCAGTATCTGGATCTTTTTTTGGTTCACCTTCAGTGTCTGAATCATTGGTGCTTTCACTTTCCTCCTGCAGATTTTCAGGCTCTGGCACACGAATAGTGTGACTGGCATGCACCCATCTTTTAAGTCCAGCACACTTTACTGCCGTGGTGCTAACAAGAATTACTTGTTGTGGCTTTTGCCATCGAGGCACCAAACAATTTCTTCTCCTGTGAACTTATATCTGCACCCAATCCCCAGGTATTAGATCATGAGCTGGATGTTTTTCTTTTGTTTGTGATTCAATTCCCACCTGATGGAACACAGAAGTTACTATGTCAGACAGATTTTTGCAGTAATCCAGTATAATATCATCATTTATGCTCAACAGTTTATCAACTGGCACATATGCTTGTCTCATTACTCTTCCCATCAGAATCCCATGTGGGCTTAATCCTGTTCTTTGCTCAGGAGTACTCCTTAGGGTCATTAGAACAAGTGGCAGGGCATCGGGCCATTTCAGTCCTGTGGCCTGACACATTTTGGCAATCCTGGTTTTTATTGTTCCATTTACTTGTTCGACCACCCCTGAGGCTTCTGGTCTATAAGCACAGTTCAACTTTTGTTGAATATCCAGTGCTTCACAAATCATTTGCATTAGTTTATTGTGAAAATAGCTTCCACGATCTGTTTCAACTGTTACTGGAAACGGTTGTGTGGTATTATCTATCGTAACAGGAGTTTGGCAACAGTTACTCCATCATTCCTCCTTGTGGGGAATGCTTCAACGCATTGTGAGAATAAACAAATAATTACAAGAACATACCTGCGTCTGTTACATGGTGAAAGCTCAATGAAATCCAATTGCATCCTAGTGAATGGACCTCCCTCCTGTCCTATGGTTCCCAGACTTACAACAGTTTTTCTTCTTGGATTCAGTTGTTGACAGACACGGCATCTCTGACACAGGCTCTCAGCAATCATCCTAAACTTCGGATTGTACCACCTCTGTCTAAACAGCTTGATCATGGCATCTCTTCCAATATGGGCTTGACCATGGTACATTTGGCCATGTTTGAAATTATGTTTTCTGGCATCAGTGGTCTATCATCTTTATGAACCCAGATTTCAACCTCTTCTCTTTGTCTACATCCTGCCTTTAACAATTGTTCTTTCTTTCTCTTCTTCACTGGCCTCTTCCTGCATTTGTTTTACTTCCTGACAAGTCTCTACTACAGTTGTTAGCATCAAAGGACTTGTAACATCTTCAGTTTGTCTATCTCGATTAATAGATGCTTGATTTTTGGCACAATATTTTGGAATTGAGTCAACATATTTATTGCCTCTTGTGATGTAATCATCTCCCCTCTTGTGTGCAGCGCATTTGACTACTGACAATTTATCTGGTAATTGAATGGCATCAATAAACATTTTTACAAATTCAGGATTTCTGATGGGGGATCGTGCCAAAGTCATATAACCTCTTTGGGACCACAGTTGTCCATAATCATGAACAACCCCAAATCCATACTGACTATCACTATGGTAATCCTGATTTCTTTTCCCAACTCACATGCTCGGATCAAAGCAATCAATTCAGCAATTTGAGATGACCGGATTCCTTTCAGGCAAGATGCTTCCAACACATCTGCTACTGTGCAAACAGCATAGGCAGCACTTAACACACCCTCATCTGTTCTCAAACATGATCCATCCAAGAACATCCCAAAGTCAGATTCAGGTAAAGGTACATCTTTAATGTCAGATCTTGGTTTGGTGCAATATTCTAGTACATCCAAACATTTATGACCTACTTCATCTCTTACTTCCACATTCATAGCATCAGGCAATAATGTAGATGTATTCACGTTTATACATCTCGAAATTGTAACATTGTCTGTACCAAAAATTGTCTTTTCATACTTGGTCATCCTGTTGTTGGTGAGAGACTGTGTTTTACTCCTAGTGAGGAGAATCTCCACTGAGTGAGGTACATATGCTCTCAAAGGAAATTCCAACAATATGCCTTCACTTTGTTCAATACTCATGCTTGTAGCAGCTACTGCTTTTAAACATCCTGGCAAGGCCCTTGCAACAGGATCCAAAGCAGCAGAAAAATCTGCAATTGGTTTACTAAGTTTTCCATGTCTCTGTATTAGAACTGACAATGCACATCCCTCCCTTTCACTACAATATAGCTCAAACTCTTTTTCATAATCTGGCATTCCCAGAGCTGGTGCTTCACATAGGCTAGTTTTTAACTGCTCACAAGCTTCCAGTTCTGTCTTGTTCAGAGTTATTGGGTGTTTGATATCTGATTTTGTCAATCTTTGTAAAGGTTTTGCTATTAGTGAGAAACCACTAATCTATTGTCGACAATATCCGACCATCCCAAGGAACATTCTCACCTGTCTCTGTGTTTTTGAAGGTTTCCTTCCCTGTGTCATTTTGATTCTTTCCAGAGTAACCTGTCTGATTCCCTTTGCAATCTTGTGTCCCAAATATTGCACTTCTTTTTAACAAAACTGTAATTTTGATGGTGACACTTTATGTCCTTCATCTGCCAAATGATTTAACAGTGTAACAGTATCTGTAATGCATGTTTCTTTTGTTTTTGATGCCAATAACAGGTCATCAATATTCTGGACCAAAATTGATTATCCAGGTAGGCTTAAATCTTCTAGTGATTTCTTCAATAATTGATTAAAAATTGAGGGACTTTCAATATACCCCTGAGGTATTCAACACCATGCTAAAATACGATTTTTAAATTGAAATGCAAATATTGGGTGTCTTTCAGGATGTATTGGAACAGTGAAGAACGCATTACATAAATCAATGACTGTATACCATTCTGCATCGTGTGGAACCTGGTATAAAATTACTGCTGGGTTTGGCACAATCGGACAACATGGAACGACAATTTTGTTTACCTTTCTCAGGTCCTGTACTATTCTAAACGTTCCATTTGGCTTTTTCAGTCCCATTATCGGTGAATTACAAGGACTGCTCTCTATTTCTCTTAAAATTCCTTGCTCAATCATTTTCTCTATCAATGGTGTTATTCTCTCAATGATCTCAGCTGTAATTTTGTATTGAGGAATATTCGGGTAACTCACTCCTTCTTTTACAGAAATCTTTACAGGATCTACATTTTTCATCAATCCAATATCTTCTCCTGATCTTTAACTACCTCTTTCAGTTCCTCTGGTATTCTTTCTCGCTCAAACACAGGAAACATTTTATTCTTTTCTGCCTCAATTAGTGTCATTGTCATTTTATACTGACTATCCTCATCCGGAGTCTGGAGCTCTATGCCATCAGGTGAGCAATAAATGGCACAGTTCATTTTACACAGTATGTCCCTCCCAAGAAGAGTTACAGGACTACTGTCACACACAACAAATCGATGCATGTCTTTAAAATCTCCAATTTCAATTTCAATCGGTTTTGTTCAGGATGTTTTGATCTTCTGATTTGCTACACTTACCACTTGAATGTGTTCACCCAAGAGAGGAAGATTTTGAATTTCCACTGATCGGACAGTGGAACGGGTAGCACCTATGTCCACTAGAAAAGTTATACCTACATCATTCACTTTTACACTCACATATGGACCAGACTGATCTACCTCCAGAGTAGCGCCCAGCACACACTCTTCTCCCTCTCTCAGGCACCGTCAGAAACTATCATCCGATTCGCTCCCGTCCTCTCTCAGCCAATACTGCAGACTCACATGCACTCTATTATTTCTTGTTACCTGATCTCCTGCGCCTTTGGATTCAATGATGTATTATCCAAATTAACTCTTGGTGGATACTTGCACTCTTTCTTCCAATGCCCCAACCTGCCGCAATTATGACATGGATATTTATTTTTCAACTCCTCTATATTCCCTACTAGCTTTGGTTTACTAGGATTTCCCTTTATTTTATTCTGGTGTCCTTCTGTATTTTTATTTTCTAACTGAGCTGCTTGATGTTCGGCAACTTTTACCTGTGCCCACATCGCCTTTTCTTTGATTTTCCTCTGTTTAACTTCGATTTCATCACTGCAATATTTTGCATGTCTCAAAACCTCATCCACTGAACACAACTGCCATTCCTTTAGATTATGCTTAATCATGTCCCTTATTTCTGGTCTCAGTCCAAACACAAAACAATATACAAAATGACTCATATCCTTTTTCATTTGATTCCTCATAACCACTGTACTGTTTAAATACCAATAGCAGCCTTCCATAGAATG
The DNA here is from genome assembly GCF_964263255.1 of Lissotriton vulgaris. Taxonomy (NCBI): domain Eukaryota; kingdom Metazoa; phylum Chordata; class Amphibia; order Caudata; family Salamandridae; genus Lissotriton; species Lissotriton vulgaris. Next base: position 472,147 of record NW_028250138.1, read on the forward strand.
CATGAACTGACTCTTTAACCACTTCCCTGCTAATGACAAGGTCAACTCGTCATGGGTTTTACCTGCCCTGTGCTTATGACGAGTTGACCTTGTCATGAACAATGGAAAATCTGGTACTGCAGCACCCAGCGGGAAAACCCCTTAGCAGCCAAGGTGTTAACCTCCTGTATTGTCCTGTCTATTTTTACCCAATCTGCCTCTTTTGGTGGAATTTGGTTTTTCAAAAACGTGATTACTTGATCGTATTTCCACATCACTTCAGGTCCAGGAGCACCTGTCACTTTATCTCGTGGATATTCTGGTTTTGGCCAATCCACTGTGATCTTACATTCTGACCATAAATCTGCCGGTACTACTATGTCAAATAGCCCATCTAAATCTTCCAATAGGTCTTTTGGAAGTTTTACAAATCGATCTACTTGTCTATACCATTCCACTGGTTCCTCTCTCAATCGGGGAAAATCATTTGTAAATGATAGGATATCTTGTCTGCTCCAAGGTACATGTACATATCCTCCTCCAGGTATTTCCCTCATCGGAAATTCTCTTACTACTTCTTTCCCTTCAATTACTGGAAATGCCAATTAGACTTATAACTGCTTTCCTCCTTTTTCTTTGACCATATCATTTTCCATTTGTCCATGTCTCCCCATTTTCTCCATAGCACAATTAACTCTTTTATTTGAGTAATTCTTCCTGTTGTATTCATATTGTCTATATCCTTGTCAGTAAAATCCACTCTATACAGTTTCTGCAAGCTTTTGTAATTAGTAAAATCCACATCCATTTCATTCGCCAAACTTTCAAATCTTTCAAGCATACTTTTTGTTTTCCAAGTAATACTTTTACACATAAACGTGACTTCATCATCCTGGTAATTTTTCAGCCTATCTGTGCTGATTGTTCCAATTATTAATTCTTCCATATCAACCTTTAATCTAGCTACGTCTAATAATGTTGGCTTTTTTAATTTTAAGGTCTTTATCCAGTCACTTAATTCTTGCTCAGTTGGCCCTATTGGGGTTTGCTTTAAGTTAATCTTTTCAACACTTTTCTCAGGAGTTACAGAATCTGATTCTGCTCCTGTTGGGAATTTATATGGAAGGCTCTGATTAAATGTCAAATCTGGTGGTGTCATTTGGTTAGTGCATGAAATCCCTGACAAATCTGGATAAACCTTTCTACAAACTTAGATGGCTATTTTATTTTCTGATTTTCAAATACTGGAATCACTGGACCTATTGTTACCGGAACAGGTACAGCTTCTATATTTTTAGTAAGCTCCTTTCTGTATCTTTTCTGCCAATTCATTTGTTAAACATATATATTCAGCAGTACTCTGTTGTGCTTCAACTTGTTGCTCTACTCTATTTCCCATACTCTCTATTTCATTCCCCTGTTTGGGTATTCCTGCATATCTTGTTCCTGTTGATGGAACATTTGGTTTGTATCTCATTTCTACTCTCTCTGGGAGATCTCTAAAATTTGAAAAACGTTTTGGGGCTTCTGATAATCTATCCTCTAACTGTGGTGTGCTTGGAGTTGTACCTATAGAGTTTGCTTGGTAAGACGGTGGTCTTCTATTTAGGATTTCTTCCAATACTGCATCCTTAGATCCACAATCCTCATAATTTCTTTTTCCCCCTTCTATATTATTTCTCTTCTCGGTATATTTTCGCCCTCTTTCCTAATCTACCAACCTAACCGGAAACATACCATCACACATGCTTGCATTTTTCCATCTTTGCATTCTTGTCTCATGTGTCCCTCTCCAAAATCTACGACCTCTATTCACTGGTCCTAATTAATCTCCAAACCGTTCGTGTTCTAGATCATGAATTTCATCTTCCCACTCAGCCAAGGCTTCAAATGTGTTGGTCTAGGTCTCGGTTCAAGCTTCATCATTCTATCTCTCAGATTTCTCAATATCGCAAGACTAAAGGAACCTTCTTCAGGAAAAGCTAATGCACCATCATTTTGAGTGTATCTCACCCAATTCTCTAACCATATACATGTATGATAGCCATATTTTGTCATCATATGTGATGCTGACGTACTCGGCGGAGGAAATGCCTTTCCCTCTCTAGTTTCAATCGCTTTGTTCTTTGTGTTTTAAAAAAATGATTTTTTTTATTGAAAATACATGAGTAAACAAGAATCAAATTGATCACTTATGGCATAATAACACATAGATTCTTACAATAGCAATTTCACAGCTAAAAAAATAATAAAGAAAAAAAAAGAAAAAAGGAAAAAAGAAGAGCAAGCAGCTGGGGTGCCACATAATCAAAATTTAAGTATCAGCATCCAAATAAGTCAAAACTGCGCCCCAGATTTACAAACCCAATTTCTTTTTACACCGACCTTTGAGAGCGTATAGACTATGCTCCATATTAAACATAGTAAGAAACCTTGCCCTCCAGGCCTCGAATGCTGGGGGTTGTTTTTGTAACCAATCAGAAGCAATACATAATCTTAGTACAGCCGTGGCTGAGAAAATTAGATATACATTCTTGCTTGGTATTACTGCAGCCACAGCCCCCATCTCTACCCCTAACAAAACCTGAACAGGTGATAGATGCATAGGAGCTCCTAGTATTTCTGGTAGGAACTTGCCCAACTGCTCCAATAGTCTAGTTAATGATCATGCATAGAAAATATGTACATCATTAGCGGCAGGGTTCCCACACCTAAAGCATTTCCCCACTTGATCATCAACCCATTTATAAATCTTATCCGGTGTGTAATACAAATTAAAGGTGGATTTATAGTGCTGCACAGTGAATTTAGCAGATAAGAATAATTGTATAGCTAATTCAATAGAAGCCTCTAACTGTATATCCGTGTGTCCTAGTCTATGCTCCCATTTACGATTTTGCTCCGCCAAATCATTAGGCTTCATGCTAAGCATAAGCGTGTATAATGTACCAATTATTGCAGCTTTTCTGTTCGCCTCTATCAAAAGATTAGGTTGAATATCACTGCAGGTGTTGAGAAGATAGTGCCGAATTTGTAAGTATTTACAAAAATCTGCACGGGGCAGATGGTATTGCTCCCTGAGTTGATCGAATGAATTAAGACCCTCTTCCGAAAAAAGATCCCCCACTAAAATAATGCCTTTGGATCTCCAATTTTAAACAGTACGGTCCCAGAATACACTTGGGAAGAAAGTTGTTGCAGCCAATGGTGTGTACCAAGATATTTTTTCAAACAAGTACATCTTCTTGATTGTTTTCCATACTTTGTATGCAGCCCCAAGAACCTTGAATCTAGTACGTTTGTAATAGCTCGAGTCTAAATTTAGAAACAGACAATTTTTTGCTTTCACACAAAGTAGCATCAGATATATAGAAGGGCATTCTGCTATATCTAAAGGCCCCATCCCTGTGAGTAATGTATTCATATGTTGAATCATGCATGCATAATAATACAAGGTAAAATCGGGTATGGACCACCCCCCTAGCATTCTAGGCAAAACCATATACCGCATTGCCCTCCTTGCCTTCCCACGAGACCATAAGAATTGTGTACAAATAGACTGTAATTGTGCCAGGCTAGTTTTTGGTATTTCTAAAGGTACACACCTGAAAAAATATAGAATTTTTGGAAGGATCATCATCTTTAATACATTACACCTCCCTACTAAAGAAAGATGTAAACATTCACACCGATCGAGCTGACGGGGGACCCCAGTCAGCAACTCTCCCCAATTCGACTTGACTAATGCTGTAGCTGATGTCCTGATTCGTACTCCCAAATAGGTGACTTCTTGTGAAACCCTTTGATCAGAGTATGAACTCACATTTGCACATAAAACCTGGGTTTTCGCTATATTTAGCTTATAGCCGGACACAGCCCCAAATTCTGTGCCAAATATTCAATCTCTTGCATAGCTGCTGCTGGTTTAGATGATACAACAGCGGCGTCGTCGGCATAAGCGAAAACCTTATATTGTTGGGCCTGTATAGATATTGATTGGATCCTTATGCTAGATTCAATCATTTTTTAAAATGGATCGATGTAGAGTGAGAACAATAATGGGGAGCATGGGCACCCTTGTCTGGTGCCACGACTGATGACGACCGCCTCTGATTCGAGTCCCATGGTGCATATCCGGGCAACTGGTTGACGATAGAGTGTCTGTACGGCTGTAATGTACTGTTGCCCAAAACCAAGTTGCCTAATCACATTCCATAGAAAGCACCATGAGACTCGGTCGAAGGCTTTCTCAGCATCCAATAGAATTAGGCTGAGCGGAGCACCTGTTGCATTGGCATGATCTAATAATGTGATTACCTGACTTATATGGTTTGTCGGTCCCCGGTTCGGAATAAATCCGTGCTGTCGAATTGACACCAATGGAGTAATGACTGATGCTAACCTGGTACCTAATATCTTTGAGTAGATCTTCTCATCAGTGTTCAATAAAGATATTGGCCGCTATGAGGCCAGGAGATTAGCAGGCTTATAATTCTTACGAAACACAACAATACTGGCTTCATCCCAAGATTTGGGGGCAGTACCTTTCTGAGCCTCTCTAACTGTTGCTAACATGTCCCCTTTCAACACACCAAAAAAGCATTTAAATAATTCCAACGGCAATTTGTCCGGGCCAGCCGCCTTACCAGTTGCTAGCCCATTTATTGCTGCTTCCAATTCATCCAACGTAATTGGGGCGTCTAACCGTTCTGCTTAATCGGCAGTAAGGCCCTGTTCACAGTACCGATGAACTAGTATATCTGCTCTATCGGTATCATAGTGATCTCCGGCGTAGAGTGTATCGTAAAAATGTTTAAAAAACGCTAATATACCACTCTCACTTTCGATAGAACACCCACTCGAATATATGATATTATTAATTCTTTGGGAAGCTTCTTTTACTCTTAATTTCTGGGATAAGCACCTGCCACTTGCTTCCCCATACTCATAATGAAGCTGCTGCTTGATAACAATTTTTTTTGCAGCATCCTGACTCCAGTGGAGATTTATTCTAGCCGTTAGAGCGAGCTACCGCAGTTGCTAACTCACTAATATCGACACCAGTATGTATACTATGCATAAGCCGCTCCTCAGAATTTATAAGGCCCTGATACAGCTCCTGAAGTTCAGACCTCTATTTTTTTTGATTATACAGCCCATAGCTTAAAGTTTCACCCCTAAAGGCAGCCTTGAAGGCGTCCCATACAAAACCAATATGAGTGCTTCCACGGTTGATACGAAAGAAAGTAACAATCCATTCTTTCTTACATTCTAGGAATTGCTGATCATACAATAGCTTACGATCAAAGGAGAACCTCCTAGGCTTAGTGACTATACCGCTACCTAAAATAGTTAAAACCACTGGGCCATGTTCCTAAGTGACCCGAGGATATACTTGAATAGATGCCTGATTCAACATGCATTCCGAAGCAAAAACATAATCCAATCTGACTAACTTTTGGTGAGGAAAAGAAAAAAAAGTGTATCCCGATTCAGATCCCCTAAGAGAAGCCCAAGCATCTACCAGGCCATGTGCAAGCAACAGCGATTGCAGTGCTTTAAATACCCGTTGTTCCCTACCCATATATCTTACATTTTTATTACACAATATGTTTGGTGGCAAGTTTATATTTAAATCCCCACATAGAATCACTGGTACCGACCATGTTGCTCATTCCACATTCAAAAAATCTATAATTGCAGCTTCATCTAGATTAGAAACATTTACCGAACATATCCTGAATTTTGTTGCCCCTACCACACATTTTACTATTGCCCATCTCCCAAGCCTGTCTGTTAAAATTCTACCTGTATTACCAATATGTTTTTTAACCAAGATTGCAACACCTCTGGATGTGCACGCTTGTTTAGTACATGCAAGCAGTTCATACCCCAGCTCTGCTAGCACTTTTTTCTTGGCCCAGACTACATGTGTCTCTTGTAGGCACATAACGTCACAACAGAGCATCCGTAATTCCTGTGCTACCCGTTGTCTTTTATCTAAGGAGTTCAAACCCATGACATTCAACGTGCCTATTCTAATGTCCTTAGCCACCATAAAATTCGTCATTTATACCACCCACTAGCCACCGGCACTGAGCAACATATGCTGAAAAACAATTTGACAAACTGTGCTCATGTATTATTTTCATTTTTTTCCCACCACCGCCCCACCCACATACCCCCCACCCCCCATACCCCTACCACCACCCAAGCCAAGGCTTAAGGAACATGTCCTCTGTGATGGGAAGTGGTTGAACACTGCCTCACCCTCGGTCCCTCACCTGGCCGACAACCTACCACACTGACTCTCTTCCCAAATCATTATCATTTCTTCCCCTTTGTACACTTAAAGTAGAAAGTCTATAACAAAATAATGTTGACATAATAGCGTAAATCTTGTACTTTTCCTAATACCACAATGATTTATTCTATACGTGTTTAATCAAAACTCAACTCTCAAAACTCAACCCCTTCTCCTGGTTGAGTAATTAATCCCAAAAATAGACTACGGTTGAAAGATAAGACCAGCAAAGGAAGAAGAAACACCAGAAGACAATGAACAGAATTCAAAATCCACTTTGAAGAGAATACTACATATCTAACTTAATAGCGACAGCATGCAGTGAAAAATATATGCCTGTACTCGCTTCCCAAAGTCTTCAAAAATTCTTGCGCCATTATCTCCGAGGTGAAAAAGTGAGTTTATTCTTTGTATGTCACTTTTAATTTTGCAGGATTAAGGAGGAATGCCATAGCACCTTTGGCTTGGAACAAAGTAATCATCTGCCGCAAATGCCACCTTTGGTGAACAGTGGCAGGGCAGTAATCAGGTTGAACAAAGAATTTGCAGGCCATGTCTTTACGCCGCTTATCTGGCCTAGCCAGATCATAGATTGCCTCATGAAGCAAATAATTATTAATATAAATAAGAATTGCCCTGGGATATTTATTAGTGTCAGCTCTCAGATCACCTTTCCGCTTGCGCTGAACAAATGGAAATCTATGTGCCCGAATGATTTCAGTCTCCCAGTTCCAATCATTTAGTTCCGGAAGAGCCTCCTTAAACATTGCGATAATGAATTTTTTTGTGTCCTGTCCTTCTTTAGACTCCGCTACACCAAGTACACGCAGGTTGTTCCGTCTTGAACGGTTCTCTAAATCTGTCAGTTTCCAGTCAACATCCATCACAGTGTTTTGTAGGATCTCGATGGTGGACTGTTGTTTAGCTAAGGAATCCTCGGCTCCTGAGATCCGCTCTTCTACTTCCACTACTCTTGTGTTTATCTCCGCCAAAGATTTAACAACCCTTCTGACAGTGTTCTGCAGTTTCCGTACAGCGCCCTGTGTACGCAAGCCTTCAGTTTTCATTTCAGCCAGATGGGCCATAATGTTCTTATAAATCATTTTTAGGGTAACAGGGGTCTCATCATCATCATCGTCTTCATTTCCTATAAGCGATGTATCCTCCAAACCTGTGTCCACCAAGGCAGCAGTTTCCCATCTAGGTTGAGCGATTCCAGTAGACAATACATGTGGGGGGCGATCTCCTGAATCTATAGGTTTTTTCACCGTTCCTTGATATGGGGATTGCTCTGATTCAACCTCTTCCGCTTCATCCTGACCATCCCCCCAATCGCCTACTACACTAGAAACATCTGTATCGTCTCCATTATCCTGTTCCGAGACTGCAGAGAGATCAGACATTGAGTAGAACTTTCCGTCTGAGCCTGCATACTCGGGCTTGCTTCCCTTGTCATTTAAGGAGGTGCCATTCTCAACAGCTAAGGAGGTGCCATTGTCAGCAGTGCGTTTATCCACTATTATTTCATCCTCCCTAATAGCTGGTAACTGTATATCTTCATCAGGATGCCCGGTATGCCCCACAGCTAATGGAGCCAATGGAGTCGGAAATAGAGTATCCACAGATATGGTTCCGCTCCCAGCACTTTGATTTACTGGCCAAGCATCTGCCCCTGAGTCTGCAATGCCTTTAACAGTTCCTTTGACAGAATTTAAATTAGTTTTACCAGCTGGGCGTTTATTAAAATTGCAAGTACTGTGTAAGTTTTATCTCTAGTTTCCTGCTGTATCGACAAGGTATTTTCCCTTTGTCGTCGAGTATTAGGGGTTTGGGAGGGAGGTTCAGAAACTGTCAGTCTATCATTGCATCTTTTGCCGTCATCGCCTCCCATAGTTCCACCATCGGTAGCAGCTATCGAACCCGCCATGTCTGCAGAGTCCGCCAAGTCTGCCTTGGCAACCCCCCTGGGTTTTTGCACCTCTTACTCTTGCCATCCCACTGTGAAAAGTTTCGTAATTCAGAGAAAATTGGTGAAAAATTGGAGAAACTCCTTACCGCAAACACTGCACCCACCGCGGAGCTGGCGTTTATTTTTTTAAATTAGTCCAGCACAGACGCAATCCGCTGACTTAACTCACCAGAGAGTAAAGACCAGTTACTGCGCTCAGTCCAAGCCAACCTAATCCCCCCTGCTTTCAGTGAGTACTCTGCAGCTCTCCCGGCAGCATACCCCGTCTTCAGTCCACCTCAACCTCCGCCTCCACCTCAGGTGACTCAGCGTATACACCGTATACGTTCAGAGTAGTTTCTCTCGACCAACAGAGTATAACGAGCAGCAATGTCTTTTCAAAATTAACAGGGATTCCACCCCCGCATGTGAAGCATATCAAGCCTATCTGCACGCCACATCAACAGGTAGGGTCCGCCAGGTAAGGGGCCACAGGGAGCATTTACCGACCACTCACACGGCCACGGGGGCGGGCGCCATCTTGCCCAGGTGCTTTGTCCTTTTTGAAAGCGTTTTTTAATTTTTGGAACCTTGAAGGTTTCTCTTTCTCCATTCCGTAATAGAATTCCATTTTTGCTATTAATCTCCTGATTTCCAAAAGTCTGCATATACTTCCGTAAACTGCTTCGCAACACCAGCCTATCGCAGTGCGGTTCACACTAACGCACCAATTAGAACAAGATACCTTTCAGTAGTGCTCAACCAATTACTTTGCTGCTTTTACTGATGCACCAATCAGCCCTTACTCTGACTTGGTCACACGGACCAATCCCTGCGCGGCACTTTTGACGTCAGCACTGCTCTGGCTTCTGCAGCACCGACTGACCCCTCCTTTACAAGGATTATCGAGAAGTCGTATTTGCACTTTTTTTTTTCTTTTTCTTTTCTGTTTTTTTTTGTCCTCATTTGCCACATCCTCGTTGCAAGAAATATCCAACCACCTTATTGTCCATTAGGAAAGAGACCAGAAAATGATAACATCCTGCACCCGGACAGAGGTACCAAATTGGCGGGAGGTACTTTCAGCAAGATCTTACTCCATCAAGGCCTATTTCAGCCTGTTGGCCCTGGATTAGTTGTCGTGGGCCGGCAGACCCCCATTTGGACCATGGAGTGTAAGGGCATAATCATCGGACCCGGAGGGAAAAAAAAAACCCAGAGGCCCGAATAGCTTTACATCTCCACTTGACTAAGAGATTCCAAAAGGCAAGGCTCCGAGAGCTGCCGGATCTAGCTGTATCCACCCTTGATATTTCGTAGAGGGATGACAGCCAATCTGCGTGGGTTGGTGGGTTGGAGTCGACGCAGTGTTTGCATATTTGCCGTCTTGCCAGGAGGATTGCGTAGAACAGAAAGGTCCTTGCCAACCCCGTAATGTTGTCTTCCAGACCAAATATAATTAAGGCAAGCTGAGGGAAATCGGTATTTTAAGGATTGACTCCAGGGTAGCTTTAACTTCTTCCCAATATGCAGTGATGCCGGGGCAGTCCCAAAACATATGAATATCGGAGGCTGCTGGGAGGAGGCACTTGTTGCAACACTTTCCTGGCTGGAATTTAGAAAGTCTTTGGGGGGAAAGATATGCTCGGTGTACAGTAAACAGGTGGTTACGTCTTTACCATGCTGGCTTGAGAGCTTTGTAGAGGAGGCTAAAAGATCTAAACCATAGGTCCTCACCCTGTGCCCCCATGTCACTTCCCCACAACTCCGACGGGAGATTAATTTCGCCATCTGCCTCCTCCATGATGGACCAGTACCAGAAGGCGACCTCCTTACCCCCCGTTTGCCTTTCTACCAGATGTTTTTCTAGAAAACTCTACCTCCCAACCAGAACCTTTTCCCTTGACTGCTCCCTGGACCAGCTGACCAGTTGTAAATATTTGAAACTAGTTAGGGCTGGGCCAACCCTCTCGGAGAGCACCTCCCATTCTACCAAAGAACCTACTGCCATCAACTCTCCCCATCTTAGAACCCCTGCCTCTAGTAGGGGAACTGCGAGGCTATCTTTTAGACAGGGGGGGAGCCCCGGGGAATCCCAGATTGGGGCAAGGTTGGAAAAGAATGCCAACGCAACTCTAGATTTTATTTGAACCCATTCTCTCACCAACGATTGTAAAATCTTTAGTCTCACCTTTTTAAAGAACCTCTGGTGTCCAAACTTGAACAAAAAACCGTCAACCATATTTACACTTTTATAAAACTGAATCAGTTAGTAACTACATAAAACAACTTCATTTATCTGTTTCGCTAAAACCAGTAGGATAGTTTATTCAATCACACAAGAATTCTGTTTTTCTGGTAGACAGCGCTTACCTCTTCTCTACCACAGAATTTTACTTTCACCGATAAAATAGCACTTCCCTCTACCTTACCCTTCTTTCAATCTTAAGTTAAACTTTATTACTCTCTCCAGGTAGAGTTTTAGCCAGAATACGCAATGATCCCTATGCTCAGACCCAAGATTTCACAGGTTGCCCTAGCTATAAATTCACCACTTTTACATGTAAGGTCCCTAAACTTATTAACCTTCTTATTTCCGTACAAATACTTACATAATAAATACATGTTTTTTTTTCTAAAAGCTATCTTAAAAGCTTAATGCAACATTTCATGAAATTAAAATAAACCCTGTGCAAACAACGCAATAAATTCATTCAATTTAAACTTGGTGCAAAGTATGCAACAAATCCATTCAGTTTATTATAATGAACAGTTAATTACACTCTTCATTGTCAAACAGGCTCCCAAAATTTGCATTTAGGCATATATTTTTCATATTGCTAACACATATTACTATTAATGTGTCACGCCTTGCCTAATCTGTTTCTATTATTCAGATTGTTACTTCATTCATAACTGTTTTCATCGAGAGATAATTAGAAACTGTTATGTTATACACTCATTTAAAATTCTATCACCCCTCTGGGTACATATCCCTGCTGTTTAACTAGCTTAAAACTATGTGCAAAATTACGTTCCATATTAATACGTATGTATTGATTAAATCTCAACAAATTTCATACGAATTAAATGCAAAAAGTGCCTAAAGTGCTTTCTGTAAAGAACCCAAAAAGTAAAGTAGAGGGAAATGGGAAGCGGATTTCTCATCTATTGGGAAGGGGGATAGCAGCCTTTCTATTAAAACTTTATATTGGATATGTTTTAGTTTTAATGGGACCTAAGCGTATGTTTTGTTATTCCTTTGAGATTATAGCCAAGTGTACAGATCTTCAGAGGTATTCAGCCCATGCGGGCTCTTACTGTCCAATTCCAGCATGAACCTGGTTTCCAGCCTTCTCAGTGTTGCTTCCCTATTGCCCCCACATCTTAAGGGCAGCTGCATCCAACACATAATATTTTAAATGATCTAGATTATTAGCATGGACCAATTTAATATGGCGGGCCACCGGATATGTAATTTCTGAATTGGTGATGGCTCGAAGATGCTGGAGAATTCTCTTGTGGACCTGAGCTTTGTTCTGCCTATATATCGAAGTCGACATGAGCACTCCAGCACGTAAATGGCAAATTCAGATTTACATGTTAAAAGCTTGTTAATTTTAACGGATTCATCTCTGAAAGGAGTAAAATATGAAGTTTTACTCACTCCATATTTGCATGCTTTACACACTGTACACCTGACAAAAACCTTATGGTCTGTCATCTGGTTGCCCTTTGTTGTAATTTCGGGCCTACTTCTTAATAAAAAATCATTTGTACTGCCTTTCTGAATGTAATTACTGAGTTCATTGGTAGCATGTACCCAATACCCTGATCACTCTGCACTCGGGCCAGATGTAGATTGCCAAATACCGGTCGGTAACGGCCAAAATTACCGAATTTCGGTCGTTACCGACCGGTATTTGACATTTGGAATGTAGGTGCCCTTTTTGTAGGATTCGGTATTTTACCGAATCGGTAACTTAAGGAATTGGTAAATTACCGAATTCTTAACATACCGATTAAATTACCGAATCCGTAATGTAGAGGGCACTCAAGTGAGTGCATTCCTCAGTAAAGGATTCGTTATTTACCACCAACTACAAGTTGGTGGTAAATAACAAAAACCTTTGAAAAAGCAATATTTTGCTTTTCCAACACTGCGATGTGGCAGACATTCATGCCCTTAGGGCATGTATGTGTGCCACATGTGCACCCATGCACTATTCAGGGGTGCAACAGGGTGTCAATGTGACACCCTGCCACCCTTGAATGTGTTCTCCATTTTATTCCCATTAATTTCTATGGGCCTCCAGGTCCATAGGAATGAATGGGAATTACCGATTCTATAAATTCAGAATCAGTAAATACCGAATTTTACCGATTCGGTAAAATTTAGCGAAAAATTACCTACATACTATTTACCTATTCCTAAATACCGAATCGGTAAAATTCGATATTTAGGAATCGGTAAATAGTATTTACCTACATCTGGCCCTGAATGTCAGTTTTTCTTGACAATTCTTCTCAATTCATCTTTTTGTTTATTGTATGTTAAAATTGACCTAGGACTAGTTTCAACTTTTTCAAATTCTTTTCCTTTTTTTGTTTTAGCAGTAGGTCTTCTTGGGATAGTTCTTTGGTGCGGTGTATTGCTTCCTCAACGGTGCGTTCTGAATATCCTCTGGCAAGGAAATGACTTTTACACTCTGCCTGTGCTATTAAATCCGTTTCCTTACTGCATATTCTGTGTATTCGCAGCATTTCTCCGTAAGGGATACTGCAGTATGTATGCCTCGGGTAAAAACTACTTGAGTGTAGAATTGTGTTGCCTGATGTGGGTTTCCGAAGTAATTTGTTTTATAACCCACCATCAGACACATACATTAATACATCCAGGAAACAAATAGTGCTCTCACTGATTTCATATGTGAACTTTAAATTTATGTTGTTACAATTCAATTTGTTTATAAATAATTTTGCACTTTGTCCCCCTTCCACACCACGAATACATCATCAATAAAACGTACCCATTTAATCACATTGTTTGCCATTCTTAAAATACTCTCCTCCCACCATCCCATACGGAGGCAAGCGTAACTTGGCGAAAAGCTCGCCCCCACGACACACGTATATATATTTTTTATTTACAGGAGTGTGTGTCAGTCAGTCTTCTTTTTCCACTGGTCTGTTTAATAATCATTCAAATTTTGCTTCCGCCCCCACCTCATCGTACAGCATGGGGCCAGAGGATACCATACTTCAGCCGTTTACTTGCTTCATTATGATTGCACAGCTTAAAAAAAAAGCCACTGGGAGGTCAGGGCTGGGAGGCGCTCACTACTTTCAAATCAGGTTTTTAAAATATTTTTGCAGTGGGGCTTTTTCTTACTTTTGTTTTTTGCCGAAATAGGGACCCCCACCTTCATACTGCAGCCTTTGTGGTGCTTATCACCTCTTTCATGCTTTTAATGCCCACTGCATATGTTTGCAATACATACATACTTAAAAGAATTGCAGACTTCCCAAGGCCAGACCTATTGGCTATTCCAATGCTTGCTTTTAAATATGCACGTTCCCCTGCTAGGTGACTAACAGCCTCACAGTATCCGAGACCAGGAATTCAAGAAGCTTTAAACAGTTGATTGAGGTGTAGAGGTCTGACTGCTTTTCTATTCCAGCATTTACAGGGCGCTAGTAACTAACTTGCTAGGAAGATTGATCTCACTGCTAAGTTGAAATTTCCCAATGACAAGCCAGGTTTATATCTGTGCAGACATTAAAGTGAGATGGCGGCTCCTTCCCTGCTTCTGCAGGGCCATCAGAAACACAAGAACATTGAGACACAACAGGCAAAGATATTTCATTAGGAACCGGAGGGCAGGCAAGTGATTACATCGAATGCATTTGCTTTGGTTCATATGGTCAGGAGATGGAGGCTAAACAGAAGGGAGAGTAAACTGAAATGATGCCATTTGCTTGAAATAGGGCCAGTGCCATCTGCCCGACAAAGGCCCACAGACTCAGAGAATGACACTGAAGTCCACTGGGCTTGGCATGACAGACAGTTCAGTACGGTGTTCCTTTTGGAGTAAAACCAAGTCAGATTTTCATTTAGTTGGTCTCAGGTTCAAGTGGTATAGTGAGCACAAAATGGGTTGGAATGCCCTCCAGAGTACATATCAGTGGACCGGATTAGTTCAAGATTTCTTTCATCACTTTTTTGATTTTGTTGATGCTCGAGGTGTGGTGGGCATCCCTAGTTGTGGGTCCCATTGAAAAAAAAATACAACTCCTTGATGAGTTCCAAAAAGGCCAGACATAGTCTGGGTTACTTCCGTTCCTGCCAAGAGGAGAGATGCCCGGTGGTTGGGTTCATATTGGGTCAGTAGAACATCTCATTTGTATATGGCTGATCTCTGAGAAGAAAATACAACTATGAACAGAAAGGTGGCCAAGAATAATAACTTTCATTTTGGTCCCTCGGCCTATTTTCTGTCCCAATCCGAACCTGGACGTCTGGCCGGCTTAGAGCAACTGAACTGTGCCAAGAATAACGCCAAGAAGACTTTCAGTTTATTACATGCATCATTCATGCTACAGTAGAAATATGCTACTTTGCTGAGTCATGAGGTGCTAGGATATTGTTAAGTACTGTGCCTTATGGAACATCACATTTTGTTATCCTCTTTTGTTCAGTGCATCCTTTGTAGCTATGCATTTGGGATTTCTGTAGTGTGAACCTAGATCAAAAGCAGTGGGCGCTGAGCGGGGCCAGAGACAATCATAAATTGAATGAGTGATAGGAGAGGTAGCTGGTTTGTAGACGGTTAATGCATTGTTGTGCAGTGTTCCTTAAATAGGTGTGTCTTTAAGTTTTTCCTGCATTGGAGCAGCGTTGGGGCGGTACTAAGGGATGCAGGGATATTGCTACAGGTTCTGGGTGCATAGATGGAAAAGGTTAGCTGACTTGTTTTTTGGTTTTTTTGCACTTCTGAGGCTGCAGTCCTACAGCGCTTTGGCGGCTGGTGTACCAAGATCCACCATGATGGTGAGCTTTTCTGCAAGATAAATGGGGTGTTGGCTATGATGGCTTTGCAAATGATGCAGCTGGTTTTGAAGATGGTGCGGCCCAGCAATAAGCACCAATGGAATTCCATCTGGCTGGAGTGGCATGATTATATTTCCTCAGGTCTTTGATGAGACACGCTTTGGTGTGTAGAATGCCTTTTGTGGCCAGAGTCAGGGCATTTAATCCTTTTCAAATGAAGGGTACCCTGTGGTTCTAGGGTACGCCAGTCTGCAATGCATCTCTCGCTGATTTAGCTTTGGAAGGAAAGAACCTGTACAGGCAACCGTGCTAGCTCCTGGCTCTCTCTCCATCCGTGGATGTGCTGGTCAAGGCTGAAGTTAGCGTTGGGGTCCTCTTTGGCATTACAAGGCCCTCTCTTCAGGAAATGACTCACACTCTTCTTAAAGTTGCTTTTTTTGCCCTGTTTCTCTTTCTTTGTGCTACTCTGGTCAGCAGTTTTTGTCCTGGTAAGTCTCAAGCACACCCCTGGAATGATCAGGTTGGCAAGCTTCCCAGAAGGTTTTTGGTGAGAGTATGTATTGCGATTTATATAGCGCACATATCACCTGAAGGCATCAAGGCGCTTGCCTTGGGAACCCGTCCTGGTATTCCCCTGTGAGATAACCCCAGCAGGGTATCCACAAGGTGAAAGCTAGGCATCCCGCCACGAGGGGCCGTAGTGGAGATTAAGCAAGCTGTTGCCCAGAGTGTGAACCCGTGAGTCGAGTAGGCACCGGAACGAGAATTATCGAGTCCGTGGAATTTTTGAGCCCAAGACCCGCCGAGGCGGGGAATTGAACCCTGGTCCAGGACTGATCTCAGCTTCCAGGTCTGCTGCCTCTAACCCCTGAGCCACACTTCTCCACTAGAGCAGTTAGAGCAGTTAATCACTCCGAAAACGTGGCTACTAAGAAGACCCATGACTTGTGTGGCATTCTGTTAATGATGCCTTTTTAGGCAAAAATAACTTTGATTGCTGAGATTTCTATTTTTACGCCCTTAGTTTTAATGCTAAAAACACAAATCCTGAAAGCAAACCGCTTTTGGATAAAAAGACTGAACTGACGAAAGGTTTCATGCATGACATGGTTATATTTGAAAGTTAGTCATACTTTAATTCTCATCATAATAAAAACAACCATTGACAATTGTATGGCTTCATGATGCTTTCACATGCAAACTCAGGCATGCACCAATGCTGACAAACTGTGATGTGTCTTTGTGCAATCTGCCTTTTCCTGTAGTTTACTAAGTCTGTGCCCTATTTTCAGGGGAGGCTGCTAACAGAGAAAAGTGGTAGGGAAGCAAAGGGGTTAACAAAAAAATAGAACAAGACATCTTACCTGCTGCTTCGCCGTGCTCTTCAGCTCCCAAATCCGGACACACACAGGTTCCCAGAGTCACCTGCGCCAATCCAGACGCTGCTCTCACGCTGGCATTGCCCAGCATGAGATAAGCACAGGGATTGGGCGGAGCGAGCTAGTTTCACGCTCCAGCAGGGTTGGGAGCCTGTGCTCCTGAGCCCTGCTGATATCTCCAAGCAACAGACTGGAGATATCCAAGTGCGCTTGTTGGTTTGGCCCTCCTAAGACAGTCGGCCGAACCAACATGCACACTTAGGGGGTCATTAGGATGGCGGGCGGATTTTGTCCGCCTGCCATCCTTTCGTGAAATGGGACCACCCGCCATTGGTGTGGGGGTCCAGTTGGTGACATTAGGATGTGCCCACCACACTGGCGGGCGCATCCTGCATACTTGACATGGCGGCCATCGGTGCTCTCAGCACCGCCCTCCGCAATGCCAAGGAGGCATGCCGTGCACTTCCATGCACAACGTGGCAGACACCACGCTGTACCTTCCATGTTGTGCATGGAACTGCAGAGGGGTACCATAGGGACCCCCCATGTGCACCACCTACCCCTCAGAATCCCTGGGGGCCCGCTACAGGCCCCCAATTGCGTGAACCGCCTGGCTTTCCATGGTGGCGTTGCCGCCACGGAAAAGCATGTCCCCGCAGATATGCTAATATGGATGTCTCTCAGACACCACCACCATGTTAGCAGATTTTCTGCCCGGTCGACTCTTCGACCGGGCGGAAAACCGGCAGACGGTCTTTCCGTCCACCGGTGTCCCCCGGCCATGGTAATGTGGCGGGGGAAATTTCTATGCGGGCGGTGGTTTTTGGCAGGCGGATCGCCACTGCCATACGGGCGTGGCAATCCGCCCGCCATCCTAATGACCCCTTAGTGTCCTGTGCCTGCCCCCTGCTGCTGAGGGCCCTGCCCTCAAGACTGAGTTGTAGCTCCGGATCCTAGAAGTAAAATAACATGATAATAAAGTAGTTTTATTAATTGCTTCCTTATCATTGCATTTTACATGTTTTGGTCTGGTGGTTCCAGCAGTAGCTCGATGCTCCTCCGCCATAATGGAGGAGCCACCCCTGCTTTTAGTATTCCCCTTGCTTGTGAGTCTGCAGGGTGCCAGCATCATAAGCTTGAAGAATGAAAAACATCTGTACTGATGCTCTGGGAATAAAAACAGGCCATAGACAGATTGCGTTGCAAACAAACAAGGAACAATCTGTGTACAGTTGTGCAATGCCTTTATATGCATTAGCACCTAAAACCAGATTTAGTCAATTTGCCAACATTTGTTTGTTTTCAACACTGAACACAACTCTAGCAGATAACTACAGCTGTCTTTAACCAGAAATAACAAGGCATTGTTGCCCAGTGAATAATGTATTTTAAGTGTTTGACTTAGTGCAACCTTACCTCAGAGTTTCTGCGTGCTTTAATATGATTGATTTTTATTGTAACAAGAGTATCTAATTCATGGAACACTGTACAGTGTACAGTATTGTGGATGGTGGTGGGCTTTCATACACACACGTCATAGTTCCCAATGCGCTTTCTGGTTACCTGAATTTCCAGATGTCAACTCAACGATATAACTGCATGTTTACTCTGTAAAAAAATATTTGTAGGTGGGATAAAAAGACTTCTTGTGGTTTTTATTAAGCCCTGGTGAGATTTTCGTTACTCCATTGTAATCTTGTGTCATTTTCAGCATTCCGCTTGTTACACAGAATTCCTGAGATGAAGAGCCAAGAGACAAAATATACAGACTTTTGCGAGATTAAAACATGTCCTAGTCAACTCATAAAAATATGGGGGCATGTTATCAAGAAACAGCATTAAAATTATCGCCGCTGTAGCGGCAGGAAACTGCCGCTTAAACGGCGATAATGGGCTTGATAATACACCCTTGTGAAATCCCATAGAGGCCCATGTTCCTGTGTTAACATTGGCTTTTATTGGAATTCTCAAGGGCATATTATCAAGTCCATTATTTCCTCTTTAGCGGCAGTTTTCTGCCACTAAAGCAGCAATAATTTTAACGCCCTCCTTGATAATATGCCCCGTGGTGAGCCAGAACTGCAAATCCAGCGCCATTGTTAGAGAAAAAAACGTTTTAGTTCCTGCATAGAACTAGAGCAGGTTCGTGGATTTCCAAAAGATTTGCTTGTGCTCACTTTTTTCATTAATTGTGAAGTGTGTAAACAACACTTTGTTTCTGGGGGCTGCTAAGTAGTGGTTTACATTATTTGATATTGAGAATGTACTTTCTACAAGACAATGGGCCTCATTTATGAGGCTTTGGCATAGGGCAGCGCTGCAAGGAATGTTGCTGTGCTGTCCTATATAAAAAGAAAAGGGAAGGGATGCACCGTATCTATGCGATACCTCACATTCCTGTCATTTTCTCCTGTACCAGCACAGAATGGGCTGCCATTAGCCAACACAGGCACCCTTGCACCATGGTGCAAGAGTGCTAGCGTTGTGGGGTTGAATAATTATTTTGCAGGAAGGGACACCTTCTTGCACAAAATCAATCAATTCAGGCGATTTCATCTATCTATGTTTGCTGCAGAGTGTGCTGCAGCTGACAGCACAATTCCCTGAATTCAGTGCTTTCATAGGTGCAACCTGTGGGAATGAAACCATGGCTACTCCCAGGAGCACTGGGCGTGCAGGTCAACAGCTCCACTTGGCCCCAGAAGATACCATCACCCCTGCCAGGAGCCCAGTGGAATGAGGACCGGTGGTGCCAAAACTGATGGCACTGCCTCTATCTAGAATCAAGTGCGGAAGCGAGTCAGTGTGTGGTTGAGCAGCAATGGGGATGGTAAATTGCGTTACAGCCTGAAGGCAGGCCTCAATCACCACCAGACAGAAGGGAACCTAAGATGTCCCCAGACCAACACTCATGAAGGCCATTCACCGGCCATGCAGTGCAACTGAAGCACAGCGCAGGCGGACTCAAATGCAGCAATAAAGTGGAAGGAGCTGATGAAGAAAATGGCTTCTCTGAGATGATGCACAATGTGAATAACACTTTATTCAAGCATTGATTTAAGGGCTGATCATACAAATTAGTGGCTTAAGGAATCTAATCCGCAGCACCGGCCTGTTTGTCTGTTAAGTTAAAAGCGGCATGCCCATATTTAACAATGACTAACAAAGAATGTGTGTCTTCAAAACACAACCAAAAGAAACGGAAATAACATGCTCTTATTTTTAACTAGCAGCCCGTCCCGACGTTGTCCGGGTATGAATTGCTGCCGAACAGTAGTATATTGTTTTGTAGGATTTCGTTTTGATAGCATTTCTTATCTGTGACAGGCCTATGAAACGCTCCGATTCACAGTGCACTACTGATGCACTTAAGAGTGCACGTTCAGTAGTGTGTGAACTCGAGTTTCCCTACTTTATTTTTCCTTGCAATATTATATAGCGCGAACTTGACAACATGACATGAGAACAATTTACATTACAGAAGAACACGTTAATTTGTGGTAGGCACGGGGAGACAAAGCGATTTGCCTGGAATCACAGGATGTTGAGCTGATGCCGAGATTCGAACGTAGCTCCCCAGCTCTAAAGTTCGCAATTCTATAACTTGTGGTGGGAGGCGTGTCTAAAAGTGTATGTCGGTGCTGGCCATCAATGAGAGAGACCTGTGCATTTTTCAAATCAGTGGTGAAAAAATATGAGTATGTTGCTGAAGATGTGAGCCGCCGTGCCACCAATGTACATACCGGGGGAGGGTAAACACCCATTATTCCGCAACTTTCTTTCCGCATACCATCACCGCATACCATCACTCTGCATACGTTCATTACGAAAGTACCATGACTCCAGAATGCCATTATAACGCATGGCATTGCGATTTATATGCTTTTACCACGCATACATTTACAACGGAATTCGTTGTAAATGCATGAATGTTAAAAGCATGTTTTTTTGTAATGTTTGGATGAGGTAAGTATGGGTATAGGGGTATATGTTTTGGGCTATTGAGGTATATGTTTTGGGGTGTTTGGGTTGTTTAAGGGGTCATATATAGTTTTGGGTTATGGGGTACAGGGGTAGTTTTAGGGTTTACGGATCGGTATCGGTTTTGGGGTACAGGGGTATTTTTAGGGTTCAGGGCTAGGTTTGGGTTTTGGGGTATAGGGGTATTTTTAGGGTTCAGGGGTAGGTTTGGGTTTTGGGGTGCAGGGGTATTTTAATGGTTCAGGGCTAGGTTTGGGTTTTGAGGTACAGGGGTATTTTTAGGGTTCAGGGCTAGGTTTTGGGGTACAGGGGTATTTTAGGGTTCAGGGGAAGGTTTGGGTTTGGGGTACAGGGTTATGTTTATGGTTCAGGGCTAGGTTTGGGTTTTGGGGTACAGGGGTATTTTAGGGTTCAGGGGTAGGTTTGGGTTTTGGGGTACAGGGGTATTTTTAGGGTTCAGGGCTAGGTTTGGGTTTTGGGATACAGGGGTATTCCTAGGGTTGAGGGGTAGGTTTGGGTTTTGAGGTACAGGGGTATTTATAGGGTTCAGGGCTAGGTTTGGGTTTTGGGGTACAGTGGTATTTTTAGGGTTTAGGGATAGGTTTGGGTTTTGGGGTACAGGGTATATTTATAGGGTTAAGATGGGTTAGTGTTAAGGGTGTTGGGGTATTTTAAGGAGTGAGGGTGGGTTTTGATTATGGGGTGCAGGGGTATTTAAAGGGAGCAGGGTGGACACCCGGAGTTGGAATGTACAGAACCTGGGAAGAAAAAACAATGAAATATTGGGCACAACACTCGCTTTTTTTCCGTAATCCTGTGTCCCGCACACACCCACGCCCCCAGCACACGCCCACAGCACACGATATGAGACATGGCATGAAGGGCAGAACGTACCACACGCCCCCAGTGTTTGTCATGCCCCCAGCACACGCCCACAGCACAATGCAGACACGCCCACAAGGGACAACTTTGCTGGCACAGTTCTTTTACCTTTTAAATGTATATGGTGGGCGTCTGCATAGCCTATGTCCTTCTGCTGCAACTGCCCTTCCCAACGCTGTATTGGGTGTTGTGATTGGTGCTGTGGTTCCTGAGATTACCCGCCTCAAAGGTTTGGGCTCTCTCTTTATTATATTAGTATAGATTAGGGTACTCAATTACTATTCCCTGTCTTTCAAATAGTGCATGGATCTTAATATGTCAAGCGTGGGCTGTGTCTTCTCATCCTAGCGCCTGGAATTTTTAATTTTTTAACTGTGCCAAAATTCATAGAAAGAAGGGGCTAGTATAGAAGGACTTGTTATCTTCAAAGGACCAACTTAACCTGTTTGCACAAACCTGAAGACTCAGCAAGATACAATGTTTCTCTGTTCTGCAACCAATGCACTGCTAGATTCACATCGCTTTAAGATTCTCATCTTGATTTTCTTCTTTTTCGATTTTTATTGCAGGACAGAATCATATTGCCAGTTAGCTGTGGTCATACAGAGGGGTCCAGTAAAGGTACCATCCTCCAAAGATGAGAGCTGCCAGCGGGGGTGTTTGAAAGAGGGTCAGAAATATGAGCTTAATAACAGCAATGGCTTGCCTTTAACCTAACCCTTACTACATACCCCTGTCTCTTCCTCATACATTCATTAAACATTAGAAGTAGAAAGCCACCAGCTTCTGATTTCTTTGATGCACCATCGGATAACTTATGGTTTAAATGTGTGTTTCAAGTTTGTGGATTATCTGCTGAGGAGAGAGTGACATGTGGTGGGAGATTTGAGTCCACTCCAGAGAGATTCTCTGGAAGCACAATATTTTCTTAGTGCATAAGAGGCTGCATGGCTCGTTCTACAGGCCTGCTTTCTTTCCTGTTGTGTGGCACTGTGGAAGGTGGGGGCCCACAGTCAGACGTGCTGTCTGTCAGATGCTGGGAGGCTGGGATGTCCCTATCTAGCTGTAGAAGTGCACTGCTTGAAGGGTGGGCAGATACTTAGGAAGTGGCCTGTGAAGGTAAGCTGCTTCTGCGGTTTGTTGTGTTTTCTTTTCCCTACTCATTGTCTGCCTGCCACGATTTTGAAATACTGTTGCTAGTCTTCTGGGATGAAATGGGTCTTTCAAGGCACAGCTTGCCGTTTGAGCGAGTAGTAGCAGAGCAAACACAAGGAGATGATGGACACAGTGGTGAAACTTTTCAGACACTCACCGCCAGTCGTAGATCTAGGTTGAATCCATCATCGTTCTTTAGCTCACTTCGTCACCCCAGTTCCGACCCAGTTATATGCAAACCAGTCTTGACCCCGTGCCTCATGGAAACAATCCAGCCCGTACTGCCAAGCCAGGTCTTCCCTGGACTGGAAACAAGCATCCTGGGACCAGTTTCGAGCTAACAGCCCTCATCAGCTAGGCTAGATTGAACCCAGTGGCAAAGTGAGCAAGGGACCGGAGGAACCAGAATTCGATTTGGGCCTAGCAAAACATGTAGTTGCTTTTAGTAATTAGCGTGATGCATCTAGTAGGCTAATGAAGAGACGCAAACATTAATATGCACACGATATGTAATAACTTAGGAATTAGCATACACCATATTACACGTTTTCGTATCTAATCGTAGGCAGTACCGCTTGACTCGACCGACGCCATTTTGTGGCCTCGTTCACTCACTGCATTAGTAAAACTATTGTTTCACTCTGCCCACGCCATTCCCCTCGGAAATAGTCCAACCGTTACAAACTGCTGCTTCTGCATGTTAGGCCTGTCAAGGTTGTAGGTGGGGGGAGGCTGGCTAAGCACATTCCGAGGGGTGCTGTGCGGTCTCTCTCGGAGTTAGCAGAAGTGAGTTACCCTCACGACCTTGCTATAATGAGATGAGCTAAACCAAGAGCGCTTTGTCTCCCATATATGGTCTTTCCCCTGCACCAACCTGTACCAACTTGTATTTTTCCTTCTTAGGTAACGGTTTTGAAATGTAACAGTACATATGTGATGTTCTGATAGTGTGCCAGCAGTCTTCTTGGCGGACCTCATGGGGTTAGGTCGCAAGGAGCTCCTCTGGCAGAGTTTGTTTGTTGTAATAAACGATTGGACCTTCTACACTGCCAACTGACTGATTATTGGTAATTGGTAATTGGTATTGGGCTATTTGTAAGTATGGCTCTAGGTGGGTTGTAATTTATTTTTCGGTACTTCAGTTGGCGACTGCATCGGGACTCCGCGTTTGGCTCGTCCCTCTGTAATCAGAATGAAACGGGACATTGAAAAGAGCGATCTTGATCGGGGGGAAGATCGACCGAAAAATTTGGGGTCTGCTCCGCTCTCCAGATCGAGAGAGCCCCAGCTGCTATTGACCCCACGCCGGAGTCCTTCGGGTGTAACCTGAGAACAGGCCGCGTTGGTCTAACAAGAATTGGCAGTGAAGAACACACAATTGGACCTGAGTGCACCAGGTGAGTGTCTTGTCTTGTCTTGTGTTGGATATCTTTTGGATTTTGGATTTGGGACTTGGCATTTGGTGGCTTCTAGTCACGGAGAACTCGACAAAGGGGGTCTGACAGTCCAGTACTGAAACTGCACGTGCGGGCGCCCCTGTTTTGGATTTTGGAAATATATAGAGATTAAGACCAGACACCTTGGTGTAACTTGCGGAAGCAGTTCACACCTGGCCGGACTGCTCTCGGGAACGCCGGCAGCTGAGATTGGGTAGCACTGGGACAAATCTGGAGCGGCGCTTGAGAAAGCGGGCTTAGCTATAATAGTCCGGGAGGTGAACCATGAATGCTGTCGGATGGCCCGTAGGTTGGTCTGTGGTTTAGAGAAACCTGTGTGGCTTTCTCTAGGCAGTCTAAGGACAAGACTGTTTGATTTTGTCTTTTTGTATCTTTGATATTTCGGAAAGGGTTCTCCATAGGTGGGAGTCGACGGGCTCCACCTCTTGTTTGCAATACATATGTTTTTGTCGTTTATGTAGATGTGAATTGAAGTTCGTTTTTGTGCTGTGGTCACTTTATTCGTGTGCAAGTGAATTTGAGTGCAGACATGGACATGTGTATGAGAGTGTTGTAACTAATAATTTTGATTCCTTTTCAGCTCAAATTTGGTAAGGGGGCGATGCCGTGCATTAATAAACTATGTTTTGGCTGTATTGACCGAGGGAGCACGAGGTTGGATGAAAGCCAGCCAGCCCCTCCGGAGGGAACTCCCAGCCATGATATGTATTGTAAGCACGGAATTGGGCCCCTCCTCTTTAATACGTTGTGGAATAAATTCACTAAGGATAATGTAGAACTACAGTGGCCAAAGACAGGGTCTTTTGACGAGAAAAAGATCCAGTATCTGCAAGAACGCCTGTTTGCTAAACGCAGCAGATAGTCCATGTTCGATACTCACAATAAGTGGCAGAAAGAGGCAAAGCGGAGACGCATACGGTCCGAAAAACCCGTGAAGATACAGCAAGAGCAGACTGTAACTTAGAAAGCCATTGCTCATGATAAAAATAAGACTGAGCAAAACATCGAGTATGCAGACCGGCAGTTTAGGTTACAGGTGGATAAAATTTATGTGACGGGAAATGAACCAGAAAATGAGATAGAGGACTTGTTGAATAAACGGCCTCCCCCACCATCTGCGCCTCAACGCATATATCCTGCTGTGCCTTTTCAGCCGGATATCGCGCCCCTAGCCTCCGCAGCGGAGGCAGACGTGTCTCTCATCTCCCTGGGGACTACACGTGCCCCACCTACCTCAGTGAGAGACATGGCTACTCTCATCCCAGACCCACGATAACCCCCGGGAACGCCCCATGTGGTGTTGGCAGCTCCAAGCCCCATATGGACCTCCCAATCATCCAGTACGACCCCCGGGGATATGGAGCGAACACCGTCAGGGGAACCGGGTGGTATGAACAGTAGATGATTATTCACAAGAGCCTCCTTAGGGTATGGTGAGAAAGAGGCTGTAGCAGACCAGGCAGCTAAATGGATGCGGAACAATATATACACAGTAGCTGATGTATGGAGCACCATTAAAGATTTGGAACCGGTAATGCAGCAGCATGCTCTATATCAAATGTCTTGTTAACTCATCGAGGCCTGGGAACTATGTTTCCGGGATGGGATGGCCCCTCAGGTACTGTATACTATCCAAGAATGGACTCATAAGTTTAACATGGATCCACAGGAGGTATACAAAAATGTAGACACATTAGTGAAATACCGAGGCAGAATGTTCATAAAAAGCCCCAATTGGACTTCCCAGCATCCCATGCGGGAAGTGCACCCTATTTTTCATCCTGAAATTCCTGAAGCTCGTGATAATGGCAACTAAGTTATACGAGCTCGAGTAGAAGCTCGGTTCCAGGAACAATGGGTGTACACTCCGTGGAAACGAAGTGAGGTTCTTGCCCTTAAGTCACATCTGCCCGATCCCCGCAAGAATCCTACCGCCTACTACAAAGAACTGACTGAAGCTGCAGCCTCGGCTGTAATGACACTGGCAGATGTCGAGTTATTCTTCGGGTTATTAGTTCCGGTCGATGTATGGCGGCAGGTTCATGACACCGATCATGCTGCAGAATTAGGGGGAACTTGGAACGAGCTAAAGGACTGGGACCGAGATCGAAAACCCGGAGACAAGCCTAGAAACGAAATAACCGCTTCACCAGCAAAAATAATAGCTTACACGCACACACTGATTCCTCCCCGAAAAGTTGACTGGGATAAACTAACAGCTTGTAGACAGAAGAAGGACGAGAGTGTGTCCGACTTCTTCACCAGGTTTGAAGGAGTTTTCATTGACTTTAGTGGACAGGATTTGGCCACAGAGGGTGGGGTACAGTTGTTCGTGAATAGATTTGTAACCAATTTGGCACCAGAAATTTCTGCACGGTTACAGGCCGCTGAGGTCACCTGGACTACCTCTACCCCCTCCGTGATATTAAGCATAGCCCAATATTATAAGCATAGGGAGAATGAGAGCAAGAATAAAGTGGAGAAAAAGTCCAAGGATCCTAAAACACGAGTGTTGCTTCAGCAAGTCGTCCGAGGACAAGGAGGGGGGACAGGAGCCAGAGGGCCCGTATCCAGAGGGGCGGGAACAGGCAGAGGCGCAGGCGCAGGCGCAGGCGCGACCCAGACTATAGGGATAAACCAGTGCTCCTATTGTAAGCAGGAAGGACATTGGAAAGCGCAGTGTCCATTATTGCTTGCCCAGAATGTAACAGTTCGGGGGCGAGGACGGGGACGAGGTGGCCCAGATCAGAGTGATATGCACAGAGAAGAGGCACAAGTCAAGTCCAAACGGAATCATTTTGACAACCACCAAGGCAGACAATATTATAACGAGGATTACGCATTCGAAGATCAGGATGGGTACGTTCACCCATAGGACAGCCAGGGACAGAGTAGGCGCCAAGTGTCGATCCCAGTCAATCAACAAGGACCTTATGTGAGAGGGGAATTGATGGGGACTTCTGAGAATTTTCTGATTGACACAGGGGCAATGAATAGTTCAGTTACTCGATCATTGTTTCCAGGGGCGGCTCTGTCCGGGCAAAATAATGTATCTGTAGGATTTTCAGGAGTTCCAGTAGTCAGCCCCGTCTCTAAACCACTCTCCTTCATGATCGGTCCCGCTACTGTTGAATCACCTTTTCTGTTAACTTCGCATTGTGGTGAGAATCTATTGGGCTTGGATATGTTAAAAAAGTTGAATGCAAAAATATACTGCTCCCCAGATGGGGTTTATTTAACGATACAACCCCACACCGACAACATGAAACAATGTTTTCCCCCCGAGTTTGATAGCATTCCTGCTAAATTATGGGGAACAGGAGATGCGGACGCGGGAAAATTAGAAATCCCACCCGTCCATATCACGTTGAAACCGGGCGCAAAGTTACCGCGCATACCACAGTACAAAATTTCACCAGCCGGTGAGCGGGCTTTGCTCTCCATTATTCAGGATCTCATTGATAAAGGGGTAGTTGAGGAGCAGCTGCTAATATTTGTAACAGCCCGATTCTTCCAATTTTGAAGAAAAGTCCTGATTCTGGTCCACAGGGAAATGTTGATGCTTATCGTTTTGTGATTGACCTGAGAGCAGTTAATAAGGTTGTAGTACCGCAATACCCTGTGGTAAGAGACATCACCACTATTCTTACGATGATTCCACCTACTGCTCAATATTTTTTAGTCATCGATCTGAAGAATGCTTTCTTCAGCATCCCTATCCATCCTGATAGCAGACAGATTTTCGGCTTCTCGTTATCTCGTCGAAGCTTCAGATTCTGTTGTGCACCTCAAGGCTATACTGAGAGTCGGAGCATCTATAGTCAGGCCCTTAAGGCTCTGTTGGACGATTTAGTCCTGCCCGAGGGCAACGTGCTCTTGCAGTACGTGGATGACTTGTTAATCGCATCAGACACTGAGGAAGGCTGTAAGGATGCCACTGTTAAATTACTACATCATTTGGCGGCAAAGGGTAATAAGGTGTTCCTGTCTAAGTTTCAATACTGTCGACAGGAGGTGACCTCCTTAGGTCATCTACTGTCGAAGGAGGGTAGGCATTTGACTCCTGAGCGTATTACTACCATCTCTAACATGTCTGTCCCTCGCACTCAGCGTGAAGTTCGTGCTTTCCTTGGCATCACCTCTTACTGTCGCCAATGGATACCTAATTTTTCTCTTCTTGCTAAACCTTTGGTGCATTTAACCACTAAAGATGTGCATGAACCACCCCCTTGGACAGATGCATGTCAGCATTCCTTTGACTCTTTAAAATCTGCTCTTTGTTCTGCACCCGTCTTGGGTACTCCTGATTACCGTAAACCCTTTGTGCTGTACGTGCATGAGGTCGACGGTTGCTCGCTTTCAGTGTTAACGCAAGAATTTGGTGGTAAGCAAAGACCTTGCGCTTATTTGTCGGCCACATTGGATAATGTCGCCAGAGCACTTCCTAGCTGTCTGAGGGCCACAGCAGCTGTCACGGTGGCCATCCGGCAGTCGGAAGGACTCGTTCTAAATTCTAGTCTAACAGTGATGGTCCGCATGCTGTGGACGCATTGCTAAACAAAACTAAGACACAGCACCTTACGAGTGCACGACTCACTGGATACGAATTGACACTATTTGCTCCACATATTACGATTACGCGATGTGCCACGTTAAACCCGGCCATGTTGCTACCACTCCCTACGAGTGAAAATACAAATGATGTACATGATTGCATATTCCGAACTGAGGAAGAAACGAAGGGTAGGATTGACCTCACAGACATTCCTCTACCTGACCCCCAAGGGGAGTTATATGTGGATGGGTCCTGTTTCAAGTTAGCATATGGAACGACAACAGCTGCATATGCAATCACCACTTTGAAAACGGTAGTTGAAACATCTCGAGTTCCCCATCGATCAGCCCAGGCTGCTGAACTGGTGGCATTATTATGAGCCTGTGAACTAAGTGAGGGACTCGAGGTTAACATCTACACAGACAGCCAATATGCCTTCGGTGTAGCTCATAGCTTTGGGCGGTTGTGGAGGGAGCGGGGTTTCCTCAACTCCCCTGGTCAGAAAATACAGAATGGTCCCTTGGTGTTACGATTATTGGACGCCCTAACTTTACCCAAGAAGCTAGCCATAATAAAATGTAGTGCCCATAAGGCAGTGGTGGATGAAGTGGGCGAGGGGAATGCTTTTGCAGATCAGGTTGCCAAACAAACGGCCCAACCTACAATGTCGACTATGTTTGTAATGTCCTCTGCAAGGTGAGTGGAGGAATCTGATTTGATTGATAATACCATAAAAAGCGTGAGAGAAATGCAGAAGGAAGCCACCCCAGCTGAGTTAGAGCGATGGGAGAAGGAAGTGGGGAGATTGGACGAGAATAATTGTTGGGTTGATTTGACAGAAAAACAGAGATGGTTGTTACCCAATGCATTGGTGCAAGCTGTTGAAACTATGGCCCACGGTCCGGCTCATGTTGGAGCTAAAGGTATTTGTTCCCTGTTAGACCCAGTATGGAATAACCTTAACGTACAAAGAACGGCTGTCCGTTTGGTCCAATACTGTATGGTCTGTCTGCAACACAATCCGGGGAAGGCAGAAAATGTTTTGAGTGGATTGCAAATAAAACTGAAATTTCCATGCAGCCCGACACCCCCAGTCGGCAGGGCTCGTGGAAAAATACAACGGAATTTTGAAGCTAAAGATGGCTAAAATTCAGGAAAGCACTGGTTCAAAATGGCCCGACACCCTGCCCTTGGCCATCATGTTATTACGAGTCACCCCTCAGTCACCCCTCAGTCTCTCTCCTTACGAGATAACCTTCAGGCGACCAGCCAATATATGGGGGGTACCTAGGCCACGGTCCTTTTCTGACATTGAATATCGTATGTTGATCGATTACCTGTATGCTTTGTCTAAAGACCTCCGTTCTATTCATCAGCAGGTGGCATCTGTTCTGCAGCCTCTGCCAGAGGGCCCCGGACATCGCTTGGAACCTGGCAAGTGGGTACTGGTCAAGAAGTTTGAACGAGACACCAGCCTGGCTCTGAGGTGGTCCGAGCCACACCAAATACTGCTTGCGACCCGGACGGCTGTAAAGGTGGGTGGAAGGAAGCACTGGATACACGTCTCCCATTTGAAACGGCTGCCACTCCCGCTTCCCTATTATCAGCGACAATCTGGTGGAATATTGACCCAGGAAACGGAGAGAGCCACTGCATTTGTCCCTTTTACCGATGCCTGTGAAATAGAGCAAAGGCAAGAAGAAGGAGTGACGGGATTGGGCGAACCGGTCTCAGCTGAATCCGCAATTGCCCTTAATCCTGTCATTGATATAACAAAAAGCAGAAGTTCTGATGAAGGAAAGATACCTTCTCTGCTATTTGCTGATCAGGAAGCTCCGGGTCATGTGCGATACAACCTACAGCCAAGAAAACATCACAGTGCCTCAGACACCGCTGCCAGAAGATAAGGAAAGACTTGATTGAGTAGACAGGGTTTGTTAGATTTCAAGTCTGAGGTACTGAGCGAGACACTGACTGAACACGTTGAGAGCTGGAACTTTTGTTGTTGTGCTCTGTTCAGAAAGAAAGACTAACACTTGTGGACGGCCAGGTTGTACATCGGATCCCTTTGACAACGACGTTTTGATTTCTTGAGATGAATGATAGGAGTCTGCCTGTGAGACTCCGACGGACACAGGGAGAAGAACCCTCCGGCAGGACTGGCTGCTAGGCCCGAGTTTACTTTTGGACTTTTAGTTAGGAATGTACCCTTTTGGTCGTATTGTACCTGAAGAAGAATTTCCCATTGCACCACGATATTTGCCATTTTATGAGCAATGTTTTCAACATGGACCACGCGTGTAAAAGTAGCCTATGTAGTAGTAATAGCAGTTATATTAGCTATTTTTATGAGTATATTCATATATTTAGAATATAAGTATCCTATGCAAACTCTTCTTCCCTCTACCATTGCCCCGCCTGAAAATTTCATGTTCATTTTAGCACCCCACAAAGAACGGCATCGCCAGACTTATGCAAAGAATGTATTTGTAGAAATGCTCCATTAGACCCATAGTGCCACCAATATTACCGATTGTTGGGTGTGTGGACTCCTGCCATCAGTTATGCATAAACATGACCTGTTCCTCTCATTGCCCTTGTCCTACTTAGGAAGCTGTGAAGCATGGTTTAAAATGTTTTCCGCTATGTACAACTACTATGTAGAAAATCCCAAACAATACACCGAGAAGGACTACAGCATGATCCTAGCATACATTGAAACACACCAGGGATTTGACCCAGAGGGAAATGGGGGACAGGGATCGTTGGATCCAGAAGCCTGTATGAATTTCTATACTGACAATGAAAGTAGTACTTGGTTAAAAGATGAACTTTATGATTTTGCTAACTTTAATGATTCGCAGTATTTCCAACACTTTGTTGCTAGGAATGTTACCAGTGAGCGTATTGTGCCCATTCCCATTTTGAATACTTCCTCCGATTTCTGTGTACAAGGAATGGGACATGTGCAGGTTGGTAACAGTGTCTGTAATTATACTTATCGAATGAAAATATTCAGTAGCCCCCCACTGTTGACGCCACCAAATGTGTATTTCGTGTGTGGGGAAAATGCTTGTACCTGGTTACCGTGGGGCTGGGCGGGTCAGTGTTATCTGTCTTTCTTGTACCCCCCTGTGTACATTGCACCGTCAGACTACCATAGAACACATCAACTCCATCGCGCTAGAGCAGTTCCCAATAGGCAGCGTAGACAGCTCGAGATGACGGAGGTTGATCAGACTGACACCTCCCTGCAGCAGTTCACAGACTTTAGTGAAGGATTGGTCCCTTTCTGGGGGCCCATATTCAATAGTAGGGAAATAAGACGGTTGTCCAGGATAGTAGAGAACGTCATTAATATCACCACCGATATCATGACCAATATTACAGTAGTGCTTTAGGCCACAAGACTCGTTTTGCTCCAGAACCGGATGGTTCTTGACGTTATCCTGGCCGATCGAGGAGGAGCATGCCAGATGATCGGCAGCTCCTGCTGTGTGTATATTCCAGACTCCGCCCCACAGTTCATTTGGCTACCCAAATGTTGCATCGCATCGCGGCTGAAATGCACACCGAAAATGGGTCCTGGTCACTCTCTGGTTCTGGGGGCTCTTGTCGACTTGGGGTTGGAAATTATTGTTGATAGTAGATGGGGCAGCGGGTATCATCTTTACCTGCTGCCTTTGTTTGCAAGGTGGCCCGGCCTGTTGCTCTTATTGTGCCACCAAAGTAACAGCCATGTGTGTCCCTTCCCCTGTCCCTACTAAGATTCAGATGACCCAGCAGGAGATTCGTGAGTTAATGGCCATTGATGAGGAAGTCTTCCAGGATTAGTACTTCCATTTTAGTTAGCTACATCACGCTAAAAGGAGGGTTTGAGGAACCAGAATTCGATTTGGGCCTAGCAAAACATGTAGTTGCTTTTAGTAATTAGCGTGATGCATCTAGTAGGCTAATGAAGAGACGCAAACATTAATATGCACACAACATGTAATAACTTAGGAATTAGCATACACCATATTACACGTTTTCGTATCAAATCGTAGGCAGTACCGCTTGACTCGACCGACGCCATTTTGTGGCCTCGTTCACTCACCGCATTAGTAAAACTTATTGTTGAACTCTGCCCAAGCCATTCCCCTGAGAAATAGTCCAACTGTTACAAACTGCTGCTTCTGCACGTTAGGCCTGTCAAGGTTGTAGGTGGGGAGGAGGCTGGATAAGCACATTCCGAGGGGTGCTGTGCGGACTCTCTCGGAGTTAGCAGAAGGGAGTTACCCTCACGACCTTGCTATAATGAGATGAGCTAAACCAAGCGGCTTTGTCTCCCATATATGGTCTTTCCCCTGCACCAACCTGTACCAACTTGAATCCTTCTTAGGTAACGGTTTCGAAATGTAACAGTATATATGTGATGTTCTGATAGTGTGCCAGCAGTCTTCTTGGCGGACCTCATGGGGTTAGGTCGCAAGGAGCTCCTCTGGCAGAGTCTGTTTGTTATAATAAACAATTGGACCTTCTACACTGCCAACTGATTGATTATTGGTAATTGGTAATTGGTATTGGGCTATTTGTGAGTACGGCTCTAGGTGGGTTGTAATTTATTTTTCAGTACTTCAGACCCACGTCTGGGCATACCCTGCCAACTTAGAGCGAACAAAGCAAAGACAAGGAGATAATGGACGGAGCGCGGCAACCTTTCACTCATGCACAGTCAGCAGAGCATCACACAACAGGTTGAGTATCTGACAGTTGCTGCCCTTGGTTTTATTAGAATTTCTGCTTTCAAAAGGGGGAACTCAAAGGCTACACAGAGGAACATTTGGGTTTGTGAGTGGAAAACCAAGACCAATCAGAGGAACCTGCTGCTCTGCATGCATTTTATGGGTCATTGCGTGGTCCTGAACTGGACAAACTCTTAAAAGCTGACCTTCAAATCCAGAAAAAAAATCTTTCTTAAACCCAATTACATCAGTGGTGTGAGTCTTCATCTACTAGTTCCTCAGGGTTCTTCAGGGCTTGATGTCTGCACATGCTGACAAGGGAATGGTTAATTGCTTCCAACTGACAGGGAAAATAATTTGTTCCAGGAGGCTGCTGTGGTTTTACATTTATGCCTCTTCAAGGATGGCTGCAGGATACACATCTTGGATGCATAAGTCTTACGAGTGTGTCTTAGAATTGAGGTTCCTTGCTCACACTTCAGTCTAACAGTGTAACCTTGGCAACAGAATTCAGAGCACAGGCCAGCTCTAAAATCTGATAAGAAAGTGATGGATCCGGCCCCATTGCAGGAGATTGATTTGGATTCTAGTTATTTATCTTTATGGTCCCAAAGATCACAGGAGGATACAGATCTTTAGTTGACCTGAACAATTCGAGCACATGGATCACCAAATTGCCCTTTTAAATGGTAACTCTGGAGCTTAAGGTACTCCGCACATTCATGTACCACTGGACAGGTGCTGTTGACATTTTCTCTAGTTTGCCATATAGGATCAGAATTTTCAATTGTCATTCTGTCATTTGAGCTGGAAATTAAATTATGATTTTCAGCTATATCCGGCCTCTTTACTTGGAGGGTCTGAATGGCTTCATGTACCTAGATCCTTTATTATACAATACCTCTTCAAGGAACCTTTCCTGTATTG
Source organism: Lissotriton vulgaris (assembly GCF_964263255.1). Classification (NCBI taxonomy): domain Eukaryota; kingdom Metazoa; phylum Chordata; class Amphibia; order Caudata; family Salamandridae; genus Lissotriton; species Lissotriton vulgaris. The sequence continues at coordinate 506,489 of NW_028250138.1, forward strand.
CTACAATGACAGTTTCAGGGTTTTGGGTCATCAAGGCTTGTTGGTGAACATGCAAAAGAATCATATCACACTATTTAAGTCCCTGTATTGCAACCTTGTTGATGACGACTGTGTGGAAGGTGCTTCTTCATGAGCACCAGTTTGGCCCCGCAAGTATGTCTGAGGTGTTTGCTCCAATCCTACTCCATGCCAATTTGGGTTTGGGTACAAGGACATAAGGTTTTTACCTTTATTTTTGTGCCTTGGTCAAGCAACCAACTTCGGTCTTAGTTGGACCCGTGTTTGTATTCTATATTCTAGTTCCCAGTCATCGGCACATTCTTCTGGAGTGGTTGTCCCTCATGCCCACCATGGTGCAGGGAGTTTCATTGGATTCTGCCTCCTCATTGGTGTTGATGACCCACGTCAAAGCAGTAAGTTTGGAGACAACACTGCGAGGTCACTAGATGCTCAAGGGGTGGAATGTAGCAGATTCTACAGATTTTTCCACTGGAAGGGATTGAAGTCTATGTGGAGGAGTTTTCAGGCTCTCAATCCTCATGCATGCTCACAGGTTGTTGGTGTGTGGGCAAAATGTACTATGTCAAAGGCATACATGACCAAACTGGATGCATGCAATCAGTGGCCATGGCTTTCTGGGTAGACAAGATTTGAAAGTGTGCAGAGTGGCTCCTGTTCTCTCAGTTTGACAACAATCTAAGGGTGGATTGCCTAAGTCAGGAGTCCATGGAAAAGCAGTAGGCTTTTCTAGGGAGGTATTTCTGGGTTTTTTCCGTAAACCTGAAACTCTTTGTAAGGAAATCTTAGCTCTTTGGAACAAAATGATGGCACCATAGTTCTCCCACAGGTTGCCGGATACGCTGACATGAGAGGTGGATACTTTCTTCTTTCCCTCGTAAGGCAGTCTTCTGTGCTTTTCTTTATAATTCCACCGCTTTTTCACAAGTTCATGTCCAAGAATTAAAAGTAGCAGCAGAAGTGGTCTGTGTAGGTCCTCAGTGGATTCATGGGGTGTGGTCTCCATTTTTGCTCACTCTAGTGGTGGGTCCCCCAAGGTTCTACTTCTTGATCTCCTGTACTCTCCATCTCTGACCTATCCTGTCTATGGCTGACACTTTGGAGGCTGGAGTGCTAGACCTCAAAAGCAAGGTCTGACTATTTGAGATTTGCTCCTGCTCATCACTGGGTCTTTTTACAGGGTTGGTGCCTCTCTAGGGGGTTGCAGTCACCTGGGTGTTGTTGTTTCACTAAAGAGCTCCCATACAGGGTAGATCTTTGTGTTATTTATTTCTTTGTCTCACCTCACCCTGTCGCCCTTCCAACCATCCCTCCATCTTTCACCTAGGTGTTTCTTGTTCTGTCCCAGCTCACAATCCGTCTTGTTCCTCTCTTCCACTATTTCTGTGCTCCTCATTCCATCCTCTCCTTAACTCCTCTCGTTCCTCCATCCTGTCCCTCTTTCTTTCTCTTGTGTGCTACATATTCCTCATCAACCACATCCATCATTGCTCTCCCTTTTCCCCCTGTGCGCTCTTTGCCCCCCCCGCCACCCCAGCTCGTCTCTTCACCTACTCTTCCCTCCTGCCATCTCCTTATTAGTACTGCTCAGACTGAGCATTTCTTTTTCATTTCATAAACATGAACAATAGTTTCCACTGAAGGCACCCTTGCATTCAATATGGCCCTTTTCTGTTTCTATGTCAAAAGAAGGTTGGGTGACAAGGGAGTCTTCTTTATAGTTGTTCCTTCCTTTCTTTGTGTGTCATAGAAACTAAAGACTTACTGTAATGAAGGGTCTTTTATAATGCAACCTTTATTTGATATTGTAACAAAAAAAGGAGCGCAAGCCTGTCTTTTATTTCTTTATCTGGCTTTACTATGCCAATGCTGCACATGTTATGCACATTAAACCCAGAACTATTTACTTTGCCAATGTTTGTTGTTTTTGCACTTCTTTGTCTCCAGTGTGTTGGTTTGCTGCTGTGGTTGTGCAGAAAGCAATGAGAGTAGCTAACTACGTCAAACAATCAATCAGGGTTTGTATAGCGTGCCTACTCACCGAGAGGGTCTCAACTCTCAAGGTGCTGAGAAGGGGAATGCGGGGCTGCTGATTGGTCTGGGCGCTGGGGTTCAGTCGAAGAGCCAGGTCTTGAGTTCCTTCCTGAATTGGGTCAGTGACGGGGATTGTCAGAGGTGGAGAGGCAGGGTGTTCTAGGTCTTGGCGGCGAGGTAATAGAAGGATCTTCCTCCAGTCCTGGTCTTGCCGATCTGTGGCACTGTGGCCAGGGCCAGTTGGGCAGAGCGGAGGTGTCTGGTGGGTACGTGAAATGAGAGACTGTGGTTCAGATATGCTGGTCCTACTTCATGGTGGGTTTTGTAGGCACGTGTGAGGAACTTGAAAGTGACTCTTTTGTTGACTGTGAGCATGTGGAGTTCTCCCAGGAGTTCAGTGATTTGGCTGCAGCTGCCGATGTTGAGGACCAGTCTGGCTGTGGTGTTTTGAATGTTCATAGGTTCCTGAGGAGTTTTTGGGTGGTGCCGGCGTAACGTGCGTTACTGTAGTCGAGTCTGCTGCTGATGAGTGCGTGGGTGACCGTCTTTCTCGATTCAACGATAAACGCAGAAATGCCATCATTATATTTAAATTTCAAAGACTGGCTAAGGGGTATGTCAGTTTCCTTTTGTTGATTGAGAGTGGATGGGTGAGTGTGTGAGCGAGAGAGTAACATTAAGACATATTGTAAAAACTCCTCTTTTCAACAAGTCTTTTATGATTCTTTTGTACGAGCGATTGGGTACACTTTTTTGCTTTGAAGCACTACATTTAAGCTCATGAAGAAGATGATGATGATAATGATGAATTAGCATTAGCACTTGCATTGATTGTGTATATTTTTATTATGTAATCGTAGAGGTTATACAAAGAGCACAGACAACAAAGGCAAAACAAAACCTGCTGTCCTCCTCTAGAAATGCAACGGATCGGAGATTTTGGGTAGCTGGGCTTTCTGAATAGCGCAAAGCACATGACAACTAATAACATTCAATTTTATCCGCATGAAAGGCAGGCGCTCTGTAATGTATAAAACACAGGATTTAAAACCTAATTCTGGGCTCTGAAAGGAGCCAGGATGAAGCTCAACATGCCTCATTGATCTGGTGCTGTATGTCAGACCCAATACTCGTTGCGCAATTGGAATGCGTCGTGTCACTCGGTTTTTCCTGGCCGATATAGGGGTAAGCATAAGTGCCCTGCTTGTCTTTGGCACCCTGTCCGCTCCCTCCCTTCCCCTATCCCTGCTAAGGAGAGTAGCATAAAACATCTTTGCTTACTCTTCAATACGAGGTCGTTGCATCGTCACACTCAAGAGATCTTTGATCTCCTTTCGACGACCAGTCCCACCTGTTTGATGCTCACTGAGACATGGCTTAATGATTCCTCCCACCCGGACATAGTGGCAGCCATTCCCACTGACTATACCATCCATCGACAGGACAGAGACAAGGGCAGGGGAGGAGGAGTTGCCTTGGTTGTGAAAAATTCTCTTCCGTGCACGGTCACGCATACTCACACCATCGCAGGGGCTGACTCTCTAGCCTTTACCATCTCCCTATCGCCGCAACAAGCATTGAAGGGTCTGATTGTTTACAGACCTCCGGGCCCAGTGGGATCTTTTCTTGATGATCTCCAGCAGGGCATGTCGGTCCTTGTCCTTAGATCGGAGCGCTGCTTACTGGCGGGAGATTTTAATTTCCATATGGACGACCACTATGACCAGGACGCCATCAAACTGCTAGATATCGCATCCACCTTAGGCCTTTCCCCCTATCTCTCTGGTCCGACCCACGACAAAGGCCACACACTTGATCAGGTTTTTTCCATCACACCTATCATGGCTGTAACACTTCTGCCAGTTGTTTGGTCTGATCATTTTCTTGCCCATTTTGAAATACCATCCACTGTGGCTTCTCCGGCCAGCGCTACGAGACAGCAGGGCAGCAGCTATAGGGCACTCCATCGGGTGACCCCAGATATGCTAACGCATGCTCTGGCAGATCACCCTGTGTCCTGTACGGGCAACCTGGAGAAAGATCTGGAGAGCCTGCAATCCTGGCTTCTTGCCAGATTAAATGAGCTCGCTCCCTTACAGCCACCCAGGTCCGCTGCCCTACGGGTCTCTGCCCCCTGGTTTACGGAGGAATTAGCCCACGCCCGTAGGCAATGCAAAGTTGCTGAGCGGGCTTGGAGAGCCCAGTACAAGCCTGAGGCTAAACAACGTTATAGAATCATGATGAAGTCATACCATGATCTAGTTCTTCAGAGCAAGAAATGTTATTTCGCCAAAAGGATTGACGACGCAGCTAAAGCCTGCAAGGAGATATTTTCAATTGTGCGTGAATTCACCAGCCCTCGGTCCATCTCTACTCAGGGTGCTCCAGTGGAGACCTGGGCTAACACTATTGCCAACTTCTTTACCACCAAAATTAGGCAAATCCAGGATTCTTTCCCGTTGAGATCTCCAGATGACGTGTCTGCGGTGCCGACTGAGACAGCCTCTCTGTCTCCCCCTGGCCCAGCTTTGCTAGACTTTCCTCCTCTTTCAGTTGCCACATCCTTAGCCTTGATGAGGAACCTCAAATCGGGCTCACCGTTAGATCCGTGCCCAGCAAAATATCTAGCAAAAATGGCAGACGCCATCAACCCCATAGCCAATACTATCCTCAATCTATCCCTGAGTCAGGGCTTTCTGCCCCAAGCCTGGAAGCAAGCCATGGTCATCCCCCTGATCAAGAAGCCCAATCTTGACCCAGAGGCACCTTCCAATTATAGGCCAATCTCGCTCCTTCCAGCACTGACTAAGATCCTGGAGAAACACGTGCACAGCGTGCTTTCCAACTTCCTGGAGTCTAATGAATGACTTCATGAATCCCAATCGGGCTTTCGCTCCAACTTAAGCACCGAGACGGCGCTCCTGGAAGTCTCGGAGATCGTGAAAGAGGTGCTGGACACGGGAGGCAGGGTGATGTTAGTCATGCTAGACCTGTCGGCGGCGTTTGACATCGTCCCCCATGAGGATCTCCTCACTAGACTTCATGACATCGGGCTAGGGGGGACGGTGCTCAACTGGTTTTGTTCCTTTCTGGCCAGCCGCCGGCAGACGGTCTGGGTCCCACCCGGATCCGCCGAGATGCCGCCATTGGGAGTCGGAGTGCCTCAGGGCTCTGTATTGAGCCCCACTCTATTTAACATCCTTATGACCCCTCTGGCGACATTGGCGGAGTCCTATGGGGCCCGGATCGTCTCTTATGCTGACGACACCCAGCTCCTTTTCACCTGTCGTAAGAGCGAAGAGTTCGATGGAGAAAGGATCCGTGAGTGCCTTGGGGCTGTTTTTAGCTGGTTCTCACACAACAGCCTTAAGTGCAACTCGGACAAATCCGAAATACTATTCTTCGGATGCCCATCGGAACCAGATTGGCAGGGATGGTGGCCTGCTGACATGTTCCCTCCCACTCAGTCCTCTAAGTGGGCTAAGAACCTGGGAGTTAAAATTGACAACGAGCTCTCGCTCAAATCCCAGGTTTCTTCTCTCACGGGAACATGTTTTGGGATTCTCAGAATGCTGCGCAAGTTTTTTCCCCTTCTCTCGGAGGAACATCGGAGGATCACTGTTCAGGCACTCATAGGGTCCAGATTGGACTATGCAAATGTCCTATATCTGGGTCTGCCTGAATACCTCCTCCAGCGTCTGCAGGTCACCCAGAACGCTGCTGCGCGTGCAATTTTTGGCCTGCACCGCCGCACTAGTGCCTCCACTCTCCTTGTATCCCTTCACTGGCTTCCGGTGCGGAAGAGGATACTGTTCAAGGCCATGACTCTTGCCCTTAAGGCCTTGCATGGCAATGGTGCCAAATATCTTCAGAGGAGGTTGGACTTCTATCGACCTGCACGATCCCTCAGGTCAGAAGCTTTGGCTTTGGCTCGGGTGCCACGCATCAAAAGGGCTCGGCTAGGCGGCCGGTCCTTTAGATTCCTTGCTCCTCAGCTATGGAATTCTTTACCGGTGTCCTTGCGAAACACCGCAAACCTGCTTGTCTTCAGGAAAGACTTAAAAACCTGGCTGTTGGCTGGATAACTTGTCCCCTCTCTTAGGCCCCTGCTCTTTTACTGTTATGTTTTCCAGCTCTTTTCTTTGGTCTGGAGCTCAAAGCGCCGGGACACTCCTTTGGAGTAGCCGTTGCGCTATAAAAGTCCCATTTTAACATAACATAACATAACATAACATCTCAACAGCAGCAGAGTTGATTGCCTTCTGTAGGACCAGAGCCATGCTGTAAAATAGGCAGAGCCCATCATCAGGGATGAGGGTGTCAATCACCTCTGCATGCGGATTTCTTACAGGCAGTCTTCATTAGCCCTGATCTCCATCATCTCCGCATTTAGATGAAAGGTTAACTCCTCCCTGTAACAGCAATACAGCAAGCCAAAAATGTGTTTTAAATTATTTTTTTATCTTGTGGAGATACTCACTATATCAGATCCCAAGACACACCACCTATTGAAGTATTGTACCCCTGATGAGTACTAAAACTCTCCCTTTCAAATTAAACACATGCAGACACTCAGAACCTGCCAGTACTGTCCCCTTTGAAGCACTATAGCTTAGCACTTCCGGCAAATAACAAGTACCTCCAACCCACTGCCCAACAACACCTCCCTGTGGGTAAGTACTAGAATTTGTAGGATTGTGATAAGGAAGAATAGGACTCAGAGTAATGTAGATTACGAGCTATTTGAAAGCAAGAGTAGGAAACCTGATCTGAGGGTGACTGGACTTTAATGTTCTGCAGATTTACTGTCTCTTGCATTCTTAGAGCCTTAATATATATGAAAACCAACAAGACCCTTTTGTGAAACTCCCTGCCTTGGTAAGGGAAGAGCGATAGACCCTTTAAATGGAATCAGAAATCTTTGGATTTAGGAAGCTTCTCCTCTGCTGGTGCAATTGTTCTCATTTTTCTACTCTTTACAAATAATATTCATCTGCAAATCAGTCTTGTCTTGCTCCAGGAGGAACAGTCCAGCCTGACATGCCAGGCCAGGTCCACTCTTGTTGAAGTCACACACAATTTCAGACCTGTTTTGGCCTTGCAGGGCCTCATCAGTGAGGTGTAGCTTAAGTCCGGTAGCGCAATGAGAAGGGAACTCACAGCTAGGCGTACCTACTTCACAGAGGGACCTACACTTAGAAAAGAAAAAATGTGAGCTAGAACTAGACAGGGTGGTAGATCATTATGTTATGTTAAATAAATTTTTAGAGAGCGCATATACTCAGAGGTGGCTGAAACAGAGTTTCCTGAAACGGAGCAGGGAATTGATGGCTTTGATGTAAAGTGGCAAGGTGTTACAAGATTTGGAAGCACAATGGGCAAAACTCCCCCCCCCCCGCCCCCCCAAGGAGACAGGTTTAAATCTTGCATGCAACCCGGGCATTTTGGGCTGTGGAAGAGCGTAGTATTTTTGTTGGTATATACCAGTTGAATTTCTTTTTTAAATAGTTAGGTCCTATTCCATGAAGGGCATTAAAAGTAATGCAGGGGGCCTTGAAGGTGATTCTCTGTCTGACAGGAAACCAATGCAACTGTTTTAATCTCATTGATGCAGATTTAAGCGTAGAAATTCTCAACAATAGTGGCACTGCCTCATTCTGCGAGATCTGCAGTTTAATCAGATGTTGCTGTTGCATATTAATATAAATAGCATTACTATAGTACATTTGTAAAAGGACCATAGATGTAACTACTTTTTTGTTTTTAACTCAGAAGGAATGTAGAGCAAGATTTGTTTTAAGCTCCTCCGAGTGTAAAAAGAGCTTGTGGTAACCACATTTACTTTAGCCCCGTAGGTAAGCTGGTCATCTACTAGATAGGAAATTTTTGCCATCCAGTCGCTGGCTGACAGCATGAGTTCATGAACTCTGGAGCCAGTATTCTGCTCAGCTTTATTCATGGAAATCGCAATCTATATATGTCGCTCGCATAGGAGGTAATCGAAAACCAAAAGATCTGATAAGATCAGCCAGAGATGGGATGTATAAGTTAAATAATGTTGGGCTCAATGATGAGCCCTGGGGTACACCACAGGGGAAGGAAAATGGAGCAGAGGTGAATTAATTTAAGGCCAAGATTGTTCATGGTCCTGAAGAAAAGATTTAAGGAAGGCAAGAGCAGGGCTTTGAATTCCAATATTGCGGAGATGTTGGACATACAATTCTTGATTGACTGTATTGCAAGCTGCTGATAGGTCTAGTAATATATGGGTAGCATTGACCCCTTGATCAAGGGCTACTCTGATCTCTTCCGTACCCATAATCAAGGCTGTCTCAGTGCTGTGATCCCTTCGGAAACCATATTGAGAGGGGCCCAAAGATTGTAGTCCTGTACGAATGCTGTTAGTTGTTCATTCATAATGTTTTCAACAATTTTAGCAGCAAAAGGCAGGCGAATATAGGACGATAACTGTTTGGATCAGAGGATCAGGTGCCAATTTTGCCACTGATGGTGAACATGGGTCCAGAGGGGGAACCTGGCTTTGAAGTTTTAATTAGCTGGGAGACCTGCTCCTCAGGGGGCTTAACGAAATTAGCAAATGATCAGGACTCTGGGCCTGTAGCAGAAGGGAGCCTTTCGGATGACCTGAATTTGAGTTGCTGAATATATGTAGACATCTCCCACTTTCTTTTGAAAGAAAATGGCCCGAGTATTGCAGAAGGATTGGCTATTAGCTGCTGGATTGTTGTAAGGGATACAGGTTAGCTTATTGGGGTAAAGTAAAAAGATTTCTCTCTGACAAGCAGTAGCTTGTACTCCTCCAAATACTTATTAATTTCTTTCTCAGACTGGAAATATTTGCTTCTCCACTTGCGTTCCTGCCTTCTGCACAGTTGTTTGTGGGTTTGAAGGAATTCATTATACCACAGTGCTGAATATAAGCATCCCTTAGGAAAATATGTCGTAGCTGAGGCCAAAATAATGACTACATTGACTAGCCATGTAGTGTATTCATGGGCAGAGGTATCTAAGTCCTCTGAGGTGGTAGGCTGAGATTGCATTGAAGACTTTGTGTAGCCGTTCTGCTTTCTTATGCCAGGAGCGAGTTCTATGTTCTTTAGGGCGAGCTTTCCCTGAATCCATCCTTCTAGGCTATGCTTTGCCTTCCCAGGTCTACAAGAGTGGTCGCTGCCTCAACCCGCACCCTAAGTTTACGGTTCTCATCATGACCGTGGTCATCTGTCTATGCACCCTTGGTGTGGCTTCCACCAGTACGAACGCCCAGGGAAAACAACAGTGTTATTCCACATCCGCTCATGCGTGAATACTTGTATCAATTATGCTGTCATTTGACATGTTGTAAACATCACCCCTCATTGTTCATAGTCAGGTTGCATGGAAACAACTATTATCTAGAGGACAATGCCACACTGTAATTTAGTAAGCTAGTCGCTCAGACTTCTATTTTCTGCAAGCGGTGTGAATGCCGCTGCTAAGCACCAGAGCCTCCTCTATTCAAGTAAATCCTTTAATGACTGTTTCAATGTATCCAGATTCTAAACAATGAAGGTTGATAAAGTTATTGTTGCAGTATGTAAACCATAATGGAAAGAGCTTTTCAAAAGCACCAAACATTGTAGTATCTGCATGCATAATATGGTGGAGGGCAGGGCGTAATGCAGGCCCCTGTAGCCTCCCTGGTCAGGAGGGGGGCCTCCAACCCTCCAGGGGTCGCCCAAAACTTTAGGGGGCCCCATTTAGTCTAACACCAATAAATATTTGTGGTAACGGGCCCTCATTACATTTCCCGGGGGGGGGGGGGCGGAGGGGGGGAAGGGGAGGGGCAATCATTTTGTGGTACAACATTGGTAGTGGACAGAGTAGCCTGGGTTCCATTAGCACAGCCATTCTCAAGCTTTTTTAGACTTTCTAAACAACAGTTACATTTCATTGTCTAAAAACAGTTTAGGAGACTTAGTGGAAAGGAGACATGTTATGGACAGTGAGTCTGAGGCATGGAGAGCTTATGGAGATAAACTCAAGGAAGCCAATTCAAAGTCTGAGGATTGAAAATAACTATGGGTCCTCAAAAATGTGTACCGGTACCCATTGCCTGCAAGTACTAGCACAAATTATGCACAGGGCACCTGTTCCACCGAGGTCAGATGTAACACTCTATGGGGCATATTAGAAAGAACCTCGTTAAAATTATCGCCGCTTTAGCGGCAGGAAACTGTCGCTAAAACAGCGATAATGGGCTTGCTAATATGCGTTATAGAATTCCAATAGAAGCCCAGGTTAGATGTCCTTCACATCTAACCTGGGCTTCTATTGGAATTCACAAGGGCGTATTATCAAGCCCATTATCACCGCAGTTTTCTGCCACTAAAGCGGCGATAATGTTAACGCAGTGCAGATAAAGTTAACGCCGTTTCTTGATAATATGCCCCAATGGTCATTGCAGCAATTAGGCGGATGTGGTGGCAGGGTATGGTGACCTCGACAGGGTAGGGAAGGCCTAACTCGCAGCGTGAACCGACACAATGATGGATGCAGGTCGGCAGTCCGTGCATGAGTCACAAGCGACCCTGCACCCTTTATTTATAACCGCGGAGCCGAGCCCGGACCCTCGGGTGCATGCAGAAACAAATTATCGTAGCTCACTACAGCAGGCATAAATGTGTCAAAAGTTTTGCCAAAGGCAGAAGTAAGTAATTTCTTTCTAGTAGATAGGGTTTAAGATCATAAACGTGGATTTAGAAAAGTTGGATCCAAAGAAATATATCTCCCACCAATATGGGATTGTAGCTAGGCATCATGAGACGTCCGGGTACTATGGCATCAGCGAAAGCCTTTGGTAGAAGGTGTGAGTAGAGTGAGTCACTATTGGATTAAGAGAGCTGTTGCGAAATTAAAACTCGTCTGATGTTGAAATTCAATTCACGAAAGTATATTTTTTTGCTTAAAGAAGTTTTGATTAAAAAAAAAACTTGACTCTTCATAATCTTTCTCTAAAAATGGAGAAATAACATTTTCAGAGGTAGTCATGATTTGGTTATAATAATAATAAGGCATCATTATATCCTCACCTTTGGCACAAAGTCCATTCCGGGACCAATTTATAAGCGTGATTTGGATTTAAATAAGGATGTGTCTGTGCTATTCATTGTCCTGGCACCTGAGCGCTGACAGTGCTGTCTGGCCGAGGTGCTTGAAGCCTAATGTGTAACACTGAGGCGCGTTAAATTGAATGCCACTTAGTGTCACATGCAATTTGTGGTTCTCACCCAGAACAATGGTTAAATACTTGCACATTCTCAAAATGTGTCTCTCACTGCAGATGCACTGTCTGGCCTCACTGTAATTGGAGGAAGGTTTCTTCCTTTATGGCACCTTGACGATGCGAGAGAATGCTTCTTCCAATTGCCGAAGAGATAAAACTTTCCTGCACAGTGGGCGGGCCAATTGTCGCGTCACTATCATGTGATTCGTGCAATTGTCCATCACTCACTGTCAAGCATTGCAGAGTTCATAGAGAAGTTCACCAGCATTGATCGCCAAGCTCCTCCCAGTGTGCAGGGCATAGGTCAAGACTGCAGGTGTTGTCCAAACCTCCATGGTGAGTGACTTAATATTTCAGAAAGGGCCAGTTTGAGTAATGAAAGCTCTTTGTTTATAAAACACTAAGAACTCTTTGGTTTTGGCATGCAATTGATGGGAAAAGGAGCATCACTGTGAAGTCACCAACACAGGAGCACAGCCCAATACAAAACATGCAAACTTCTTATCCAAAGAGGGCTACACCTTATCTGACGTGCTATGCCAGATAGGCACCCATTAGAGGGTTTTTTGGAAGTTAAACTGCATATCCTCAGATGACAGGAATTGTGAAGCATGCAGACGTTTTGTTTCCAAAAAGTATATTTAAGGTTGCTTCTAGGGCCAGACTGGGAACACAAAGCATCCCTGGCGATTATGTAGGACCAGCCCTGGGCGGGGGGGGGGGGGGATGGTTTGAATTGTGAAGCACTGCTGCCTTTGTTACTGGGGGCCTATACTGCAGCACAACTAGCCCCCAGTAACAAAAGTGCCCCCCACTGCTGCAATACAGGCTCCCACCATTCCAGCCTCCCTGGAAAATGCCCAATGTCGGCTACAACCAGCCCGGCCCTGATTGCCTCCTTCAACAAAGAAATACAGGCCTTTTGATCATGGTTTGAGATTCCTGAAGGACCAGAAGCAGGTAGATAAATAAAATGCCCATATCCTGCCAGGCTTAACTCTGCCAGCCTGCACGTCCAGTGGCAGCTCCTCCGCTTAGGAGGAGGAGCGTCGCCCACTGTTTGTTTCAGCCTTATAAGAAAAAATAAAATGATAATAACTCAGTTATTATCATTTAATTTTTTCCTTTTTAGTGCACAGCAGCTAAACTTTGAGAGGCGGGGTGGGGAAGGGCTGAGACAGCAGCCGAGGAGTGGTTTGCCCCCACTCCTAAGTGCACATGACTGTTTGGCCAGCCCTCTTGGACCGGCCATAACAGTCATGCGCACTTTCCCTCTTCTCCACCCAGGCTGCATTACAGCCTGAGTGCAGAATGCCCCAGGCTCCCATATCTCATATGAGCACCAAACCATGGCACTCACAACAATCAGAAAGCTGCATTGCAGCATTGTGATTGTCTCAGGGGAGCCTGGGTGCTTCCAGCCTGCTTCCTGTTCCTGCCGGTGGGTGGAGGAGAGAGGCGACCAGGAGGAGCGGCAAGGAGGACGCGGCAAGCAGGTAGGTTTAATAATTTTTTTATTTAACCTCAAGCACCCCTGCTGGCGCCCCTCCACCCCTGATCGGTGCCAAGGTTCCAAAAATTATCACCACCACGCAGGACCATCATCTATAAAGCCATCATGACCACTACCTGCCTATGGCCTGACAAGCTCATCATCTCCTGTGGCTCTCGGCACTCCTTCAGCCTGACCTCCATGAGTCTGGAGACAACGAAGTACAAAAAAGTCAAAACAAGGCAACAGGATTTCTTCCATCTACGTACCCACTGGAATGACATTGTAGTATCCATCAGGGCGGCCCCAATCCTGCTCCAGTTTAAGAAAGAGCTCAGGACATACCTCTCTAAAGGACGTGATGATGCAGTAACATTCCTCTTTCACTCTTAGAAACCAACAACCCCTCCAATCACAAGTTGATTTTTACTTTGCCTTTAGCCCTCTACAGTGCTCTGCTGCATTTATGCTAGGTTCACACAGTAAAAAACACCACACACATACATAGATACACACATACATAATATGTAAAATAGTTAGAATTCTTTTTAGCATAGCAATTCAGCATCCGTTTAATTTAATAGTTATTTAGAAATGGAGTGCACATTCTAACAATACCTTTGAAACTATTTACTTTTGAAATTGCGATTTAAGTTTATGTTTCAAATGGGAAAAAATGGCTGACATTTCCTACATTTTTTTCCTAACCAACTTGACATAAAATCACCGGTCATGTTGATAACATACTCCTTATCCACCTCTCTACTTCTTTTAGAAAGTATGTCTTTGCTGTTTCAAGTCTTGCGCTGGTTCCTGTAGTTTCTTCATTGCCTTATGGAGTCTATTCTACCTTGGAATTGTATTTTTCTGAAGTGACTGGTTAGCTGAGCTCTGCTGACCTGGAAGTATGTTGAAGTGTGATCATCTAAATTCCGTGTTCATGCACAAAATTGCCTTTATGTCAGAAAGTATGCTGATTGTAGGATTTTTTTGGAAGAGCCTAAACAACTGCTTGGTGAAGCCGGTAATGTTTTCCAGATGATGCTAGGAATGCCGGTGAAGGATAATTATTTCACTTTATCTAAAAAAAGTTATATAAAATCATATGAAGAATAATGTGAGTTTACATTGGCATTGTATAAATGCCCATTATTAAATAATAACCTGAGAAGCCATGGGATATAATCCCATAATTTAATCTTCAAGGAAAACTATGTGGGTGAAGTAAACTATTGGAAATAAGTTGGTGTTAATAATTCGGGTGCTGCTGTGCTGTTCTTCGGGTACACATCGATGAGGAGCAGTGAGAGTTCATGTGCATAACACGCAGTCTGTGCTGCAATGGTGTGGCCTTCAAAAGAGCAGTGGAGCATTCGTAATATTGAGTGTCTGCATTCCCCAAGGCAACCCTGTCCTTCCTTAGATTTGGAGTGCTCTCAGGTTTTAGCCCTCTGATGGATATGTCTTCCCACTGTGTGTTTCCCAGCCATTCTCCGGTTTCAATGTTTGAAGACAAGGTTGACTCACCTCCCTCTGAGAACTTGCCATACTTAGGATAGCCACAGGGGGCAAAGTGTTTGGCAAAGTACACTGAAGAACAGCAGAGTTGGCATGGTGGTTCAATGGGGTCTGTGAATGTTTCAGCTTGCGGTTCAATGATCAGTATTATGGTAAACCTATTAATCTATCCCCCGTTTATACATCTCTAGAGGTTCCACAAGGCTCAGAAGCTCCTACCATTTATACATTTTGAAATTCAGTAATAGCCAGGTGTTGCCGCAGTTCTTCTCTGGAGTCAAGGTGGCACTGTGGAACTCTTGCACTAGATCTGATAACACAATCTTACCAACAATGTTTTCACAAACCTGAAAGCAACTTGCTTGAGGTATAAAATAGTTCAGTGAATCAAACACTCTGCTTGTATCTGTTGTGATCTGCACACCATGAGTTAGAATCCTGACAAGGTCAGCTCAGCCTTGCATACTTCCAAGGTTGCTAAATTGATGACCATCAAAATGGGAAATAATAACACCTCTTAATTACAGCATTTAGAACTTGCAGAAGTGGGGTGTGTGGCTTGAACGCCGCACAAGATGGCGGCTTGACTGCAGAGCTCTGTCACTTACTCCTCTTCAGCCCATTTAAGTCCTGAAAGTCGCCGCGATTCGGCCCATTCTGTTTACGGCCGCCATTTAGTTTTTTCTACATTCACGCTTGTGCCGTTTTTTACCTGCAATGGCCCCTAAGACTGTTTTTGGCTTCAAAGCCATCTTTTTGGCATTATTCTCTCTCTGAATACTTATTCTATGTTCTGGTCTTCAGTCAAGATGTCGCCCAGTATATTTTCTCCTGACCTCCTTTCTTCATGGTTCTGAATGCCGCCATTTTGTTTCCTGAGGAGCAGTTGTTCTTTCATATCTAATAATTGACTCTTTGCTACGTATTAACACTTTTGAACTTATATCACCTTCGGATATATTTGCTATTTACTTAATTCTGTCATTGAGAGTTCTGTTTTCTTCCCCTCATCATTTCATCTCGCTTCTATGGGGAAATTGAGTAACCTCAAACTCTCTACTTCTACAAAACCGGCTGCCTGCTCGGACTCCGACTCCACTACCCCAGACATGGAAGATATTGCATCACAGAGACCTGACTCGACACCTGGGGCAATTCCGAAAATGCAGTCTTCAAGTAAACTGCCAACGCCTGTCTCAACAAAACGACAAAAGAAGGATCGTCCCTCCCCAGGTGCTCCTTCGAACTCTGCTTCTATGGACTTAATTCTAGAAGAAATTCATGCTCTTAAACCATTTATGACTGAAACCACTAAAACTTTACAATTTTTGCATGATAAATGGTCCTCTTTGGAATCCTGTGTGCTCCTTGTGGAACAATCGACGGAATCCCTTCAGTCATCATGCTCCCAGATTTCATCTCTAGAAAAGGATATTTCACTCCTGAAGAGGCAAGCGGAGGATTTGGAAAATCGAAACCGCAGAAATAACCTTAGACTTTATGGTCTTCCAGAATACATTGAAGGATAAAATCCCACTGACTTTTTTCAATCCTTTCTTCCAGAAATTATGGATCTACCTGCTTCTTCTATTTTCAATATTTAATGAGCACATAGACTGGGCCCGAAAATATCTACCAAACCCCGTGGTGTCATCATGCTATTCCTACAATATACTGACCTTCTCCATGTTTTGTCCGCTGCCAAGTCTAAAAAGCAGATCGTATGGGAAGGTCACGGCGTATTCCCCTCCCAGGATGTGGCTAAGGCAACAGCAGATCGCCAGAAAAAGTTTTTAGATATGCGCCCACAGCTGCATGCTCTTGATGCCAGATTTGGTTTGCTTCATCCCTGCCTCTTCAAGGTTAACTATAAGGATAAGACCACGACCTTTGAAGATCCACTGATTCTGCAAGAATTTCTTCGCCAGCAGGGAGCTGACGTCGTGGACACTTCAAGAAATGTTTAATTGCCATTCTTAACTTTTGCTTCTTAAAGTGTTCCTTGTCTTATTTTCTTCCTTATGTGCTCTCCTATATACATTTCTATTTCCATCCCTGTATGTTACGTAACAAATATTTTTTGTTCTCTTGTTTAATCTTTTTCTCCTCACATTTTCTTTACAGGTGTGCTCTCTTCCCATCCATCTCGGTGTTCCTCATAAGTTATGTGAAACACTGTACTTCTTCAGTTGTTCGGTGATGTTTGCTCTCGTTGTTGCTGGTGTCGTCTTCTGGCGTCGTCACCCCCGTTCTTCGTTTTGTATCTGTAGGTATGTTTTTTAGTCATCTGTTTTTTGACTTGTACTATCTTCTATTTTTCTATTTTCTTCTCTTTCCTTTTGATTTCTCTTTGCTTCTCTCTTTCCTTCTTTTCTCAGCTTTGCTCACTTTTATATTTTCTCTCTTTCTACATTCATGCTCTTACCTTTTTCAATCTTATTTTTTCTCAACACTTTTTTTTGTTTAACCCAGTAAGCGTAATCTTTACTCATATTTTTTCTCTGTTTCAATTTCCGGGTTGTTACTTAGAATGTTAAAGGTCTAAATAACCCCATTAAAAGCAACGGGTTTTATCCCACTTAGCTAGACTTAAAACAGATGTGGCCCTTCTCCAGGAGTCTCATCTTTCAGAAGTTGAGGCATTGAAACTTAAGCGCTTTTGGGTGGGTCACATTTTTCAGTTCAGTTCATAAAGCTTTATTTCGGAACATAGAAACAATGTCCATAAAAGCACAGCAAATACAAGTAAAGTACATTTATCAGAAAAAAAGCAATAATCCATCTAAAATAGTTAAAAAATCAAACTTTTCCTGGCCCAAATCGCTTTCAGAAGGAAAGTAGCAGTAAAAAAGCAGATATCAACATGATTTAAATTAAAAAGCAATTTCAAGGCATCATGGACTGTCCTAACACCAAATTTAATAAAGACAGGTTTTAAAAAGGCGATACGAAGATTTTCATGTAACTTACATATCAGAACAAAGTGCAGAGTGCTTTGTGCGGATCTATTATCACATTGGCACGCGCCCTCTGGGTGCTTGTTTCGGAAAGGGAAAGCCACCAAATGGTGCACAATCCCGAACCTCATCCGAGTCAAGACAAATCGGTGGGACGCCCTATAGACATGCCTTAGATAAGGTTGAAAACCCACATTTTCAGTATATTTGGCATAATAGGAACAGGTGGACAAATTAGCGCCGTTGCTTCGCCGCTGTTCAGACTTAAACATTAAAAAAGCATTCTTCAGTTCAGCTTTAGACAAGTCGGAGGCTGCTAGGCTGTCCCCCTTGACATCAATTCCAATGATCTCCTTAAAGGTGTTAATTACATATTTAATCCAGGGGATCTTAAGATAATTGTCAAGGAAAAGACAGTCCCCTATAAGAGCTCTGTTTAAGGACGTTTTTAATTCCCATGCTGTGGGTAAGAAAAATGGAGTTGTGATTTTATGCCATAAAAAGTTGACTGTTTCTATTGTTTCTCAAGAATGCGATGTTGATGGTCGGTGGATGCTTGTTAAACTGAATACAGATAAGATTCCTATAGTTATTTTTAATATTTATGCTCCTACTGGTGTTGATAAGTCTATTTGGCCTGCTATTGCAGAAAAATTGGTTACACTTAATGATGATTATATTATTTTTGGTGGTGATTGTAACCAAGTTCTTGACCCTATCTTAGACAGAAATTCTAAAGTTAAATTTTCCACCTCCAAAATGCACTCTCAGTTTACTGCCTCTATTCACCACAATGCACTAGTTGATATTTGGAGATTATGGGGTAGATGTATCAACATACCCTTTTGCGATTTCTAAATAATGATTTTTAAGGAATCGCTATTTAGAAATCGCAAAATGGGATGTATGTCGAAAATAGCTATTTTTTAGCGATTTCTTAATCTTCCTTATTTGCGAATTCGCAATTTGCAAATTCGCAATTAAGGAATAATTTCCAATTCATTCCTATGGGCCAGGAGGCTTGAAAACGTCACAAAAACAGATAAAAGGAATAAGGAGAAGGATAAAAGTCCTACAAGCAAGGAAAATAAAACTGGGGTCGAGCATATTACCGCACAAGACGATGCGTGGTCAACTTCCTTTTCCTTACCCAATGAGACAAGTTTGGACCGATTAATGGAATCCAACATACAAACAGAAACGCATAACCGATCCCAAACACAAGAAGATCTCAACAATAAACAAATTCCACAAGGAAGACGCTGATCATCAGTAGAACAGGAAAAGGGACTGGGTGGAGAAGAAAGGTTGGAATCTACATCACTATGTCCTGATAATAATCCTGATAAACTGGATGAGACGTATGAAGAAGATAAAGGATGGCCAAAAAAGTTAAACCTGACATCCCTAATAACGATTTCCTCCATGATTAGCCTAGAACAAGTGTCTGAGGTTTTGGAAATACCGGCTGGAGAGGTTTACAAGGCCCCGTGGAGCGAAGCACTATTAAACACCTTGGATCAGGCAATAAGGGGCCCTGAATTTTCAATCAGACAAAATGGAGGTACAGATCGATCTAATAAACCTCATCGCTGGACATATTTCAGGCTTAAATAGCAAGTTGGACCACATGACAGCCCTTATACCCAGGAGGGTAGACAGGGCACAACACATAGACACCTCACAAACACAGCCAAGCTGTGTATGTGGTAAATTGGTGGACAAATTCTCAAACCTACCCGACATCCTAAAATATATCCTAGTCATCAATAGGGAACAACAAAAACATGAGCCCCAGTGGGGTCAAGGAGGCTGAAGAGGAAAACGGGCGTTTAAATGAATTCAAATAACTAAGTATAAACTACGACCCGAAACAAGAGGCAAAAAAGACAAACGAGGAACGTTTAGACCAGAGAGTTCGCCAAATTGATGATACACAAAGCGCATATGATATTTTAAAAAATACAAAGCTAACAAAAAGACAAAGAAAATGCCAGAGAAAGGGTAGGGTCCAGCTCAAGGAGTCACACCCGACAAATGAACACACTTATCCTGTCTTTAACCAAACAACATCAAAGAAAGAGAAACGACCAATGGAAAAAATTAATTAAATCTTTCATATAAGGCTCTAGATCACGCAAATCAGTCAAGAGTGGAGAACGGATGTAACTTGCAGAATGAATCATTGATCTCTCCAATTCTTACAAAGTCAGATCATACACAAGAAAGAAAAAGTCAAAACTCACAAAAACGCAAAACCACACAGCAAGGTCCAACCTCTCCAGTGCCTTTCACCTCCTTATGGCCCTGTACATTGGGCCCCTTTCCCACCCCCAAGGAAAGTGTTAAGAGCCTGGGAGTGTGGCTGGATAACAAACTCTCGTTCTCCACCCAGGCCACTAAGTTGTCCGCCACATGCTTTGGCCTACTAAGAACTCTTAGAAAGATCCTTCCGCTTCTACCTTTAGAAGCTAGAAAGGTGGCGGTACAAGGCCTCATTCAGTCCCGTTTGGATTCGAACAATGCCCTGTATGTTGGGGCTCCCGAAATGACCCTCCAGAAATTACAGATCGTGCAAAACTGTGCAGCACGCACCCTGCTACAGATTCCACGATCCCAGTCAGCCAGACCTGCTCTGAAGAGTCTCCACTGGCTGCCAGTGAGGCAGAGAGTAGCATTCAAGGCGTTATGCATGGCACATCACGCCTTTTGGAAAACAGGCCCACCTATTAACAACGACCTTGTCATCCCCTATCACCCAAACAGGAATCTTAGGTCGATGGAAGCCTTCCTTGCTGTTGTTCCCAGAGTGAAGAGAGCCAGGTCGGGTGGCAGGCTGTTCTCTCGCAACACTGCCAAACTCTGGAATGCCCTTCCCCTCTCACTCCGATCTAATCCAAATCTGCTTTCATTCCGGAAAAACTTGAAGACACTACTGTTTGCTAAATCCTTCGTGTCTTAATTCTTCCGTTCTTGGTCTCTCCGCCTCAGCACAACTCAGCACTTGGACGCCCCCGGGCAGCAATCGCGCTCAATAAATTTATTTTCATTTCATTTCATTTCAATCAGGTAAAGACCGGACCCAAGTTAATGGGGATACAAAGTCACCTTGCCAAGAGGATTTTGGAGAACGGGCAGTAATGATACAGCGGGTAGATGAAAGCCCAATACCTAAATATAGAGGAGCAAAGCGAGATATGGGGACCCAAAACTCGCCTAAGTATGAGGAAAAACAAACTATTGAAGAAGACAAAATCACCCCATGGCAAACCGCAAAAGAGAACATCGAACAACGAAGTGAAAGAATGCCTATAAATATAAAGATAATTGAAAACGGGAGATCATGTAAGCTGCCACAAAAAGAACAGCACTTAGAGTCCACACAAGCACCAAAGTATACAAAGAGTGACAAACTTGAAGATGCCAAAACAGTTGAATACAGTTGGGCCTATTGCCCTCATTGCTCAACCAAGTAGAACGACCAATACAAATGGAGGAATAACAAAAAACAATCAAGGGCAAAAAGTAACAGAAGAAAAACCAGCAGCTCAAATACAAGAGAAACCCCTGAAAAACTGTCATTTGCACCAGAATATAATACAACTGGCGGACAAGAGGTCTTGAATCGAGGAAACTTAATGCAGCTTTTCAAAGAAATTCCAGAATTAGAAGAAATATCATCACAAGATCTTCTATCTGTAGAGTTTAAAACCAACGCAAACAACCCCGGCGTAGAGGAGTCCTTGACTAACTGGTCCTCAAAGGCCGTAGTAGACAGGATATATGCCACGAGCCTGACCTTTGAAGCATGGGGCATTGGGCTGAGACGTCATAAACGGAAAAAATATCCATTTCCCCTTTTAAAAACCATCATAAATCAAATGCAGGAAATGGAAGTTGGAAATAACCAGAAGTCATGCCTAAAGAGCGCGTGTTCTGTAACTCTGCAAAATAAATCACAAGGAGTAAAGAGACAGGTAATCTCAGAGGAACAAGAAAGTAGGCTGGAAAAGAATATTGACTGGTCCTGGGTTCCTAAGGCCTTAAGCAATAAGTGTTCCTAACCAGCATAAAAGGCTAAACGAGGACAAAAAATCCAAGCAGCAGACAACACTTTGTAATGAACAGGAACCGGGGAAAATTCAAAGAGTTAGGAATGAACCCAGCGCGTTGAACTTACACACTATCCGCATCTGTTCTTGGAATATCCATGGCTTCAATAATATGGGCAAGACCATGAAACAGCGAAATTTCTGGAACAACATGAATTAATATTACTCCAAGAAACTTGGAATCTGAGCCCAGTATCAATCCCGGGTTACATAGAGTTTCATATCTTAGCTGAAAAATTCTCAAACTTTGGGCACCCGAGAGGAGGTCTAACAACATACATTACACAACAGTATGAATGGCAAGTGGAAGAAATAGATACTGGGGTAAATTGTCTGCAAGCAACAAAACCCATAGGGAAAACCGATTCAAATTTACATTATCAAAACTTATTAGTGCTTAACGTCTATGTGCACCCGGACAAAAAACTGAAGAAGGAAAGAATTACAACATTAATGACCCTGATCCGAGTGCTACAAAAGTCACACGAATCGTATTCCTTGATCATCTCTGGAGATTTTAACAGCAACTTAGTAAAGGATAATGATATAATCCAAGAACTCGGAGATTTGGGTCTGTCAATTTTGAATGGAAATGCAAACGGGTATAGACCTACAGCAATAACTTTTTTAAGTGGCAAAAGGCAATCAACAGTAGACTTTACAATAATCAGCAGCAACCTGGTGCCGAAAGTAACCACATTCGCGGTCGGTCAACGCATAGAAAGTGACCATTTCCCATTAATTACTAAAATCAACATTTTTGCTAACAAAACTCAAAAAATAAACACTGTAATTCAATATACCGAAAAATGTAACCTACGGAAACTGAAATGGGGTGGAAAATATATAAAATCAATAATGGATAAATTTAAAGAACACTTGCTTGCAATGAAAATCAAAGACAAAGAAAATCCCATAAAAACTTGGGGACATCTATGTGATGTTTTAACCAGAAATTCTCCAGCCCTGAATTCGAATAATGGAAGAATCGATAGCCATGGTTCAACCTCACCCTCCAGGAGGAAAAAAGGAAAATCTCCCGTGAAGTTTGAAAGCAAGTCATAGCGATGAAAAATGGAAAGAAAGCAGATAAGGCGAAATTAAAGGCCCTACGAAAAAATTATAAGATGCTGCTGGGTAAAGCAAAAAAATCATACCAAGAAGGAATGGCCGGTCATTTTGGGGTATTATCAATAAACTGACAAAGGGCAACCAACTAAGACAAGAGGCAGGAATTGGAGAAAGCAATTAGATCCAGCATGTCAAAAACATGCTTATTGACAGGGAGCAGGAACAAAAGCGGCATAGTAAAAAAGAGTGCGAAATATATGCCAAAAACATGGAATACGCAAAAACTTTTTTCAAAACAAAAGAAATTCTGCAGGAAGATATCAGTATGCCACAACAGGGCAACAAGAACCTGCCCAAAGAAAACGTTGGTAACGACAATGCTACACCATCAAAAATATCAGAAGACACAGTATCAGCCCCAGACACCCTGGTAACCATTAACCAGCTAAACGTCTAAAAACAGAGGGTGCGGCAGGCCCAAATGGGCTTCCAAATGCTCTTTTCAAGTACTCCCCTGAGTTCTGGGCAGAATGTTTAACACCACTTTTTAACTTGATTTATAGTCAAAACAAAATGCCCAAGTCCTGGAAAGGGACTATCATACATCCGATTTTTAAGCAGGGTGACCATAATGAGCCGGGAAAATACAGGCTCATATCGCTGATTGACGTGGAGGCGAAATTATACTTATCATGCTTGTTGCTGCACCATCAAGATTGGATGGAGGAAACAAACATAATTCCCATGTTCCAAACGGGTTTCAGGCCAATGACAGGCACATTAACAAATTTGACAACCTTGGCGCTCCTAAAGGAAAAAGCAGAAACAAAGAAGACCAGATTGTTTGCTTGTTTCATAGATCCTCGAGCAGGTTTCGACAGGGTGAATTGAAATCAATTATGGGAAAAATTAAGATCATGGGGGCTACCGAAGAACCTACTGAAGGCAATAATAGGCTTCAACAGTGACACCTGGGCAAGAGTCAAACTGGGAGATGGTCGCAGCATCACTGCCAAAATCAGCACGCAACAGGGCTTAAAACAAGGCTACGTCCTGGCCCCTAGTTTATTTAATCTTTACATGGCAGACATTGTCAAACATATGCAGGTAGGGGAAGGACACCCACCGAACCTGGCAAACACTCCGATTCCTTTTTTACAATATGCTGATGATATTGTCGTGCTGAGCCAAACCCCAATAGGGCTTCAAAGATTGATTAATAACCTTGTTATTTACCTGGAGCACGAAAGTTTGGAATTGAATAAAGAGAAGACTAAAGTGGTCCGCTTAGTAAACCCCAAAAAATCGAACTTTAGATGGTATGCAAATGGAACCCAAATAAAGGAGGAAGCGTCTTATAAATATTTAGGTCTAAAATTGGGGCGAGGACCGACTCACAAAGAACACAAAATAGATCTAAAGGAGAAAACACATCCCTTGTTCTATGCACACAGGTTACTAGACAAAAAATTGAGTTGTCCAATCTATACCCATCTTTTAAAGGTGATGAAATCACAGACCTTACCCACTTTGTTATATGCACTGGTCACCTGGTGTGGCAAAGAGGCTGGGCTGTTAAACAGTCTACAAACAAAGGTATACAAAGCGGTTTTTAACCTCCCAAAATCAGCCTCGCCAGCACAGGCTCGTCTAGAATTTGGCCTGCAGAACCAGAAGTTTCGGGGCATGAGTAGTTTTGTGAAACTATGCCACAAAATACGTCTGTCAGAAGAAGGTTTACTAGACAGCCTGTGTTGGAAAGGAATTGAAAACCAGCTGAAACAAACCACCCTAAGCGGTTGGGGAGACTTCTTGATCAAATCCTTGAGGGGGTTAGGAATTCATTCGACATGGGATTCTATCCCAGACAGAACCAGCTTTGACAAAATAACAAATAATGCTTCCAAATGGAAATCTTTTCTGGAAGACAAATCAGTAACCTCCAAACGTCGACATGGGTGGACAGTGATTAATTCATATTCCTCGATAAAATCCCAGCCTTATTTAGAAAGTCACTTTAACATGACACTAAAGCAGAGATATATAGAACATCGGCTGGGCTTACACCTTTCGAAGGATCTGCAACCATCCTGTAAAGGCGGTTATACTGACCTTCATTGTCACCTATGTGGTTACCAAAAATAAATGCTACGCCACCTGCTATGCGTTTGCCCAGCTCTTATGGACCTTTTAAAAGATATTTTTAATAAGTTGAACATTCGCACATGCAGGCAAGCCGTAATTCGATGGCTGGAGGGATCGTCTCCCATGTTGGCTTGTAGGGGGGTCAAATACATGAGAAAAGTACAATCTCTCCAACGACAAGCGGAACTTGGGGAAACAAGTAAAGTAGAAAACGGCAAACCCAACGCTTGATAGATAAATTTCAGCAAGGGCGAAAACATGTCATTAATGAGCAGGAAAAATGGACCGAATTGAGACGACCAGTTAAGAAAGAATGAAAAAAAAACCTTTACGCACTCGCCAAACTCAATGTTGTATAAAATAAGCCTTCCAAATGAACTCTATGATTTTAAGAACATGATAATGGGTAAAAGTTATTAGATGAAATGCCTTATGCCATATGTATTACAAAGTGTGTGAACATTTTAAGGAACATTTTTCTACTGTGTTTTGTAATGATTTTAAATAATTGGAAACAATAAATCTTTTTAACTTTTGACTTGACTTTAAATCTATTCAAGGCTCTGCTGGTGTTTCCTTATTTAAAGATAAAGATATTTTAAATGAATTTGTTGCTTTCTATAAAACTCTTTACACTCCGGAACTTTGTCCTGATTCGGCTGATCTTCTTTCCTATTTTCAAAATATTCCCTCGCCTCTTTCCGATCACGTGGATTTTGGATCCCTAGATTCTGATATTTCTCTTACAGAAATTTCTCATGCCGTCTCGGTATTACATCATGGAAAAGCTCCTTGCCCTGATGGTTTTACCATTGAATTTTACAGTCATTTTGCTTCCCTTCTTTTACCAAAATTATTACTTTTATTTCAATCCTTTTCTGATTCAGGCTCTTCCCGTGGTACATTTCAAGAAGCTTTGATTTGTTTAATCCCCAAGGAGGATAAAGATCATTCTTTGGCAAATACTGATTATAAAATTTTTGCCAAAATTTTGGCCTCTAGGATGGATCCTCTTTTGCCCGATTTAATTGGTCCTGAACATTTCGTTAAAGGTCATCTCTCTTCTGACAATTCATGCGTCTTTCTCAATATTTTAAGTAAAGCTCCTTCGCTTTCTCATCCTTTGGCCGCTATCTCTCTAGATGCTGAGAAGGCTTTCATAGAATGAGTTGGGATTTTATGTTTCAGGCTCTCAAATGGGCGGGCTTTCCACCTAAATTTGTCTCTTTTATCTCTTTACTTTATTCGAGCCCTCAGGCTTCTATTTTCGCTAATGGTATGGTTTCAGACTATTTTCCATTACAGAGAGGGGTTAGGCAAGGTTGTCCATTGTCTGCTTTATTATTTGTTTTAGCTTTAGAACCCTTTCTTACTAAAATTTGACAAGATGATAATATTTCTGGTTTTCATTTCGGCCCTCAACAAGTAAAACGTTCAGTTTACGCTGATGACATTCTTTTATATTGTTCTGACCCACAATCTTCTCTTCCTTTCTTCTTGCAACAGGTCTCTTCCTTTTCCAAAGTCTCTGGTTATCGTCTTAACATCGATAAATGTGAAATTCTGCCCCTAAACCCTCTTTGTCAAAAGCATCTTTTTGAACATTCTGGTTTCTCTTGGCTGTCATCAAAGATCAAGTATTTGGGAATTTGGTTTGCTCCTCTTTTGTCTGATACTCTTAAAATAAATTTTGAATATTTATCTAAAAAATGGAATGTTGCTATTACCCAATGGAATCCTCTCTTTCTTTCTTGGTGGGGTCGTCTTGATTCGATTAAAATGATGCTTGCGGCACTTATACTATACACCATTTCTATGATTCCCATCATATTCATAATCATTATTTTAAGAAAATTGATTCTATTCTACTTAAATTTTTGTGGAAAGGTAAACGTTCTCATATAGCCATCGCTACCTTGAAGAAAGACAAGTCAACTGGTAGTCTTAAATTCCCTGACTTTAGGACGTATCATCAAGCTTTCTCCTTGAAACAAGCTGCGCAATGGCTTTCGTCTGATCTCCCCTTTTACCCTCCTCTTTGGCTTAAATTAGAATCTTCCTTTCTTATTCCCTTCGAATTCTGTGAAATCCGATCCTTTACATCTAACATGGCCTCCCTTCGTAATCCCATCATCTCCCATTCTCGTAATCTTCTTATTCCTTTTCTACCCTCCTCTTAGCCATCTATTCATTCTACTCATTTACAGCCTATTTGGCATAATAAACATCTTAAGATTCGTAATCGCTCCTTCTTCTGGAAGACTTGGTACTCTCATGGTCTGAGATGGATTTCCCAACTTAGGGGCCGATTATGATTGCGGATGATCCGCATCCTCCGTGCCGGCGGAATCCACCGCCGGCCCGGAGGATGCGGATTATCCGCTGAGGACTGGAAAAAGACAGCCCGCCAGATTAGGATGGCTGGGGGATCTATTTTCCATCCGCCGCTTTTGCGCCACGGTCGCCTTCCGACTGCGGAGGAAAAGCTCTAACATGGCTGGAGGTATCTATCAGACACCGCCAGCCATATTAGGATAGCGGCGGTCCTATACCTTTCCACTGCGGCATTTCCGCCGTGGAAAGGCATACAGTGTTGTCTTCGGGGGCCCGTTGCGGGCCCGCAGGGGTGAAGGGGGGGTGGGGGCTGCACATGGGGGGTATCTATGGTACCCCCCTGCCTTTGCGTGCACGAAGCGGCAGGCACCACGAGGTGCCTGCAGCTCCGTGCCTGCAAAGGTAAACATGCATTTTTTTAACATTGCGGCGTGTGCTGCTTCAAGCAGCACCCGCCGCAATGTTAAAAATACAGGATGTGACCGTCAGGGTGGCGGTCACATCCTAATTAGCACGGAGGGTCTGCCGCTGCCCCTGCGGACGGTCCCTCCTCCTCTGGGGTGGCGGACGGACGCAAGTCCGTCCGCCATCCTAATAGGCCCCTTATTTCTCATAACCAACCTCTCCCCTTTATAGATCTTCAATCCCAGTTTTCCTTACCTTCTTCTTCTCGTTCACAGTATAATTCTCTTTGTCCCATTCTTATTCAGTATCTTCAATCACTGCCTACTACCAATGACATTCCCAGCACACTTCAATCTATTTATTCTGCATTGGATCATTCCCCTTCTGCTTCTTTTCTCTATAAAGTAATTCAATACTCAGTGCATAGGGCTAAGTCTAAAATTGAGGTAACCTGGGAAAAAGATTTTTCACAGGATTGGTCAATTCCCTTATGGGACAAGATTTGGTTGAAACTTCATAAAACCTCTAGGGCTGCCAACACCACTCAAACCCTATTTTTCATTTGTAATCGAATTTTATTTACTCCACTTACCTTATCGTCTTTCTCCTCAGACACTCCTTCTACTTGTTGGTCCTGCTCATGTCTTTCTGCTGACTTAAAACATATGTTGTTTGAATGCCCACCAATACTCCAATTTTGGAAACTTGTTTGGTCTCAAATCCAAAAGAGTTTTGAATTTCATTCCCCTTTATCCATTACCAATATTGTTCTAGGCTCTCTTTCTCCTATCTATCCTCAACCTTCGCAACAGTATACACTTATAGACCTTTTGATAGCTATTGCTTTTCATCTCATTACCTCTAATTGGAAACATGCTAATAATGTCACCTTTCGTGCTTGGTGGAAAGCGGTCTGTTTTCACCACCGCCTTGACAATAACTATGTCTCTCCCATCTCCATAGCAATCAAACGTGATCTCCTGTGGCTCCCCTTAGCCAATTATTTATCCCTAGTTGCTTCCCCAACAAATTCTTCTCAAACTAGATCGGATGAGGTTCGAAAACCACCATGATTCTCCCAATGCCTTTTATTATTTTCATTAGCCCGTTACCAGTTATCTGTTGAATACTATTATGCTTACAATGTTATTCCCTTATTCATAGTTGACTGACTTTGTCATATGTTTTCTTTGATGCTTAGTAGTATTTTTCTTAGTTCATCTTATTATGGTATAATTTATATGGTTGTATCATTTTGATTGTTTCTTCACTTCCTGTTTCTCTTTATCTCACTAAACTCGAACTTAAAAAAAAAAGAACTTGCAGAAGAGAGTTAATATGCAATGTCATTTGTGCCTCATTACTTCCCACCTTTAAAGGAACCTAGCCGGACTACATAGTTAATTAATTAATTAATTATGTGTTTGTATAGCGCTGGAATCACTCCCGAAGGGGTACCTCCGCGCTTCGACCGCTGCGAAACCCTTCCTGGCTTCCCTGAGAGATGGTCCCTTAAAGGGTATCTCCAGGGTGAGACCAGGCATCCCCGGCGGTCTGGTGGGGCCGTTAGTGAAGATGAGGCAAGCTAGTGCCCAGAGTTGCCGAGTGTGATCACTGATCAGAGTGGGCACCGAGGCGAGAGAATTATCGAGTCCGCTGACCCTGGTCCAGAAACCTGCCGCGTCGGGAAGCGAACCCTGGTCCCGGGCCGTCCTCTGCTCTCGGGTCTGCCGCCTCTAACCAGTGAGCCACACTACTTCACGTGCCAGAAGACTGTGCGCTTGATAAGATAATAGTAGTGAATACCCACAATAATGCCTCTGTTCCCCCAACATAACTTTCATACAAGCCATGCTTCAGCTTAGCTATTAGTTTGCTGCAACAGGATTTGAGCACTACTCTGAAGCTCTCACTGCACTAAAGGCAATTGTTCCACTGGAGCAGCGCAGTTTTTGCACCACCCGTACATGTCACAGCAGTGCAATTTATACGTACACTTAACACCATATACCCTGCGCCTAACTTTATTAATGAGAAGTGAAGTATTTAAAGCATTACTGAAATTCTGCCACTGTAAAACATTAGAGATCAATAAATGTGTGTACCTTAATGTTTAGCGTAACCATGAAAACATGTAGTTCTCATACATATTTACACTTATGTCTCAAGTTATGTTGTATTTATTTGCATTGGGTATGCAAGCTAAGCATGGGCGAATTTTGCGAATTCGCGATCCGCGAATTTTCAGATTTGCGAATTCGCGATCCGCAAAATTTGCGAATTTGTGCGAATTTGCGGACTTTTGTTTTTTTGCGTGTTCGCGGGGTTTTTTGCGTGTTCGCGGGGTTTTTGGCGTGTTCGCGGGGATTTTTGCATCCTCGCGAGCCGTTTGCATAGCAAAGTTACCCATGCAGTCTTTTATGGGAGAGGGAGAGATAGATAGATAGATAGATAGATAGATAGATAGATAGATAGATAGATAGATAGATAGATAGATAGATAGAAAAAGAGAGGGAAAGAGAGAGGGAGAGAGAGAACGAGAGAAAGAAAGAGAGGCCGGATCTCTGAAGGGCCAGATTCCTGAGTTGCCCCTACAGAACATACATCTTTTTATTTTTAGCAAAATGCATATGAAAATTGTGCTGTAAAGGTCTCTTTTAGTTTAACCCCTCCTGACAACTCAAAATGGGTGTATTTGCCATCCTCTCCCTTCTTCCTGTTTTTTATATCTGTAAGTGCTTCCTGATGAGGTTTAATTCCTTGGACAGGTGCCTCGTTGCCTACTTGTAACTATTCTCTGACCCTTGAAGCAGGGTCAGAGAATAGTTACAAGTAGGCAACGAGGCGCCAGGAAGCAATTAGCAGCAGGTGTCCAAGTTGAAGTTAATTTGTTTGTAACCCTTTTGTAAAAGGTTACAAAGAAATTAGGTTCAACTTTTGCACCTGCTGCTGTAACCCTTGCTTGGCTGAAAATTCGTCCCCGCTGATTCGCCGATTTTACCGCGATTTCGCGAGATTCGCGGATCGCAAAATCGCGGAAAATCCGCAAATTCGTCCGCGAAAAGGATTTTACGCCCACCCTTAATGCAAGCATAAATTCATTTAACTATGTTTACATTTAGATTGTGACACTTATTTTGAAGTTATACAAGCACATAGCACCACTTTTTCAAAGTGCACATTTTAATGTTTAAGTAAGCTAATTTAACTAGGCTTGAATTTAAAATGCATGTTTGCCTTGCAGATGAGGTTTCATTTCTTATGTATAAAGCCTGACAAAGGATTGATGTATATTTGAGATAGTGAGGCCTGAGAAAAAACATCTTGGCAGAGATGTGAAGAGCTAATAAGCTACAGAAGCTTCTGATTCATCATATATCAGCAAAGGGGTTCTATTCAATGCCATGTGAATGTCCAGGTTTCGTGTAATGAGAAAATCTGGAGACTTTGCCACTGTGTAACGTGAAGTTCGACTCCATTGGTCCCTAGAAGGGTGGTGTGAGGATCAGATGATGAGGATGTATGCTTTAATTAATTTATACACTGTTACAGTTTAGAGCAGACCCCTTTGAACATTGAAATGTATTGACCTCTTGCTTGCCCTGCTCTTGAGAGTGTAAAGCTATATGTTAAACTCTTGCTCCCCTTTAGAAGATTTCTACTGAAATATTCACTATGCTTACACCTTCCTGCTTCTTACATTTCTCTGAGATTTTTAATTCTGAACCATCCTCAATCTAAACGTAGAGCCCTGGTTAGATGACTTTAAGATTTATACATGATGGGAAAGGAGAACATACATTTCTTTAAGGAACATCAACTTCTGTTTTTCCCCATTTGTACTTATGTGTCTGTGTTGTTGTATATCTAATGCTATCAAAACTGAAGTTTCTTTGTTGACTAGCACTTTCTTTTTTAATTTTGTATCTAACTGATGCTGACATTTGCATTGATTTGATCTGATTATTAATGTATAATAAACCCACTTAACTTTAGTTACAGATTCCTGGTCCTTATTGTTTGGACGAATAGGCTACAAAAACTTTAACTTATTTTATTGACTACTGACCCCTTTGCCTCTCAGTCAACCACAAAGGTGTATTGGATAGAAATGGTAATTGCGTTCTAGTGTGTCATCACTATCAACCATGCAGAACAAATGGAGAAGCCTCTTGCCCGACCCCCCAAGATGCCATTGAGCCTCAAAATGAGTAGGACTTCCCTGCAATGCAATCCATGCTAGGGAAGACACTAAGCGTTATGAACTTCGTTTCAGAGGATACATGTCATATTCCTGGGTTGATGCTACAGGCTGATGTTAATTTGTTAAGAATATGCCTCGTTTTAATGCATGCCTTCACTTTGCATGCAATTGCAACATGGTAGTTACAACAACTGTGTTGTAACAACGCATACCATTACCCCACAAGTCGCAACAACGACTTGCGGAAGGGGGGCGCTGGATGCAGTAATAGTATAATTTACTATTCCAACTCCAGTCGATGCAACAGTAGGGAACATATTGGATTTTAAATCCAACACCTTCTCCCCCCTCCGCAAGTCGTTGTTACGACTTGCGGGATGATGGTAAGCATTGTTACAATGCAGTCGTTGTAACAACCGCGTTGTAATTGCATGCGGAGTGAAAGGTTCATTGTCAGGGCTGTTTACCATTTGTTAATGGTTGTTACAGTGTAAGAGGCCATTTGCTCAGCAGCAATATACATTTCTGATGTCATATTCGACATGCTAGCATAGTCTGACGTTACTTGCTGTAGGCATATCATAGCCTGCTGCAATTTTACTGCCTTTATCTACATTTCCGATGGTGCCTTGCAGAATATATGTTGGTGTAAATTCAATGCCGATATTGCACCTGACATTTTGTTTGTAGGCGGCGGGCCTTATCTAGGGTGCTACAAAAACAAGCTTTTTCCTCGCTGTCTGGGAAGCCTCACAGATTGATTGGGGGGCATAACTGACTTTGTTTCCCATGTTCCACTTGGCACTTTGGAGGAGGTGGAGGTCTTATCTACAGCACTATACAAGTGCACTTGTTGCCCTTGGTGCAAAACACCTCACTGTTTGGTGGGTGTAAATGACTTCCTTGTCCGCATTGCACCTGCACTTTGTTTGAAGGAGGCTTGGCCTAATCTACGATGCTATAAAAATGCACCTTTCCACCGCTGCGTGGGATGCCTCATATGGTGGCTGTAAAGGACTTAATTGGCCATATTGCACCAGGCTCTTTGTTTGGAGGAGGCAGGGCTTTCTCGATTGCGCTATAAAAGTGCACTTGTTCATCGTTGTAGAGGACACCTTGCAGACCATTTGGTGAGCGTAAAGGACTTCATTGCCCATTTTGTACTTGCCGTTGCATTTAGAGGAGGCTAGTCCTGATCTACGGCCCTAGACAAACACACTTGCTACCTGTTGAGTGGGACACACACAGGATACACCTGGGCAGTACTTGGGTGAAGAATGGGCCAACACTGGGCCCATCTGTGCCCTTGAGACTGTACAATACAGAACCGGGCAACGTCTCTTTTATTTTCTCATTAATTATATATTTGTATGCCAACAATCAACAATGGGTAAGTGTAAGGTCCCTAGGCCTAATGAAAAAACAAAGGGAACTCATAGAAACTTGTCTATTATGACAAACTTAACATCAATGGTCGGGGTCCTTAGATATTAAATAACCTTGGCCAAGGAAGTAATGGGACTGAAGGGCATGGAGGCCCTTGGCTACAATACACGGGGAAACTTGTCAATTCATAAGAGAAGTGTGGCTCAAAGGTTAGAGCGGCAGACCCTGATGCAGAGGTCTAGCCTGGGATCAGGGTTCAATTCCCCGCCTCAGCGGGTCTTGGGCTCAAAAATTCCACGGACCTGACAATTCTTGCCTCGGTGCCTATTCCAATCATGGAGTCCCACTCTGCAACTCTGGGCAATAGCTTGCTTAATCTCCACAATGGCCCCCACAATGCTAAGGATGCCTGGCCTCCACCTTGGGGGTGCCCAGGAGTGGACGCCTCACAGGGAAAGCCAGGATGGGTTCCACAGAGGTATTCGTACAAGCGCCTTGAGACCCTTGCGGGTGAGTAGTGCGCTATACAAGTATCAATTTACATTTACATCTTCTTATAAATGTTCCAAGTACCTTACTGATCTTACTAGGGTTGGTAGTTCTTTAATCACTGTCGCTGAAGTCCGTCAGAACCTTCGAGAGATCCCTGGGGAGACAAAGCCACCAGCATGGAAGAGGAAGAAAACATGATGCAGTGAGGAAGGGACCTGTTAAAACTAGTCAGGGTTCTAATGGAGTGGCAAAGGGTAATGATGTCAAAACATTGAAATCTCAGATGGACCTTTGGTATAGCAAATTGTGAACTTTAGTTACAACCTCTTTTGAATATTGTATTTAGAGATTAACAGCTATTGAAAACTCTATCTCTAATTTACTTAATCTTTTTAAAACCAATACAGCTATTCCGATCTCTCTTGGCTCTTGTATTGAACTAGGTCAGATTTGGACAAGTGAGTTTATTAAGAGATTTCTTGATTGCCATAGAGCTCGGAACCAAACCTTTATTCCACTAATGTTATTGGGTGATTTTAATCGACATCAAATTCCATTTTATATGATTATAATCTTTTATTTACAAATGTAGTCAGAGGTAACTGAGACACTATCGCCATTCCAGTTTTACCTTTTATTGTGAGAGGTAGCAGTTCTGATATTCATTTCATGCTTGTCTCGGCTACCCTTCGTATTAATATTTTTTATTTCAAGGTGTTATGGCGTGTCAATAGTGATCACAACCCACTAATCATGTTGATGAAAGGGGACAGTGATTATAGGTGGCTAAAGATTGTGGGTAGAGCTCTGGAGGTTACATGATCAAGGATGGAGGCTGACGTGGGAGCACATTGGGCCGTATGTTCATACAATGCATTCGGTAAAAGTGGTCGCAATTTGCACTCTGACTATTACCGAATGCATCCTTCTTTTGAGAACTCACATACGTACAAACATGTTGGTTAGCTAAATTCCGATTCGTAGGTGGGTGCAATTTGACCTAGCTCATTAATATGCATGAACTAGGACAATATTCGTAACCCAATATGAACCACTGCCATCACAGAAATTGTGGCTTGCCGATGTCAGAAGACCACAATGACTGTGATTGCTTTTAAATAAAGTAATGTTTTAATTGTAAACGCAGTCTCTTTTCATTAAAGGACAACAGGCTGCATTTAAAAACAAAAACAAAAACTTCTTTACATGTAATAGGTGTTCCAGTCCTAAAAAAGATTTTGAACAACATTGACAAAGGGGAAGGGATTCCTAAGGGACGCCTTACTGTTTGCGAATGGGCTTTTTCAGCTTCTCTGAGTTGTCGGTAACCTATCAATGATGTGCGAACGCAATTGCAGTTGCAATTCATTGATACATATCACATGAAATTGCAAAGTGGAAGGGACAACCTACACAAGCCCCTTTCAATTTGCGATTCGATATGTAGTCGCAAATCTATTTTGTGATTCGGGAACGAGTTAACGAATCACAGTTTGAGTTTTGAAAGTACCTCTAAAGCAAATTTGCACTCACAAAGGGTCAAATTTTTTGAATCGGACCTTATGCGCGTGCAAAATAGCTTTAAACAGAAGTTGGATAGTCCACGATGATTTTAATAGAAAATTGCTTTCAGAGCATTTGCCCAATTTCCTGATATGCTAAAACACGCATCTGAAACAATTATTGATACTTTTGTGGAGATTTAAAAGTCTGTCAAGGAAATGTTGACTATTACGGGCAATACGAAGCCAGCAGGAGTTTGTTGATGGTGCAATCACACATGTGTTGCAAAGGCCAGTGTCCTTTAATGAAGGCTTAAGAAGCAAGCCAAGGGTGAGGCAAGAAGTGGCTGCATGCTTTATGCATGCATTGTTATGGAGGAGGCATGGTTCAGTTAACCCAAGCAAGTATTCTCACAAATAGTACCCTTTTCTGAAAAACCCTTAGTTGGCCCTCTTTTCTTTGGATGAGTAATCATCTCTTTCTTCCTATATTTTGCCTTCTGTATTTCCCATTTTAAGGGGATTTATGACTCTTGTTGCTGTGCCATTATAACTCCGGATATCTCTAACTTCATGGGTCCATCAAAGCGTTGCGTCTCATTAGTGGAAGTCAGTGAAGCTATTATTTTGATGTTGCAGAATACGTTCCTATCTGATTTATGGCAATCAGACTGTCTGTTATGGTCTCCTCTACTTACTATGGTCATTAACACTGCAGTCATCAATTGTATGCCTGACTCTTGCTTGCAGTTCATCTTAAATAGACTTACCATGTGGCTAAGGGACAATCATGTATTAAAGGACCAGTTGTATGGATTTAGAGGGGCTGGGGACCATTGACCAATATTTAAATCTCCATCTGATCATTGAAAAGCATACAGTGGCCAAGCAAAGGATCTTACACGTGGCATTCAAGAACCTCAGTTCAGCCTTCACATGGTCAATTACGATAAACTATGGAAGGTTATGTTATCTTTAAAAATAGATTCTAACTGTGTCTTTTGTACGAGTTTTACACACAAATCTCTCAGCTTCAGTTAGGTTTGAGGAGGATGATTAGTGCACACCGTTTACAGTATAGAGCAGGGGAGGGAGCCGTCAAGGTTGTATCCTAGGACCCTTTTTGTTTAAATTATATGCTAACCATCTAGAAAATGCAATGACATCAGGGGCCCAAGATATGGTTCTTTTGGGAAACTGCACGATCCTTGCCCTGCTTTACAGAGATGACACAGTTGTGTTTCTTGTTATCTAGAACAGATTTGAGGCTTGAACTAATAATTAAATTCATTTGTGTCATTTAGTGACACCTTGGGCCTATCTACTAATGTGAGTAGGTCTATTATTTAAGAGTGGTCAAAATAAAAGAGAATATAATAACCGGGGTTGGCACGTTCCCTCACTGGCATTGTTCATTCATTCTAAATATTGGTCTCCACTAAAATCAGCAAGGAGGCATATCTTTATAGGAATCACATTGTCAGTTTTTTTTTTTTCATAACTAGGGGGCATATTTACCACAAAATGTCAGAGCGCAGAGCAGCGACGAAACGCAGGGATGCGCCGTATTTATTACAATGCGGCACACCCCTGTGCTTTTCCTAGTACTGGCTCTAAAATTAGCTGCCTAGTGCCAACGCAGGTACCTTTGCACCATTGTGCAAGGGTGCCTGCATTGCAAGGAATGATTGTTTATGTGCAGGAAAATGTTCCTTCCTGCAGATAAACAATCCATAATAGCTATTTGCTACTTCTATGTGTGCTGCAAAATGCACACACTTAGAAGTAGCAAATAGTAATTAATTAATGATGGTTTATGTAAAGGAAAGGACACCTTCCTGCACAGAAACAATAATTAATGGTTTTTTGTTCTTGCTATGTGTCCTGAAGAATGTAGCATACACAGAAAAGTGAAAAACGAGGAAAAATAAAAGCATTCTCCTCGTTTCGTCATTTTAACGCCTGCTCTTTGATTTGCATTAGTTTTTAGCGCTGCCTCCGATTTACACCTTCTTGTAAATCTGGGGCAGCTTCATAATGCAATGGGTGTTGTGGTGGAGAGCCCACAGCAACACCCATTACACGCCCCTTTCACCCAGATACCTGCATATAAGGGTACCATATTTACAAAGCAGCGTTAAGCTACAAAAATTGGCTAAACGCTACATTGTAAATATGGGGCAGGGCTTTTCGACACAGAAACGTTGTTAAAAGTGATGTTCCTGTGGCACAATGCCCTTGTAAATATGCCCCAGGTTTCAACTGAACTTGGTACATTGCCTACTGGCAGTCCCAAAGGGTTGTCACTCATTAACTCCGTTTGGATGGATTAAGTTTCAGCACAGGATACCATGCACTTTGTGATGTTTTGTTCATTTTACAAGGACTTACGTAAGGGTTTAATTAATTCCTTGCTCAAGGAAAAGTGTTTTAGAAAGGTTATACCTGCTTGTTGTATCTACAGCTTTTCCCTAATGAACTAATCTGTTATTATTTTGCGTGCTTCTTAAAATGTGCTGGTGAAAGGAGTTTGATTTGTAAGTGACTATTTTACATATATTGGATTGTGTTTTCTATTTGTTCTTTTCAGCCACGGCCCGTGGAGGGAGTTTCGGTGGGGCGATGCAGGGCGCGCTACGAAATTCGTTTTATTGATTACATTGTTTACTTACCTTCAATTATCCATACTCCAGTTTTTAGTACCCCCCACCCTGCCCCTCCCCCGCCCCGCCTCTCCGCCCCACCGAAACTCCCTCCACGGGCCGTGGCTGGTTCTTTTATGGTTTTCACTGTAAAACTGAATGAAGATTATGGTGATGACATTTCCGATCTCACAACATGATGTCAGAATCTTAAAGTGAGGTCACTGTTTGTGTCGCGTTCTTTAAGTAATATTATATAGTCTGACCTCAGTATCTTGGTGTGATGTCATGGTCTCCTTGATTTCTGCGGCGATGTTTTAATCTGAAGAATGATTTTTGAAATAAGGTCACGTTCCCATGAATACACAGTCGGTGGCCAAGTTCTTAAAGTGATGACGTGTACCTGGAGTAATGGGAGAATTTTCTATTTTGTGTCTTGAGTGATGCCAAAGTTTGATTGCAGCTCATAGTCTTATACCAATTTCCTATATCTAAGTGAACGTTTGTCTGACCTAAGGTCAAAGTTCGATGTCAGTTTCATGTAGTGATGTCATGGTATGATGTCAGGTTGCTGGCGTAAAGTCAAAGTCCAGGCCGTGCTTCATTTAGTTGCTGGTGGTGTGCCCCTGCACTCTTCTTTTTTACCTCATTTTTCACAATTTGACCATCTTCTGACGCAACAGAGAGTAAAACAGAAAAAAACGGAGGAAGAGAAAGATAGGAAAACAGTTCCGTAGCGAAAAGAAGCAGGGCTCAAAACAGGGGCGTCCTTAGGCATGTGCAAGCTGTGCACCTGCACAGGGCCTCCAAACCCCAGGGGCCACCACACCAATATATATCCTTATTATAATAATCTTCTGAGGATGGATACATATTTTCGTGACGGCCCCTGGCAGGGATTTGGCGGCCTCCTGCTCTGTTCCACTTCCAAACAACCTGACCCCCCATCTTCACAGGCCTCCGCGCTTCGCCCCGCCCCCGGACCCACTCTTCCGGGGCCCCCAACCTACGCTCCCTGCCCAGGGCCACCATGAGCCTAGAGCCGCCCCTGCTCAAAAAGAACACACCAAGAGTGGGATAAGGAGACATGAAGTGTGGGGAGCTGGAAGAAAGACACGCAAGGTGATATCAAGCCAGCCTTTGGTTCTGTAACCCTGGCATTCGGCAACACTGGCGCCTACGAAAAAATGTAGGGCCTGCATGTTTCCTGTACCAATGTCCAAGGTGGAAATTGACCATGATGCGATGGCATCAAACTCCGATTCCGGGTTTTTGGAAGAGTCTCTGAGAGTTAGGTCTGGAGTGATGGACGGATGTCACAGTCTGATGTCAGGGTCCTTGTGATAATTTGGAACATGGTGACAGATTCCAGGAGTGATATACCAGTCTGATACTATTTTTTGGAGTGATGCCAAAAGTGTAAAGTATTCCTGGAATCTTGACAAAGAGTGACACCAGTCTCAGAGTGAAATATCAGTGTCTTAGAGGGATGTTACTGTCGGGTACAATTTTCTTTTAGCCATATCACAAGCTATGGATCGCCATCACTATAAGAAAATAATATGTGTTCCACTGTTGGCCTTGCTTTTAACACAGTTGCCCTAGTTACACATGTTTTGCCTCTTTGTAGCACATACACTGCTTTACTCTGTTTGTTGTGGGCATTGGGGCAGGCCTCCGTTTTAAAAAGGTTCTTTAACTATGTCAAGTTCTGACTAATGTTTATGGACGATCAATATTTGCAA
Organism: Lissotriton vulgaris; assembly: GCF_964263255.1. Lineage (NCBI taxonomy): Eukaryota > Metazoa > Chordata > Amphibia > Caudata > Salamandridae > Lissotriton > Lissotriton vulgaris. The sequence continues at coordinate 545,829 of NW_028250138.1, forward strand.
TGTATTAATACTTACCTCCCATGCTTGAAATGCTGGGTAGTCATGCTCTTTTTTATCTTGGAAAGATGACAGATCCGAGGATGGATTGATTATTTAAAGGCTTATAGTCTTATTTTGGACTCATATTTCTTCTAACCTTTCAAATTATGTGCTATTTTCATCAGTCCGTGAACAAATTACATTAGCATTCAGTTGTGTAGAGCCTTTTGGTGAACGATGTGATTAAGGAAAGGTCAATCTTTAACGAAAATGACTAATAGCGAGATAATGTGAGTTTTTAGCTTATTTATGCATATTTTAAAGGCATGCTTGCTCTAATTGGTTTTTACCTAATCGTCAAAAACTTGAACTGAAATGAACTAATTATACTTATTGCAAATCCTCTCAGTGAGACTGACAACAATGAATAGGAAAATAAAAAAACAAAGGGGCATATTATCAAGATAGGGCCTTACATTATCGCCGCTTTTATCGGCAGGAAACTGCCGATAAAGCGACGGTAATGGGCTTGATAATATGCTCTACGAATTCCAATCGAAGCCCATGTTACATGTCTTAACATCTCACATGGGCTTCGATTGGAATTCATAGAGCATATTATCAAGCCCATTTTCGCCGCTTTATTGGCAGTTTCCTGCCGATAAAAGCGGCGATAATGTAATGCTCTTTCTTGATAATATGCCCCAAAGGTCCTTGACAAAAGGCAGAATATACAGACTTAAATAATTATAGGCCACAATCTGCACTATAATAAGAAAGGTGTCCAGCCGGACCCTGAATTTAATCAATGGCAAGAATAGAAAAACTTTTCAAACAAACATGTATAAAGTGAGACACAATCCTGTAACCACAACAAACAACAAGGCTAGACAAACAATTTACAAGGGTAGGAGGTTTAGCAGGCAATTTTACAAGTTTCGAGCAGCTAATACAGTTTGGAAAGAATCAATCTAGCTTTACTCATGTAGTAAAAACTATTTTAGTCACACAGTGGGGAACTAGTGTTTAAACTACATCAACTGTCAACGGCGTTTCGATCCTGTTAAAATGAAGGATCATCATCAGGACAACCAATGTATTGCCTAATATGCGAGCCTGTGAATGAATTGGGAAAACAAAAAGACACAAGGGACATTTGTTTAAAATCTTAATTCTACCTACAGTAGATAGCATAAAAGGTTTCACGCCATGCCTTAAAGTGGAAAAGCTGCCATACGTGCCAGTGTCTGGTGAAATGTATCCAAAAATTCATGCTTGTGATATAAAACAGTGATTGGGGTGCTGTTATGGGCATAGGAGGGTGAGGGCACATTAAGTTACCGTTGTCCTAGAACCGGAACACAGATATTTCCTTAACTCAGGACCCCTCATGGCAAATAGGTAATTCCTTAGCCCTCCATCCCCAGGCCTCTTCAATGTGATTCGACTTTACTATTCAATTACATTTTTCACACTTGTTTTTAGCTAAATATACATTTTAAAACAAACAAACATGAAACAAGTTCCTTGTCAAAAGCCATACATGCAGATGCCCAAAATGTAACATGATGTTTATTACCATTGTTTAAGGAAAAGCATTATGACCCACTAGAGGCTTCAGCTGTAGTGAATCATGGCCACTCGTCACACTCAACAGCGCTACTAGATAAATATTACACTATTCACATTAGAATATCTTTTTTATAAATACATAAATATATATATATATATATATATATATATATATATATATATATATATATATATATATATATATATATATATATATATATATATATATATATTTATTTATATATATTTATATTTATATTTATATATATATTCACTGAAAAAAACCATAGGTTTCACACCAGTTATAGTTACCTGGAAATTTTACTGACATAAAACCATTTAAATTCCCTCGTTATAGTTAGTTGGACTCACTATAACTTGCGCGCCTGCAATGCACTGCTGATGATGTCACATATTACATCACTCATGACATGGTCAGTGACATCACTCATTTCAAGATGACTTCAGGTGTGCCATACTTTTGTCATAAATAAGACTGTTAGCGCTCTCGTTGTTCTTTAGAACACTCTGGGACATTCTGTCATTGGGCGATAGTTGGGCTACATCTGGCTGATATTTGGGCTATATTTGTTTTTTTTTTGTCTCTGGTGGCCATCTTTGGGCTACATTGGGCTACATTGGGCTACATTTGTGCTCTAACATATATATAGCCCAATGTAGCCCAAAATATATTTTTTCAAAGTTAATTTTCGTAAAAACCACTGGATCATATATCTTGAGACATAGCAAAGGCACATCGGGGTACCAGTCCCGACAAATTTGCCAAGTTTGCTGAAAATCCATTCAGCCGTTCGGGTTAAAAGTGAGTTCGACCGCCCTATGGAAATTAACATGGAGAAAACACGTTTTGGGACCCCCCTTTTATCTCGGCCCCCGCTTGACAAATCCCCCCCACATTTTTAGGGAAGGGGCGGAGCGGGCCACCTACTTTGAGAAATTCGCGAAGATTCGTCCACCGGCGCCAAAGTTATTCCAAATAGAATGTTGCGGATTTCCTATGGAAAGTAGATCCTAACTATAACTACCTACTGGCGACCCCAGTAGGTAATATATATATATTTATTAGGCGCAGAAGGTGATAGCATTTGGTGTGAATATATATATATATATATATATATATATACCGTCCTCCTTGTTTGCACTAATGGTGTTGTAATATAATAAAAATACCTCAACTTTGAAGAAATCACGTCTGGATTTCGTTTGTGCTGTGGTGAATTCGAGCTGCTGGGCTGCGGACAGGAGCCCGGCTGGGTTCGTTCTTTCTTGAGAATATATCTATCTATATATATATACATATATATATATATATATATATATATATATATATATATATGCATTCCATCTGGCCCAAGTTGGAGGCTCCCGGGTGCTCTCGAGGCGGTGCACGCGAGGCGCAGCAGGACCCGCCGCGAATCAATGAATTCAGCTTTTCTCCTTGTGGAGAAGTTTGTTCCTCATGCACTCCCGTGTGAAATCCAAAGTCAACCACACTGGTTATTAGTCGATTATGAGTTTTATTACAGCAACCAGCAACACCTTACGCGCTTCGGTCTCTACGGAGACCTTGCTCACAGGTTAGCTAGGTCAACAAATTGTTTGTGTTTAAATAAAGTGAAACAATAATTACGAAATTACATCACTTCCTGTTTCTCACACAGGCCTTGTGGGACATGTAGTTTCTTTGTTAATAGTTTCTAAATTACAAAGAATTCATACCCAATTGTTTCCACGCAATCCTGTACATTTATACAAATTATTTCCGTGATTTTAAACCCTCCAGTGGGCATTAAATTCCAGTCTGTCCATACCGACTATTATTGTACAATTCTATACATTTATGAGAATTGAATCAATGAGTTGAAGCAATTTAACCCAATATTAAACAAAATTAAACAAAAATTAAGCCCTCCAGTGGGCATGAGCGTCGGAAATCTTTACCACATTATTCAGTCATGTCAAGGTTATTATTACATGTCCTAGATGGGGAAAAAATAAATTAGGGAGTGAGGATTATATATTAACACATTAGTGCAGATTAAAATAAGGCAAGGAGATATCAGTTTTTTGTTTTTCAACTACAGTCTAAAGGTGGCAATGTAGTTCTTCGTCCTGATTGTGCCTGTGGGGGCTTAGAGTTCGGAAGTTCATAATGTGTTTTGATTCTTTCTGTCTCATCACTTTTTCACGGTCTCCACCTCTTTGGTTAGGTCCGACACTTTCAATTCCATAAAAGAGTAGAGCTTTCCAATCTCCTTTATGTTCCTTCTCCATATGTTTTGCCATTGCGTTGCTGCGGTCCGAGTTAATAGTAGCTCGGACATGCTCCAAAATGCGTAGTTTTAATTCTTTTTTGGTGCTTCCGATGTACTTTAAGGAGCACGGACATTCTAGAACATATATGACAAATTGTGTTTTACAATTGATTAGTTGGTCAATCTTCCATAGTTTTTTATTTGCCATCCTTAGTTCCTTGGTTGTTTTGACAATACAACAAACTTTACATCCAGAACATTTGTAAAATCCTCTGGGTCTCCGCCATACTTCTTGTTTCTTTTGTTCTTGGAAATGACTGTGAATAAGTTTGTCTCTCAGGTTTTTTGCTCTTCGATAAGTCACATTTGGATGATCACCCACTATTTCAGCAACTTTAGGATCCATATGTAATATGTGCCAATTTTCCCCATCTAGGACATGTAATAATAACCTTGACATGACTGAATAATGTGGTAAAGATTTCCGACGCTCATGCCCACTGGAGGGCTTAATTTTTGTTTAATTTTGTTTAATATTGGGTTAAATTGCTTCAACTCATTGATTCAATTCTCATAAATGTGTAGAATTGTACAATAATAGTCGGTATGGACAGACTGGAATTTAATGCCCACTGGAGGGCTTAAAATCACGGAAATAATTTGTATAAATGTACAGGATTGCGTGGAAACAATTGGGTATGAATTCTTTGTAATTTAGAAACTATTAACAAAGAAACTACATGTCCCACAAGGCCTGTGTGAGAAACAGGAAGTGATGTAATTTCGTAATTATTTTTTCACTTTATTTAAACACAAACAATTTGTTGACCTAGCTAACCTGTGAGCAAGGTCTCCGTAGAGACCGAAACGCGTAAGGTGTTGCTGGTTGCTGTAATAAAACTCATAATCGACTAATAACCAGTGTGGTTGACTTTGGATTTCACACGGGAGTGCACGAGGAACAAACTTCTCCGCAAGGAGAAAAGCTGAATTCATGCTTTCTGTTGTTCAATAAAAACAACTCTGCTGATGTGATGTGGTCCGTCTCCTTCCTGTTTGCTGCTGTGCTGCGTGGTTGCTGAAACACCGAGAGATCCAGAGGAGTCACGTGCTGTATATATATATATATATATATGCAAAAAAGAAGGAGAGAACTCTGGGTAGTTCTCAAGTTTAGGTGGAAAGCAGCTCCTGCTAGAGCACTCTCAACACCAGCGACACTCTAGATCTGCTCACCTCAAATGTCTGTTGTTCTATCAATGTTTTTAAGCATAGGATTAGCACAGTGCTATCCACGACGAGTTAGAAAAGGACAAAGTCTTTTGCCATTTATACAGCAAAGTCTTTAAGCATAGGACTAGTACAGTGCTGTCCTTGCCGAGATGTAATTGACAAAAGCCATTTATCAGTCCAGGCACAATATTACTGCTTTGAATTGGTAAAATACCAAATCAAGCCAACCTGAAATGAGTAAAAGCGACCCCTGACACAGTGTTTCGCTCTAATTAGAGCTCTTCAGAGAGGTATAGCTTTGTCCAGACACAAGCGTTTTTAAGGTCTTTCTGAAAGCGGCTACGGATATAATTTGCCGAAGAGGCAAAGGCAACTTGTTCCAGGCCTTCGAGCCCAGGACTGCCAAAGCCTTTCCTCCTCTAGTCTTTAGTCTAAAGGTGGGGATAGTAAGGAGGTTAGCTTCTGATGATCTCAGATGTCGTGAAGGTTTGTATCGCTCAAACATGGCCTGGATAAAGCTGGGCCCTCTTCTGTGATAGGCCCTAAAAGTGATCAGGAGGATTTTGAAAAGCACCCTCTTGTGTATCGGCAACCAATGGAGGGCATCCATTGCCGCTGTGGCCGATGTCCTCCTATGCCATCTCAGTACCAGCCTAGCGGCTGCGTGTTGAACCATTTGTAGCTTATGCCCTACCGTTCTGTTTGTCCCTGCATAGAAGCTGTTGCACTAGTCAAGTCGCGATGTAATGAGTGCTACGGCCACCATTTTCCAAGCTGAAAGCGGTATCAGATCGAAACATTTTCTCAGGCCCTTCATAATTTTGAAACAGGTTAGTGCCACAGTAACTGCCTGCTGTTTAAATGCTAAGGTGTCATTGAATTTGATACCTAAGTTTCTGACTGTTTTGATGGTATTAGGGGGCGCTGAAGCACCTTCCGTTCACCATATGGCAGGATTTCGGTTTTCCCCACATTGCACTTGAGATGGTTATTTCTCATCCATTCAAACATAGCTCGGAGGCAGTTTTTAACCTCTTCGAGGCTCATGACGAGCTGAGCTCATCATGAGCCACGGCGCTCCGGTGCTCATGACGAGCTCAGCTCGTCATGAGCCGTGGAACGCTCGCATGCTGGGATAATTCCCCTGCTGTGCTAAGCGTTCCACGGGAACGGGTGTGGCCGTGACGAGCTTAGCTCGTCATGAGCACAGGAGCACCGTGCCTCATGACGAGCTCAGCTCGTCATGAGCATGGGGGCGCTGTGCGCGCCCCCTGCCCCCCAGCACAGCGGGGGGTTAACCCCCGCAGCAAAGGGGTTAAGATTCATTTCAGCCTCATAGGTGTTGTCATCCAACACCAGGATGAGCTGCGTGTCATCCACATACGAGATGGGGTTAATTTTGAAGGATGATGTCAGTGCAATCAGGGGGGCCATATATACATTGAAAAGCGTAGGGCTCAAACAAGAGCCCTGCGGTACTCCTGAGGTGAGTCGCTTTTCTTCAGATCTAAAATGACCTAGGGTGATTACTTGGCACCTGTTTGCCAGGAAACTTTTTACCCAACCTAGTACATTTCCTGCTACCCCGGCCGTGGCTAGACGGTCCACAAGGATGGTATGTGAGACCGTGTCAAACGCCGCGGACAGGTCTAGGAGTACCAGGACGGCCTTTTATCTCTGGTCCATTGCAGCTCGCAGAGTTTCTGAGGTGAAGATGAAGGCTGACTCTGTGGAGTGATTGGCTCTGAATTTGAGTGCCAGATGTTGTTTGCCTCCAAAAACGCAGTGAGCTGTTTATTTGCGGCTTTCTCTGTTAATTTACAGAGCAGTGAAATGGGTTGTAGGTTGGAAAGGGTTGTTGGATCTGCTAGCTGTTTCTTCTGAAGGGGCTTTACCGCTACTAATTTCCATTCATCGGGAACTAAGGCTAGCTGGAATGAGGAGCTTATTATGCTGTTGATGGTGGGGTTGACGATATCCACCATAGCATGAAGGAAAAGGGGTGGACAGGGATCAAAAGGGGAACCTGATTTGATCGCTAATATCGCTGTCAGTGTTTCCTCTCGGCTAACTGGTAAAAGGTGCATCATGCTAGCCGCGGCTGCGTCTACCTTAGTGCCCTCTTTTCCACCTTGGGTCAGCGGGGGAGGGGGAAATCTTTTGTGAGTGTGTAGATCTTTTCATCAAAGTAGTCGGCTATCCTATTACAGAGACTTTGAGAGGGTGGAATGTCTTTCTGCATCGATTTTGGGTTCATGAATGTACAAACTATATTAAAGATTTCTTTTTGTTTTTTTCTCACTATTATTTGTTGCTTCCGTATAATGTTCCATTTTGGCAATTTTTATCATATTGTGATAATGTCGGCGAGCTGATTTGTACATATTCTGATCCTTTTCTTCATAGTTTTGTTGCCATCTTCGCTCTAAAGCCCTCACTTTCCCTTGTTCTTCTTTTAGGGTCGATGAGAACAAGGGAGCGGATGTCCTCTTTCTCTGTGGGAGCTTTCTAGAGCCTGTCCCAGGGGCGGCCCGGTTTGTTTCCATGCTAAGTGTATTTATGCACTCCCCAAAAAGCTGGCTTTCTTTAATTGGGTCTCTAGTTAAATTTGGTCTGTTCTCTATAGCTGACTTTAGGAACTCCGATTGTCCTATGATGTTTTTTCAACAGGGTTTCCCTTGGGGTCGGCTTGTTTCCATTCCTATATTCTTTGTTGCTGAACCGGCCCTGACTTTAAGTTCGAAAGGAATAAAATTATGATATGTCCATGTTTGTATTTGGGGCATCTTCACACTAAGGGTCCCCAAGTTGGAACAGATACAGTCAAGAATATGACCTGCCTTGTGTGTGGTGTGTGTTGTAAGTTGGGTTAGCCCCAGAACGCTCATTGTGTCCTTGAAGCATGTTGCCGCTGGGTCTGTCGCGGACTCCTGGTGAACATTTAAATCCCCTAAGAGTGTAAAATTTGCCGACTTAAGGGCCAAATTGCTAATCACTTCCCCGATGCTTTCCAGGAAGTCCTTGTACTTTCCTGGTGGTCGATACATTAAGGCTCCTGTGGAGGTAAATGAGCCATGGACCTTAATTGATAAACCCATGCTCTCTGCTCCTTTGCGATGTGGGAGATCAAAGGTTTGACACTGGAGGTTGTCTCGATAAATAATCGTGAGCCCGCCTCACCTCTGGTTTAATCTATCTTTCCTAGAGATAAGATATCCGGGGGGAAGAGTGTTAGTGACATCCGGATTTCCCCCGGGGTCAGGCATGTCTCAGTTATAAAAAGACAGTCTAGGTCCTCCTCTGTTATGAGGTCGAGGATATGCAATGCATACTTGCTCATTGATCTCACATTAATGAGCCCGCCTCGCAGAACTTTTGGCTGGCTGTCTACTTGCGTTTGTGTGCATAACCCAAACCTTTCCTTGCATTGCTTGCAGCTTATAGATCCTATCCATGTTGCCATGTTTAGAGTCTTGGTACAGGTGTTTGGTCCCGTGTTTAGAGCCATTATGGATTCCCTCGTAAGATGTCTAATTGAGTTTGAGGGGCCGGGGTGCTCTGCCCTGGGCCCTGCCGGGGCGCGGGCGGGCGCAGACGGGCTTCCCTTTGGCGCCCCTTCTGCGTGGCACCGGCGCGCCCACAGCACGCGTCCGCTGCGCGGCACCTTCATCTTTATATAGCCAGGTAGGAGGGAGGGGGATACTGTCCTAGCCCGAAAGACTAGACCGTCACCTCGCCCAAAGATGGCCTCCAAAAGATGTGCCCCGGGAAGTGTGTCAGGTTCACTTCCCGTGTGGCGCACTTGTAGCCTCCCTCCACACAAACAGCACAAGCTGCGGTGGACCGGCGAAAAAAGCAGCAGTTTTAAAGGTGCGTAAGTTTACAGTTTCCCAACACACTGTCTCAAATGTAAATAAGATATTTTAAAACATCCACTGCATAGATCGTATTCATCCACACAGTGCCCCTAAACTAGACGTTTAAAAAGTTGTTGCTCTGCTGAATAGTCAGTAATTCATTAAAGTGCATACGCACAGTAGTTGGTCCGTGTACCTCTGCGGGTAGCCAATTCTCGAGTGCGGTTATTTAGGAGCCTCTATATAGCCTGCTAGGTCCAGTCTTAGCCCGAAAGACTAGACCGTCACCTCGCCCAAAGATGGCCTCCAAAAGATGTGCCCCCGGAAGTGTGTCAGGTTCACTTCCCATGTGGCGCGCTTGTAGCCTCCCTCCATACAAACAGCACAAGCTGCGGTGGATCGGGGAGAAAACGGCAGTTGTAAAGGTGCGTAAGTTTACAGTTTCCCAAAACACTGTCTCACATGTAAATAAGATATTTTAAAACATCCACTGCATAGATCGTATTCATCCACACAGTGCCCCTAAACTAGAAGTTTAAAAAGTTGTTGCTCTGCTGAATATTCAGTAATTCATTAAAGTGCATACGCAGAGTAGTTGGTCCGTGTACCTCTGCGTGTAGCCAATTCTCGAGTGCGGATATTTAGGAGCCTCTATATAGCCTGCTCGGTCCAGTCCTAGCCCGAAAGACTAGACCGTCACCTGGCCCAAAGATGGCCTCCAAAAGATGTGCCCTCGGAAGTGTGTCAGTTTCACTTCCCGTGTGGTGCGCTTGTAGCCTCCCTCCATACAAACAGCACAAGCTGCGGTGGACCGGGGAGAAAAGCGGCAGTTGTAAAGGTACGTAAGTTTACAGTTTCCCAAAACACTGTCTCACATGTAAATAAGATATTTTAAAACAACCACTGCATAGATCGTATTCATCCACACAGTGCCCCTAAACTAGAAGTTTAAAAAGTTGTTGCTCTGCTGAATAGTCAGTCATTCATTAAAGTGCATACGCAGAGTAGTTGGTCCGTGTACCTCTGCGTGTAGCCAATTCTCGAGTGCAGTTATTTAGGAGCCTCTATATAGCCTGCTCGGTCTGGTCCTAGCCCGAAAGACTAGACTGTCACCTCGCCCAAAGATGGCCTCCAAAAGATGTGCCCCCAGTAGTGTGTCAGGTTCACATTCTGTGTGGCGAGCTTGTAGCCTCCCTCCACACAAACAGCACAAGCTACGGTGGACCGGGGAGAAAAGCAGCAGTTTTAAAGGTGTGTAAGTTTACAGTTTCCCAACACACTGTCCCACATGTAAATAAGATATTTTAAAACATCCACAGCATAGATCGTATTCATCCACACAGTGCCCCTAAACTAGAAGTTCAATCAATCACTAGTCAGTCATTCATTAAAGTGCATACGCAGAGTAGTTGGTCCGTGTACCTCTGCGTGTAGCCAATTCATTGCTAGCTGCTTAGTTGGAAATTACTTTCTGGAAAAGGTTAATATTGTTTGGTAACAATTTCAAATTAATATCGCATTCTTTGATTCACCATTGAACACCTTATACTCTCGGTATAGTACCCTTCAGCCTAGGGTTCACATGGTCTACAAATCAGTGATTATGTTGTTGTGAAATGTCACGAATGGTATAGTACTTTCAACATTTGTTATTTGTCCAGTATTCAAAAAATTACAGCTTAACCTATTGTTAAATGTCTAAAATTACGATGTGAATTCTGTATCAATGCACTTGGATTTATAGATGGACATGCATTTCTTCATCCCCATTTAACCCATATGGGGTCTTTGTTTTGTATCGAATAATCAGACGCGATTCCAATTTTCTCAATTTCAGAGTGCGGTTGCCACCTCTCTCATTAGCAGGTACAGTAGCAATACCAAAGTAACGAATGTTTTCCCAATTTGTTTTATGTTGCAAATGAAGATGTTTGGAGATTGCATATGACATATCTTTATTATGAATTGCCCTTAAATGTTCTAGAATGCGCTTTTTTTAGGGGGCAAATTGTGCTTCCAATATAGCGCAATCCGCATGTGCACTCCAACCTATAGACTACATACGGCGTATCACTTGTGATTTTTTCTGTGATTTCAAAAACTTTGCCTTTTGCTTCTTTTATTTTGGATATTGATTTACCAATTTTGCAGGCCTTGCACTTATTACAGTGTGTGAACCCCATTTGTTTTGATGTTAGCCATGTGGGCTTTTCACAAGTTTGTCCTTTAAAGAGGGAGCTTTTCGATCTGTGATCTGAGGATAGTTTCCAATCATTGTTCCAATATCTGGATCTTTTTCCAAGACCTTTCAGTATTTACTGAGGATTTTTTTGATCTTGAAACTTTCTTTGCTGTATGTTAAAATTAGTTTCGTAGTTTCTTCATTTGCAGGTTTGATTTTATTGATCAAGGTTTCTTCCCTGGGAATTTGTTTAGCTCGTAACAGTCCTGTTTCCACATCACTGTGTTTGTTTCCTCTTTTGAGAAAGCGATTCTTACTGTCTACAAAGCTTTTTTGTACCATTTCTTCAGTAGAGCAATTTTCTCGCATCCAGATAAATTCTCCATGCGGAATACTTTTGATTAGTTTTGGTGGATGGAAGCTTGTTCCGTGGAGAATGCTGTTGGTTGATGTTGGTTTTCGATAAAGCTTAGATTGTATATGTTCATCTTCTTTATATACTTTGACGTCTAAATATTGTATTCTTTTTTAACTGATGCTGTAGGTAAATTTTAATCCTACTTTGTTTTCGTTCAAAACTTCAAAATATTCTTCGAAGTCGCTTTGGCTCCCGTTCCAGATTATAAAAAGATTGTCGATGTATCTCAACCACAGTTCTATTTTGGTTGTGTATCTTTCATTTTTTTCTTGCCATGCCACAAATTTTTCCCACCATCCCATGGTTATATTTGCATAGCTGGTCGAAAATGATATTCCCATGGCGGTGCCACGTTTCTGATTGTAAATTTTGTGGTTAAAGAGGAAGATGATATTCTGCAGGCAAATATTTATCATATCCAACAGCATTTTAAAGTGTTTCAGTTCCTGAACTCTCCGTTGACGGAGAAAGTATTCTACAGCTTTGAGGCCGAATTCATGTTCTATAGATGTATAGAGAGATACAACATCAATGGTTACCAATTGAAAGCCTTTATGCCATCCCGTGTTGGCCAATATCCTTAAAAAATCTCCAGTGTCTTTGATGTAAGAGCTGAGATTGATCACTATTGGTGCCAAATAGTTGTCAACATATATGGAAACATTTTCATATAGTGATTCACAGCTTGAGACTATTGGCCTTCCAGGTGGGTTTATCAATGTCTCATGTATTTTAGGGAGGAAATAAATAGTTGGTATCACGGGACTTTCGTTTAGCAAGAAAAGAGCTTTGTTGTCAGTTAGGAGGCCATCTTGTTTCCACAATCTAATCCTTCTGGCTAGATCTAAGGTCAGATGATTGCTTGGATTTACTTGCAATTGAATGTAATTTTCTTAAATTCTCAGTTGTTTTAGGGCCTCTTCTACGTAGTCCATTGTGTTCATTATCACTACATTTGCACCCTTCTCCGCAGGCATTATAGTGATTTTTTTATTTCTCATCAAGTTAGTGCTAAACGTTCATTTTTTGTAAGGTTCTCTTTTTTGTTAGATGTGGTATTTTTCATTTTATCTAATTCTGTCATTATAAGTTCGTGAAATTGGTCAATTCTATTTCCAGGGCTCAAAGTTGGACAAAATTTTGACTTCGGTTTTAGATCTGATGGTACATGTTGGTCTGTTCGTATATCTAGATCAGCTAAGATTTGTCTTTCAGATTGCTCTATCTCCTAGATGTTCGATGTTAGCGCATAGATCGTTCTTAAGTTTGCTAAATCTTCCATATTCAATGGTTCCCGTTCATCGCTAGAGTTCGAATTATTTGGAGTTGTTAAAGTTGGCCGTTTTGCGAAGAATTTTTTTTGTTTCAGCTTTCTGATGTATTTGTATAGGTCAATCCTTGTCTCGACATAGTCAGGATGTTGTTCCGGACAAAAGGATAGGCCTTTGTTGGGGACGCTCGTTTCATCATTGGTAGGGGTATGGTCCGATAAATTCACAATTAGATTGTCTTTCATTCTCATATTTTTCATTTACTCGCCATTCTGTTGCGCAGCGGGTAATCTTTTGTTTTTTCCTCTGCTTGTTTTTCTCCTTCTTTTGATGCCGTGGCAAGGTGATTTCCTCTCCCTCGACCTCGTCCTCTCCCTCGTATTTTGGGGGTCTGTTGGTCCAGGTATACTAGCTTAATTTCGTCTAAAAATTGTGTTTGTATATTTACTCTCGGTCCCTGTTCTTCTTCACTCCATTCTGATTCTGAACCACTAACATATGGTTTGTCCGTGTCAGTTAGTGGTAGTCTTCCTTCCTGTTGTTGTTTTTTAAGGCCATCGAAGTGTTTTGCGAGGGTTAGAATTGAGCCCATTTCATAGTCTAATTCATCCCGTTTGAATTTTCTCTGTTTCCGCGGTTCTACTTCATCTTCGTATTTGTCTAGATTTTTTTCCATTTCTTTACGAAGTTTGCCACCTTCTTCATCTTGATTAAGGGCTTTTATTTGGTCTTCTATCATTTGTATTTCTTTGTGTAGTTCATCAACATCTATTGTAGCATATTTGATGACCAAGAGGACCATATTCCTGGAACAGCCCATACTGTTTTTGGCCCATTCTTCCAGCATTGCTTGCCGAGTGTCCGGATGGTTCGGTAGTGTAAAAAATTCTTAAACCTCTAGGGATGCAGTCACATTCAATATATTTTTCCAATGTTAGAATTTCCCAACTTTTTGATATTTCCTTTTTCAATAGCTTTTCCAATTGGAAAAATAATTGTTTCATATTTTTTACCGATTTATCTTTTCCACCAGTTTCCTTGTCTTGTGTTAGTGCTTGTGTACCTTTTTTAAAGAGGGTTTCTGCTTTTAAAGTTATTTCTGCGGCTCGCGCTTCCACTTCTGATGTAACTTTAGATTAATATCTCACTAAAAGGTGATGTTATTGCTGTGACGTATGCTTGCTTCACCTGTGTTTGGTCACTGTTAAGTAGTTTTAGTAGCTTCAATAACAGTATTACGCTACGACATCTTTCCACAAACTGGCGTTTGTATATCTCATTATAATGCGTGTTCCCAAAACTCTCCTTACCTGGAGAGTCTTCCGGTTCGGCGATGTCCTCCGACTCCGCTTTCCCCGTTGTCTCAAACCTGGATCCGGAACACTATGGTTACTTTTTCGCTTTGTTCCTCGAGATTCGCGGTGTCTTCATGCACTGTAGAACCGCCGCTGATATTGGTGGATTGCGGGGTTGTAGGTTGCAAACTGTCCCGCCTTTCTCTTGCTGTACCACCGCAAATCTTGACATCGTGCGCTCCCGGTATATTTAACACCTCCAAACAAACAGTCTGTAACCGGTGCGCTCTTAATAACGGGTGCCGATTTCGGGGCCAGACCAAGCCCCGTGAATCATTGACCAGCAACTTTGTTTAAAAATCGCACTCCCAAACACAGGAACTTTTCTTTGAAGCTTGTTTTAATTAAAGCATAATAGAAACCGCCACCATCACCCACCAACGTTTCGAACAAGAAATGTTCTTTTTCATGGTATTGTGAGTCCTTTTTTAATTTTTCCTTTTATTGTGTCAATTAAAACCCCAGAGTGATGCATTCTGGTATCTGTAGTTGTCAAAGTTACTCAGTTATTTTCATTATCAATTCTTCTTTATCAATAAAGTGGCATTTGGCCATTGCTAGCTGCTTAGTTGGAAATTACTTTCTGGAAAAGGTTAATATTGTTTGGTAACAATTTCAAATTAATATTGCATTCTTTGATTCACCATTGAACACCTTATACTCTTGATGCGATATTAATTTGAAATTGTTACCAAACAATATTAACCTTTTCCAGAAAGTGTGAGTGTGTCTGGGTGGGTCTGCCAGTGGATGTGTGAGTGTCCGAGTGGGCCTGTGAGTGGATTTACAAGTGTCTGAGTGGGTCTCTGAGTGGGTGTGAGAGTGTCAGAGCAGGTCTCTTAGTAAGTTTGGATAGATGAGTGTCTGAAAGGGCCTGTGAGTGCGTGCATGAGTGTCTTGAGTGGGTCTTTGAGTGGGTGTGAGGGTGCCTGAGTAGGTTTTTGAGTGGATGTGAGTGTGTTTGAATGGGTATGTGAGTGAGTGTTAGACTTTTTGAATGGGTCTCTGAGTTGGTATGTCAGTGTCTGAGTGGGTTTGTGAGTGAGTGTGTGAGTATCTTTGTGGGTCGGTGAGTGAGTGCACAAGTGTCTGAGTGGGCCAGTGGCAGGGTACATGGGTGTCTGAGTGGGTCTGCCAGTGGGTGTGTGAGTGCCTGAGTGGGTCTGTGAGTGGGCTGTGAGTGGGTTTTAGAATATCTGAGTGGGTATGTGAGTGGGTTTCTGAGTGGATGTGAGAGTGTTTGAGTGGGTCTGTGAGTGGGTGCATGAGTGTCTGAGGGGGTCTGCCAGTGGGTGTGTGAGTGTCTGAGTGGGTCTGTGAATGGGGGTGAAAGTGTCTGAGTGGGTATGTGAGAGGGCATGAGAGAATCTGAGCGGGTTTCTGGGTGAATGTGAGAGTCTGAGTGGGTCTGTGACGGGGTACGTGGATCTACCAGTGGGCGCATTAGTATCTGATTGGTTTTCTGAGTGGGTGCATTAGTGTCTGAGTGGGTCTCTGAATGGGTACATGAGTGTCTGAATGGACCTGTCAGTGGGTGCATGGGTATCTGAGTTGGTCTGTGAGTAGGTGCATGAGTGTCTGAGTTGGTCTGCCAGTGTGTGTGTGTCTGAGTGGGTCTGTGAGTGGGGGTGAAAGAGTTTGAGTGGGTCTGCGAGTGGGCTTTAGAGTGTCTGGGTATGTGCTTGAATATCTGAGTGGGTCTCTGAGTGGGTATGAAAGTTTCTGAGCGGGTCTCTGGGTAGGCGTAAGAGTGCCTGAGTGGGTTTGTGAATGGGCATGTGAGTTTCTGAGTAGGTCCGCCAGTGATTGTTACAGTGTCTGAGTGGGTTTGTGAGTGGATCTGAAAGTGTCTGAGTTGGATTGTGAGTGGATGTGGGAGTGTCCTAGTGGGCTTTTGAGTGGGTTCATGATTGTCTGAGTGGTTCTATGAGTGGGCATGAGAGTGTCTGAGTAGGTCTGCTAGTGGGTGTTTAAGTGTCTGAGTGTGTCTTTTAGTGGGTGTGTGAGTGTCTGAGTGGATCTGCCAATGGGTGTGTCAGTTTCTGAGTGGGTCTGTGAGTAGGTGACAAAGTGATCAGTCTGCAAGTGGATCTATGGGTGTGTGAGTGTCATAGTGGGTCTGTGAGTTGGTACATGCGTGTTTGTTTGGGTCTGCTAGTGGGTGCATGAGTGGCTCAGTAGGTGTGTGAGTAGGTGTGAGAATTTCTGAGTAGATCTGCCAGTGGGTATGTGAGTGTCTGAGTGGGTCTGTGAGTGGGGTTTAGAATGTCTGAGTGGGTGCATGAGTGTTTGAGTGGGACTGAGAGTGTCTGAGTGGGTCTGTGAGAAGGTGCATGAGAGTCTGAGTGGGTCTATAATAGGTGTGTTAGTGTCTGAGTGGGTCTGTGAGTGGGGGTAAAAGTGTCTGAGTGGGTATGTGAGTGGGCATGAGAGTGTCTGAGTGGGTATCTGAGTGGGTGTGAGAGAGTCTGAGTGGGTCTGTGAGCAGGTATTGGAGTGTCTGAGTAGATATGTCAGTGGGCACATCAGTGTCTGAGTGGTTTTCTGAATGGGTGCGTAAGTGTCTGAGTGACTCTCTGAGTGGGTACATGAGTGTCTGAATGGGTCTGCCAGTGGGTGCATGAGTGTTTCAGTGGGTTTTTGAGTAGGTGTGAGAGTTTCTGAGTGGGTCTGCCAGAGGGTGTATGAGTGTCCGAGTGCATCTTTGAGTGAGATTTAGAGTGTCTGAGTGGGTCTGTGAATGAGGTGAAAAAATTTAAGTGGGTATGTGAATGGGCATGAGAGTGTCTGAGTGGGTCTCTGAGTGGATGTCAGCATGTCTGAATGGGTCTTAAG
This sequence comes from Lissotriton vulgaris, assembly GCF_964263255.1. Taxonomy (NCBI): domain Eukaryota; kingdom Metazoa; phylum Chordata; class Amphibia; order Caudata; family Salamandridae; genus Lissotriton; species Lissotriton vulgaris. The sequence continues at coordinate 562,807 of NW_028250138.1, forward strand.
TAGGTGTGTGAGTGTCTGAGTGAGTCTTTGATAAGGTGAGAGAGTCTTAGTAGGTCTATGAGCTGGTGCGTGAATGTCTGAGTGGGTCTGCCAGTGGTCACATCAGTGTCTGAGTGGTGTTCCGAGTGGGTGCATTAGTGTCCGAGTGCATCTCTGAGTTGGTACATGAGTGTTTAAATGGGTTTGCCAGTGGGTGCATGAGTGTCTAGGTGGGTCTTTGAATAGGTGTAAGAGTTTCTGAGTGGGTCTGCCAGGGGGTGTGTGAGTGTCCGAGTGGGTCTGTGAGTGGGTTTTAGAGTGTCTGAGTTGCTGCATGAGTGTCTGATCTGGTCCCTGAGTGGGTGTGAGAGTGTCTGAGTAGGTCCGTGAGTGGGGCCATGAGTGTCTGAGTGGGTCTGCCAGTGGGTGTCTGAGTGTCTGGGTGGGTCTGTGAGTGGGGGTGAAAGTTTCTGAGTGGGTATGTGAGTGGGAATGAGAGTGTCTGAATGTGTCTCTGAGTAGGTATGCCAGTGTCTGTCTCAGTGGGTCTTAAGTGGGTGTGCAAGTGTCTGAGTGGGTCTCGGTGTGAGAGAGTCTGAGTGGGTCTGTGAGCAGGTACATGAGAGTCTGAGTGGGTCTGCCAGTGGGCACATCAGTGTCTGAGGGGTTTTATGAGTGAGTGCATTAATGTCTGAGTGAGTGTTTTTTTTTTTTATGTGAATCCGTCACTGTGGGCACGGGTGCCGCACTGAGCATTGCGGTGGATTTGTGGGTCCTCACACATGGAAAATAAATCATCTCCTTGTACTACATTTTATGGAAATTGCCCCCTAAAATGGAAGCCGCAACTCTCTACTTAGGTCAAGGCTAGCCAATCATGGCATTGCTGTTGGCCCATGGATTTGTGAAGGAACACAATGGATCCTCGAGGATTCGCGTCCCTAGATCATTTTCTTCTATACTTTCTCAAAAACTAGAGAACAGATTGACACCAAATGTGAAAAAGTACTCTTTCTGGATGGCGATCTAGCTTTCTGCCAAATTTGATGTAATTCCAATTAGCTGTTCTTTCTGTCATTGTTAATAAAATCCTTATGGAAAATTGCATGGGGAAAACATGTTTTGGGACCCCCACTTATTCCTTGCCCCCGCTTCACAAATCACCCATAACTTTCAAGACAGCTGCTGAAGTGAGGGGCCAACTAGTTTAGAAAATTTCCTGAAGATTCATCAAATGGCACCAAAGTTATTATAAAAAAAAATGCTTGTCCTGTGGAATCTAGGTCCTAACTTAATATATATATATATATATATATATATATATATATATATATATATATATATATATATATATATATATATATATATATATATATATATATATATATATATATATATATATATATATATATATATATATATTCACTGAAAAAACCATAGGTTATAGACCATATATAGTTAGGGATTAGCATTTAAAAAACCTTATTTTATTTGCACAAAACCATTGAAATTCCATATATAGTTAGTTGCACTAACTATATATCGCGGACCCGCAATCCACTGCTAATGATGTCACATATTACATCATTCATGACATGGTCAGTGACATCACTGATGACATCACTGATGACATCTCAAATGACATCACTGATGACATCACTGATGACATCTCAAATGACATCACTGATGACAACACCCAGTGACTTTATGTTTCTGTAAAGTTAAAATATGTCTTACATATTGAAGAATGAGTGGATGTATAAGTGTCTGGATGAAGGATTTAGTAGGTGCATGACTGACTGTATGAGAGAATGATTAAATGTGTCTCACTGAGTGCATGGGTTAGCGATTAAAGTGTCTTAATTTGGCAATCATTATTTATGTTCTTCTGTAAACTGCTGCATGTTTAAATCAGTAGCTATATCAGTAACTATATGGGTTATTGAATGGTTGCCCAAGTATTTGTATGGGAGACTGAGTATGTGTGTGGGTGGCTGGGAGGTGTATAACTCTGTGCATAGATGTGTGAGCAGTTGATTCCCTAGGTGTATGGCTTCAAAAGTGGATGTAGAAACAGCTGTATGGACAGTTGACTGTGTGCATGAGTATATTGGTGAGTGAATGGATATCTCAGTTCTACATGTCAAAGTAAGTACATATGTAAAACACACTCCATGTGAGAGTTGACATATATAAATAACTGAACATAAGAGCCAGTGAATGTGAGAGTGGCTGTATGAATCATTGTGAACTTGTATCAAGGATTGTATAAGAGAGTAAATATGTGTTAGTATATGTTTGAATAAGTAAGGTGTGTATAACTGTATAGTTGAGGAAATGGAGGTGTGATTGATTCTTTGCATGACTGACTAGGTGTGTGAGTAACTCCATGGATGTGTGACAGTCTGTGAGTACCTGTTTACACTGAGTGTATCTAAGGTTATATTAGAGTCTGAAGATGTATTATCACATAAATGATATCATCAGTGATGTAATCAGTAATGTCAAATGAGATGTCAGTGATGTCATCAGTGATGTCATTTGAGATGTCATCAGTGATGTCATCAGTGATGTCATTTGAGATGTCATCAGTGATGTCATCAGTGATGTCACTGACCATGTCATGAATGATGTAATATGTGACATCATTAGCAGTGGATTGCGGGTCCGCGATATATAGTTAGTGCAACTAACTATATATGGAATTTCAATGGTTTTGTGCAAATAAAATAAGGTTTTTTAAATGCTAATCCCTAACTATATATGGTCTATAACCTATGGTTTTTTCAGTGAATTTTCAAGGTTTTGTAAATGCAAATTCCTAACTATATATGGTCTATAACCTATGGTTTTTTCTGTGAATTTCATTGGTTTTTTAAAAGCTAATATCTATAGCTGTAAAATATATTCTTTATTAAGTGACGTATCACGTAGCCCGTGAGACGCCTCATGATGCATCGCATAACCGTGACGTATCGTCTCTGCAGCGCAAACCAAACCCAAAACGTAAGCGCGCCAAAACACGCTTAAAGATATATATATATTTTTTTTAACCCTTAATTAGACAAAATCCACACGTGCACATATCACAAACGTTCAAAAAACACAATATGTCGGACTCCCGTTACGCTGCCGGTTAGCTGCCCGGTTAACGTACCAGGAAGCACCTTTACCGCGAAAAATCGCATTTTTTTTTTCACCCCCCAGGGATCTTTAATATCCCCCTCATCAATCCTAGGGGTTCAGGAGGGGTCTGCCTTACCCCTTTCATTCATTTACACCTTTTTTTTTTTTCCACCTCTTGTCTCTCGATCCCACAGAGAGACAAGATGGCGGCCGCTCCAGACTGTTTACAATGATAACAGCCAATCAGCTTCTCCTCAGACTCCCGTTACACTGCCGGTTAGCTGCCCGGTTCGCGTACCAAGACGCGTCTCTACGGCGAAAAAATCGGAATTTTTTTTTTTGGGCCCAGCGTGGCTCTATAATATCCCCTCATCAATCCTAGGGGGTCAGAATGGGTCTACCTTGCCCCCTTTCCTTCATTTCCTCCTTTGTTTTGGCCTCCTCTTGTCTCTCGATCCTACCGAGAGACAAGATGGCGGCCGCACCGGACTGTTTAGAATGTTGACAGACACCGGAGAGCCAATCAGCTTCGCATCGCAAAGTTCCGATAAGCGAAAAGTACGCGAACCGGATCGCTGCCCGGAGCGCTGTTACAGATATATATCTTGATTTAAACGTTAATTTCTCAAAATCCACTGAAGCACATATATTGAGACCTAGCAAAGGCACATCGGGCTAACAGTCCCTACAATTTTGCCAAGTTTCGTGCAAATCCATTCAGCCGTTCGAGCTAAAAGTGAGGCCAACCGCCCTATGGAAATTAACATGGGAAAAACGCGTTTTGGGACCCCCCTTTTTTCTCAGCCCCCCCTTGACGAAACCCCCCCAAATTTCTAGGAGCTGCTCAGAAACAAAATGTGCCATTTTCCTGAAAATTTCAGCCGATTCCGTCCACAAACGCCAAAGTTATTAGACATAGAATTTTCAGAAATCCCATAGAGAAAAAATCCTAACTATATATACCTACTGGCGACCGCCAGTAGGTAATATATATATATATATATATATATATATATATATATATTCACAGAAAAAACCATAGGTTATAGTGGATATATAGTTAGGAATTTGCATTTACAAAACCTTGAAAATTCAATGAAAAAACCATAGGTTATAGGCCATATATAGTTAGGAATTAGCATTTACAAAACCTTATTTTACTCGCATAAAACCATTGAAATTCCATATATAGTTAGCTAACTATAAGCGCTAACTATATATCGCGCACCCGCAATCCACTGCTGATGATGTCACATATTACATCATTCATGACATGGTCAGTGACATCACTGATGACATCACTGATTACAACATCCAGTGACTGTATGTTTCTGTAAAGTTAAAATATGTTTCACATATTGAAGAATGAGTGGATGTATAAGTGTCTGGATGAAGAATTTAGTAGGTGCATGACTGACTGTATGAGTGAGTGATTAAATGTGTCTCACTGAGTGCATGGGTTAGTGACTAAACTGTCTTAATTCGTGCATCAGTATGTTTGTTGTTGTGTAAACTGCTGCTTGTGTTGATCAGTAGCTATAAGAGTAGCCATATGGGTTATTGATTGGTTGCCCAAATATTTGAATGGGAGGCTGAGTGTGTGTGTGGGTGGCTGGGAGGTGCGTGACTCTGTGCATAGATGTGTAAGCAGTTGATTCACTAGGAGTATGAGTTCAAGAGTGCATGTGGAAACAGCTATATGAGCGGTTGACTGTGCATGGGTGTGTTGGTGAGTGAATGGATTTCTCATTGCTACATGTGCAAGTAAGTACGTATGTAAAACACAATACATGTGAGAGTTGAGATATATAAATAACTGAACATAAGAGCCAGTGAATGTGTGAGTGGCTGTATCGATCACTGTGAGCTTGTATCAGGGATTATATAAGAGAGTAAATATGTGTTATTATATGTTTGAATAAGTAAGATGTGTATAACTGTATAGTTGAGGAAATGGAGGTGTGATTGATTCTTTGCATGACTGACTAGGTGTGTGAGTAAGTCCATGGATGAGTGACAGTCTGTGAGTGTCTGTTTATACTGAGTGTATGTAAGGTTATATTAGAGTCTGAAGAGGTTCATTGTATTATCACATGAGTGATGTGATCAGTGATGACAAATGAGATGTCATCAGTGATGTCATTTGAGTTGTCATCAGTGATGTCATTTGAGATGTCATCATTGATATCATTTGAGTTGTCATCAGTGATGTCATTTGAGATGTCATCAGTGATGTCATCAGTGATGTCACTGACCATGTCATGAATGATGTAATATGTGACATCATCAGCAGTGGATTGCGGGTGCGCGATATATAGTTAGCGCTTATAGTTAGCTAACTATATATGGAATTTCAATGGTTTTATGCGAGTAAAATAAGGTTTTGTAAATGCTAATTCCTAACTATATATGGCCTATAACCTATGGTTTTTTCATTGAATTTTCAAGGTTTTGTAAATGCAAATTCCTAACTATATATCCACTATAACCTATGGTTTTTTCTGTGAATTTCATTGGTTTTTTAATAGCAAATATGAAAAGCTTTAAAATGTCAAGTACGTGATAGATAAAAACATTTTCGTATCTATGCACGCTGATGTGCTTTGAACGCTGCCCCCCCCCTCCCCTCTTTTGCCTTTGTTAGTACTCTCTCTTTGCAGATACAGAAGGGTAGTTAACGCAGGCCTTTACCCCCGTTGTAATCCGTCGTACCTCCTTGTCTCTCCATTTGATTGATTGTTGTCCAAGCATTTACTGTTTTAGAATTGGTTCTCTTTGGATCATTCTCTATTTACAAACAAGCACAAAGTCGCAATACTCTGTTTAGTCTTTGCAGATAGTGAAAAATCGTGTAAAAAAATAAAAGTAATCGAGCAAAATCAGTAGGCCACTAATTGGATCTCTTTTTGACCTCGCTAAAATAGAAATATTAGGAACAACCCTTCTTGAGAAATACGAAAATAGTGAGATGAACTGAGCTCCACACCATGAGGGCTGCAAGACAGCTCGGCTCCATCACCCATCCCGCACAAAATAATGACAAACCCTATGCAAATATTAAAAATATAGACAACACACCAGCAAAGAAATAGGGTAAAACATTTTATTAAAAAACTATTTACATAACGTTGGTTTATAAGATGATGTCAGTAGTGGACCGATGTGTGAATAGATCGAAAACAGCACAAGGCTCCAAGATCCGGATAGCAAGCTCCTGGATGTTGGGTGCCATAGTTTAGAGTTCTGAATTTCAGCCTTTTTCAATGCCTGTGCTTTGTTGAATCAAAATGGCGGCTTGACACAAAGCTGACTCAAGCGTTGTTACTGATGCTATGCAGACCAAAACTGGTTTTCAGTTTGTACATTTTTCTAGATTTTTCAATCCAAGTTTGGTTGACTTTGTAGAACGATGGCTTCAGATTTTCAACATACGGTGTGGTGGCGCTGACTGGGAGGGGGCGCTTCGCTCCTGCCCCCTCCCCAAGTAAGATTTTCATACGTGAAAGTACGTTAATGGTTTTGGTCCCCGAGATGCTTCGATGTCACTACCATTCTCAAATAGCATAAGTTCTGGATGTTGGGTGCCATAGTTAAGAGTTCTGAGCAGCGCTTGTAACACTGTCTGAAGCTTATTTCCTCCTACTGCAGCTTCACTATTCTCAAAGTAAGTGAGTGTCGTTTGTGGACCTGACTGCATTAGAAAACAATGTGATATGTTACCTTCCTAAACAGCTTGACGGAGGCCCCTGAGGGGCGCTGTGATGGCCATGGACTCGGAGAAGACGCTTGGCTCCGACACCCTCCCCAAGTCTTATAGCACTGGTGTAGCCTGAGATCGCCCCCGACATAGGCGGCCGGCTCCCGGGGTCCGGCGGTACTTTTTGCCTTTTGATGACTCTTCAATTCTGGACCTTGTCCCACAATCCGTTTGACCTGAAGACAAGCTGTAGTGAGGCGCCCCTTTATCGTTTTAGTTGCCATTCCGCCCGCTTTTGCTACACTGTGCCTCTTCCGCCATTCAGCTGTTTTCCGCCCGCTCTTGCGACTACAGCGTCTCGCTCACCATGTAGTTGAGATGCGCCCGCTCTTGCGGTGCAGCGATAGGCGGCTGCCACAGGACTCTCAAAATGGCGGCCGGCTCTTCGGTTTTGGGCCTGGTCCACTAAAATGGCCCTGGGACACCTTGGAACTCGGACGCTTGTCTGCTAGGGCTTGGATCCCATTCTCGAAAAGCGTCCCCTCAGCCGTGAAGATTCTACAAAAGTCATGGGGGCCTCCGACTCCCGCAGGCTTCTGGTGGGGAGCGGCTGCCATGATTGCTCGTGGAATGGCCACGACGGAGCTACGAGATGGTAGTGGTCTCATGCTGACGCCAGCTTTAGTCTGAAACATCCAGAAACACTGTAGACTACCAATTCGATCAGTTCCGGTAGCGCCCCAACATGACCCGGAAGAGAAGAACTTGCCCTCCCCTCTTTGACTGATGGTTCTTGTTGCCTGTCCCATCTGTTGTCATTTAACAGAACTTTTTGGACTGCTGAAAGGGGTTGTGTTCTGAACGCTGGTTGGTGGAGACATTTAGACTATATTCTTGACCTACGTTGTCGCGTAATGCGTTTTATGACACGCCGCGTTAGCGCACCCGGAAGTGATCCGAGGCGCGGCGCGCAGCGCGTAACGTAAGCATAACAGGTCATGTGACTTGTTAATAAAACTTTTCATTGGTTCATTTTACTTTTGTTAATTTAATGATGAAAAGCTTGGTCATATGACCTAAAAATTACGCTTTTTATTATTTTCGAACAATATTTTTTTTTCAAACATATGTTATAATATTCCAGGCTAATGTACTTTCCCGGAAAATTTACAACTGTCTGGCAAGTAAAATATATTCCTTTTTCGAGAAAAAGGGCGTTTCTTCCTTCCATGACGGAGCCGTTGAGTAAAAGAGATTCGGCCTGCTGTCTTAGTCGCCGATGCGCCTGATTATCAGATTCTTATCGATCACTTTATGTTGCAGACATGAAAAACACAACTGCCCTTGACCATTTATCTTTACTGCGTTCCTACATATTATACCTTTTATCCGTCATGTAATTGGACTGCTTTATTTCACTTGCCTTTTACTGATTCGAAAACAGTCACTAAAAGTAAAAACTTTACAAATGAAAATACTACTACCGTGTTTTGTTTTAAAAACCTTTATTGTGAAAATGTCAGTATACAAATACGGGCCTATAACCACGTGGGCCGGCCACGGAGCAAACTCAAATCGTATATGATGAGGAGACATTTACACTGTAGAAGAACGTAACGAGCGGGCCATTAGGTGACAAGAACAAAGGTGTCTAACAGTTGCGGTATCGGTGGACGTACATTTTGTAATTAAAATACGACAGGGCCACTTACAATAACATTTTCTAGATATACATTTGCGGGCAAAGAGTTACGAGTCCCATTTATACCGGCGCCATTTTGGGCGAGGCCGGGCAGGTCCAAGATATAGTCAAAATGTCTCCACCAACCATCGGCCAGACCAGAACCCCTTTCGGCCCTTTATGTTACAAGATGATGTCTTCCATTCAGAAAATATTGGTGGCAGCATTTTGAAAGGAAACAGAAACAGCCGTTCTCCTAGTGAGTTTCACATTGTTACATTTAGGAAGAATGTTGAAGAGTAGTATGTGGAAAATCTGAAGCCATTTTTCTACAAACTCTCAATCAGACTTGGATGGAAAAAAAAACCTGAAGAATGTACAAACTGAAAACCAATTTTTGTCTGTATAGCACCAACAGTAACGCTTGAGTCAGCTTTGTGTCAAGCCGCCATTTTCATTCAATCAATAGCGTCCCCCTGCACACATTCAGGGACCTGGTCGTGTCTTCAGATGAAACGCATTGTAGGAAAAGAAGCAGAAAGGAAAAGGAAAAAAGTTCCGCCGGACCTAGTGAAGCTGCAGCAGGTGCAAATAAGCTTCAGACAGTCTTACAAGCACTGCTCAGAACTCTCAACTGAGGCACTCAACATCCAGGACTTGCCATTCGGATCTTGGCGCCTTGTATTTTTGTTTTGTTTTTGATGGAAGGGAAAGAACAAAAAACAGACATTGAAAAAGGCTCAACAGTGCAGGGCGCCTTGTGCTGGTTCCGACCTATTCACACATCGGTCCGCTACTGACATCACCTCATAAACCAACGGGGCACCCCACGCCGACTTTCGGCGCAGCATTGTAGGATGGACACACCAGTGCGGCAATTTGATGGACACCACCTCGGTGCCATCCAGATCTCGGCGCGTTCATTCATTCAATAGCGTCCCCCTGCACACATTCAGGGACCTGGTCGTGTCTTCAGAAGAAACGCATTGTAGGAAAAGAAGCAGAAAGGAAAAGGCAACAAGTTCCGCCGGACCTAGTGAAGCTGCAGCAGGTGCAAATAAGCTTCAGACAGTTCTACAAGCACTGCTCAGAAATCTCAACTGAGGCACTCAACATCCAGGACTTGCCATTCGGATCTTGGCGCCTTGTGCTGGTTCCGACCTATTCACACATCAGTCCACTACTGACATCACCTCATAAGCCAACGGGGCACCCCACGCCGACTTCCGGCGCAGCATTGTAGGATGGCCACACCAGTGCAGCCACTTGCTGGACACCACCTCGGTGCCATCCGGATCTCAGCGCGTTCGAGTCACTGTGCCGGAAGAGTGACCGGAACTCAGCTGAACACGCCGTCTTTCGGCGCAGCATTGTAGGATGGCCACACCAGTACGGCAATTTGCTGGACACCACCTCGGCGCCATCCGGATCTCGGCGCGTTCGAGTCACTGTACCGCAACAGTGACCGCAATTCAGCTGGACACGCCGTCTTTCGGCGCAGCATTGTAGGATGGCCACACCAGTGCGGCAATTTGCTGGACACCACCTCGGTGCCATCCGGATCTCGGCGCGTTGTGCTGCCTTCGGCCTATTCGCACATCGGTCCGCTACTGACGCCGCCTCACGTGCCAACGGATTTTCTACGCTTTTTGTAGCCCTATGTCGCATAACAGGTCATGTGACTTGTTTATAAAACTTTTCATTGGTTCATTTTACTTTTGGTTTCCTAAAGATGGAAGGCTTGGTCATATGACCTAAAAATAACACTTTTCATTGGTTTAGAACATTTTTTTTTCCCAAACGATGAAAGCCCCACCTTGTTTCTGGATCATTCAGACTGAAGCTGGCGTCAGCATGAGAGCACCACCATCTCGTGGCTCCGTCGTGGTCATTCCGCGAGCAATCATGGCAGCCGCTCCCCACCGAAAGCCTGCGGGAGTTGGGAGCCCCCAAGACTTTTATACAATCTTCACGGCTGAGGGGACGCTTTTCGAGAATGGAGCCCAAGCCCTAGCAGGCAAGCATCCGACTTCCAAGGTGTCCCAGGGCCATTTCAGTGGACCAGGCCCAAAACCGAAGAGCCGTCCGCCATTTTAAGAGTCATGTGGCAGCCGCCTATCGCTGCACCGCAAGAGTGGGAACAACTCAACTACATGGTGAGCGAGACGCTGTAGTCGCAAGAGCGGGCGGTAAACAGCTGAATGGCCGCCACCTGGGGAGGCCCGTTCACGCCGCCTCCCCCCCCCCCCCCCGGGCCGCCGCACGCCAATTTTTGGAGCAGCATTGTAGGATACCAAAACCAGTGCGGCAGTTTACTGGACATCACCTGGGTGCCTGTCGTACATGTTGTGTCAGCCATGTGACACTGGACACAGACCGCTACTGACGAGGCCTCCCCCCGCACCACCCGGGACGCCCCACGCTGTTTTTCTGTGCTGCATTGTAGGATCCCTAAACCAGTGCGGCACCCAGGCGACATCACCTGGGTGCCGTCCAGAACTCTGCACGTTGTGCTGCCTTGGGACTATTCGCACAACAGACCGCTACTGACGAGGCCTCCCCCCGCCCCACCCGGGACGCCCCACGCCAATTTTCGGAGCAGCATTGTAGGATCCCTAAACCAGTGCGGCACCCAGGCGACATCACCTGGGTGCCGTCCAGAACTCTGCACGTTGTGCTGCCTTGGGACTATTCGCACAAAAGACAGCTTCTAACCATTGTTGCTTTTTGTGTTAATAAATGTTTAAATGTTTTTAGTTTTTGTTCTGTTCATTATCGTTAAAAGTTAATAAAGTTTTATAACCTTACTTTGTTGGAGTGTTATCTATTTTTTGAAAAACGGGTGAATGGGGCCTTGAATCGGGTTATTGTCATGTGTGGGCTTTGGAAGTGTGCTGCTGCAGGATCGGACATTTCAAACTCAAATGCACGTTCTTTTTCTTACCTTTCCGAAGCATGGAGCGCAATAGCAAGCAGAGAAAGGGTGATGCACGTGTTGAACACTACCTGACCTGGCAAGTTGCTGGCAGTGCCCCCCCGCCCGCTCCTGAAAGAGGGCACACACACACCGCCGCCCCGAGTACTTCAGAAATCTTTAAAAGACCATGCGCTTGTTCATGAGGCTTAAATGGTTTATCACCTCTTCTAGAACCCCTACATCGACCCTCTGACGTTTCATGGAAAAATTACCATGTAACACAATACCAAGCCCTATCAGCTGAAACCCCCAAGGAATCGTGGGGCATATTAGCAAGGGGGTTTATCTCCGCTTTTTTGGCTTTAAAAACCATGAAAGCGGAGATAAAATTATTTCCCTATTATCAAGCTGTCGCTAACACCAGTTAGTGACACCTAAAAGGAGATAGCGACCATCTTGGGCCCGGCTTTGCATGTCAGTGATACTTATCACTAATGACATGCAAAGTGGCGTGCCAAGATGTTAGCGACTGGAAACAGTCCCTAACATCGCTACCTTCTATTACCAACTTTTGGAGATATTCGCACTAAGCGCGAATATCTCCAAAAGCTAACACCTGCCCTGAGCAGGTTTTAGCCATGTTATCCAATGGGAGGTGGATAACATGGCTAAGAGCATTAGGTCGATAATACATGAATATCGCTGACTTTTCTGCGATAATAGCAAGGTTTATCTGCGATAAAAATCGCCGATGTGCGGCGATAATTTTTGTCTCTAAACAAGTTATAGACAAAAATTATCGCTAGTTGTTAGTAATATGCCCCCGGGTTTTTGCTTGCAGAAATCGGGAGGCGGGAGACTAGCACTGAAATCAGTACTCACACGCCTGAATCAGGAGGATTGGCATGTCTGAATTCTCTACAGCTGGGGCCATAAACTACATCCGCAGGGGTAGGTGATAGCCTGGGACCAGCCTGGCATCTAAAATGGCTGCCGTGCACGACAAAATTGTGGCATTCGAAAAAAGGCAAGATGGCGCAGCCGCTGGAAGAGATATATCAACATATATCAGCCTCCTCAGCCACCCTCAGGAAACATAGGGGATTAGGATATGTCTCCCGCACCCCCTTATACCTAGTACTTTAATTAACGAAGCACAAAATGGCGAATTCCCGTTTCGCTACCAGTTTGCGGCCCAGTTCGCGGCCCGTGAAGCGCTTCTACCGTGAAAAATCATTTTTTTTTTATTTTCCCCACGGGACCCTTTAATAACCCCAACAACATTCCTAGGGGGTCAAGAGGGGGATACCTTGCCCCCTTTCATTAAATTCCCCCTTAGTTTTTCACCTTTTCTTCTCTCTCGATCCTACCGAGAGACAAGATGGCGGCCGCTCCGGACTGTCACGCAGCAAAAAAAAAAAAAAGCTCACGCACAGCCGCTGGAAGAGATGTATCAACATATATCAGCCTCCTCACCCACCCTCAGGAAACATAGGGGATTAGGATACGTCTCCCGTACCCACTTATAACTAGTAATTTAATTTACGAAGCACAAAATGGCGAATTCCCGTTTCGCTACCAGTTTGCGGCCCAGTTCGCGGCCCGTGAAGCGCTTCTACCGTGAAAAATCATTTTTTTTTTCTTTTCCCCACGGGTCCCTTTAATAACCCCAACAACATTCCTAGGGGGTCAAGAGGGGGATACCTTGCCCCCTTTCATTAAATTCACCCTTCGTTTTTCACCTCTTCTTCTCTCTCGATCCTACCGAGAGACAAGATGGCGGCCGCTCCGGACTGTTTAGAATGTTGACAGACACCGGAGAGCCAATCAGCTTTCTGCGCGCAAAGTTCCGATAAGCGAAAAGTAAGCGGACCGGATCGCTGCCCAGAGCGCTGTTACAGATATATATCTTGATTTAAACGTTAATTTCTCAAAAACTACTGGAGCACATATATTGAGACCTAGCAAAGGCACATCGGGCTAACAGTCCCTACAATTTTGCCAAGTTTCGTGCAAATCCATTCAGCCGTTCGAGCTAAAAGTGAGTCCAACCGCCCTATGGAAAACTCAATGCAAAAAACGCGTTTTGGGACCCCCCTTTTTTCTCAGCCCCCCCTTGACGAAACCCCACCAAATTTTCAGGAGCTGCTCAGAAACAAAATGTGCCATTTTCCTGAAAATTTCAGCCGATTCCATCCACAAACGCCAAAGTTATTAGACATAGAATTTTCAAAAGTCCCATAGGGAATTTATCCTAACTATATATACCTACTGGCGAACGCCAGTAGGTAATATATATATATATATATATATATATATATATATATATATATATATATATATATATATATATATAACCTACTGGCGGTCGCCAGTAGGTATATATAGTTAGGATTTTTTCTCTATGGAACTTTCGAAAATTCTATGTCTAATAACTTTGGCGTTTGTGGACGGAATTGGCTGATATTTTCAGGAAAATGGCACATTTTGTTTCTGAGCAGCCCCTGAAAATTTGGGGGGGTTTCATCAAGGGGGGGCCGAGAAAAAAGGGAGGTCCCAAAACGCGTTTTCCCATTCATTTTTCCATAGGGCGTTTGGCCTCACTTTTAGCTCGAACGGCTGAATGGATTTACACGAAACTTGGCAAAATTGTAGGGACTGTTAGCCCGATGTGCCTTTGCTGGGTCTCAATATATGTGCTCCAGTGGATTTTGAGAAATTAACGTTTAAAAAAACAGATATATCTGTGACAGCGTCCCTGATAGCGCTCCAGATCGCGTACTTTTCGCGTAACGGAGCTTTGCGAAGCGAAGCTGATTGGCTCTCCGGTGTCTGTCTGTCAACATTCTAAACAGTCCGGTGCGGCCGCCATCTTGTCTCTCGGTAGGATCGAGAGACAAGAGGAGGAGAAAAAGCGAAGGGGGAATTTAATGAAAGGGGGCAAGGTAGACTCCTCTTGACCCCCTAGGAATGATGTTGGGTCCCGTGGGGCAAATAAAAAAAATTAGATTTTTCGCGGTAGAAGCGCTACTCGGTTCGCGAACCGGGTCGCAAACTGGTAGCGAAACGTGAATTCGCCATTTTGTGTTTCGATTTAATTAAATTACTAGATGGAGGAAAAGCAATGTGAGTATTGGGTATAAGGGGGTATGGGAGACGTATCCTGACCCCCTATGTTTTCTGAGGGTGGTTGAGGAGGCTCATATATGTTGATACTTGTCTTCCAGCGGTTGCGCGTGAGCGTTTTTTTTTTTTTTTGCCGCTTGACTTCTGTTAACGTTCGATTCGAAGGAAATCAGGAAGTGTTGACCGCCATTTTGACACTGCGAGTAAATATATTGTTAAAAATAATTGTTATAAATTAATCCGTATTGATAAACATTGTCTGCGCCATCTTGCTTTTTTTTCAATGCCACACTTTTGTCGTGCACAGCAGCCATTTTAGATGCCTTGACCAGACCCACTCTCTGCACGCCGCCGATCCTCAGCATGGCTCCCCACCCTCGCAAGCATCTCCCCCACGCACTGGTCACCCCTGCTCTCTCATGCATGGGCCATAAACCTCCCCCCATCTGCGCTGCTCTTCCCTGAGAATCACACCCTGTGCCCGCCCGATGCCTCCCTTTCACCCTATTCACTACCCCACCCTCTGACACTCCTCTTCCTCTGTGTCTGATTGTCCAGGCCGGTCCCAGGCTATCACCTAGCCCTGCGGATGTAGTTTATGGCCCCAACTGTAAAGAATCACCCCTGTTCAAAGGAGTTACAGTAGATCAAGGCCCCCACCTCATGAGATCCGTCACACCACACGCGTTCCTACTATCTGATAACAATCCTGTATTGTGATTGGGGAGGGGATTCTCACTGTAAGGGTGTGTGGGACCGAGCCTGAAGCGGAAGATTCCAGGGATGCCTTTTTGTACATCAAAGTCTTCACAATTATGTGTCACATTAAAAATATATAGCAATCCAACAAAGTAGTAGGATTATAACACTTTAATAACTTATAAATATATACAACGCTCCAACAAAGTAAACACGTTAAAAAAACTTTTTAAACAACTATTTACATGACATTGCTTTAACCAGGATAAACAAAGAAATGACACAGTTATGTAAAAGTTTCTGAAAGAAATGCCAAGAATGTCCCATGTGAAAGTGAATTTTATCTGGCAATTTTTTTCTTTTCCTTCTCATGAAAAGAAAGTTAATTCCAGGTTCGTTACCTGCCTCATCTGCAAAAAAAAAACTCTCGAGAGGGACCGAAAAAAAATATAGCTATGGTAATCATACCATGCATCGGCACATGGAGAGGTGGCACCCTCTTAATTATTCTAAAGCACAACTTCGAGATTTGGTGGATAACCCCCGACCGGCAAAAACATCCACCAATGACTTAGCAATAAGTGAGTCAGAGGCAAGGGAAACGGTCCCAAATCTGCAAAAGAACTTTGGGCAGATGAGATTGACTTGTGTAGCATGTGGAAAATTAATTTCATGCGGAGAGATGAGTATTACTTTAATAAATAGATCATATGAAAATCATCAATGTCCAAAACGTCCTAGAAAGTAATTTTTGTCATTTTTGAGGAAGAGAGATAACCTACAGTGGTACGGGGTTGTTTTCGTTCGTACTAGGGGGGCCAGGTGACATTCCTTCGGGGTGGCTTAGGGGCATTTAAAACAACTTCCCTGATACAGGTAGCATATAAAGTAGAGGCTAAATACCAGGATCTTTATCGATTGCTTTATGCTGTACAAAAATGAAAAACACATACAACAAACCTGGACCATTCATATTTTCAATGTTTCTGCGTACTATACTTTTTAACCCTTAACTAATTGAGCTGCTTCATTTCACATGCTTTTTAAAAAAAAATCGGAAACAGTGGCCATTTCTTCGAAACTTACCAATCTACGCGTTACAACTACGTTTGCTTTTTCAAAAACCTTTAATAAAAATGTTGGTGCCCAAGTACGGGCCTACAACCCCGTGGGCCGGCCACGGAGCAGGCTGGAACTGTAAATGGGGGGGGGGGTATTTATTTGTGGAAAACATAACAGAGTCAGTGGTCGTTGATTTCATTGAAAAAAGTGCGACAAGTGCAACAAAATCATATCGATAATTCATTGTGAGCAAGTACCAAAAGTGTCGACAATTCGAACCTTCAATAATAAATACAGTAATCAATGATGCATTAGAACTTAATATCAATTCATTGTTTGAACGTGTAATCAGTACACGTCCCATGTCAATTCATTGTTCGAACGTATAATCAATACCCATCCCGGATCAATTCATTGTCCGAACATATAATCAGTCTTCTCCCATATCAATTCATGTGCTAAAAACTGCATACATATTTCATGATATCAAGGCTGAGCAATCGGGGCACAACAAGGAGTTGAGAGTTTCATTTGTACCGGAGCCATTTTGGGTGAGGTCAGGAAGGTCCAAGTATAGTCAAAATGTCTCCACCAACTCGTGGTTGGACCGGGACCTCTTTCGGCAGTCCAAAAGTTTTCGTTGAAGGGTAGCAGAGGGGACTGGCGACATGAACCATCAGTCAAAGTGGGGTGGGAGGCAACAATCTTTCCTACCGGGTCATACTGGTGTTCCACCGGAATTGATCAAGTTGGTAGTCTTGCAGGATTTTGATCATTTCAAGACTGAGGCCGGCGCCGGCATGAGCGCGCCGACGTCCCTCGGCTACGTCGTAGTCGTTCCGTGGGTGATCATGGCAGTCATTCCCCATCGGGGGTCGGGGGCCCCCGTGGCTCTTATAGAATCTTCAAAGTTGAGGAGAACGTTTATGGACGCAGGACTCATTTTCTAGCTGAACTCAAAAGCGTCGTTGTACCGCAAAAGTAAATGAGACCCCCGCTGGGTGAGCGGAGCATCATTACCTCGCAATAGTGGACAAGACTTTTTGTCAGGTGAGTGCAGCGCTGCTGCATCGCAAGAGTGGAGGAACCCTTTTGTTGGGTGAGTGGAGCGTTGGGGGTGCAGCTGAGGGGCCCCCACCTGGGGGGGTGGGAGAGGCTCGTTCGCGCCGCCTCTCCCTCCCAGCGCACCCCACCCCGACACCTGGCGTTGATATCCGTGATGTCCGGACCAGGCGATAAGAGGGGGGGGGGTTCGGAGGCAGAGGCAAGACATCCCCCGTGGCCTGCAGGGCGCCGCTTCAGGACCGAACGGGGAGTCCAGACCAGGAGATAGGAGGGGGGGGTCGGTGGCATGTGCAAGACATCCCCCCCCAGTGTTGTCGCAGCCATTATTAAAGAAAGAAGAGGGATCCTGTTGGCCTCGGCTCCTCTCCTGGCCCGGGGGGGGGGGGGGGGGGGGTCGGTGGCATGTGCAAGACATCCCCCCCCCAGTGTTGTCGCAGCCATTATTGAGGAAAGAAGAAGATCCCGTCGGCCTCGGCTCCTCTCCTGGCCCACCTTAGGCTACGACCTCCCCGGCCGACGGCTGCCAGCAGGACTCGCCCTACACGTGCCGAAGGCCTCGTCTTCCGGATGGGCGTAGCCGCGAACCTGTTGCACTTCGGGAGTTTCCGGAATGGGGGTAGGTATCTGCTGATTTGTATCTATTTCATGTTACCGTTATTGGGCGTGGTGGGCGGTGGGACAGACATGCTTGGAGCAGTGGGGGGGGTGGCGGAGGTTTGCTACCTCGTGGCTGCCATAACGTTAAGCTTGGCTTCTCTCACCACTTCCATGTTTCTTATTTCTAGCGAAGTCAAAAACTCATCAGTGGCCTACTGATTTTGTTCGATTTCTTTCCCTTCTTTTTCAAGTGTGTTTCATTGTACATATGAGTCTGATACAGGGCGGATCTCTGCATAACTATGGATAATTAGATATTAGGATGGCATACAAAGCTCCCAACCTTCTTACTTTTTCTCTTAAAGGGTTCCAAATTGGGGACAAATATTAGGCTGTGCTCTAGAGGTTGACGGTGTTGCTCCACTGGTACTCGGGCCTTCTCATGAAGCAGAAGGAGCCGCTCTCAATCTCCTTAACTCTTCCCTTGCAAAGTTGACCGGATTCTTAGTCTGGAACTGCTTCAGCATACTTGCAGTTCCACACCAGTCCTTTTTATTGGGGTCTCCTCTTGAAAGCAGTCTTGTATATGCGGCAAGTAACTTTTCTTGCATTCACCTTTTTTAAGACTTGTGAAAATTAATTTCAAAACATTCAATAAATACGGTGTTACTATGCATTGTGTCAAATGCTTTATTAAAAATATGTAGAAAATGTTCCCTTTATTTGTTGTTAAGGTCTTTACAAGAGAATTTGAAAGGAGAAAGTAGGAGATGAATAACACATGTAGGACGTTATATCTCAAACTGCAAAAATTTATAAAAAGGGTGGACCAAAGTCTGCATGTACAATGCCAGTGGAAGCGTTTCAGGCACACTGCGAAGATTTAAAAAAATATAAATATTGTCAAGTTTTACTTTGACTTGTGATGTTTGATCTCATTTAGTCACTTCAATCTAATTTTAAACACTAATTTTCTTTTTGTTTTGCAGATTAACTACAATACTTATTTTGGACTCCATATTATATGTTGTTTATTATATTGTTTTGTTACTTATAGTTCTAGTTATTTATTGTAGTGTTATCTTTTAGTTATAGTTCCAGTTATTGTTTTAATAAAAGTTAATTAACAAAGTACATACGTCTGTTTTTTTGTGGGGGTAGCAGTCATCAATAGAAATGATATTTATAATTTGAAGTATAATGCTGAAGCTCACTCATTAGCAACATATTGTGGTGAACTTTTAACCTATGTGCTGACGTAAGTGTTCCATAAACTACTCTTATGGTAACAGGCAAAATACTGTTTGGGGGTAGGGTATAATATGCAGGAATGCTGTAAAAATAAATGGGCAAGGGCTGTTTTGTTTTCCACTGTTGCAACATAAAGTGATCGATAAAAATCCGATAATCAGGCCTATCAGCGACTAAGACAGCAGGCCGAGTCTCTTTTGCTCAACGGCTCCCTCATGGGACGAAGAAACGCCCTTTTTCACGAAATAGGAATATTTTACTTGCAGGACAGTTGTTAATTTCCCGTGAAAATACACTAGCCTGGAACATTGTTAGTGATAAACTGTAAATGCATCTGGGTCTTTGCTTAAAAAATAAAATATGAAATATATTTTTGAATTAGAATAGGAATACATTTTACAGCTTTTGATATTTGCTATTAAAAAACCATTGAAATTCACTGAAAAAACCATAGGTTATAGACCATATATAGTTAGGGATTAGCATTTACAAAACCTTAATTTACTCGCACAAAACCATAGAAATTCGCATATATAGTTAGATGCAATAACTATATATCGCGCACCCGCAATCCACTGCTGATGATGTCACATATTACATCATTCATGACATGGTCAGTGACATCACTGATGACATCACTGATGACATCTCAAATGACATCACTGATGACATCTCAAATGACATCACTGATGACATCACTGATGACATCTCAAATGACATCACTGATGATATCACTGATAACATCATTCATGTGATAATACGATGAACCTCTTCAGACTCTAATATAACCTTAGATACACTCAGTGTAAACAGACACTCACAGACTGTCACTCATCCATGGAGTTACTCACACACCTAGTCAGTCATGCAAAGAATCAATCACTCCTCCATTTCCTCTACTATACAGTTATACACACCTTACTTAATCAAACATATAGTAACACATATTTACTCTCTTATACAATCACTGATACAAGTTCACAATGATCCATACAGCCACTCACACATTCACTGGCTCTTATGCACAGTTATTTATATATGTCAACTCTTACATGTACTGTGTTTTACATATGTACTTACTTTGACTATTAGCACTGAGAAATCCAATCACTCACCAATACACTCATGCAGACAGTCAACCGCCCATACAGCTGTTTCCACATGCACTTTCGAACCCATACATCTACTGAATCAACTGCTCACACATCTATGCACAGAGTCACATACCTCCCAGCCACCCGCACACACACACTCACTCTCCCATACAAATATTTGGGCAACCAATCAATAACCCATATAGTTACTCATATAGCTACTGATCAACACATGCAGCAGTTTACAGAACTACAGAAATAATGATGCCAAATTAAGACTGTTTAGTCACTAACCCATGCACTCAGTGAGACACATTTAATCATTCTCTCATACAGTCAGTCATGCACCTACTAAATCCTTCATCCAAACACTTATACATCCACTCATTCTTCAATATGTAAGACATATTTTGACTTTACTGAAACATACAGTCACTGGATGTTGTCATCAGTGATGCCATCAGTTATGTCACTGACCATGTCATGAATGATGTAATATGTGACATCATCAGCAGTGGATTGCGGGTGCGCGATATATAGTTATTGCATCTAACTATATATGCGAATTTCTATGGTTTTGTGCGAGTAAATTAAGGTTTTGAAAATGCTAATCCCTAACTATATATGGTCTATAACCTATGGTTTTTTCAGTGAATATATATATATATATATATATATATATATATATATATATATATATATATATATATATATATATATATATATATGTATATATATATCTTTCAACTCCGCAACTCAAACAGAAATTAAGTTGCACTCCCAATGTTGATGCCACTCTGTATTTATTGTATCCCATGTAGCTGGCAATAACTCCCAACATATCTTTTTTCCTCCTTGGACCTTGATCACAGGAAATGACAGGTTCTACCTATCTTTTTCTGACCTCGTTTATGTGTTGTTTATCCATCCTTGTATGCAACAATGTACTGCTTGCTGGTACTGGCAGTTTGCATTTGACATTTTTAATCCCTGAATGGATAATTCAGCTCACAGTTTATTTTGCTCATTCATGTGTACTTCAATGTTGATGCATGCTGATAATTATGCTTTTACAACACTCCAATGGGTAAAACTTTCTCATTTACACCATTATGCTGCATTCAGAGTCTTATGGTCATTTAGGCTGATTGTATTTGAAGGCAGTACATTGTTTTGTTGTTTATAACCCTCCAGTGGGTAACTGCTTGTCTCTGCCAGGCTCCTTGTGTGATGAATCAATGTTCACTGCTCCATCGTTCCCATTAGTACAGTCAAAGTGATGCTATAGTTAAATATAGTATTTGGATCTTAGCTTGCATTAAAAGCTCCCCCAGTTACAGTGTAGTGTACTAACAATAACTTGTGAAACCATCATGCACTATTACATCACTCATGACATGTTAAAATACATAATTTAAGACATCACTGATGACTTTTACTGTGGGGTTTGCAAGTCACATGCTGGATTTGTGCATCATGGGGCCAACTGGCCCTAGGATTCACAAATTTAGTATAGGATTTGTGAATTCTGTAAGAAAAATAGGAAAAAGCATTCAGTGTATTACTGCTACACTAGGCTCCCATGTGGGGTTTGCCCACACAAATCCGGGTCAGAGTAGAGTCAGACCACAGTTCCAGCCCCACTGATATTCTCCTGCTGCACTTGGCCAAAGACTGTGCATAGTGTGGTTTGGCAACATGTGCAGGTTTTGGTACAGGGAATTCGTGGATGTCAAACCCTCCCCGAAAGATTAATTGAAAAATCAATGGTAAAGTGAACTTATGGTTAGCTTTGGTTATAACACCTCAATGTATGTTTTAAAAAATTCTGAATTGCCACCAGTGCTTTTTCCGCAGACTTTTGAAACAGAATTCGTGACAAAATGGCTGTATGTGTTCGCATGAAATTTGACAGGTATATAGATTATGATGTGGAAAGGGTTCTTTTTACTTTTTAGTTTCTTTAAAGTAATAAAAGCCAAAATCATAGTAAATCATTGAACCGCAGTAAAGAGCAGTACCTTTGCGGCATACTGCGATACATGGCAATGACAAAACACAATGTGATAGGTTAATCAAAGCCTTTGCAAACTAAAAAGTAGCCATACCATTTAGGCCACACTTTGTCTTTGTTCTGAGTTTTAACATCAAATATCACTTTTTACTCTGTATGTAATGTATAGGAGACATGAGGCAGTTTATCAAAGTCTGTAGAGTTAAAGAAAAGTATTTTCATTGATATATATATTAATAAAATATTTACAATCTACTGAGGTACTTTCTCAAAGTATCTAGAAAGTACTGAGGTAGTTATTAGATTGTAAAAAATGATATAGGATAAAATAAAATAAGATATAATGAAGGG
Source organism: Lissotriton vulgaris (assembly GCF_964263255.1). Lineage (NCBI taxonomy): Eukaryota > Metazoa > Chordata > Amphibia > Caudata > Salamandridae > Lissotriton > Lissotriton vulgaris. The sequence goes on from NW_028250138.1 coordinate 585,466, forward strand.
TGGCTCTTAAAAGAGCCGTTATTTTTACAAAACATATGTATATACATTTCGTCAAGCCAAGTTGTTTAGGTTTGGAGTGAAAATATGGTTTCCATAGTTTGGAAAATGTACAAAATCAGGACGATACAGTGCTGCATTGCTATTTTTTATATATAAATGAAAAATGGAAGACATGGTATATTTGTAAACATCCCTGAACTATACAGCAGGCACCATGTGGTGCCTGCCACATGGTGCAGGGATGTTTAGGGAGGCACCATAGGTGTCCCCGTGGGCCCATGGCTGTGGGTCAGGGGGGAGGTAAGTCAATTTCTGCCAGCATTTTCATAGTGGGTTAACCGCCATGAAATGGCCAGCAGAAAGGGACATTGTAATCCCTACGGCAGTGCCTGAGCAAGTACCGCCACCATTGTAGGGATTGCAAATCATCTGATGGTTTGACAGGCTCCTTGTGAATGTTGGATGCGTCCGCGCGCCATCCTATTGTGGCAGGCGTTCCTGCATGTCCCGATGGACTGACAGTGGCGGTCCCACCCCCATCGTAATTGGGCCCTAAATTGTGAAAGGAGAAGTATATGCTTCAATACAATTTGGGCTACAAGTGTAGCACAATACTGCCCAAAACCAACATGAGGTAAGAGAAAAAACAAGTCTGCAACAATGACATTTAAAAAGTATTAGAATGGCATTTGAAACACACATGACAATAGAAATGAATTGAAAAGTAGATAAGAAATGAAATTAGGAAGTAAAACATGGCATTTAGACAGAATAAAAAATATTGTGATATAGAAATATCGTTAGCAAGAATATGAATGTCAAGAATATCCATTTAAAGGCAAGTAATATCGATGTTTTAAAGTATAGACGTCATTAATATCATTTGCAAAAATGTAGTCGTTTAAAATATCGTTTTTTTTGTATAAGTACTGTTTATGTCTTTTAATGTATGTATTACATTTTTAATAGTTATTAAATTTAGTTCATTTGAATGTTATGTTTTTTAGTGCTGTAGCGGGTTGTGGGTTTATAGGGGAATAGGGTGGGAAGTAATTTAATTGTAATAAATTCATGATTATATTTATTCAAGAATCTTTATTTAATTGATGTTTAATTGTGTTAATTGTGCTTTTAATTTTTGGGGGTACATTAAATGTGTGGGTTGTGGGGTTTGTAGGGGTAAATGGGTCATTTATTTTTAATTAATACATAATTTGTTGGTCATTAATATTAATTAACTGATAATTAGTTATGTTAATTGTTTTATTTTTTGGGATGCGGGTTATGGGGTCATAGGAGTAAAGACTGGGGATTCATTATGAAGTTGTTAAGTAATATTAATTAATGCATAGATAATTAATTGTGTTTATTTTGTAATACATTTCTTTTTTAGCTGCGGGTTGTGGGGTAAAGCATGGGAAATAAATTATATTTAATTAATTAATAATGAAATGCATTAATTGTTTAATTACATTTTTTGAAGGTGCAGGTTTTGAGTTTATAGGGGTAACGGGTGGGGAGTAAATTAACTATTTATAATTAGTTGCTAAATACTATTAGTTATGTAATTGAAAATGGATATTACTTGTGTAATTAATAATTTCTAGTTTAAATTTAGGTGCGGGTAGGGATTATAGTGGTAAAGGATGGGAAGTTAATTAAGTTTAATGATTTATAATTTGGTTTCTAATTATTAATATTTATTTAATTGATAATTAATTATGTTGATTGTGCATATTTACTGTTTTTTATGTCTTAGATGTGGGGTGTGGGTTTTTTAGGGGTATGGGGTTGAAAGTAAATATATTTCAAGCTATTAATAATCAATATTAATTATTCATTTAATGCTTAAGTATGTTAGTTGTGTTGATATATATTATATATTACTTTGAAAATTATTTTTGTATTTTATTTTTAATTATATTTGTAGTTATTTTTTATTTGTATTTAAGATTGTAATATGTTTTTAATTTATATTTATTTAAATATTAAATATAATTTTATTTTATTTTTCACCACATATGTATATTTTTTTATTTTCTTGTTTTTAAAATAATTTTATTTTGTTGAAGATCTTTTATTTGTTTTTAATGTTAAACTGACTGGAGTGGTAATAGGAAATTTTACCCCTCCGCTATCCAACACTTCTCCGACTGTTGCATTTATTGGAGTGAGAATCGTAAATTTTACCCTTCCACTATCCAAAACTTTCCCTACAGTTTCACTTATTGGAGTGGGAATAGTAAATTTTACCCCTGCGCAATCCAGGACCTTCCCAACTGTTGTACTGACTGGAGTGGGAATAGTACATTTTCCCCCTTTGCTATCCCACACTTTCCCTACAGTTGCACTTATTGGAATGGGCATAGTACATTTTATTTCCACAAAAAGTACAAGTTCTTAGAAGTGGGACATGGTCCGAATGATTTTATATGGACAGTACTAGAACAGCCAACCATACCAGATCATTGCCCGGATGTAAGCAAATTTTTGTTCAAAATAAGAAGGGCCTAAATGAGCCGATCCCCTGGATGTCACTATGATGTCATTATGATGGAATTTTGTTATTACTGCAGTAAAATCTTTCAAACTATAACATCTTGCTAGATTTATCATCTATCATTCATATAATTGAATACTCTAGCATTGGATCCAAAGCTGTGACATCAATGGGAGTCCAGGCACAGTGATTTTTGGTCTCTGTTTGGAATGCATGCACCACCTATGATTGTATAAACAAAGTAGGCATGGCTCTAATTTGTGCTAGTAGTGTTATTTCACTCTACCTGCAGTATGAATGAGTGATATATGATACAACGATGAGCCATTAAGACTGGGTTCACTGTAATTTGTTCCTTAGTGAATGGTCTCTTTTGACCTTAGAGAATCCGCTAGTAATTGGCCTTATAACACCACATTCTTAGAATTTTTCAATTTGGTGTCCAATAACAATAAATAGCTAGTAGAATATTGGTTCTCTAGGTTATATCGATTCAGAATATGTCTGTACTTTTAAGTGCCTTTCATTCGCATTACAAAATTAACAATACATTATAACACTCTTGGTGCAACTAACACCCTGTACATATACCGTATATGTATATACGTTTTTCAAATAAACAGTCTCAAACTACAAATCCCAGAATTCCGTGTGTGATCAAGCACACGCAAAGAGGAAACGAATGTTCAAATAGACCGCGCCCTATCCGCTCGGTGCCTCCCCAGTTTAGCGCAGAGGAACACCTGGAGACACCGACAGAGAGGTGAGCACAGTAGCAGTCTGCTCTATTGCGGATGTGGCTTTGTGTGTCAGAAGCGCGATGCACGCATGGTGATATTATGTTTTCTTCCCAGTGGGAAGTTGTGGTATATCGCTCGCGCTAATAACCTGGCGGGTTGGGCAATGGTGCATTCTCCCCAAATTGTTGCAACACGTTACTTGCCTGATTCCGTATGAGTCACTAAGCGTTGCAAGGCATCATAACATCCACTCCTATACTTGTAACTGATGCCGAGATAGTTTTTTAAAGAAGCTTTTGTTTTGATAGTTAATGAGTCATCATTTGCCGATAAGCAAGCGCATATCAGTCGATATGCTTGATAGTTACGAGGCTCTGCTTTGGCGTTTGAATAAGTTACAATTCAGACGCTTTTAGGCACAGGCAGCATAACATGCTTATGAATACCAAAGTATATGGATGCGTAGAGACCTCATATAACAACGGCATTGTGCTAAAACATAAAACATAGTGGGTTCATGATTACTGTGAGACGTGTGATTCTATACTATATACCATTCTAACTGTTTTATCAATGTGAATTTGACTTCCCTGTGGGACAGGCAGTGGAATGTTTTTACAATTGTGTCTCTTTTCAAAACAGAGCGGTGCTCCTCATTTACCTGAGCTGTAGCCAGGTGAGGTGAGGCGCTATCCCCACAGAAATTGGGTGAGTGATATCATGCTAATTAAATGCAACAACATGATCACAGAAATAACACTACTGAAGAGTGTATTTTTTCAAAATATGTTTGTTTCTTCTCACTTTCTTTTCTCGTTTACATGACTATTCTCAGATTGTGGCGGAGAATATGTACCTGACGAACAGGTGATATGATTCCTTTTTATCATTACTTTTTCACTATATTTCACAGCAGTAGCAATATCTAGGTCCTGATGAATGCAGAGGCTCTTGTCCTCATATGCAGAAACATGTTGACCACTCGCTGAGCGGATATTTTGTTAAATCTGCTTTTTCACTATTGGTTTTAAGTTTAGGGAGCTGAGAGAAAACATTAAAATCTTTACTTCTACTCAGTCTCACCTAATTTTATCTACTTCACTAATCTCACTTGCACTGCGTCTTTTCAGTTGTAACACTATATTGACACCACTCATTAAATAAAAACTGTGGAGTCTTCTTACTCTCACAGTCCTTTTTCCAACTTGTGTGACTGTGTGCATACTAACTCCTGGGTAAGGAGAACCCAAATGATGTAATAGTGGTGGAACAAATCGACAACTGATGGGAAAATTCTCAACTTGGGTATGTGTTGCAAATTCATTTGTTTATATGGTATCACATGTTTAATCCAACTACACTTAGTTCACAATCTTTCTTTTTGTCATGTAAATGGTTGTCTGTGATTAGAGTGTGTTTCTGACTCCTGGGTACTTTTTGTGGAAATGAAGTTGTTGTGAGGGGCATGTATCCAGTGCAGAGTCGTTAAAATAGCCCTTGGACCCTCTTCTAAGGTGTGTGTTATATTAGTACATTTAACCCATCCGCAATCCAACACTTTCCCTACTGTTGTACTGACTGGAGTGGGAACAGTAAATGTTATCCCTACACCATACAAAACTTTCCCTACCTTTGTACTTATTGGAGTGGGAATAGTAAATTTTACTCTTCCACTATCCAACACTTTCCCTACTGTTACACTCATTGGGGTGGGAATAGTAAATGTATCACTTCACACTCCAACAGTTTTACTACTGTTGTACTGGCTGGTATGGGTACAGTAATATCTACAATCCACCGCTTTTCCTACTGTTGCATTTATTGGAGGGAGATTTCTAAATTTTAACCGGTTTTATTATTTTTTGCGCTGTGTGACATGGGAGTAGTACATTTTTTATATATTGATTTTAATAGTTTGCGTAGTTTGGTATAAATTGTAGTAGGAAGAGTAATTGCATTACATTTTATATTTTATAATTTATTTTATGCTGTCATAATTTATATTATTATGTTTTTGTTTATTTAAACGTATAATATTTTAAATGATTATTATTATTATTATTATTATTATTATTTTTTTTTTATTTCTTTTATTGATTCAGGTCAAAGTCATGTATACAAAGAAAGAAACGAATATTCAACATACATAGAGATAGTAAAATCGAGAAGTGATCTTAACATCTAATATATATACAATCTAGGCAACATCTTCATATTATTAAATAACATAAATCATAATCGCTAATAATCCAAATGATCTATCAAAGTCTGCCAGATTTTGTAACCTCTTCTCTTTTTCCTAATAGATTTAATGCGATAGAGGTTAAACTCCAAATTAAAGATATTATAAAATTTTGCTCGCCACATTTCATATGTAGGTGCCTCAGGTTTTAACCACATTGAAGATATACAGAGGCGAGCAACAGCCATGGCCATGAATATAACATATCTATTCTCTTGATAACCTGGGAACAATTCATTATCATTCGACAAACCAAAAATAATCATCTCTCTAGAGATTTTTACATCGCATTTAGTGATATGTGCTAGAAAAAGTTCTATAGAAATAAAAAGATGTTTCAATATAGGGCAGTCTGAAAATATATGTATAATATCTGCCAAATCACACTGACACCTATAACATTTCCCGTTATATGCATTACTCCATTTTAACATTTTGAGTGGAGTGTGATAAAGATTAAATAAAGTTTTGTAATGTTGAGAATATAAATTAGCAGAAAGAATAATTTTATCAGCCATGAATATTGATTCTTGAAATGGTACTGTTATTGTGCCTAGTCTCGTACACCATTTTGATGCCTGTTGATCCATATCGTCCTGATGTAAGTTTAGCAGAAAGTTGTAAACAGTCCCTATGCGTGTTGGTTTTTTTAATATTTCCATAAATTCATTAGAGCTTAATGGTACAATATGTGGGTGTGTATGGAAAAAATTCCTTATTTGCAAGTACTTAAAGAAGTCGTGTTTCGACAGGCTAAATTGGTCTCTTAACTCCTGAAATGAGGCAATAATGCCATTTTTAACCATGTCACCAATAGCTATTATGCCCTTCTCTCACCAAATGCTCATAGTTCGATCCCTGAAGATTACCGGGAGAAGTTCTATAGAGTTGCACAGTGTGTAAAAATTAATACGACCCCGTGAGATAAACTTCCGAATAGACCGCCATCCTTTGAAAACAGACAGTATAAGTTTGAATGTGTTTTTTTTATAATAGCTAGGTTCTATAAAACGAAGTAGCATTTGACGAGATTGTGGACCTAATAGAAGAGAGAAAATATCCGGACTTTCACATGGGGGTGGAGTTCCGCCAATTGAAAAATATTTGATGTTTTGCATAAGGCATGCCAAATAGTAAAGTGTAAAGTTTGGGACTGCCCATCCTCCCCTTAAGATTGGTAAAGTCATGAATTTAGATGCTCTCCGTGTTGCTTTCCCACTCCATAAAAATCGATCCGTTATAGATTGCAATTTTTTCAGTTCTAATGTGGGTATTTCCAGTGGTATTGCTCGAAAATAATATAACACTTTTGGGAGAATAGTCATTTTTAAGACATTTCGTCTCCCTACTAACGATAAATGCAGGCATTCTATTTTGTCAAGTTGATTTTTAACTGACATTAATATATCTGCCCAATTTGACGAGACTAACTGTTGTAGCATGAGTCTAATTTTAATGCCCAGGTATTTAGCCTCTATCGTAACCCTGCTGTCGTTAGTACAAAGGCCAGGTCAACATATGACCTGGGTTTTTTGGCTATTAAGTTTATATCCGGATACGTTACCGAACACACCTGTCAGATTTTCTATTTCAATTAGTGCAGATTCCGTATCAGAAGTTAACACTGCAATATCGTCAGCGTAAGCTAACACCTTTATATTGCCGCCTGGTAAAGACATAGACCGAATTTGTTGGGATGACATTAATGCCTTTAGCAAGGGTTCTATATAAATAGCAAATAATAAGGGTGAACAGGGACAACCCTGTCGTGTGCCCCGTGTGATATTAACTGCCGAGGATTCTTGTCCAGATATACAAATCTTAGCCCTCGGATGCCTGTACATAATTTGTAGCGAAGATATAAGTTGTAGACCAAATCCCATTTTCCTCATGACAGCCCACAGAAATGCCCATGACACGCGGTCAAATGCTTTTTCAGCATCTAAGAGCACTAGTCCAAAGTCTTTATGTAGCGCAGACGCATAATCTAGTGTTGCGATAACCCGGTGTATATGGTTAATAGTACCGCGTTCTGGAAGAAAGCCATGTTGTTGTTGAGAAACTAAGGTTGGGACTATTTGACTCAATCGGTTAGCAAAAATTTTTGAATATATTTTTGCGTCCACATTTATAAGGGAAATGGGGCGGTATGACCCAGATAAGTGCGAGGGTTTGTCTTTTTTATGAAATATAACTATACTAGCATCTTCCCATGATGGTGGAGGATGGCCCTTTTGAGCTTCTAAAAAGGTTGCAAGCATATCTGTTTTAATTATAGGGAATAAGAGTTTGTAAATTTCTAATGGCAGTTTGTCAGGACCAGAGGCCTTCCCGAGGGCTAATTCTTTCAATGAGGTCTCAAGTTCTTCAATTGTAATAGGCAGTTCTAATTGTTCCTGCTGTACTGAATTTAAATGGGGCAGATCCGAATTGTCTATATATTGATTAAGTAAATCTAAAGAGAAATCTTCTTGGGTATAGAGATTTGTATAGTATTCAAAGAAAACATGTAGTATCCCCTCTGGTGTTTCTACACGAATTCCCTGACGGTTTTCTATAGAATTTATGCGCTGCATATTTTGTCTCCCGCGCATTCTCTGTGCTAAACATCTGCCTATGTTTTCCCCATATTCATATCTTTCTGCGCGAAACGCCTTGTATTGTAATGCTATATCCTGACTCCAAATCCCATTTATCTTCGTTTTATGTTTCGCAACTTCATTTTGGGATATTTCACTGTTGCGTTGTAATCTAATGTCGTGAATTAACTCATGCTCTGCACTCTCTAAGTCCCGTATTAATTCTATCATTATATTTTTCCTTTTCTTTTGTACACTCCAACTATAACTAGCAGTTTCACCACGTAACCCTGCCTTAAAACAATCCCAGACCATTGCATATGAAGTGGAAGCTCTGTTATGATCAAGAAATTGCTGGGCCCAATCCATAATTTGATTCACATATGTTTCATCTAATAACAATTTCTTATTAAAAGTGAAGGATCTTTGTGTTCTATGTGTATTAGATATAGGTAACTCCATAACAATTGACGCATGATCAGAGGTGATACGTGGTTTAACAGACATATTGGATCCTTGTGCAAAATATCTAGGTATGAAAATATAATCTATTCGGACAAATTTCTTATGTGGTGAAGAAAAATAAGTATATCCAGGATCATTCAGGTGGGTCACAGGCCAACCATCAATCAACCCATGTTGGGATAGTAATTGACATAGTGCCTTGAAGACCTTGGGCTTCCTCCCTAGATATCTAGAGAAGTTTGGATCCCATGTGTTCAGTTCCCCATGGATATTGAAATCACCCAATACAATTAATGGAGTACTCCATAGGGCTAATTCTACATTTAAATATTCTATGATTGCAATGTCATCCACATTGGAACCATAAACTGTACAAATCATTGTCACAACATTACCAATTACACATTCCACAATAGCCCATCGTCCTAAACTATCAACTTTAACCTTCCCCGTCGTAGTTACAAAGCGTTGGCCTAAGATAGCCACCCCTCTATTCGTGGTTGATTGTTGTGAGGCAGCCAGCACAGTGAATCCAAGATCTGTTAATACATGTCTTTTCACCCAAGGTATATGCGTCTCTTGGAGACATATTATGTCAGGTTGTATTAAGCGAATTTCATGCATCACACGTTTGCGTTTTTGCACATTATTGAGACCGCATACATTAAAAGAACATATTCGAAAATTAGAATTTGCCATGAGAAAAGTAGAATTTCATTGCAGATATAAATTTAGACCATTGTACCATTCCAGCTACATAAAAAACACTATTCGTTTCAACATGATAATCCATGACTTTGACAAATTTTTTTTCCCCTTTTTCCCCCCAAGCACACCCCCCGTGAACGACCCACCCCCAGAGCCCCTCCCCAGCACTGCTACCCTCCCCCCGTGACCCTTCCCCAACATTAAGGCAAAGGGGCCTATTGCCCCGGTGATGTATGTGAGAGCGCCACAGATGTTTGGGAGTGACCAACAAAACCAAACATTAGATAGAGTGAGTCTGTAACGTACTATACATTTGAGCTACTAATCTCCAAATCTTACTTCTCACTCTAGTGTATTCAAATAAGCCTTTGCTAGAGCCTCAGCGGTAAAGAATCTGTTTTGACCTTTGTACACAATTTTAAGCGTAGATGGTTGGAGCAAGAAAGCTTGCGCACCCTTTTTCTGAAATGGTTCAATCATTTGACGCATTCTCCAGCGATTTTCCACAGTAGAATGACAATAATCGGGATGCACAAAAAATTCTATACCCTTCCCGGAGCGCTTCCTGTCCGGCCTAGCCAAATCATACACTTTCTGCCTTGCCAAAAAGTTATTCACAGAAATCAAGATGGCTCGAGGATATTGACGTGTTTGGGTGTTCCGTGCAGTTTGTTTACGGAAAGGGAAACAATGTGCCCTCTGGATCTCCAAAGACCATTCCCACTCTTTGACGTCTGGGAAGGCTTCTTCGAATAGTTCAACAACGAACTGTCGTACATCTTGGCCCTCGCTTCCTTCTGGAACTCCCAGAACTCGTAGGTTATAACGACGGAGTCTATTCTCTAAATCAATCAGTTTAGAGTTCACGTCTTCTTTCAGCCCTTTAGAGTCGTCAAGGCTAGTTTTAATGTGTGTTACTTGATCCTCTAATGAGGATATACGTCCCTCTGCTTCTGCCATCCTATCTGTAAAGTCATTACATGATTTGACTAAGCGTCGTACCGTGTTCTGCAGTTTTTTGCATGCATTATGCGTTTTCAAGTGCTCTGCTTTTGCCTCTAGTCGTTGCTCCGATATAGCTTTCAGTATAATATCGATGGGCGTTTGATTGAGTGGTCCCGGGCTTGAGCTAGTTTGTTGGATAGAATCAGCTAGGTCCAGCTCTATTTCTTGGTCTATGATGGTAGGATCTCCTTCTGAGGTTTCCTCGCTCCAGGACCTAGTTGTACGCGTCTCATCTGTAGAACTAGCATGTGCTTCCTTGCTTACGTTCTCCTTGCTCACATTTTCAATCTCCTCATCCAAATCCTCTTCTAGGTCGGACCCCTCTGAGTGTTCGGATAAAGAATAAAATTCGCTATCTTTACTGTCAGTAGGATCGGGGTCACCTTCCTCTTCTACCCCTTCAACTCGGGGTGGATCCACTTCCGTGGCCCCTTCATCACGAATATTACAGGCGGTATCCTTTTGTATCTCTGGTAGTACGTGGATATCAGCAGGCGAGGTACATATGGATAAAATAGCAGAAGGAGTTGTTGAAGACACAATCAGCTGTTCAAGTGCAGCTACTAACGTCTCATCTTGGTTTTCAATCGAAGATACACCGCCCTTTCCCTGGCTTCCTCCATCATTCTGAGAGTCAGTATTAATGATTGTTGGTGCTTTTCCCTTGGAGAACATTTGTGGAATTTTTGGGGTACTCAATTGAGTGTTATCCGGGTCGTTATTACTATTATCTTGTCTTGACTTTGCCGCTAGTGCAGCACGAGTACCAATCTGATTGTCCCCACTAGGTCTAGTTTTCCCACCACGTGCAGCTTTTGGGGGCATTTTGAAATATCCAAGCGTTATATTGTTGTGCTATATATAACCAAAATTCCAACCAAATTTCCAGAAAAACCACTTTGCCACAGCTTCTGCCGCTTGTTCAGCCACGTGTGTATAATGTTTTGACTCAACTAAATTAAATCTGCTTTAGTTTCAGGTTTTTTTGTTACACACACAGCTGCTACAGAGATTATTAATAGATCTTACTTGGCAGTTTTTTCAGCTTTTCCCCGCTGTAAAGTCTCTATTTGCCTGGCATTCTGTAATTTGCTTAGCCTTTTGTCCTCTGTCCTCCGTCCTCTTCTGCACGACACAGAGCGTGTAATTTCTCCCCCTAAATGCCGCTGCAGAAGCCTTCAAGCCGATGCACCAAAAACCAGCGTGCGATTATACGCGACTTTCAAAACTTTCCCCAAGCGCCGTAGCTTCCCCGCCTGCCCCAGCACATCCAAAGCCGGGTGGGAGTTGAAGTTATCGCAGTCCAAGCCGATCGGCCGAGCAGCCGCTGCACCAAAAAACAGCGTGTGATTATAGGAGACTTTCCACAAGCGCCGCAGCGGCTTCCCCGCCTGCCCCACAGGAGGCCAGCCGGGCGGGGGTTACGAAGTCCAATGCGTACTCCGGGAACGTTACAGCAACAGCTGTGGGTCTCAAGATGCCTCCACACGACCACAGACTACAGCGAGGAGAAGCAGCGGCCAGCCATCAAAGGATACATCCAGTTCGCACGGCAACCACCGAAAACGCCACCGTTGAGGCTCAGGTACGGCTTGTCGGAGACGCCCAAACGGAGCTCTCACAAACACGCCTGACATGCAGGCGCCATCTTGCCTCACCCCAAATGATTATTATTTGAATGTGTAAAATAATGTTTCCTAAATTTAAAGAATCTAAAGTTGTTTTTATGTTTCTATTTAATTATAACGGTTTGTTTTTTAAAGGTTTTATGTTAATGGTATAAGTATACATATATTTATTTGCTTTTAAATTATTTTTTAATTATAATATAAATTTAAATTGTTAGTTTAATATCTTTTTTGTAATTAGATATATATATATAAATATATATACTAATTATTATATATATATGTGATTAACTATTTTAAATTACGTTTATTTGTTATATTTGTTAAAATACATGTTAAATATTGTTTACTTTTTTTAAACTAATGTTACTCTGAAATATATGTAATAATTAATATTTTATCTTATATATTTAAAAATCGATGTTTAATACAACTATATTAATGACATAGATATTTTGTCTTGATATTTTTGCACTTACCATTGTAATTAAGGGATGTTGATATTTTTGACATCGATATTTTGGTTACAATTATTTGATATGGGCATATTTTGAGGGTTGAAATTTTGTCAGTGAACCATAATGCATTATGAGATTGGTTAATAACACAAAGTAGGTTGATAAACAAAGCCCAAAAATACTAAGGGGCCCATTAGGATGTTGGGCATATTGCCACCGCCATGCGGGCAGTGGCGATCCGCCCGACATCCTTGCCCGCCCGCCACCCATTTACCCCAGCCATATTACTATGAAGGGGCGGACGAAACACCGTCCGCCGCTTTTCCGCCCGGTCGCCCTGCGACCGGGTCGGAAAGGGATTCATATGGTGGCGGTGTCTATCAGACACCGCCAGCCATATTATGATGGACTTCGTCAGATGCCTTTCCGTGGCGGCATTGCATGCGGTCTATACTTTGGGGGCCCCCTGCGGGCCCCCATGGTGAAGGCGAGGTCGGGGTGCACATGGGGTGTACCTGTGGTACCCACCTGCATTTGCATACACAATGCGGCAGGCACCGCGCGATGCCTGCCGCTTTGTGTATGCAAATGCATACCATGCACTTATAACATTGCGGCGGGTGCTGGTGTGAACACCGCCCGCCGCAATGTTATAAATGCATGATGCACCCGCCAGTGTGGTGGGCGCATCATAATGGGCATGGCGGGAACGCAGCTCAGATCGCGGGCAGTCCCGTTTTGCACGAGGATGGCGGGGGGCAAAGCCCGCCCCCCCTTCCTACTTCGGGCCTAAATGTGACCAACAACCATAAAGAATCTGCTGACCATTAGAAAGCAATACAGCTATTTCTTTTTCAAAGACATACCAGAGAAAATGAAGATTGTACCTCATCATTTCCATCTATATATTTAAACATAAAACAGGTAAACTTCTATATGGAATAATACAGTAAAATAAATGTATTAATAATAACTCTTGTTTTAGGACAATTACTACTGTACTGTCGTTTACAAATCAGATTTGCTCACATTGAACGCAATGCCTAATAAACAATACCTGAAGAAGCCTAAAAGGAAATTGTACTACAGAGAGGGGAGAACAAACATAACTGAACAGAAAAAAGGAGGACACCTAAAGAAAAACAAGTACTTGTAGACTAAACTAAATCTTTCTAATGTTCTACACACCCTAGCCTAAGTTTTAAAAAGGTTACTAACAACCTATTGACAAAGAGAACATTATAGACAGTTAGCTATTACAAAAAACTAAATGCTGCCTATTCAAGAAAAATATACACTTTCACAAGAAGAGACAACAATAGGAGTATAACTGCAAAGCATTATAAAACAAGTGTCTGGAAAAATGTCCTTGAAACACTTTCTTTCATAAGAAAAACGATGGAGAAACCCATACAGAAGCAATACACTCAACATATTGTTGAGAAAGCAATTCATGTCAAAAGAAAAATCTTCAATTCCATAATGAATCGAGTGGAAAGCCTTTACCGTTTAAATGCAAATTATAAAGAACATAAACTACGGAAGAAACAACAACATGACTAAACTTCTATAACATTTTTCAGAGTACTTGGAGAAATTCATGAAGCATGAATCATACTTTCGTGAAGAGAGTTCCATCAACAGAATACTTGTGAGCTTTCAGTCCCACACAAAGCCCGGCATTATGAAATCTTACATGGAGATGTAGTAGGGAAAAAAACAATATCTTGTGATGATTTGCAGTGCACTTCCATTTGTAATATCAGAGACAAATCTGTTTTGAAGCTAAGGACATTTCTAATGTTACCAATACTAAAAACAATCAAGCTTCTCCAAAACGTAGACGTCTGCCTTTTTTGGACCATTGCCAACCTTCAAGGACATTCTTCAGGTTGTTTGAGAAATCGCATGTGTGACACCACACTCCATTGTATCAAAATGCTCTCCACACTTCATTAAACAGTAAGAAAACTTGTGCAGACATAATACTTCGTGAAAACACCATCATTGCAATTGGAAAAACTAAATGATGCTCTATTTCACTCTAATCCATCACAATTCAACAATATTACAGCCTATATTCCATTTGAATGCTTTGAGTCACCATCTGAGAATTAGCCATGAAACCCTGATTCCATATTTTAAATAAAAAATTATTATTTGTTGTAATTATAATTTTCAAATATAACAGAGGTACAGAGGTACTATCGAGCAATCTCCACAGTGGAGGAAGGGCAGCATTGCAAAGCACTATTTAGCACTGACAGGTATCCTGCCGCGCGGGACATGACTTTGGTAGAGCACTCCATCGTCATTACTGCCCTGCAGGTGTGACCTCGGAGAAGGCAGGGCAGAGTCTCAGAGCGATATTTAGCACCAAACATTATCCCACTGCGAAGGATGTGACTTTGACAGAGGACTGCAATGCCCATACTACCCTGCAGCTGTGACTTGGGAGGAGGCCCGGTAGAGCCTCAGAGCACTATTTGCCACTGACAGTTATCCTGTTGTGTGGGGTGCAACTATGGCAGAGGACTTCATTGCCATTACTGCCCGGCAGGTGTGACTTGGGAGGAGGCAGGGCAGAGCTGCAGAGCACGATTTAGCGCTAACAGTTATCTTGCTGTATGAGTCGTGCCTTTGGCGGAGACTCCATCGGCATTACAGTCCTATAGAGGTGACCGCGGTGGAGACAAGGCAGAGCTGTAAAGCGCTATTTAGCGCCAACAGTTATCCCACTCTTCAGGATGTGACTTTGGCAGAGGACTTCATCATCATTACATTCTGTAGGCGTGACCTTGTAGGAGGCGGGGCAGAGCCTCAGAGTGATATTCAGCATCAAAGTGTATCCCACTTCCCGGGATGCGACTTTGGCAGAGCACTCATTCGCCCATACTGCCCTGCACCTGTGACCTGGGAGGAAGAGGGCACAGCCTCAAAGCGCTATTTAGCATCAACAGTTATCCCGCTGCATGTGACATGCACGGGACTCGCCCTTGTGCTGCCTGGGTGAAGACCAGGTCGAGAGTAAGTCTGTCAGCTCACGTCAGGGTTCACAAGAAGCTGGGCTGGGCCACACCACTTGGCTACGGTATTTAGATCTGTTTCCTGCTTCGAAAACTCTTGACATGAGTAAAAGGAAAATGGCTGTCCACTACAGTGTGTGAGCACCCCAGTTAAAGCTCTGAATTCTATCACTACTTATTTAACTAATATATTTTGGTTAATTTCTATAACAACGTTTTTAATGATACTCAGAGTAAGGTGGCACTAGCCCTTGATGGGGGATTGGAGACCTTACTTAAACCCATTACCAGTAGTTTTATATTGATATGGACTGGAGACTTTAACATTCGTACATGCCTACTACCCGGGTATGTGGGGTATCCGATGAGACCGGGAACAGTTATTAACATTTCCTCCATAATTATTATGGCAAACAATTACATTCTATGATATCCAAGTTTGATCTAAAGTTACTAGAAGGTGCTTGACAACAAGGCCAACGTTCATTGGGAGGAATTCAGCGTCAGTTATCAATCATATTCTAATATCTGCCAATGTATTCGGGTGGTGCACCTCACCATGGGTAGTTTTCCCGGGTCTCAGTGACTACAACTGTATAATCCTATCTGTTTTCTTTTGGGGCAGGCGTAGTGTGACAACCCCTAGTTGTGTTACTAACATTGTATCAATTAGACCCAACGGGATTTGCATCAAGTGGAATGAAGTGGACCAGACACAATTCCTGTCTGATATTTGAATCAAAGCATTTAACTACATAAGTTGTCTAGAAGATGTGGTTACCCCAATTCAGTTATTTGACAATTTTATTGTCATTACTACCATAATAGATACTCTCCTAACCTACCCCAAAAAAACTGGGCATATCAAACGTAAAGGCTGCTTTGATCACACTTGTACCATCGCCATCAGGGAATTGAGGCAGGCCCTCAGTAAACGACCCAGAGACAGCTTTCTGATTAAATCTCTCAGACTGAGACTTAGAGAGGTACTCTTAACAAGGAAGAAAAAACTGCAGGAAGCAGCCTGGTCAAAATTGACCCAAGCAGCGGAGACAGAGGATAGTAAGCTCTTCTGGGATACTGTTAACTTGTCTTTTTTAAAGGATGACTCCTTTCCTGATTTGTTGTTGCAAGTTACTATGAGGCATGGGTGGTGCATTTCACTGATATTTTTAATCCACTTATAGTAGGAACGGTGTTCACTTCAAAGAGGGAACAGTTGATAGGTCCATCTTTACCTCTGGACATTTCATTACAGGAAGTGGTTTGGGCTCTAAATGAAAGCAAAGGGGGGAAAGCACCAGGTCCAGACAGGGTACCAGTTGATATTTTTAAGCATAAAGCTAGTCTATGGGCACCAATTTTAACCAAAGTTTTTAACATGGCTGCAGAGACAATATCCCCCCCTACCTGCGGTTCATCTATTATAGTTCCAATTCACAAGAAGGGTGGTAAATCAGACCCCAAAAACTATAGGCCTATTTTATTACTTAACTCCTCTGCCAAAGTGTTGATCAAAGCCTTACTTAAATGACTAGAAGAATGGGCTTGGGATTGTTCAATACTCTCACCGGCTCAGTTTGATTTCAGGAAAGGCCTTAGGACTATTGAGCAATGTGTGAATCTTGACTTGCTCATAGGCAAATACACTAGTGCCAAAGGAGAAAGATTATACTTTTGTTTTGCTGACTTGAGCAGCGCCTTCGACATAGTAGACCATTCTATTCTTTGTCCCACCTTGCTCGGTATGGGTGCACCCAGACCAATTGCAAGCTTCCTGGCCAGACTGTATGAGAATCTGGCAATCGATGTACGTTATGGATGCCACAGAGAATGTACTAACAATTTCGCAGTTAAACGCAGTATTCGCAAGGCTGTGTTTTAGCCCCTATTTTATTTTATTTCTTTATCAACAGGTGGATCAGACTTTACAAACAGTCCATGCTGATGCTCCCCAAGTGGATGGGCTCCCCATTCCATCACTACTGTACGCAGAAGATGCGGTCCTGCTGGCAAGGACCCCTCTAGGGCAGCAATGCCTAATGGATGCCTTTGGGAATGTTGCTTCATGGAAACTGTTCATTAATAAAAGCAAAACTTACACAATGGTATGCGGGCCCAGGGCTAAAAAAGGTAGATCATTCTTTCTGGATGAATCACCAGTGGCTCCTGTTCATTCATTCTATTACCTGGGTATTACTTTTTCTGGTAATGGTTTATGGTCTCACAAAATTACCAATATCAAGAGTAAAATGTACAAAAGTACCCATGGCATCTTTAGATTCTCTGCCAAGTTGGGTTCTAGACCAGTTAAGGAGATGACCGTAATTTCAAAGGCAACATACGGGGCTGGTGTCTGGGGTCCCTACGGCAGTAAAGCCTTGCAGACTAAGGAAAATCGTTTCCTTAAACGTCTGCTTAGTCTGCCTACTTAGGCTTCAACAGAGATTATTCATAGAGAAGTAGGGCTACAGTACCTCACAGACGTAGTCACCACATCACACCCCCTATTGCTTTGGTACTCTATATGGTCAAAAGAAGAAACTAGTTTTATAAAAGCAATCATCCAAGACTGTCTCAATTTGGACAATGCAATGATGATCCCTTGGCTAAGCTATATTAATTCTATTTATAGCAAATTGTTTGATATGCCAATCCGGACTAACCCCTTACAAGTTTTATCACTCAGCAAGTCATCCATTAGAGAGACCTTTATGAATAACAGGAAGGGAAATTCGGCTTGCTAGAGAGAGCAGAAAACCAACAGTTATGTTTGTAACAAGTAGATGGTTGGCAGGACTACTTAACTTATATATATATATATATATAATTCTATACATCACTTTGTCTTAGTTAGACTCAGATTGGGTATTGTCCGTCACTTGGTTGCCTTCTCCACAATGAAAACCTGCCCTTCAGACATGTTTCTGTGACCATGTGATGGACGAAGTAAACAGAGCACTGTGCAATTTATGTTTTTCTGCAAATTTTATTCTGGTTTTAGAATTTATTACCTAAAACCACTTCTGCTTGCATATGGCAATGGATCACACCTTGCTACAATAACATTTTTGTCGGAGCTTTACGGTCCTAGGGTCTGTTTTAACATGGCACATTTTATTATAAATGCACTTAATGCACGTAAAAGTATAACTGTTCCTATGTAACGCCAAACCTTTGAGGGCTCAATAGAATTGTACTACATCTTTTAACCGATAATTTTACGAGTTTCTATGTTGTGATGTTTCTTAAATTCATGTTGTCTATTAAGTGCATTCGATATACTATTGTCTTTTATTAACAATTTACGATGCAATCGTATTTTACGTACACTTTTATGGTTGTTTTTACACACCGAATAAAGTTTAATGAATTGAATCGAACTAATGTTATAGACACTATTGAAAGAGAAATTATCAGTACCAAAAAACTACTAGCTATGGAGCAAAACTCAACAAAAGAAATGCAAAAACTTCACCCGTAAGTTCTTTTTTAAATTCACTTGGTAGCAAGAAGGGGGCTGACTGATAAGGTCTCACCAAATCCTTGTGTTTCCCATGAACCATCAACAATTGACTGCCCTACTCTAAATGTGTCTGACAATACCCCTCTGCCAAAAAGGAAAAGGAACGTAGTATCAAAACCGTTTAATCAAGAATTATCACACTTAGAGAAGGTTCCAATAACTAGCAGGCTAGAAGCATGAGTGGCTGTACTAATAAGAACATTTCCAGGCAGAGTCATAACTCCAGGGAGGATATAACTAAACTTATGATGGCCATGAGAGGTTTGGAAATGTTGGTTAAAAACTCATCTGAATTAATTTTATCCATAATACAGGCAGTTGAAAATACTGCTTGGATCTGTCTTCAGTGATACAGGAGGTTAAGTCTGTGCTGGTGTTGGAATTGGCCCTTTCTGCAGGGTCATCTCCAATTTATTTGCTTTTTACCTCCATTTTTCTGACTCTGTTTTCATTGGCTATAGGATTCTGCGCACTTTACCATTGCTGATCAGTGCTAAAGTGCAAATGCTCTCTGTTTAAATAATGATATGAATGTGTATGTGTATGTGTATATATAGCTTTATTGCGATAAAACATATCTTAAAAGCTGTAAATCCAGAATAAAAAAAGCTATACAATTAAAATCAGAATACATTTTAACAAGTAGTTAATGCAGCAAACATTTTTAACTAGCAGAATTCATTAGAAGCCAAGTAATAAATACTAAAAATAAAATTATCAGGGTAGAAAAAAAGTGCAATGTACAGAGAACGGGAAACAGAACAACAGGAGTATTTAAACATTGGCATTCAGGTTTCTTAATCTAATACTCCAAACCCATCTCAGCAACTTAGCCAGTTCACAAACATATACATCCCGTGCATCAGATCTTAAGATGCGCAGCGCAATGAGGTGGCTGCGGGTGCCCAACTCTCTGCAGACTGGTTTGAGCCAGTGCTCCCTTGGTACTTTGTAGGCTGGACAAGCGAACATAACGTGCGCAATTGACTCGGGAGTAGCCACACAGCTTGGGCAGGAAGCTTGATGTTTTATAGGGAGGCTTCCACTGCGCAGTCAGCTCTCGTGTAAAGAGTGAACCTACCCTGAAGTCGAAATACAGAGCTCTATCCTAAGGTTTTAGTATGACCTCTAGGTAGGGTAATGATATGAATGGTTATCCATGATTGGCATATTTGATTTACTGGTAATTCCCTAGTAAAGTGCACATTGTGTGCCAGGGACTGTACATCAAATGCTACTAGTGGGCTTGTAGCACTGGTTGTGCCACCCAGATGAGTAGCCCTGTAAATGTGTCTCAGACCTACCACTATAGTATTGATGTGGGCATTTGTAACTGTCATGTTGCCCTGGCAAGTGCACCCACTTGCCAGCCCCAACCTTCCCTTTCCTTACATATAAGGCATCTCTAAGGTAGGCCCAAGGTACCCACATGGGCAGGGCGCAGTATATGTGAAAGTTAGGAAGTGTACTGGTGTGTGTGACATGTCCAGATTGTGAAATACTGTGAATTTTGTTTTTCACTATCGAAAGGCTATCTGTCCGATTTGCTTATCATTGGGCTTGCCCTGTAACATTTTTACATATGTAACTAGCAGTAGGGAGAAGATAGAAAAATTGAGTTTAGGGTCTGAACTCAGAATTTATTAACACACCATTTGATAGAGGTGGTTTTTGAATTCTGTGTTTGAAAATGCCACTTTTAGAAAGTAGGTATTTTCATACTTTACCATCTTGTGTGCCTCTGGCTGTTTGTCTATTCAGTGTCTGGTGTTTGAGTGGCAGGTGCTGGGATGTTCATTCACTCTAGATAGTCCCTAGGGGGGTTGAGGTGTGCAGTGCTTTGCCTGGGTGACTCATCGCTGGACTGAATGGACCTGGTCTGCATTTAGAGTGGTGGGAGGACATTCGCTTGCACTCGAATAGGCTGTGCCTCCTTTTTCACAATGCTTTCTCCACCCCCTGTGGTCAAGCTGCACCAGGGAGGACTGGACTCGTTTGGACTGGGTTCAGAGACCCTTACAGCACAGAGAACAATCACAATTTGGGGTATAAGTATTACACCTAAAATCCCAGGACTTTAGATTACTCCAAGAAACAAGCTGACCCTGCCAAGAAGAAGAGCGGAAGGACTGTGTGAGGAGCACTGCATTGTCTGAGTGAGAGGTGGGTTGGCCTGTAGATGCTGCTTTAGTCTGAGGTGGAGGAAAAGGACTAACACTTTTGTCCCTGCTGGGGTATATGCGTGTGAAGAATCTCCAAGGACTTGTGTGTGCTGGCCTTCTGTTGGAAGTCTCAGGGTTACAAAAGACTTCAAGAAAAATATTTGCTATATTCAATCTGCCTAGAGCAGGAAAAAGCACTAAACTGTTCTTTTACAATGTGGCCAAACAGCGTGTGATGAGTGCTGTGCTCTGCCTCCTTTTTGCTATCAAGTCATTGGGAGTTCTGTATGTTTTCACTTTATTGGGAGGTCCTGGTGCTTATGGAATTCCTGATGCTGTTTTTGAACTCCTATGTGCCGTGGAAGAGTTTGTGCATTAATCTGGGAACTACAGGGCCCTTTATCTGCTTAGAAAGCCGCTTGGGCTTGTCCTTGCTGGGAAGCTGCTCTGCGCTCCCTTGATTGTATCACTGGGGCCGAGATCTGGGCTGAGCCCTACACAGCAGGAAAACCACAGGTGGCCACTCATCAGTTGACCGAGCGACTCTGGAGTCCAGGCGTTGCCTGACAACCATGCCACCCAGCCAAAAAAGCAGCTGGAGGATGACTGCATGTCACTGCCCCACCTCTGTGAAGGCCAAATATGTCAGGAAGCTCCCTGAGGGAATGGGAACCAGAATCTGGCTGCCGCGCCAGGTCTGAGTGCAGCAGTCCCGGGGGCCACACAAGAGGCCTTTTGAGACCAGAGGAGGGCTCCACCACCAATGCCCTCAGGTGCTGAGGGCTGATGAGCACCAGGTGACGGAAGCTGCACTGCGTGTTCACGGGCAGCTCCCTATGGTGAGTCCTGCTTGCGGAGGACCCATTGAGGTTTCCATGACGACGGCGGAGGGGTGTGTCTGCCTATCCTAGCCTGAATCGTGGAAGCCAGGAGTGTTTGCCGGCTGCCTCACGCAGAGGTGGGCAGCTGCTGGGCAGTGATTCCACTCGCGGGCAACTGCAGCCGGCCGCAGGACGAGTGGGAGATCCAGCGAGGTCTCCCCACCACACTGAGCAAAGTGCGGGTTGCCCCTGGGGACTCGCATTGGGGGATTGAGCCCTGTACTCACTTGCAGCTGGGCTGCATGATCCCAGGCAGCTGCTGTTTTATATACCTTGTGGGCACTTGACAAGAACCTGATGCCCTTTGCCGTATGTTTTCACGGGGAATGTGGTGAAAGATGTGTTTATGGAGAAGTAACCTATCAAGTTTGTAGAAGTTCAGGGAAGCTGCACCTGGTAGGGACATAAGGATATCTGGTTATTCAAGGGACACTGGGCTGCTGCAGTTCATACCCTCAAGTTGTAATGAGTATCACTTTATGCCTGGTGACACAATAAGGAGTACCATTTGTAGGGGCTATATGTTCTACACTGTGATGATGTAAGGTGTTACTTTTATAATGTTTTCATGATGTTTGCACCCTAGAAATATTTACTTCAGTGCTGTACATGTGTTATGACAATTGCCTTATGGCAAAGTGATTTATAATGTGTGTGATTATGACAACTGCCTAGTTGGCAGAGTGAATTATGCGATTGTGGTCTTGTGATATAGAGTGCTCTATGTCCGAGGGAGCAGAGATTTCTAAGATGGCGCCCGGATGGCCGCACTATCCAGAGAAGTTGAACACGTCTCCCGGGAGGGGGAGATGACGTCAGAAGAGAAGAAAAAAGATGACCATTGGCTCAGGTGCGGGGAATCAGGAGATTGGAGGACAGGAGGAGAGGAAGCAGCGACGGAGGGCAGCGAGGAGGAGAACGGAGAACGGAGGACTGAAGAAGAGACCCAAGACCCAGAAGACCCTGTCGGGAGACGTTGAGGGAGCGGCGGAGCAGTCCCAAGGGAGGTTTCTCCAACAACCACTGCGCTTGTATCCGGCTGTCCCTCCAAGCAACAGGACTCCGAGATACCCATTGCTATGGTCCAAGAGGACCGTAGCCCCAGGTAAGTGATGTGGGGAGAACGGTGGAGGAGGAGGTTGGCGGGAAAGGGACTGTGGGGTTTGTGGCACAAGTAGAGATGTATATCTTGCATGCATGTTGAGATACTCCTCAAAACCCTCACTTCCCTTGCCCTTCCTCCAGCTTTAGACTATCTTGCATTAACCTCGGTGACCCAAGGTTATTGGTGACGGGAAGCACATGTTAGAGCCATAAGTTAACCGACTTTCAGTGACGGTAGTGTCCCTTTCTTTCTGTTTGCTTTTTGGGAGGCACCGGTCCTGGCTATAATAGGGTAAGAGAGACCTGGAGAGGCCGAAGACATCTTTCCTTAAGAGACCTCATCCTACTCCATATAATATCTTGTTTTCAAGTACTGGTGTGAGATACACACAAACTCTTTAAGTCTGTTGAGCGTGAATAAACGCATATCTTGTAACATTGCCATTGACTGACTGATACTTTCAGTTTATCCCCTTAAGTGAAAGGTGCCAAACCATTACAGGTCTAATATGTGTTTGATGTATAATACAAAGGGTATTTTTATATGACCTTGTGTGGAGGCTCTTTTTGTGGTGTTCGGGTGTGTTGCACAAATGCTTTACACATTGCCTCTGGGAAAGCCTGGCTGCACTGCGAAGCTACCAAGGGGTTAGCAGGTGTTATCTTGTGTGTGTAACCCCCTCACCCTGACTAGAGTGGTGGGTTCCGCCTGGCTTAGGTGCATACCTCAGCAACCAGAAACCCCATTTCTAACAACTGGGTTGTCAGGGAGATGTACATAAACCTGAACATTACAATGGCTCAGTCAAGTGTTGTACTTTGATTGACGAGGAGGGTCCAGAAAATAGGAAGGAGTAGTGGTTGATAGTTGGGGCTTTCCTTTATAACACAATAGCACTAGGGGGGCTAATATGGTTAAGAGATATGAGACTTCCATCTTAACACACTCTCTTTTAAAAAAAAAAAATACTGAATAGAGCAAAAGGTAAACCAAAGATACAAAGCATGTTATACTTTAGATTTCAATAATCACACATTTCCAATAAATTTCTTAAATAACAAACAAGAGATAAAAAATTAAAAACGATATACAAAGATAAAAGGGAGGTTCATCGAGATAGAAAAAATCAGCCTACTGCATCGATGAAATCTCCAGGACATTATGTACAAAATATGCAATTTATAAAGTGCATCTGCAAAAACGTGCAAAACTGCAATAAAGTGCTAGTGCAAGAGTGCCAGAAGTACAGAAAAGTACTATCTTAAAAAGTGCATAGTGCAATCTGATATAAGAAAAAAGTGCTAGTAAGTGCAGATGTCCTGGAAAAAAAAAGAACAATAGACAAATCCATCAGATTCACAGATAAAAAGGCTACTAAAAAAAATCATCTGCTCTTAATTTTCTTCACAAGACGGAAGTCCTCATCCTAG
This sequence comes from Lissotriton vulgaris, assembly GCF_964263255.1. Classification (NCBI taxonomy): domain Eukaryota; kingdom Metazoa; phylum Chordata; class Amphibia; order Caudata; family Salamandridae; genus Lissotriton; species Lissotriton vulgaris. Next base: position 609,921 of record NW_028250138.1, read on the forward strand.
GATCATCACCCTCCGCTTGGGACGACTCATGGTGGCCACCAGCCCTAGGCAGCGCGCCCAAACCAACGGACCATGCTCGCAACCTGGGATTCATTCTAGACTCCTCCCTCTCGATGACCAGACAAGTCAACGCCATCTCATCATCATGCTTTAACATCCTACGCATGCTCAAAAAGATCTTCCGATGGATCCCCACCGAAACAAGAAAGACGGTCACTCAAGAACTTGTCACAAGCCGACTGGACTACGGAAACACCCTCTACGCTGGAACCACAGCCAAATTACAGAAAAAACTCCAACGCATTCAGAACGCCTCCGCCAGACTCATCCTAGACATACCCCGCCACCACCACATTTCCGGTCACCTGAGAGACCTTCATTGGCTCCCCCTCAACAAGAGAATAACGTTCCGTCTTCTGACCCACGCACACAAAGCCCTCTACGTCCTAGGACCCAAATACCTCAACATGCGCCTGACCTTTTACACCCCCACCCGCCAACTACGATCGTCCAATCAAGCCCTCGCCACGATTCCACGTATCCGTAAAACCACCATGGGAGGAAGATCTTTCTCCTACCTGGCGGCCAAAACCTGGAACTCTCTCCCCACCCACCTCTGCCCCTTACACAGAACCACCTCTCCTTCAGAAAACAACTCAAAACTTGGCTATTTGATAAGTAACACCCCCCCCCCCGCCTCAAGCGCCTTGAGACCCTCCGGATGAGTAGTGCGCTATACAAATTTTAACTTGACTTGACTTGAAGATGTCTATCTACTGATACGTTTTGATTTGAGCAATGAAGCATCTTATACCAATATCCGATACCTTTGCTCATTCCACCATACAGGGCTGTTTATATAATATTCAGAGGATAAAACAGGTCACTTATCTCTTTTCTAAGAAAATAGAAGATCTGCATATATTCAAAAAGGGTCGGTCGCAATGGACCATTACTAACTCCTGCCAACTAATTACCCTGTATTGGACCACCATATGTCTTAACTCTCGGAACCCACAAAGTTCCCAGGATTTAATATGATTCAAACTTAGTGGGAGGCCTATTTGAGTACATTCTAATAAACTTAGATAATGAGAACCATCAGTACCATGTTTTCTGAAAAGGAGCGACATTCTTGAGGCGTATTCTCTTAATGTTTTATATCTTGACCTCTTTGGGAGCTTTGCGATTTTTTAAAAAACTGTAATTTGGGAACCTACCTCTTGTAACATTCTTGTAAGAAAAAAATTATCTCTTGTTTGATTACTCCTCAATAATCCTGCCAATATGTTGAAAAATACGGCATCATAATAGGTCCTTAAATGGGGTAGGGCTAAACCTCCTTGTTCAGCTGGGAGTTGTAATACTGGAAGTTTAACTCTTGAAGCTTTGTTGCCCCATATAAAACCTCTCAGCATTGTTTCAAGTTCTTTAAAAAAAGCTAAATTAATTTTAATGGGCATGTTACTGAACAAAAATATGAGCAAAGGCAGCACTGACATCTTAATCAATGACACCCTAATTGTTAATGGAAGAAGAAGCCATTGATCTAAAAGGTTCCGAATTTTGTTCTTCATTCTGATATAATTCATAGAATAAAGATTTACATATTCGGTGGTCACATATATGCCCAGGTATCTGATTGGGTCGCTTCATGCAGCTTGGGCCTGCAGATCGACAGGGAGAAAATGAAGATCAGAGTTTAATGCAAGAACCTTAGTTTTTTTTGGATATACTTTATACCCCCTATCTTTTCATAATTATTAAACTCTCTCATTAGATTTTCAATATTTTCTTTTGTGGGTAATAAATATAAAATAATATCATCGGCAAACAACTTTAATTTAGACATACCCATGATAGGGGGCTGAATAGACACGTTGTTCCTAATCTTAAATACTAAAGGTTCATTAAAGAAAGTAAAGAGCAACGGGGACAACGGGCAGCCCTGCCTTGTGCCCCTGTTTACCTTGATCTTACCAGCCTGTTTAGTGTTGATTATTACTTGGGCCGAAGCTCCCTCATAGTTGTTATGAAGCATCTTAATAATTGAGGCTGGAAAACCGAATTGACCGAGAGAGTAGAATAGTGCTTCCCAATTCACCTAGTCAAACGCTTTTTCTGCGTCCATCATCAATATACAGGCTGGGGTTAAATTAACATTAAAATAGTCCAATGCCTGGATTAAGAACTCGGTGTTTGCTGCCATATAGCGTCCTGCAACAAACTCGGACTGGTCTTGGTGAATGACCTCCTGGGCAGCGAGGACAAATCTCCCAGCCCATATTTTCATAAAGATTTTATAATCCGAATTTAATAGGCCAATCGGCCTATATGAATTAACATCATATTGATTTTTATCTTTTTTGATAAAACATATAGTTGTAGATTCCTTAAACTCAGCAGGGACATACCCACCTAGCCTAACATAATTATATAACTTTTTCAAGGGAATTGCTAATTCTTTAAAAAAGACCTTATAAAACTCGATTGGAAATCCGTCCTGGCCGGAAGCTTTTCCCCCTGAGGTTGCCTTTATACAATCTTGTATTTCTGGGGTATTTATTTCAAGACTGATTTGGTTTACCCGGTTTTCTGAGATTTTGGGGATTTCTATATCTGCAAAATAGTCCTGGATCATTACATCCCGTACCTGATATTCCGTTGAGTAGATTTTTTCAAAATGATCCATGAAAATTTTTGAGATCTTGTCTCTATCCTCCTCTTCCAGCCCACTCTGAGGATCACAAATTTTCACTATTAGTGATGACTCCTGCTTTTTTTCTGGTAGAGTTAGCTAGTAATTTTCCCACCAACTGGCTGTCTTCGTAGACCTTTTGATGGAAGGCTTTCGAACTGTTAATCTCTTCCGCAACAAAAAAATCCCGAAGAAGAGTTTTAGCCTGCTCTAGTTTGCTCGAATGATGTTGGAGCTTCAAGGTATATTCTCTCTCTATGTCTGATTGAAGCTTAGCTATTTTTGACTTTCTTTCGTTTGCCTTAGCGCTAGTATATGCGATAATCTGGGCGCTTGGTGTTGCTTTAAATCCACCCCAGACAGAGAAGGGTTCAGCTGTGTTATTGTTTATTTCAAAGATTTGTATAATCCAATCTCTGAATTCAGAAACCCATTCCTGGTTTTGTAGGAGGGTGCGATCCAGCTGCCATCTGGGACGCACCTCAACCGCTCCTCCCAGTTCTAATTCTAATTCAATTCTAGCGTGGTCCGAAAACGGATTGCATCCAATCGCAGTTCTTAAGATCTGAAAAGATCTAGATATTAAAAAGAAATCTATTCTGGATGCAGTCCGAAACCGGTGGGAATAACATGTAAAAGATTAAATTTCAGCATTTCTATAACGCCATGGATCCCTCAATTGATATTCATGTAAGAGTGCTTCAAAAAAAAATTTGTTTTTGGCTTTAACTGTTTCTTTTTCTTATTAGAAGTATCTCTTGACAAGTCATGAATATAATTAAAATCTCCTCCTAGAATTATCTGTCCTGGGATGCCCCTTAGAGATTCATAAATTTCTGACAGTCCGTAAATATCGTCATGGATGGGGCCATAATAATTCACAAAGTTTATAGTTTTATCTTGCATCTTAACACACTCTCCTATGGGTTTTCGGCAATCCCTTACTAACCAAGTCAAATTGGATCTGCCACCAGAGGCTACGCCGTTTGTAACTATTTTGAAGAATGTTCCACTGCTTAAGTCACATCATTCAGAGTCACAGGCGAATCTTTAAAAAAATCTATTAATTGGATAGGACTAAGAACAGAACTCACTAGTCAGCTTTTTAATTACCTTAAATGGTTCACAGGGTAAGCTGGGTGGGCAGCAGTCCAAAGACTGACTTGGGGGACTATGTTGTAATGAATTTTTGATCCCCAAATTTGTTGAGTCATGTTTTTTGTTCTCTTAAAGGAGCATAGTTGGTAAATACAAAGATTAGTACTGTACCTCTGGGGTAAACCCTCTGATGTAAGAGAATCTATTGATACATACATACTTGATCAGAGACGGAGGCATGATAGCTATTTACATAATGTTCCTACATTTGAATTGTTTTGCTACTCTGGAGGAATTGGATGTAAATGATTGACTCGGAGATCAACAAATTGATTCAGGTTCACCAGTCCTGATCCCTAGGGATAAGGAAACATGAAGATCTGTATTGAATAATTATGGGTTTCCCAGCCCCAAATCAGACATTTCAAGCTTAATAGGACCACAGAGGGTAATTGTCAAACCACTGTTTCTTGTGGTCTAAGTAATCTGAACCTGATAGCTTTTAATACCTTCGAATCAATTCTTACTCATGTAAGTAAGGTGAGTGTCTTTATTTTGGAAGCAGCTGGCATTAAGAACAAGATCAAGAATTATGAATGGATTTTTTGTTAAGTGGTTGGCGATTTTGTACCTTCACAAAACATGGGCCACACATTGTTGCCTTATCAATGGCTATCCTATATTTTATACTCCAGCAGTTGCCAACCCTGGCAGGCTCAGCAGAGAGGTGCTCTTTTGACCTATGTTTCTTCTTTGATTTCAGGAAAACTTTTTTATAACAAGTGGGACACACCTTACTAGAAGTTTATTGGTTTTAAAATATCTAGATGTATGCACTTATATATTAAGCAGTTGCAATAGATAGTATTACAAAAAAATTGGAAACATTCTGTTTTGCAAAAAGTAGGGATAACTTGGTGATTGGGGAGGGGATGGGGTTAATGCCTGCCTTTGTCCCCATCCTGCTAGGGAAGTATGCAGATATGCCGACCAAGTTTATCAGGGTATATTTCACTTTGGTCATGATGTGTACGATGAGAAATAAAATAATTTCCATTTAATTTTGAATTGACTTTTATCAATGAGGTCTCTGCCCTACAAGCCCCATTCGAGTTTACTTTTAGGAGCAGAGAATGCAGATCGACCATTGATTGAGTTTACTTTTATGAGCAGAGAATGCAGATCGACCATTGATTTTATATTAGTCACTCAAGCATTTAAGTTTTTAATTACAAATTTTAGGACTCATTTACATAGATTTAGCGACAGGCCCAGATAATGAGTCAAAGGCCAGTGGCGCAGCATGCACTATGAGATTGAAGTGGCTACTTCAAATGGAATTATGATTAAATGGACCAATGTTATCCCTGAGTATTATATTATAGATCTAGTGTGGGTAAATAGTTCCATAGTGAACAACTGACTTGATGACAGTGCTAACGACGGGGATATTAAGAATGCTTTTTTAGGTATTGCCAGGCATGTTAGGGCCAGTTAAATTCGGACTTCATTGCAAACTACCAGGAATCATAAAGGATGGTTTGGTTCCAAATGTACGAATGCTTTAAAATTAATTATTGAAGGAGCCATTGAGTAGATCACATAGAGTAAGTAATGAAGTGGCCAAATGTAGGTGGGATTATAAGACTGTACTGGGAAGCAGGAAGAAAGAAATTAAATGTGAGGCAGGAATTGATTAATGCTATCAGATGCAAGGATAGTTGTGCTCTTTGGCAAATTGTTAACAATTCCTATTTTAAAGACTTTTCAATTCCATCAATTTCAGTTGGTACATGTCAGGAAGATTGGGTGATTCATATTTCTAGTATCTATGCTGTAATGGCCGGATTTTCCGCTTAGGTGGAATCAGCCCCTGGGGGCCCCTCTAACCCAGCCAGAACGTACTCACCTCCCTCCTTAGAACGTATTTACAATGGGTATAGATATATATACGTACAGGTCGTACCTAAGGATGGGGAAATAGCAATAAACATGCATAGGCTTTCTACCATATCTTATTCACATCGGTTAGTCTCGCGGCCACTCATACCCAGACTGATCTACCCCAGGGCAGATGTGACACACAATCTGGCGTGTCTACACACAGGCCTGCAGAACCCAATGCTCTCTTTTACACACGGTCCACAATCCGGCGAACCTCCACGCTGGTATCCCCTCTAGCGTTTTCACTTACATACGGTTCACAATCCGGCGAACCTCCACGCTGGTATCCTCCCCAGCGCTCTCATTAACGCCGTATATCAACGACGACCACTTTCCTATGAACACCTATGGGAACAATTTCTCATTTGTCTACTTGGGATAAAACTATGATAATGAAAATTAGTACGGTTTTCAAATGATATGATGTACCTTCTGTTCTTGGCATCAAAGGTCCACTCGCTCCCTATTTATTTGATCACTACTTACCTGATCGGGATTTCACATCCGTTCATGCTAACAATTTTCAACTAGGAACATTATTTACCATGATTGAACAAGAATACAAGGCTCATGTCAGTTCACTAAGAACTAGGATATTTATTGACAATAAACATACAACACAATACTATGCAACATAGTTTCTGCAAAGGAAAGGTAAAGGTTAGAATGCGCGCTCATTAAAAGAAAGGGCGGAGGTCACCTTGTTAATATGAAGTCGGGACTCGGCAGTCATCTAGGTTCCCTTCTCGTCTCTGTGTCTTGGCTCGTCTCGAAGTCACACCCCAGCCGTCACAAGTACACGTCTGCACCGCTAGGCTCAATCTCTCCTGCTTCCCTCCAAGTCACTGGAACCTTGCTGGTTATTAGCTACCTTATCTCTCTCTCTCTCTGTTTCAGTGCGCTCCGCGCTATTTCTCCTTCAGTCTTTCTCAGAGAGTCTCGGTCTTAAATCTTTCTCGGACTTCAAAGATGGCGACTGTCCGCCATGGAATAATTAATATTTACAAAAAGGGGTGGTGATGGAGAGAGTCTCTGAATTAAGCAGAAAGCTCTCACCCAGTCAAGAGATCAGGGCTAGATCCAACACCGTTTTTTAGCTCACTGCACCATCCCAGTTTCAGAACCTGGCTGTATGCAAATTAGTCTGTTCCTGTCCCAGTGCATGATGGGAACAGGGCAAACCAAACTACAAAAGCCAATTCTTACACTGGGAAGGAAACAAGCTCCCGGGGACCGGTTTCTGGCATTACAGCCGTCTTCGGCCCGGTTTGCTTGAATCCTGATGGTGCAATGAGCAAGGGTCTCACATCTGAGAATACCCTTCCACGCTTAGGGTGGACAAAAATATTTACAACAATGGAATAATTAATGGCAGAGATGCTAACGGCTAGCTGCCGCCTACGAACTAACTCTCGACTGTCTAACACCTTCGCTAATATCAAAGCCTGTTCCTTCATGGAAAGCTACGGCCAGTAACCTGCCGCCCACCAAATTCTTGTACCTCCCCGTACCAAGGACACGTTCCCAGCCGGCCGGCCTGAAGTTGAGTCTTCGGAGTGGAGAAAAATACATTCCTTCGATAAGGGCCAGCCTGAGCCGGTTCTCTCCAAGCGAACAACAGCTTGAAACTAAAACATTACACTTGACCTAGAAGGCCTCTTGAGCTACCAGGCAGAGGGCAAGATGGAGTCTGTCCCGTTAAAGGCCTACAGGGCCCACAATACGCATAACTCCATGGAAAATATCCTAACACGCTAGCAAAAGGACGGATCATGACTAATACTTATATATTTATCCCCTAGCTTGAATTCATAAGCCCTACTCTAAGGAAAGGGGCACGAAAATACCCTACTATGTTTCAGAAAGAGGTCCTATCTATAGTCCTAATCCCTACGCTATAAGGCTGATAGACTGGAGTCACTCTCCATCATTCCCCCTCTAAAAGGGCCAGAAAAAGTCAGCCATTACATATGCACAGTACAGCACGGTTATTTATGAGTGGAACCGGAACTATCTAAAGAATACTGAATTTGCTAAGGTAACATCTCCCCTTATTTTCACATTAGAGGAAGTTCTTTATGCTATCAATGGACCATGTAGTAGGAATGCCCAAGGACCTGGCACGGTGCCTGCTGACCTTTTCAAAACACATTTTGAGCTATTTAGACCAATATTGACTAATGTTCTAAGAGTGATTTGCAGAATGGGTCCTTTTGAATCTTGGTCCACCTCCTTGACTGTCCCAATTTTTAAAAAGGGAGCTAGGGATTATCCAACTTACTATTAGCCAATCTCCCTGCTAGGTTCACTTTTGACGGTTACCGGGTGAAAAATATTCTCAAGATTGGGGAATTGGGCTGAGGAGAATTCTGTTATGGTAATGAATCAGTACATTTTCAGAAAGGGGGTGAGAAGTGTAGAACAGTCTCATAATTTAAGTAAACTCATTGATAAATACACCGTATCAAGCAGAGGTTATGTTAATTGACATTTATGGACTTTGCCAGTGCTTTTGTTTGTGTAAATCATGATAAAGTATGGATCCTGATGATTAACATGGGTACTATTGATTTTACTTTAGTGAATTTTATTAGGAACATTTATGTGAATGTAAAGGCTAGAATTAGGTTTGGACTAAATGGAGAAAGTAGAGGAATTTGATATTAAATGGGTGTATGACAGTGTTGTGTCTTGGCCCTATTTTTATTTACCCGCTATAGTCATAACCTTAGCAGGTTCTTAGAAGAGAACAGTTATGATTCCCCTCAGGTTGCATACAAAGGCTTACAGATATTACTGCAAGTAGATTAAGCAGTACTCGTGGCTCATACCACAGAAAGTTTTTCAGCATCTGAATAATCATTTTGTGGACTATAAGGCTGAGCTAGATCTAAGAGTTAATTTGGCCACTTTTGTTTTAATGAAATGTGGCTTCAATCCCATCAACGTAGGGTAAAAGGTATTAAGCTTGCAAAGTCTTCCCCCTTGTCCTACATGGATTGTTGTTGGATTCCTATGGCTGATGGAAGCAGTTGGTTACAGCTAAAACCTTACTGATGAACACATCTATTGCTGGGTTTAACAGATTCGTGGCTAGATTGCAGGGAGGTCACATTCAGCTTTGTACAAGGTTTGTACCATTCATAAAGCAAAATGTATCTCCACAATAAGGGGTGGTGTATGAGGTTATACTAATCTAGAGAAGTTACACCTTGCAGAAAAGACCTGTCTAAGAAAGTGTATTGCAGTCCCACACACATTATCTATTTATACCTGCCATAAAGAGTTGGGACTTCCCCTTTTTAGAATATCTCATTAGGATACATCCAATAATATTGTGGCATAGAATCTGGTAACAATCTGAGGCACTTCTAAATAGGTTAATAATTACAGACTGTCTCTGGATTATTTCTTGTGATTCCCATGGTCTAAATATGTCAAGGCCTTTTTTGACAGACAGGAAAAAACAACTCATTTTAATGATTTACCCTCCCTGCTGGGTGTTTCAATGGGTGAAATTAAATACCTAGCATTGAACATGTTAGAGGAGGCTAGATTTATTAAGGAATGTGAAAAGCCTAGTGTTGTTCATTATAACTTGCTGTTTACAAATAATGCTATCCAATTCTGTCTGGAACATGCGCACAACCCCCAGCATAGATTTTTGTTATCCCATTGCAAAGATAATAATTTTATTCTTTGTTTTATCTCTTTTCCTTTAATAAATGATTGGCTGGCCAAATTGGTTAACTGCCCCTGTGATGGTGTTTCACAACAATGCACATTGCACTTTACTCTGTTTTGTAAATATTATGAAATTGCTTGTTTGCAAATTTTAAAGCTGCTATTGCAAAATAATTATTTTGGATAGTGTTGACCAGCTTTTTTTTTTTCTGCAACAACTTCATTCCAAATACGTTTATTTTGATGTGTTTAAATTTTTGTGGAGGGCTAGATAAATATGTAAACAGATGACTGGTTAAGTTGTTCTAAATACGTTTTTTGATCAAAGATTGCTCTTCTGTAGTACATCAATTGTAATGATAAGATTTTATGGCTATTTTATTGAATTGTCATTTTATTTTGTGAACTTCTATGGTCTTAATAAGAAAAACCAAGAAAAGTATACTTTGACTTTGATCAAAATAAACATCATCATGCAATTAGAAACAAATTTTAAATTAACATACAAGTTTAATAAAAAAAAGTTTTAGTTATAGTTAGGAAACCTTGATTTATTATTTCTATCCAAAACCAACTTGAACTACACAAACTGTAGAAATCCAAAAGTTATATTTATAATGCTATTATTAGAATTTAAAGTTACAAACTGCACCCTGCCCAAAATGTACTATCACTCGCTCATCTCCGTACATAGTTTTATCAACACGCTAGCCAGACTAAATTAACTTTCCCAATGCACTGCTTATACCCTTTTGTATTAAATCACTTATAGAATGTTACATAATAGCATTCGTAACAATACTCCTACTATCTAGTGACATCATTTATGAGAAGACTGTGCATGGTAGAGGGCTGAATTATAGTTAGTTTAGTCTGGTGAGCAAACGCTCTTCTATGCTCTTCTCAGTTGTAGAGACATGTTACTGTCTTCAAGTCTTCAGCCACTGGCTGAACGCATATACGGTTCGCTTCCTTAAAGGACATAAATAACCACGAAGCAGGAAGGGGCATGTTAGGCATGGCTGACCAATGACTGTTGTGCATCGAACACACAAAAGGTGATGAGAGGAATGCTTGCAGCTTGTCTAACCATTGGCCATCACTGAGCGTAGCATTCCAACCAACTGTTCTTTTTCCCATCATGCCACCTCAGTTTGGACCCGGACATACACAAATCGGCCTTGACCCTACTCCATTAGGAACAGTCCAGCCCAAGACTAATTTGCATATGGTTCAAAATGACGTAGCATGGTGGGCAAAAGATCAAGGGGTTTGGAATGCTACCTCGAGCAATTGCAAGCGGTTAGACTAATTTGAAATTCCTCTAAACACTTTTTTTGTGTTCAGTGGTGTAGCAGGGATTCTGCTCCTACACAGAACTGCGCATAGAGACTTGGAACATCAGTGAATTAGGGTGTGCCAAAACTCACCTTAGTAGCCAAAATCCCCTACCAGACCAGAAATCAGTGTCTCATTGGTTCTTCCATACCCCCAATTATTTGACAACCCAGAACATGGAACTTAGAATACCTCAGGCAATGTGGAACACATGAACACTCTTTCGTTATACACTCATACTAGTCCAAAACGGGGAGTAAATGAGGACATCTGCAAGTTTGAAAAATTTATTTCTAATGCTGTGTTCTCAAGCGCAGTATCTTAGCTAATACAAGAAGACATATTATAAGCAACAAGATTATCAGCATAGTTACTATTCCATAAAATACAAAAGGAGAAAGCATGTTAAAATGCTAAATGGAAATTGACTAGAATACTCCTAGATTTCGCACTCCTTTACTATTAGATTATTTTATATCTACAGAAGGTCTCTTGGGTTTACAAGAGCGGCCCCATACCTCTGGTCCTAATAAAAATGGATCACATCATTTTCTACACCTGCTCTCTGCATGCGAATGTTCTCCAAAGGGTGTGTGAGCATGCCTGCGCTGTGCATTATTAAAAGCGCCAAAATCAGAGTTGGCCACAGCTGCATATATGTTATGTCTAGAACGTGCCCTAATCAGACCAAACAACAACCACTGTGTTGAAATAACCTTGGAGGCCTTGGCACTCACTGTTCAGACAAAGCTTACCAAGGCAGCTGCTAGTATAGAAAAACATGTTATTCTCGTGTGAAGCAAAACAGTCCTCTAGACTCTAAACATTTGTAATTATGTGTGCCGTGTGCAAAGGCAGCAGAAAGGAAAAAAATGGTGATTAAACTTCTAATAAGCTCATGCTAACTTAACACAGTGTAAATGCAAGGCTCAACCCCATGACACCCTCCTTTGATCCGAGCACAGATAAGTCAAAGGGCAAAATTGGAAAGCAGAGTTCAAGGACGATTGCCAGAACCAAGTTCAAATTGCCACAGGGAAAAAACGTGAATAAAAAAACTCCATAATTTGAATGCCTTTCAAATCAAATAATTCCAGCTATGGACATAGCAAAGTCAATAGGCCTGGGCAGAAAAAAACGAAACTGAGAGTTAGAGAAAAAAAATATTTTAAAAATCCGTTGTCCAACTCTTGACCTCGGTGATGGAAGTAAAAGAGAAACCACTCAATCCATCAATGTATATGCAAAAACGTAGCAACAGCCTCCAATAGGAAGTCACTGTTCTCATCTGAAAACATGTCAGCCATCCAATTCAGCAAAGGGAAAGAACATACATGTTCTTCAATTACCAGAGCCTCTAGCACCATCAGAGGGCAACTCCGTGGTTCTTCAATGAAGCTGCGTGCCAAGAAATCTTGCACCGCTGCGAAAACATTCCAGAGTCCCAGGACTCCATGCATCGCTGCACTGGCCATAATCCCGCAGCCAGAACAAAGCAATTCATGAGCAACTAAGAGGCTCATAAGCTGATCATAATCCGCATTGGGAGACACAGTATTGCAGAGACATAAATCCAGGGCCCAGTCGAAATCGCAACTCAGGCAATGAAAGACAGGCTGGATGCATGTAAAAAAGGAAAATCGAAACGATAATCCATAAACCGCACTCAAGGTAGCAAGAGGCAGCGCTCCATAATACTCAAGCATTCAATTGCGGAGCAGCAACAGTTGTGACAGATCTTCTCGCAACACAGGATATGCATCCATTTTGAAATAAACAAAAAGACAGAAGTACGCCTGCGGCCAGAGCTAGCAAGAAGGGAAATCCACCAGATAGGTTTCAAAAAATCGAATGAAAAAATGCCGGGAAGACACCAGATATCTTTTGAAAAGAAGTCACAAGGCCACTGCTAACAACTTTTAAAAAGTGCGCCAGCCCTGTGGTGGAGGACGCATTAAAGATAGTGTGAATTAACTCACCGAAATGCAAGGGCAAATCAGTATTTAATAAAGCATGTACCTCTGTGCGGGTGTTTGCCACGTGAAGGACAAATGCTTCCCGAGCAGATGTGAGGGTGACTTCTTTTTTTGACAATAGATCTCTTATACGGCTCATCTTGTTGAACTCTGCTTTCAAGGTCGGAATCGTCGGCCAGATGGAAACATCAAGCTTCCCATGCGGAGGAGGGAACATTACATTTTTACAGCAAACCACGCGCTCACTGACGGTAACCACTTAAGGAATTCCTGCAACCATTCCACAACAATCTTCATTATTTAAAAGTAAATAACTCCCGTTTGCCAGTAATGTGAATGTCGGAATCATAGCAAGTGCAGGTGTGCCTTTCAAAATACAGGCTAAATTCGGCTCGTTCTGGTTACAAGAGCCGTGTAATTGGATATTCCTACACATCAATGAGTGATCAGGTGTTGTAGTGCAATCCTCACCATTCAAGTAAACCTCTTTTCCCTCCCTAAGGCATCTATACGTATAAGGTAGCGACCAAGCTTCATGGAGATAAGCGGTGCCTAAAGGTTCATATCTGCAAATTGCATAGTACTTCATAGACTTGTCGAATTTGAGAAGAGGAAAAGGTAGAGTTAATAACCCGTGGATAAGCCACGTTGCCGAATTGGATTCAGCCACAGAAAACGGTAACGGTTCTAACTTTTCAATGTGTAACATGGAAAACGTTGCATCTTTCATTGACATAAAACATTGCTTTTCAGTTAAATTAAACGGGGCAAATAATGATGACGTTAGAGCCAACTTTGACATAATTTGCCTACAGAATAGGTAGTAACAGAATGGTCACTTTCAAAACAGGGATCCACCCTGACCTGTGTATAGCCTGGAGCTAAACCCAGAAAATGATGCTGGCAAGAATCAGCGCTTCTGTGCCACAGCAACCAACCCCTAGGATCCAAACTGGATATGTTAAAGGAAGAGTTTAGCATCAGAGTCTGTATCTCTCTGATGGAAAGCTTGGTATTATTATTCCAGCCGAAATATTTTTCTAATTCAGGAAAAGAAGGTGCATTTACTTTTTTTGTAGTAGCCAATCCAAAGCAAGTCTTTTGTGAAGTTGTAGAATTCTAAAACAACATATGGTTCAGGATGAGGCATGCACGATGCAAAGCCTCAGTGCCTTGCACTTGCCAACTTTTAGAACCCAAAACTGACTTAAGATCAATAGTATCTTTCCACAGTTCGTAGCCCAAGACAGCCAACTGGCTTAAAAAGGGCTCGAATACAACAATTTTGTGTGGGTAAGTCTAACTTTGGAATTGGACTTTCCAGTCAATTAAAAATAAAATGCATTAGGATTCGACTGATTAAAATCTGTGAAATAAGTGAACCTCTTTAAAAAAGAAGGGCAACTGCCTTGTGCAGGAGTGGGACAATGCTCCCACTGGGTAAAATTAACAGCATTCCTCCAGGTATTTGCTTTATGTAGGTAGTGATTGCCAAAATGTTGATAACAAAACAAATCACCATAATCTGCAGAATCTAAATATAGATCTTCAGCATCAAAGGCAGCATACTATTTCAAATCAGAAAAGAAAGCTTCTACGGCCTGAACATCCCAATCATCAGAACGTATATTTTGTTTAATCACATCCCCCATAGAAACTCTTAGGACATTTGGGACATTTATAACTTCAGTAGGCCCATGGATTTGAAATCTAATGGCATCCCACACAATCCCATCCAAGACGGGCCAAGCAGTGATGTTAACAAAAGCCAGGTCTCTCCTCAATCTGTGTGATGAGGAATGGGGTGCCAATGTTCCATTTTTTGTGATCAGGCTGTAAAGCTGCTCCCACTGCTGAAGAAGCAATCAGGGGGGGGGGGGGAGCTAACAGAAGGTATCTTCGGAACATCCTACAGGGAAAGGCAGGTGATGTGGACGATTTCTCTGACATTTGAGAATTTTGCTTAACCCAGATGGAAATGATTAGGAGGACTCAGCCTGCATAGATTTCAGATCATGGGTTAAGGCAAGGCAAAGTGGCGTCTGATTAGTGAGAAAGGTGAAGTAATGTGGGGGCATTGAGGTGACACCTGCAGGCCCAGTATGAATGTAGCCTAGTGGTTTCTGTATGCAGAGTGCAGAAAACCCAGAAGACACACCACTGATAAATCAAAGACCTGCAGCAGCAGGTATGTCTGGTCGTACTACACCAAATATAGATATCCTGACCAAAGCATGTCGGTGAGTGAACAGTTTCACTGCACAAATATTACTCCCCTTCCCTTGGGAGAAAAAAGTGAGAAAGGCAGTAACACAAGGAAAAATGTGAGAGAAGAGAAGCCAAACTTGGCCGTAGATTTAAAATTTGGAGAGAGAGAGATACCTGTGCAGTCACAGTCAGTGGATCATGAGGACCTCATCTGGTGTACCCCAACTGAGTGGGAAAAAGACGCCATGTGGAGCACCACCACACTGTGTAACGGGTTCTCTACTGGCATTGCTATGGCACCATCTACCTATGATTGTGCGTGACACATGTCAACTAGCCACTAAATTCTAAAACTGGTGTGGTAGAGGGCTGAGGAAAATTAAATTTTGGTCATGTTGTGTTCCCTAGCGCGTACCCCACCGACTCCATGTACCAGCTTAAAGTGCATGTAACTTCCCTCCTGTGCCAGCTATGAAGACGCAAATACATTTGCGTCCACTGTTAACTTGTCCTCTTTCAGATCCACCATGAATGGATTATGTAGTCCGTTCCTAAGTATGCTATGCCACCGTCTTTTTGTAGTA
Organism: Lissotriton vulgaris; assembly: GCF_964263255.1. Classification (NCBI taxonomy): domain Eukaryota; kingdom Metazoa; phylum Chordata; class Amphibia; order Caudata; family Salamandridae; genus Lissotriton; species Lissotriton vulgaris. The sequence continues at coordinate 625,451 of NW_028250138.1, forward strand.
CACTTTTCGTATTTTTCCTGCTCTAGCAAGAGTAGGCCCTGAATTCCTGCCATCTGAACCTCTTTTGTGGCTCCTGACTCTGCCCAGGCTACCTCTGTACCCGTGAACTCTGTCCTACTTTCAGCGCGGCCCCTCGCGCTCAGCTCAAGCCTGCTTTCTGCCAAGACTGACTATAACCTTCGAGTTATCTGTTCCGTTCCCCGAGAATACATTCCTGCCTACTCGATCCTGTAAACATCCTCCCCAGCTGCAGAACCAAAAGGCCGACCTGTCTTAAAGCAAGTAATTCATAGCCTCTGTTGCCATGCTTCCATGGAAGGCCCCGTGCCCCACGCTTCACATGTAGACACTCAGGCGCTTATACACGCATCCACAGTTAGCATAGAACAGCTTCTGCCCTAGAGACCTTTCCGCCCAGATAGTAAAGTTCCTAAATACCAGATATCAGATATGATAGAAGTACAAGTTGATCTGACATGCCAGACTTCTGTCTCTTTCCGTCAGTGTGAATGTCAAGTCCCCTGCACCCCGTCAATCACATGTCATGCAGCTGCGCGCGCACACAAGCTTCCGATTTCTGCTGACATTGCAACATTCTGTTAGCACCACCCCTTGGTGCCACCCACTTGCGTCACCTATCAGTGACGTTTCTAGCACACACCTCTAGTTCACGCCTAGTTTACGCCTCTTGATGATGTACTAGTACCACGTGTATACTGTTATCTTGTCTTCTCTCAGCTGTTACGCCTCTTACATTATTCTTTATGGTATAAATCAAGTATATAAGCTATGTATGGTTAATAAAATGCAGCGCTCTATCCCTTCTGACACCCCTGTGGTGGTCAGAACATGATATCCTGATTCCTTTATGAGGAATAAAACCCTTAGAAACTCTAACACCACGGACTCTGTCTTTTTTCATTCTGATTGAGTTATTATTGATTAAGTACTTACCTGCATAGAAATTAAGAGAGTAAATTAATTATTTACGTCATTTTGGCGCCCGAACAGGGACTCCTCCCCCACCTCACGCGCCGGTTGGCGCGTTGCATACTGTGTCCCCTGCCATCAGTTAGATGGAACACACGTGTACTGGCAGGATTTCCTGCATCTCCCTCTGACCCACGGAGGTGACGAAGACTGCGATCAGTGCCCAGACGAGGCGGTGAGGAGTGCGGAGGATCCCGACCAGAGCCCAGCCGAAAGAAGCAAGGTCCGAGGTGTGAAGAGGCCCACCAGTTTTCCGAAGTTTTCCGAAGTTTTCCGAAGTTTTCCGAAGTTCCGAGTCGAGTCCAGTCGAGTTTTCCGAGGCCTTCTGTTTTCCGTGCTTCCCGGTGAGTACCATTGCTGGGTCGTATCTAGACGGGTTTGGGTACGCAAGTCCGGTCTGCACTGTTTTTAGGCAGTGTATCTGTACTGTTTAGCAGTATATCAAGTATTCCGAATTTCTGCACTGTTACACCAGTGTATCCGTACTGTTGAGCAGTACATCCAGTATAGGGGGGTAGTCATCTATGTCTTCAATGTTTTTATGTGATTAATGTTGTGGTATGAATGTGACTGTTTAAATGTGTATTATTGTGTTTCTTGTATCAACTAGCTGTAAACTCGTATTAAGGAATAAAGATCTAGCGTTCAGTAATAAGTAAGCAAGATGCCGTTCTTCAACAAGTTAAAACAGATAGGAACTAGGAAAGGGTTACTGGAGGAAGAAATTCCTATCCCCCCTAGGGACACTCCAGGCAATTTTATGTATCAGAAACATGGCATAGATGCCATATTATACCTAGATTTATGGGCCGATTATACCAAGCACCTAGACGAAAGACACAGATGGCCTGTCACCGGAACGTGGGATGCCGAGTGCATCATGAGGGTAGAAGAAGCATTATGGAAAAAGAAAGCCAGACAATCCCAGAAGGACGCCATAGAATTTTGGCGTAAGGAATCACGTAAGCGTGCTGACAAAGCACTCCGTAGAGAAGACAGACTTAAAGAATCAGATAAAGACCAAGAAAACGAATTAGTTACTGAAGGGATCCGAGTAAAAACAGAACAAATAGACCGTGCCCGAAATAATCTTGTAAACGGTATGTATCTTGCAGCAGATGGCACATCTGAAACCCAATCAGAGATACCGAAAAACTTACCGACACCATTAGTTCCAACTAAAGTAATGCATAAAACTACTAAAGACATATTCCTAAATTCATATCTAGAGGATGTAGTACCAGCTTATACCAATCTGCCTGTTCGTGCCCTGCCTACTGACAGGGATGGGGGTGGCACTGCGCCCCCAGATAATGTCCCGCCGGTACCACGACAGACCTCCTCTGTTCCGCCAGCTCCGCCACTTCCCGCACTCAAAACAGACCTATCGAAACCAGTCCTACCTGATCTTACTAAACGACAAATTCAGACTCAGATCCAGACTCCGCGGAGAGATAATGCCCAAGCATCCGCCTCAGGAGGTGCGACAGCGGGTCTTCAGACCCCGCCACCGACACACAGATTAAATTTAAGGGACACGCAGAATCCTTTCCAGTCTCCCCACTTATCCCGCCTAGACGCATTCAAAGATAAGATGTCAGTTTGCAGATATGATCCAGTACCCGGAAAAGACGATTTAATGATATTGGCATCACTACGATTAAGATCTGCCACCGATAGCTTGCTATGCTATGTAGGAATGCAGGAACTTCTCGACAGACTATATAAGTTCATACTGACAGGGAAAGACCCCGACAGTGTCAAAGCTGCCATGCATAAACAGAAAGTTGACATTCAAGCACAGATATTACGATTTTTCATAAATTGTGTGATAAGAGAACGAGACAGGCCCGGGACAGATCAAAGTGAATTAGACGCATTAAATAAGTGGGGTCAAAATATAGCCGACGGAAAGCATGATAAGGGGGCTTGCATAGCCAGTATGTCCCAGAAAATTAGAAAGGCAGTATTGACTGCACACCAGGAAGGTAATGATAAAGCTTCCTCCGAGGAGGAAGAAGAACATGAAACACCAGGAAGGTCTACAGATACTATAGCATATGTAGGTAGGGGAGCCTACCTTAGGAAGGGTGTCCGTCCAGAAAGCAAGAGAGTCTTTCTCTCTGAGTTAACAAATCCGAATTCTTCTGAACATCAGTTCCAGGAAACTGATAAAAGGCTTCGAGACCGAATGGGGTACCATGTACTCAATTCTATGGATGAACAGGAATTAGCCCGGTCAGCTGTATTATGGGCCGAAAACCCAGACATGTATAATGATGACACGTTAGTGCAGACATTCTTGAACCTTTCCCCGGAAGAGCAGAAAATAGCAGGTGAATATATGATTCAGCACCTCCTCATCAAGTTCAGAAACCATCATTCTGATCCAGGTCCCTTACACGAAACATTAGAAGCACTACTCATGGATAGATGGAGAGGTTTCAGTACCAAATTAATACAAATAATTCTAGAACATCGACGTAAGTATTACACCTTCCTAAGCTCTGAATATGTTCCCGCCCCGCCTCCAGAAAGAAAAACGTACCACATGCAATGCGGTGGTGGCATTGAAAGTCAGAATCCCTTACGAGAAGTACACCCAGTTATGGGTGCGGACCAACGCTTGAAGCGTGTGTATGTTCACACACCACTGACTAAGTTAGAACTGTTAGAAATGAAGAAATTAGTTCCGTGCCATGATAAAGACCCTGCAGGTTTTCACAGAGAGCTTAAAGACATGTTACTGATGGGAGACTACACGTATGATGATATTATGAAAATGTTAAAAGTACTGTTGCCCACGGGCATTTACGAGAAATTAAAGGAGAAAGATTGGGAGGTGGGAGAGTCAAAGATAGCATGGGCAGAAATAGAAGACGAAGAAAGCAAACGAGTCCCAGGGTTAGGCCTTGGGGATAAGACTAAAGCATTACCAGGTTTAATAGTACAGGTTTTGCCAAGATTATTGACAACAAGAAAGGAAGATTGGGACGCAATCTCGTCCTGTAAACAGAAACAAGATGAAGATACTAGTGACTTTTATTCAAGATTCGAGAAATGTTTCATTATCAATAGTGGTCTAAAAACTAGTAGCGAGTCATATCCACACCTTTTTGTAACAAAATTAGTCGAGAACGCCCTACCATTAGTCAAAAATAGAGTGTACAAAGTTGAAAGTACTTGGCAGGCAAATACGCCATCCCAAATGTTACAAATGTTACAATATCACCAGAATAGAATTAGGGAAGAACAAGATCAGGAACAGAAACGTATGAAAGACACGAAAATGAAAATGTTAGTAGCTCAGACGATTCCAGCCGACGGTCATAGAAAAGGTGGGGCCCAGACAAATCATTCTGCCGCTCCCGTTAAAGGGACATGTAATTATTGCAAGCAGCCAGGTCACTACGTACATGAATGTCCAGTCCTGAAACATAACATCGAGACAGGTAAAACTAAAGAAAGACCGCGTCCGCCTAGACATGAACAGGGTCATCAACAGACCTCACAGAACGAACAGCCAATGCAGAATACACAGCCTATGCATGATCAGTCCCATACAGTACAGACAGTAGCAGTACCGCAGCCACAGCATGCCCAGACACAGCCCATTGCCGCAACTCGGCCAGTCTCACAACAGATGTACCAGTATGCCCAGTCGGCATATCCAGATTATCCCCGTTATACATGAAACAGCCTAGGGAGGGAAAGTGATTTGCCTCTTATTGAAATTCCTGTAGATCAAGAAGGTCCTTATGTACACAGTCACGTATTAGGAAAAGACAGAAAGTTTTTAATTGACACAGGGGCAAGTCGCACTACTATCAGTCACAATGAAGTCCCAGGGGCACCCCTCTCAGGCTCACAGAATGTTTCCCTTGGTTTTTCAGGACAGCCTATTGTAAATGAAGTATCAGAACCAGTACCACTAGCTGTGGGTCCATTATCTCGAGTTACAGATTTGTTACTTACAAAATCATGTCCCGAAAATCTGTTAGGAATTAAAACACTGAAGGCTCTAGGAGCTATAATATGCTGTTCCCCGGAAGGAGTCAGACTCTTTCTACGGGATTTCAAGGGTCATTATGTTTTACGTGACTTTGATGTCAGATTGAAAAATGTACCAGATCACTTATGGGCAAAAGGCCCAGCTGATGTAGGTTGTATGCATATCACACCATACCGTGTTACACTCAAGACAGAAGTTGTTTTACCCAGAATCAGACAATACAAGTTATCACCCGATGCTGTAGTGGCTTTACTGAAAATTATTGAAGAGCTTATTGCCCAGGGAGTGGTCGTAGAGACCGACTCCAATATCTGTAATTCACCCATCATTCCAATTCTTAAACGTACAGACCGCAATGCACCGCCAGTATATCGGCTGGTGATTGACCTTCGAGAACTGAACAAATGTATTGTACCACAGTATCCTGTGGTCCCCGATATCTCCTCCCTATTGACTGCTATTGATTCAGAAGCAACGTTCTTTACTGTAATCGATCTCAAGAACGCTTTCTTCAGTGTACCTATTGACCCGGAGAGCCAATATCTCTTCGGATTCAGTTTAAATGGACGAAGTTTCAAATTTTCCCGCGCACCTCAAGGATTTACAGAAAGCCCCAGCATCTATAGTCAAGCACTGAAAAGACAACTAGATTGTATCCAAATGCCAGTTAATACAGCTTTACTGCAATACGTCGATGATCTACTGATCACCGCACGAAGTGAGCCCGAATGTGAACAAGCATCACTAACAGTTTTGCATTTCCTAGCCGACAAGGGACACAAGGTGTCTCCTTCGAAGCTACAATTCTGTGTTCAGCAAGTTGTGTACTTGGGTCACTTGCTGTCCAAAGTGGGGAGACAGCTCACTCCCGATCGCATTCAGTTAATTGTAAACATGCCACGACCCCAGACACAAAAGGAAGTGCGGGCCTTCATAGGCCTCACCTCGTACTGCAGACAATGGATTCCTCAATATGCATTTCTAGCTAAACCACTCATTCAGTTAACGACCCAGGAGGCTGCAACTTCCATTGCCCTCCCTTGGACTCAGGAACATACACAAGCCTTTGAGGAATTAAAGAAAGCTTTATGCCAAGCACCAGTTTTAGCAACACCATGTTACAGCAAACCGTTTACACTTTTTGTTACAGAACGTGACGGTACAGCATTGTCTGTCCTCACTCAAGATCAAGCAGGTTCACATAAGCCTTGCGCTTATTTTTCAAGTACATTGGATTCAGTAGCCCAGGCACTCCCTGCATGTTTAAAGTCAGTAGCAGCAACAGCGTTAGCAATCAGACAAAGCGACTCAATTGTTTTAGGTCATCAGTTAACAGTACAAGTTCCACATTCTGTAGAGGTTCTGTTAAACAGAACCCAGACTCAACACTTGACTATAGCACGACTGACAGGTTACGAATTGACATTATTCCAACCACACATAGAAATCAGACGTTGCAGTATCCTGAACCCAGCAACACTGTTACCTACAGTTATGACAGATCCAGCTCCACATGATTGCATAGAGATCATTAATGCAGTAACAAAGCCCCGACGAGATTTAACAGATGTTCCATTGACAAATCCAGACCTGACACTTTATGTGGATGGTTCATGTATGAGAACAAGTACAGGAGAGTTAGTGGCCGCGTATGCAGTAACCACTGAAACTGAAGTTAAAGAAACACATCGTATTGATACACTGTCTGCTCAAGCAGCAGAGCTCATCGCTCTGACCCGAGCCTGTATTCTAGCCAAGAACAGAAATGTCAACATATACACTGATTCCCGTTATGCGTTCGGAGTCGTACACGACTTCGGCATGCTGTGGCAAGAAAGAGGTTTTCTGACCTCTCATGGCACAAAGATACAACATGGTCCACTCATTCAAGCACTGTTAGAAGCAATACATCTGCCTTCAGCCATATCAGTCATGAAGTGTAAAGCACATACTAAAGCCACAGATTCTGTTTCCCAGGGTAACGACCTGGCAGATCAAACAGCAAAACGTACAGCACTAACTCACACTCAGACAACTGACACGACAAAGACAACAGACCCGACAAACTGTATGACAGTCAGGGATCCCACACTAGATGTTATTGACATTCAGACACATACCACTCCAGAAGAAATAGAGAAATGGATCGAACTAGGAGGGATCCAGACAGATCAAGGTTGGATGACGAAGGGAAAATCTACATGGTTTCTCCCTGACTCTATGGTTCAAGTCATGATAAATACAGCACATAGTCCTGCACATCTAGGAGAAAAGGCAATGCTAGATAGTTTGCAAAATCTCTGGAACAATAAACACTTACGAGCAGCAGCAAAACAGAAAGTGCGTACTTGCATGATCTGTTGTCAGTTCAATCCAGGTAAAAGCGTCCCTGTAGAGCAAGGTGGATTTCATCCTCCCGATCACCCTTTTGAAGTCCTCCAGATGGATTATATCCAGATGGACCGTTGTCGAGGATTTAAATATGTTCTCGTAGTTGTCTGTGCTCTGTCCCGCTGGACCGAAGCATACCCAGTCCCAGATTACACTGCTCCGACCACTGCCAAACAGTTGGTTCGTGAATTCTTCCCACGATACGGCCTGCCTCGTGTCGTGTACTCAGATAACGGTCAGCCATTCTCGTCTGCCTTAATGAAAGAAGTTTCCTTGTTACTGGGATACCAGTGGAAGTTCCATTGTGTCCGACATCCAGAAGCCGCAGGCCTTGTTGAGAGGCATAACCAGACATTAAAGATCCGCCTTGCCAAAATATGTCAGGAAAAAGGGGTCGACTGGATAGTCGCCCTGCCAGTGGCACTATTCTATATGAGAATGGTCGCCCATTCGAGATCAGGGCTATCTCCGTACGAGGTGGTCTTTGGCAGACCACCGAATATGTGGGGGACGCCCATTCCTAAAAAGATTACTGATGTTGATTCTAATATGTTGACAGATTACCTTGCCTCCTTGATGTCTGCACTCCAATCATGTCGTTCACAGGTTGCCGCAGCCTTCCCTGACAACACTGATGTAAAGCCGCATGACGTCCGTCCCGGCGATACTGTCCTCGTCCGCAATTTCGACAGAAAAAGTCCGCTGGAACCCCGCTGGAAGTCTCCGAAGACCGTTCTTCTAACAACAAGGACGGCGGTGAAAATCGAGGGAAGAAAGGGGTGGGTACACACGAGTCATATCAAGAAATTTGCTGGACTGAAACCTGACCCAGACTCGTCCACCCCCACCAAAGACTGTGTTACCAAAGACTTTACCGAATCTAAACGAGAAAAGACTCCTCAAGAACAATATCGCATGAAATTACGATCTAGCAAGTCAGACAGTTTAATTGTTTAAGTCCTCCCCTAGGTGAATCGGTTAAATAGTTTCTGACATGTATCCCCTAGATCGAGTTAGAGAGAAAGAAGCAAAGAAACGTACATATTGCAAATCACTCCGTAGTCACTGCATAGTGACACTAATACTCATGTTTATTCTCAGTGTTTTAATTATTATTGCTAGCATCTTATTACCTATCTACTATCCTATTTTCAAGCGTGAACAATCTGCTTACAATGTCTCTGCTGAACACACTTTTAGTGAGTTACCTCCTCATGAGCTTTCCTACAGACTCGCGCTGCGCAACAATACATTCATTAGTATGTTACATCATTCTCATCAAACTAACAATGCTACAAATTGCTGGATATGTGGCCGACTCCCTCCCTACCAGAATTACAAGGGAGCCCTGCCTCTTTTTCCGTATCCGTTCACTCACAATGGCTCCTGTGGAGCATGGTTTAAGATAATTAATTCTTTAGATCCCGATATTGCTGTTTTCGATGGGGGTTGGGTTTGGGGAAACCTGAACTTAGTCCTACTAGACGTCTGTTACCCAGATAAGGAGGGACTTCCCACTAGAATAGGAACTGATCTAGAAAATGAAGTATATGGGTTAGGTAATTATACAATTAGCCTTATGATTCTTACTGTCGAATCCGAAGCCACACCAGTTCTACCCATTATGTCAGTACTGTCAGTCACTGGTGAATTATGTATCAAGAAGAAAGGTTCAGTACACTTAGGTCATAGTAAATGCACTACTGTGGTCGAATTCAGTGATGATGGAAAATCATCTTTCAAAGCTATCAGTCATTCTTACTTTGTTTGTGGTCATACTGCATACAAACGTCTACCTCCAGATTGGGATGGTACCTGTTACATTGCATTCCTCCTGCCACCTGTTTTTCTAGCTCCTCCTGATTACCATAGAAATAGCAATCTAGTAAAGAATAGACCCAGAAGAGATGTCCCACTTGTCGACTACACAGAAACGGCATGGGAACAGTACACCGATTTTAATAAAGGATTCTTTTTCTTTTTAGGACCTGTCCAGAATAGTAAATTAATACGCAGATTAACTAGAACACTTGAAGCAGTAGTAAATGAAACTGCCTCCGCCTTAGGTAACTTAACAGAAGAGCAGTCCGCTATGCGGGTTGTTGTCCTTCAGAATCGTCTTGTAATTGACGTCATCTTGGCAGATAGAGGTGGAGCCTGTAAGGTCATCGGGTCAAGTTGCTGTGTTTTCATTCCACAAAATGCACCATCTGTATATCAAGCTATCACCCGTCTCCATAAAATTGCAAATCAGATACATCAGAATCCAGGCACCTGGACTTGGTCCGGTTGGTTCTGGACAACGTTAACAGCTTGGGGATGGAAGATCCTATCCTTCCTAGGCATTGGCCTAGTCCTAGTATTCAGTTGCTGCCTGTGCCTGCAGTGTGGGCCAGCGATTTGTGGACTGTGTGCCACCTCTTGTATTGAACATTCCAGTTTTCACTCAAAACGTAACCGAAAGAAAGAAGAACAAATGATGTTACAAGAACAGACTGATCGATTCATGAGGATCGATATTTCATGAAGGGTCCGTAGGGAACAAGGAGGGAATGAGGAAAATTAAATTTTGGTCATGTTGTGTTCCCTAGCGCGTACCCCACCGACTCCATGTACCAGCTTAAAGTGCATGTAACTTCCCTCCTGTGCCAGCTATGAAGACGCAAATACATTTGCGTCCACCGTTAACTTGTCCTCTTTCAGATCCACCATGAATGGATTATGTAGTCCGTTCCTAAGTATGCTATGCCACCGTCTTTTTGTAGTACACTTTTCCTATTTTTCCTGCTCTAGCAAGAGTAGGCCCTGAATTCCTGCCATCTGAACCTCTTTTGTGGCTCCTGACTCTGCCCAGGCTACCTCTGTACCCGTGAACTCTGTCCTACTTTCAGCGCGGCCCCTCGCGCTCAGCTCAAGCCTGCTTTCTGCCAAGACTGACTATAACCTTCGAGTTATCTGTTCCGTTCCCCGAGAATACATTCCTGCCTACTCGATCCTGTAAACATCCTCCCCAGCTGCAGAACCAAAAGGCCGACCTGTCTTAATGCAAGTAATTCATAGCCTCTGTTGCCATGCTTCCATGGAAGGCCCCGTGCCCCACGCTTCACATGTAGACACTCAGGCGCTTATACACGCATCCACAGTTAGCATAGAACAGCTTCTGCCCTAGAGACCTTTCCGCCCAGATAGTAAAGTTCCTAAATACCAGATATCAGATATGATAGAAGTACAAGTTGATCTGACATGCCAGACTTCTGTCTCTTTCCGTCAGTGTGAATGTCAAGTCCCCTGCACCCCGTCAATCACACGTCATGCAGCTGCGCGCGCACACAAGCTTCCGATTTCTGCTGACATTGCAACATTCTGTTAGCACCACCCCTTGGTGCCACCCACTTGCGTCACCTATCAGTGACGTTTCTAGCACACACCTCTAGTTCACGCCTAGTTTACGCCTCTTGATGATGTACTAGTACCACGTGTATACTGTTATCTTGTCTTCTCTCAGCTGTTACGCCTCTTACATTATTCTTTATGGTATAAATCAAGTATATAAGCTATGTATGGTTAATAAAATGCAGCGCTCTATCCCTTCTGACACCCCTGTGGATGGAGAACATGATATCCTGATTCCTTTATGAGGAATAAAACCCTTAGAAACTCTAACACCACGGACTCTGTCTTTTTTCATTCTGATTGAGTTATTATTGATTAAGTACTTACCTGCATAGAAATTAAGAGAGTAAATTAATTATTTACGTCAGGGCTACACTGGAGGTTCTGTTGAGACAGCAAGCAGGTGGTACGGGTAGCCTCCTCCCCAGCCTGGTTACCTGCAAAGGACTACAGCACACACGGAGCTTAGTAATACATGTCTTTATTCTTCTGCGTGTAACCGCAAACTCAACCCTCTTAACCAGCCTTCAGTGCATTCCGTTCTAACACTTACGTCATAGTTCCACTGAGTCCATCTGGAGCCAAAAGGGTTTCTAATTCATAGGTCACTACATCTCCCCTTCTATTAAATAAAAAATGTAATTTGTTTGCAAAATATATATATATATATAGCTAGACACATACATTCAAATCTATTCAATCAATCTTCTTGGCACTTTAATTGTTCGACCTGATCTTGCGCTGAGAAACTGAAAGGTATCATTGCCAATGTCAAGGATCTGCATCAATGGTGGAGAAGCAACAGCAGTTGATGAAGTTTCAGACCTAGTTTCTCTTTCAACTGTTAGATCTGATGAACGATTGGTTAAGTGCCTGAAATCGGAAGAGTCTTGAGTAACAGACTTCCCAGGGCCCTGGGCAGACACCATGTGTCCCATAGTAGACACCACTTCTGCATTGATTGGAGCATCAGATTTTCTTTTCTGAATTTATCATGTAAGTACTGTATCTCATCTCTCAGACGATGTTTTTTGTATGCCGTCTTTTGTCAGAATACACTTTCCTCTTTTGTTTGTTAACCAAGTCCTTCTCATAAGTTGTCATTTCAACTCATTTTTCTTTCTCTGATTGGTCCTTTGAGGTAACTTGGGATTCATTGCTCTCCCGAACATCTAAGACGCAGGACTTTCACCTGTTGTCGAGTGGGGTGTTGAACAATAAGCTCTCAAGGTAGATTCAATACAGTTTTCAAATTGAGCTTTTTAAGAGTGGCATGCTGCACTGCTTTCTTTAGCGTACTCATAAAACACTCAACAAGTCCTTTGGCGTGTGGCCACAGAGGTGGACTCTTTTGATGCTTTATTTTTAAAATGCTCTATAGAAATCTCTGAGCTCTCGACTATTGAAAGGCGGCTCATTGTCAGACTTTACTAAGACTGGAACACCCTATGTTGCAATGATGCCATCTAGTCTTTCAATGACTAGTTCTTGAGCAGTAGATGAAGGATCTTCAATTAGTGGATATCATTAGTATTCATCCATAATCACAAACAGATGATGTCCATTGTCAAGTGGACTGAAAAGGTCAATGGCTATTCTCTCACATGTATGCTTCAGGAGTATTTAAGGTATGAAAAATAGTTTTTGTAGAAAGACAGTTGCATAAATGACAGGCCTTTAAATCCTTTTTAACCCTGGTATCAAGGTAAGGAAACCAAACTCAATGTCGGAGTGCTCATTTTGTGGCAACAATTCCTTTATAGGCTACCTCAATTAATTTCTGTCTCAGACTCTCCGGAATCAGGATTCTCGACCCTCGTAATATAACTCCTTCCTGAGTAATGGACAGTTCATCATTAACCTTTTTGTACTTTTGATATTCTCCATCACTGGTGAGCAGTTGAGTGTGTTTGTTCCATGGAAGATGTGTAATTATATCCTTCAGCCTTAACATGTCTCTATCAGGGCTCGCGCAGTGGTAATCTGGGCCAATGAAATGTTAGCTAGTGTATTTGATTTTACAATGAAACAGCTCTCTATGAGCTTGGCCCTGCTTACTTGAGAAAGTGTTTCAGGTTCTACGTCCCCTCTAGGTAGCTTCGCTCCGCAACAATGCTTTTGGCCCATGTCCCTAGTTTCCGCCTAAAAAGGGTGGTTGGCAGCTCTCTTCCCTAAAGAGGAGCTGTAACATGGAATCAACTCCCTCTGGAATTACACAGTGTTCAGGATACTAGGCTATTTACGAAGAGGCTTTAGACCTTCCTTTTGATCTAGTTCCCTTTTCTTCCTCTGCTCCGCTTCGTTCTCCAAGGGCTCGCACCGGGACACTCTTTCTGAGTACCTGTGCGTGTTACGAATCCCATAAGCTTATAGGCCTCAGCCATCTTGGCTGTATTATTGTGACCTTGTAGAGGCACTCTGGAAAAGTAGTTGCCAGGGTTCTGATCCTTCACTGGATGATGCACAATGGTATAATCATTGTCTTGTAACCGTAGTCTCCATCGTTCAATGTGACTAGGCATTTTGGCCTTTGGATTTCCAAATATAGTCAGTAGAGCTTTATGTTCAGTTACCATGGTAAAAGGTTAAAATGTATTCCGTACAGAAATCCATGAAAATGTTCACAAGCCCAAACAACAGCTAATCTTGTGTTCTGTTTGGGAAAAGCTTCACCTTGCATAGCTCACAATATGCCTTTGAGCAATTGGTTGTCCACTGTGCTGTGCAAGGATAGTACCTAACCCAACTGGGCTAGCTTCAATACCAACTTCTGTGTGAAATTTCAGGTTGAAATATGTTATTTCAGTAGCATTCTCAAGGGCTTGTATAGTTTTCTTGACGTTTTTCTCACATTCATGTGACTACTGAAATGAAACAATCTTTCTTGTCAAGTTTCTCAACGGGGCAATTATAGAAGCAAAGTCTTGAATGTATTATTATTATTATGTTTGAGCTTGTAAAGCGCACTGTTACCCAGAGGTTTCCTGGCGCTGTGTAACGCTGGGGAACCCGTCCTGGCTTTCCCTGTGGGATGGTCCCTGCTGGGAGTCCCCAAGGTGGAGCCAAGCATCCCCGGCATTGGAGAGGCCGTTGTGGAGATTAGGCAAGCTGATGCCCAGAGTTGCCGAGTGGGACCCCTGATTAGAGTAGGCACCAAAGCGAGAATTATCGAGTCTTCTTACCAAAGTCCACGACCCAGCCGCGTCTGGAATTGAACGTTGGTCCCGGCTGACTTCTGCTCCCGGGTCTGCCGCCTCTAACCAGTGAGCCACACCACTCCACATCAGAAACGATATGGCCAAAGAACTTTGGCTTTGTCTTATGGAACTCTCACTTGTCAGCATTCAAAGTCAAACCTGCTTTGGCAAGTAAATTACCTACTTGGTAAGAGCTTTACGGTGGTATTTTTGTGTTGCTCTGAAAATCAATATGTCATCACTGTAATTGAACTCATTCATGACAGGCTGTATGATACTTTGAATAATATCTTGAAACAGTTCCGCATTGGATGACACACCAACAGTTAGTCTTTTGTATCAAAACATACCAAGATGTGTAGAAAAGGTTGTAATGTACCTGCAATCTTCTTCATATTCTAACTGATAATAATCTTTATTTAAATCGAGATGAGAAAAGAACTTTGTACCATTTATTTGCGTTATCATGTCAGCAATGTGTGGACCTGAATGACATTCTCATTCAATTGCCTTGTTAGCTTGACGCATGTCATCGCATATGTGTACAGCTCCTTCTCTGTCTTTTATGGGCACTTCTACTGTGGGAGAAAACCAGGGTGTTAGACCAGTGGAATGCTCAATATTATCATGCTTAAGTAAAGATTCATGTTTTTTCTCAACAGCTTTTTGCGAATGAAAAGCAATTCATCTGTCTTTGAGCAACAGGATAGACATCCTCATTAATATGTCACTTCACTTTCATAGTCTTACATTTTCCCAAACCATGAAATAACTAAGGAAACTGACTTACTATTTTGTGGAGAGCAATCATATTGTAATTCACAGAACTCAATCCCATATCACCAGCTGTGCTGAAACAGAGTCAACAGGCAGTGGATGCTCTGCCCTGAAGCACATGGATGCTTGGGCCATCATTTTCTTATGTTTCTTTGTATCTATAAATGAACCTTGACTTTTTATGGGTGTTGATGTAGCCTGCCTATACACTTTGGTTTACGATGGCTTAAATTGTGGTAATGGAGATAATTCATTGTATTTCTCCATAATGTTTATCGATGCACCACTGTGGATAATGAACAATTTTGAACAATCCTTTACTTTCAGTGTAATTTTAGGATAATGTTTGAATGACTTTGGTGCTTTGGCATGTCGATATTTCTTTGACTGACATTTTTCTTCACAAACGGCCAGCCCAACATGCACACTTTTTTTTGAGGTAAACATCGACGCGTCACAATCATGTCCTTCATTATCACTTGACACTGATACAGAGGAACTGTTTGACGATGATTTAGATGGCAATCAACGTTGTTCGGTATCGATTTGTCTTGACTGATGTCATCGCTTGAACTTGTGGGTGCACGTCGAATGTTGCTTATGGAACATTTTGGTGGCCATTTTGTTTTCACGCCGTGACACATTTGCATTTCTCTTGGCTTTGCAAACTCTCACAAAATAGTTCTCCTTCCTACAGCCTTTACAAATCTGACTGCAAGCAGGCCATTTGCCTTCATGTTGAAATGAAAAGCCACATCTAAAAGGCAACTTTTTTTCGGGCAGACATCACCTTGTGTCCTTCAGTGTTTGGCTTCAGCTTACTTTTTACACTCATGACTGATTAATTCTGGGCACCTCTAGCTTCTATGTCGGCAGCTTGTCTATTGGCACGCTCTTCAGCTCTGGCAGGCATTAACACTCGCTCCAGACTAAGAGTTTCTCTCAGCATTCGTCATCCGAGTGAATCTGACAAGCATCCATCAATAACTCTTAGGGCCATAGCTTCTTAATCATTACATTCATTGAACTTACAATGTCTGATAAGTGTGTTGAGTCTCTCCACAAATTCCAATAATGGTTTCACTAGCTTTCTTCAGTTCCTGGTTGAAGATGTTTCTTCCATAACCAACAGTTGGCATTAGAATATTATGGCCTACAATAACATTGTAGACCAGTCTATGTGGATTAAATGTCCATTTGTATGCACAAGTCGGTGGAGAGTAAATTTACGTCAGTAATGTCCAAGGGCAAAACCTCCCTAAATGGTAAACATCACTGTTAGCACATCTAGCTCTCTTCCTCAACAAGAGCCCCAGAGAGAGGGCACCTTGTGTAACTGGATGTCATGATGGTGAAGAGGGGCCCAATAATCAAGCATGAGCTCTCTGTGAGTAAGTGGCCTCATTCCTTTAAGGGAACGCCCTTGATGTAGATATTCTCTTGGTGTCAGAAGAGGAGTCCCAGTGCCAAATCTTGTGATGATGATTTGAATTCTATAACTTACATACACATACATAGAGCCTTGGTTTACAAGAAGAAGAACTGGTATCAGTAACTACCACCGTATTACAGTTTATGAGGCAGCCTTATCCTGGACCATTAGCAGTATTAGGCAGGATTGGACTGATTTATAGGGCAACCTGGCAATGCCAGAGAACAGGTCACACTAGTCAGTATGTGGCTTGTTTTATAGCCTGATTGGCAGTTTTTAGTGTTGATTTCCTTGATATTACAACCAACATTGCATGAAGCAAGTGCTGATAGAGCACATCTTTACAAGTTCAAAGCTACTCCAATTTGCAATTGTTGGCCACATTTTTCAATCTGTTTCGCTAATGGGAGCCACTTTTACTTTGATGCCTGAGTCTATTTTCTGTGGTAACAGATTTGAGTACGTTTAAAATTTAGGTTGATCAATGCGTTAATTATATTAACTCCTTAAGTGCGAGCACTGGGCGCTAGCAGACACCAGCACTGCTTCCAGAGTATGGGCATTTCTATTTCTATTTAGGGGGTTTTATAGAGCGCTTGGTGACGCACAGCGGCGTGTCCCCGCGCTAAGGAGCTGATACCTGCCAGAACTTACAAATGCAGAAAACTACTGTGTGAATAAAGCAGTCTTCAGCTTGGCTCTAAAGATTGTTTCTGAAGGTTCTAATCGCAGCGCCATAGGTAGCTTGTTCCATCTGGATGCTGCGAGGTGCCTAAAAGATCTTCCACCCATCTGGGCTCTGGACACCTTAGGAATTGCCAGGTGTCCTGAGCTGGAAGATCTCAGAGAGCGAGACGGCTCATAGGGTGTCAGCAATCCTTTCAAAGGGAGCGGAGCTCTCCCGTTGATAATCCGGTGGCACGTGCACAGGGCTTTGAATTCCACCCTGCTACGGATCGGGAGCCAGTGCAGAGACCGGAGAGCCGCTGTGGAGCCTGCTCTTCTGAGTAGTCTAAGCACTAGTCTGGCAGCGACATTCTGGAGAACCTGAAGACGGCTCAAATTCTTCTCCAGAGTTCCCAAGTAGAGAAGATTGCCGTAATCCATCTTAGACGTCACTAGTGCATGCACCAGGGTTTGGCGGGCTCTGATAGGTAAGAATTTTAATACCTTCCTGAGACTTTTGAGGGTCCCAAAGCAAGATCCAACCACCTGATTGATCTGGGGACCAAGGGAAAGGTCAGAATCAAACCAAATGCCCAAGTTCTTTGCTTTCTGGCAAGGGGTGGGTGCTGGACCCAAACACGACGGCCACCACGCCGACGTCCACGCCGATTGGCCTCCCCCCACCACCAGTACCTCGGTCTTGCCTCCGTTGAGCTTGAGCCAATTGGCGGACATGCAAGCTCTGAAGATGTCCGCCGAGGGACCGGGCGCACGTGATAGGGAGATGACCAACTGCGTGTTGTCGGCATATGACACCATTTGGAAGCCATAACTCTCTACCAAGGAAGCGATCGGGGCAACATAAAGATTAAAAAGAGTTGGGCTCAGGGACGAGCCCTGCGGCACCCCTTTTTCAAAGAGATGCGCTCAGAGTAATGGTCGCCCTGCCTTACTTGGAAGCCTCGGCCTGCAAGAAATGAGTAAATCCATTTCAGTGCTGCCCCTCTCACCCCGCCTTTGCTCAGACACTGTAGCAAGATGGAATGTGCTACAGTGTCGAACGCCGCACTGAGGTCCAGGAGGATTAAGGCCATGGTTTGTCCCTCATCAGCACCTTGCCTGAGGGTTTCGGTAGCCCTAAGGAGGGCAGACTCCGTAGAGTGACGCGGCCGAAACCCGAATTGCGTAGGGTGAAGGAGGTTGCTTTCTTCCACAAATTTCATTAGCTGCATATTTACCACCTTCTCCACTACCTTAGAAAAGTAAGGCAGCAAGGAGATGGGGCGAAGATTATCTAACTTCTCAAAGCTAATGTTGGGCTTCTTACGTAGGGGGAGCACCACAGCCTGTTTCCAGTCCTCTGGTATGGAGCTGGATAGGAAGGAGATATCCAGCAAGTGTCTGATATAGGGTTCTAGTGTTTCCAGACTGTCTCCCAGCCTTTTTGGGGAGGCGGGATCCCGAGGGGAGCCAGATTTAACAGATCTGCAAATTTTAACTAAATCCACCGGTGAAGGGGTGGTGAAATTAAGTAGCAGATTTTGATCGGCTTCATCACTCAATAAGTCTGCTGACATTTCCGCTACAGGAGGTATGTGGGAAAAAGCAGAGTAAATCTTAGACACTTTATCTCCAAAGTAGTTCGCAATGCGATTGCATGCTGCTACTGAGTGATCTTCCTCTAAAGTAGAGGTTTTTGGGGTATCCAGAGTTTTATATATGCTGAACAGTTCCCTAGACGAGTTCTCTGCCTCGTGGATTCTGTCAGCATAGTATGTGGCCTTCTCTATCCTGATCTTGTTGTGATAGGCGCGTCTCTTCGCGAGATAGGCCTCTTTCATCCGGTCGTCGTATGCCACTCTCCACTGCCTTTCTGCACGTTTGCAGTCCCTTTTGGCGCAACGCAACGCCTCGCCAAACCAGGGAGCCGTTCTTTGTCTCTGAGCCCCTTTGGTAGGTCATCCCAGCGGGGATGTGCAGTCCAGAGCAGCAGTAATACGGTCATTGAGCAACCTATTCGCTGTATTCACATCATTGCCTCCTGGGGGACCTTCCGCAGTGAGGGCCGTATTAAACTTTTGCAGGGAGAATCTTGCCCACCTGCGCTGAGGATAATTGAGTGGGGTGGGGGCGTTGGCTTTATATTTAGGCAGGAAGATGGCAAATGGGACCAAGAAATGGTCTGTCCAAAGCAGGGGCACTGGGGGAGCAACTGAGACATCCTCCCAGTTAGCAAATATTGGGTCAAGCAAGTGCCCACGATTGTGTGTAGGAAGCAGCCCCTTTAGTTCCAGCTGTAGGGTGTGAAGTTCATCCCGGAACTCCACCGCTCCTTTATCGGAGGAGTCGTCAAGGTGTGTGTTTAAGTCTCCTAACAGTAGGAACTTATCCCTCCTGATCGCTGATTCAGTAACACACTCTAAAAGGTTGCCTTTGAATCTGGACATAGGTCCTGGAGGGCGGTAAACTAGCAGACCCTTAATCGTCGTGCTCCCATCAATGTTTATGCTAAAGACACCTGCCTCGCAACCTGCCAAATTGACTCGTTCGAGTTTACAGACCCATTGCTGTTTAAAGGCGATCGCAATTCCCCCTCCTCTGCCTACGGGTCTGTCCAGGCGCACCATTTGATAGTCGTCTGGTAAGGCTTGGACAACATCAGGATCAGAATTGGCCTCTAGCCAAGTTTCAGTGATGAACAGCAGATCGGGATGTTTATCAGTGAGAAGGTCATATACATCGTGTTTATGGCAGCTAAGCGATCTGGCATTGATCAGGCCGCAGGACAACAAGGAGGCGCTAGCCCTGGAGTCAGCAAGCGTGGTGCTAAAATGGAATTGGCAATGTTTACATCCTTCGATCTCCCCAACCCTTATACTATGAAGGCCCGGGGTGCAAGTATACGAGGTGAGACTTACTAAGTCGCTCCTGCTCCAGGTAATTCTGCCATCAGGGACAGGGGGTGTGGCCCTGGGCCGTGTCCGGTCGCGGACGGGCGCAGACGGGATTGGCTTTGGCGCGGCGTTGGCGCGCATCCGGCACGCCCGCTGCGCCAGCCCGCTGCGCCGTCTGGCCGTGTGACACATTATATAGGGTGTGAGGAGGGTGGGAGTCCGGCGCGACTAGAGCGCAGCCCCCAGCCACACCTAAGATGGCGCCCGCCGCCGCCAGCACCTGATCAAACAACACGGCTGGGCGAGGCAGGGAAAGAGAGTATAGGCGTGGGAAGAAGTGTCAGTGTGCCTCAGTAAATTCCCAATTAAAATTCTCTATTTAGAAGCCCCCCAGTAAAATTCATAAAAACGATCCTTTTAGCCTTTAAAATGCAGATTCACAAGTACAAATTCTAGCAAGTAAATTCTGGTAAAAAACGCTTGCAGCCCTAGTGTCTCTCGCTAGGGAGAGCTCGAAGAAAGGCAGCGAGGGCTTTACAGGGCAGCCCTAAATAGCCTGGGAGGGCGGGAGTCCGGCGCGACTAGAGCGCAGCCCCCAGCCACACCTAAGATGGCGCCCGCCAGCACCTGATCAAACAACACGGCTGGGCGAGGCAGGGAAAGAGAGTATAGGCGTGGGAAGAAGTGTCAGTGTGCCTCAGTAAATTCCCAATTAAAATTCTCTATTTAGAAGCCCCCCAGTAAAATTCATAAAAACGATCTTTTTAGCTTTTAAAATGCAGATTCACAAGTACAAATTCTAGCAAGTAAATTCTGGTAAAAAACGCTCGCAGCCCTAGTGTCTCTCGCTAGGGAGAGCTCGAAGAAAGGCAGCGAGGGCTTTACAGAGCAGCCCTAAATAGCCTGGGAGGGCGGGAGTCCGGCGCGACTAGAGCGCAGCCCCCAGCCACACCTAAGATGGCGCCCACCGCCGCCAGCACCTGATCAAACAACACGGCTGGGCGAGGCAGGGAAAGAGAGTATAGGCGTGGGAAGAAGTGTCAGTGTGCCTCAGTAAATTCCAAATTAAAATTCTCTATTTAGAAGCCCCCCAGTAAAATTAATAAAAACGATCTTTTTAGCTTTTAAAATGCAGATTCACAAGTACAAATTCTAGCAAGTAAATTCTGGTAAAAAACGCTCGCAGCCCTAGTGTCTCTCGCTAGGGAGAGCACGAAGAAAGGCAGCGAGGGCTTTACAGAGCAGCCCTAAATAGCCTGGGAGGGCGGGAGTCCGGCGCGACTAGAGCGCAGCCCCCAGCCACACCTAAGATGGCGCCCGCCGCCACCAGCACCTGATCAAACAACACGGCTGGGCGAGGCAGGGAAAGAGAGTATAGGCGTGGGAAGAAGTGTCAGTGTGCCTCAGTAAATTCCCAATTAAAATTCTCTATTTAGAAGCCCCCCAGTAAAATTCATAAAAACGATCTTTTTACCTTTTAAAATGCAGATTCACAAGTACAAATTCTAGCAAGTAAATTCTGGTAAAAAACGTTTGCAGCCCTAGTGTCTTTCGCTAGGGAGAGCTCGAAGAAAGGCAGCGAGGGCTTTACAGAGCAGCCCTAAATAGCCTGGGAGGGCGGGAGTCCGGCGCGACTAGATCGCAGCCCCCAGCCACACCTAAGATGGCGCCCGCCGCCGCCAGCACCTGATCAAACAACACGGCTGGGCGAGGCAGGGAAAGAGAGTATAGGCGTGGGAAGAAGTGTCAGTGTGCCTCAGTAAATTCCCAATTAAAATTCTCTATTTAGAAGCCCCCCAGTAAAATTCATAAAAACGATCTTTTTAGCCTTTAAAATGCAGATTCACAAGTACAAATTCTAGCAAGTAAATTCTGGTAAAAAACGCTCGCAGCCCTAGTGTCTCTCGCTAGGGAGAGCTCGAAGAAAGGCAGCGAGGGCTTTACAGAGCAGCCCTAAATAGCCTGGGAGGGCGGGAGTCCGGTGCGACTAGAGCGCAGCCCCCAGCCACACCTAAGATGGCGCCCGCCAGCACCTGATCAAACAACACGGCTGGGCGAGGCAGGGAAAGAGAGTATAGGCGTGGGAAGAAGTGTCAGTGTGCCTCAGTAAATTCCCAATTAAAATTCTCTATTTAGAAGCCCCCCAGTAAAATTCATAAAAACGATTTTTTTAGCTTTTAAAATGCAGATTCAAAAGTACAAATTCTAGCAAGTAAATTCTGGTAAAAAACGCTAGCAGCCCTAGTGTCTCTCGCTAGGGAGAGCTCGAAGAAAGGCAGCGAGGGCTTTACAGAGCAGCCCTAAATAGCCTGGGAGGGCGGGAGTCCGGCGCGACTAGAGCGCAGCCCCCAGCCACACCTAAGATGGCGCCCGCCGCCGCCAGCACCTGATCAAACAACACGGCTGGGCGAGGCAGGGAAAGAGAGTATAGGCGTGGGAAGAAGTGTCAGTGTGCCTCAGTGAATTCCCAATTAAAATTCTCTATTTAGAAGCCCCCCAGTAAAATTCATAAAAACGATCTTTTTAGCTTTTAAAATGCAGATTCACAAGTACAAATTCTAGCAAGTAAATTCTGGTAAAAAACGCTCGCAGCCCTAGTGTCTCTCGCTAGGGAGAGCTCAAAGAAAGGCAGCGAGGGCTTTACAGAGCAGCCCTAAATAGCCTGGGAGGGCGGGAGTCCGGCGCGACAAGAGCGCAGCCCCCTGCCACACCTAAGATGGCGCCCGCCGCCGCCAGCACCTGATCAAACAACACGGCTGGGCGAGGCAGGGAAAGAGAGTATAGGCGTGGGAAGAAGTGTCAGTGTGCCTCAGTAAATTCCCAATTAAAATTCTCTATTTAGAAGCCCCCCAGTAAAATTCAT
The DNA here is from genome assembly GCF_964263255.1 of Lissotriton vulgaris. Lineage (NCBI taxonomy): Eukaryota > Metazoa > Chordata > Amphibia > Caudata > Salamandridae > Lissotriton > Lissotriton vulgaris. Next base: position 648,066 of record NW_028250138.1, read on the forward strand.
AAAAACAATCTTTTTACCTTTTAAAATGCAGATTCACAAGTAAAAATTCTAGCAAGTACATTCTGGTAAAAAACGCTTGCAGCCCTAGTGTCTTTCGCTAGGGAGAGCTCGAAGAAAGGCAGCGAGGGCTTTACAGAGCAGCCCTAAATAGCCTGGGAGGGCGGGAGTCCGGCGCGACTAGATCGCAGCCCCCAGCCACACCTAAGATGGCGCCCGCCGCCGCCAGCACCTGATCAAACAACACGGCTGGGCGAGGCAGGGAAAGAGAGTATAGGCGTGGGAAGAAGTGTCAGTGTGCCTCAGTAAATTCCCAATTAAAATTCTCTATTTAGAAGCCCCCCAGTAAAATTCATAAAAACGATCTTTTTAGCTTTTAAAATGCAGATTCACAAGTACAAATTCTAGCAAGTAAATTCTGGTAAAAAACGCTCGCAGCCCTAGTGTCTCTCGCTAGGGAGAGCTCGAAGAAAGGCCCGAGCCCACAGTTGATACTGGGGAGGGTTTTTTTCAAACCCCAAGGTGGAGGTGAAGCAGAGGTTCTACTGCACATATGTGATGTCAGCACGCAGATCTCTAAAATTCCCACCGGACATAGAAGGATGAAGAGGATAGTTCTCTCAACTGTGGTCAGTTGGGATTAAGCCCTAAGCAGCCTCCCCAGTTTTTTGAAAGGCTTTGCTGGAATGGAGAGATTCTCCTATTCCACAGATGCCTTCCTTAAATGATTTCCTGCTTGTGGATCGTATAATTGATGTAATTTTTAAAGCAAAAACAGACACTTTCTTGCATGGCTCTTTTTTCTCATTTTTCACCCAAAACTAAATTTAGCAACATTTTGGCAATTTTTTCGGTCCTCTCCAGGGAATCCACCAAACCTGTGTGGCTTTAGAATCCCGTGATGCTGGTAAAACAGAATGCAAATTTGTCTTGAATAACTTATGTGGAATAAAATAATGGAGGCATAAGCGCAAAGTACTCACAATAGCAAAAAGAAAAGGGGTTAACATTCACTGTTTGTTTACCAACTGTGAAATAAAGGTTTAAGCACCTGCCATACGAAAACATGGCATGATGAGTTCCGCAACATATAGATGCAAAGACAACATAAACTTTTTTAACATGATACTTGGTATTATAGTGTTGCTGGTTAAGAGGCCCAACAATAATAGCTGTTGTTCTTACCAATCTCAGTGGCAATGATTTTAGTAAAAGACACACAAGGGATGGACAGAATGCAGAACACATCAAAACATTCACCCCCAGTCAAAAGATATTGGTTAAATCCATTGTTTTTTTGCCCACCATGCCACCCCAGTTTAGACCCAGGCACATGCAAATCAATCTTGCCCAAGTTTCTCATGGGAAATGTCAAGCCTGATCTGCCAACCCAGGTCCTTCCTGGACTGGAAACAAACATCCTAGGACCAGTTTCGGGGTTTCACCCCTCATCAGCCAGGTTAGCAGAATCCAGTGGCACATTGAGCCCGGGACCCACATATGGGCACACCCGGGGCACTTAGGGTGAGAAAGCAAAAGCCACACAAGTGATGGACGGAATGCAGAACAAATTAAAACATTCACCCCCAGTCAAAAGATCTGGGTTAAATCCATTGCGCTTTTGCTCACTATGCCACCCCAGTTTAGACCCAGCCATAACCAAATCAGTATTGCCCAAGTTCCTAATGGGAAAAGTCAAGCCTGAACTGCCAAGCCAGGCCCACCCTGGACTTGAAACAAGCATCATAGAACGGTTTTGGGGTTTCACCCCTCATTAGCCAGGCTAGCTTGAAACCAGTGGCACAATGAACCCGAGACCCACATCTGGGCTTACCCAGCCAACTTAGGGCAAACAAAGCACAAGGAGATGATGGATGGAGCACTGTCACTTTTCAGGCACTCAACCCGAGTCACAGATCTGGGTTGAATCCATCATTGTTTAGCTCAATTTGCCACCCCAGTTCAGTCCCAAGCATGTGCAAATCAGTCTTGACCCTGTGCCTCATGGCGACAGTCCAACCCGAACTGCTAAGCCATGTCATACCTGGACTGGAAACAAGAATCCTGGGACTGGTTTCGGTGTAACAACCCTCATCAGCCCGGCTAACTTGAATCCAGTGCCACAGTGAGCCCTAGACCCATGTCTGGGCGTACCCGGCGCACTTAGGGCGAGAGAAAATACACAAGACACACAAGTGATGGAATGAATGCAAAACAAATCAAAACATTCACCTCAGTCAAAAGATTTGGGTTAAATCCATCGTTCTTTTGCTCACCATGCCACCCCAGTTTAGACACAGCCATATGCAAATCAATCTTGCCCAAGTTCCCCATGGGAAAAGTCAAGCCTGAACTGACAATCCAGGTCCTCTCTGTACCCATAGAAGGGTTAAATTATGCGCTGGCCTCAGCGATATTTGAATCTCTGAACTTCATGTTGCCTACGTGTTTCCGCTGAAGGACATTTATCCACGGAACTATCTTAATGCCTATAGCTTATAGCTGAAGGCCAACTGCATCTGATAATACTTTACCTCAGTGCCTCACAACGCCTGCTGAAGAGGTGTATTCAGCCAGTGTGAGCTTTTAATCACAGTAAAATAGCTAAGGTGAACAATCTGTCTTCTTCAGAGCCCTGCACATAATCTACAGGGGACAGATTTGAATCCTAGGTTGCTCAATGGATTGATGTGGAGTTTCAGGTGTAATCTGCAGATCACAAATTCCAAAGCTGGTAAAATCACTAATTTAGTATGTAGGTGATGCAGAGACATGCAGCTTAAGCAGAGGGCATACGTTTGGCACCATGCACAGCCAACCCCACCCTTTATTCTGCTAAGGGTGATAAAAAAGAGTCAAATTGAATTGTTTGTTAATTAAAACCGTTTGTTAGGTGCCTAAATACAATTATTTTTCTGTTGTGTGCTAAGTGCATGTTCATAATTAGCAGAACTATTAATCTGAGAAATCTATACATTACATATACTGTGCATTTAAAAGACATGGTATTTGCCTCCCAACACTGAAGACCGGATGCAGCATATGTTCAGCAATTACTGTGGTCTCATTTTCGACTCACAATTTGTTCGCTTTTTTGTGGAAAAGATAAGCGACCTTTCTTTCAGCTTCCAGGGTCTGTTTTTGTTTTTTGTTTTTTTAATAATGCCGCTCGCTGCTCCTCTCAAAATCAACAGCCAGATCAGGGTCATTGTGATCTCACAGGGACTCAAAAAAGGAGACATCCATTTGCTTTCGTTAATAGAAAAGGCGAAGACTGCATAACAGCCCCCATGCCTGCAGTTAGCACTAATTGGTTGAGGAACACAGAAAACACTGTGAGGCATTAACATCACGAGGCATCCATGTATCCAAATGTCAGGTCGTTTTATTCGTGCATTTTGTTCCTGTGTTCAAGGTAGAGGAATAGGACACTGCACACTTAAAACAATTCCAGTTGTTAACAAACTGGCCTTAATACTGAAGTTCATATCCTGTTCTTTTGTTGCTAATATTCATCACAGACTGTCCAAGCAACCAGTGATTAGAGAACTTGAATGTGCATTTGGTTCACTTTAATCAAATATTGTTCAGGCAGCAAAGGAACCCGCCTTGTCTAGCCAGTGAGTCGCTTGCAGACCAGCCAATCACTGGACTCACAGCTCTGCCACGCCTCCCCGCCAAGATTAGGATTTAACCATTGAGGGGCAGAAAGATCCATACCTCTGTGTGCTGGGACCTCCCCCCTCTTGTTTGTTCTGCAATACCCTGGCCAATCACTCTGCACTAATGGAATGATACAATTACTCAAAATACCATTAATAAAGGAACCTCTTACAAGACCTACTTTATTTTATTTTAATGCTAGTTATGGGGACTGGCAGAACCTGCTTACTAAAAGACCTAGGCACTAAGGGCCAAATTTAGATCTGGGCCAAAGGGTTACTCGGTCGCAACAGTGATGGATGTCCTGTCAGGCACAAATAATTCCAATAGGATATAATGAGATTTATTTGTCTGCAGACTAGATATCGGTAACCGTTGTGATGGAGTAATCCCTCGGCCAAGATTTAAATCAGGCCCTAAGTCTGTGGGCCTTTCTCACTTTCTTACTCTGTTTCCCACTCTTCTTATGTACTGATTAGTGATACCCTACTGATAGAGCTCAGGTTCACCTGCCCGTTATTTACCATTCTCACCTGGACCCATAACATTTATATATATTCAATTTGAACAGGTAAAACCTACACTCATATCAAATTTTGTTTTAACCATGCAGGACCTATAGCATTGGATTTACCAATCCTAGTCACCGGTACCTGAAAAACCTAATGGATCAGGGTGTTAGAATAATTGATAGAAATAGGACATTTGCACTCATAAAATAACCACAACTCGGAAAAGGTTTAAACTCTTTATCTAAAATCTTTAAAATGTCATAATCCAAGCATTGAATATTAGAAAATTCTCAATTAGGAAAATAATGATTAAAATGAAAATATGCAAAGTTTTTTATAAAGCAGCCTTTATGCATTTGACAAGAGGGTGGGAAGAAAGAAAGAAACAGTACAATGGCATACCCACATTGAATATTTACCTAGAATGGTGTGAAGAACTAACCCTGGCCAAGGGTCAGTTTAAAGGACAGGACCCCGAAAGTGTAGGCACCATAAAGGCAGACAGGGGAAGATCGGAATCAGGACAGGTAAAGCCAAATTGGATCAGGACAGGACCACCAAGGGCTAAGACCAGCACCCGCAATTAAAGTTGCAACACCTGCGTTACTCCCTTTCTGCAGCTAACAGCCAGAACCCGGTAAAAGTTATTGATTTCTCTGACAAAGTGCTTCGCCAGCACTTCGGCTCTCAAACCCCAATTTGGGTTTCGAACCCTCTGACAGAGGGCTCCGCCAGTACCTCTGCTCCCGATCACCTATTGAGTGCGTTGGGTCAGTGACAGGTCAGCTATTCGGACAAGTCGGACAAACTAACTAACTAAGCCTACCCTAGTTATACTATTTTCCAGGTCAGTGTACCACCCCCTAATGTTGCAAGTGTAAGGATCCCCAATTTTGATTGGACAGAAGAATGAGGAGAGGTCATCACACCATACCAAAATGAAACTTTTAGAATGAATATTAATGTTTGCATTCCCGGCCATCAATTTTATTTTCCAATGCACTTTTATTCCACCCGGCAGTGAATGTATCAATAATGATTACAATGTAGTCTATATTTTAGTTCAGCTTCCTTCACAGGGGTCAGGAGTTGACGTTCCCATGAACATCTTCTAGCAAGTCAGGAGTTGGCCGAGTTTTAAAGGTCAGTGCTTCATGGACTTGAGCTTTTCTGCGTAGTCGCAGTTCCTCCAAAGATGGAGTTCAGACATATATGTCAGGCCCAAAGTTCGATACATATGAGAAATAGAAAAGAAACCGTTTTAGAACAAAGAATAACTGAATGTACTGTATACCACTTATCTCTACTCTATTCCCTTTACTGTATTTTAACTATTGTGTTAGAAATTAGGCAGAACGAACAGCTTAGCATAAGCAGCAGTGCAAGCTACGTGCATGCTGAAACACAGAGAAGCCATCTTAGTTTTAATGCGCAGAAACAAAAGATTCCCTCCAAAGCAAAGAGTACGTCATGTCACGTGAGTGTGACAGACGCATGCGCAGTAAGAAATCCCGAGTAGCAGCGGCCATTTTATTGCAAGCGGATTAAAATTAGTAAAAGCACATGTGCAAGCTACTTCTAGATACCCAATGTTTTGTGAAATGCAATATTAATAAGAGAAACATGTTGGTTAGTGTATTAACGTTATGTCGAGAGGACTGAATTCAAGCAAGTTGCGTTCCGTGCGAATCCTTGCTCCATCAATCCACTCTTTGATGACATTTTATATCATCACCAATTAATGAAACAGATGCCAACTTTTCACTTTTCACCCAACTCAATTTCTTCAAACTTTCTATTTTGTTTCTTTTCATTGTGTGAAAGTTTTTCACTTTCTTGTATATATTTCTATTCAGCTCTTCTAATTCAAGCTCATCAATATTTCTCTTTTTCCCTCTCTTATTTACTGTATAAATCTTTTTGTGCTTCCTACATTTCCAACAAATTATTATCCCTAAAATCGGTAGGCCTATTCCCGCCATTGGCATCAGTGTTCTACCTACAAAACTTTTTCCTACATTAGAAAGCCAACTACCTCGAGAGGAGAGACCATCAGTAAGTCTCGTCCATGGACTATCAACCTCCAGTGGTTTTAGCTCTTTTTCCAAATGTGTAATATTTCTTACATACCCTTTAATTTCAACACTTTTGTCAGGTATGTAAATGCAACAATGTTGCGCTTTCAACATTGTACAGACTCAGCCCTCTTTTGCTAATAAGGTATCAAGAGCAAGTCAATTTTGTAAAACCATTGATCTGATCGCAATCAATTCGGTATTGACCATTAAAAACCCTCCAGCAGTATCAGTTGATAACTGATCCACTACTGTTGACAATTTGCAATTTCTTTGCGTATTCAGAGCCACTCCCACTGTAGGTATCAATGCACTAAATATATCACCTACTATTTCTGGAAAACTAGCTCTTTTGCTATGTATTAATCCATTAGTTTCTTCATTGTTTCCAGTGATTTTGTTTACATGATATATCTTTGGGAATACCATTCCAAAATAACAGCTCCCATACCTATGATCTGACAATTTGTAATAAGCATTGTTTCCACATATAAAATAAATTCCAGGAAACACAGGTTCAGTTCCATCTTTGAATCCCCAACCCCCAATTACCTTAAAATTGTGTTCACATTCACTGGAACCAATGAATATATTGTTATAATAACTTGTTCTTTGTCTATGGAGACAGTTTCCCCTTGTTCTCGAAATCCAGCAACATAGCAGCATGAGTCTTGCCATTTGAGGTGAACCCTATATTTTCAGCCCATTTGGGAATTTTATGATTCTTATCATTTGCCTTTCTTTGGAAATTCTCTCTCCTTTTCTCAACCATATTCCAAAAATGTTTCTCTTTTTCTCGTAATAAGCATGTTAAATTATTCTTGTGTGCTTCAGCTATATCTATTGTACCTATAGTTAGAAAGTATTCACCCATATAACATGTTACATCACTCTTAGTATGTACAGGATTTAGGTTACTACGTACAGGAAGTTCGGAAAATATCACATCTGAATTAGAATACCAATACTGCAAAGGTCCTTTCTTATAGAATAAACTAGCTAAAATACTACATGAAATTCCATGTGTTAGTAGTAAATGATGGTAAGTCACACCTTTGGCTACCGAAGTAGGTAACTTCATACAAACGTAGCAATCTTCTATTTCTATAGCTTCTACATAGTGTACTAATAGGTTTGCAAATACATTTAAGTGAGTTCTCTTTTTAATTCCAGTATAATTTAGTCCTTCCTCGTCTGATGCTTCTAAATCTACCTTCTGTTGTTTAACACTAAGTGCTTTTTCTTGTGTATCTATTCTTCTTGGTGTATCTATCATTTGTAGCTCATTAGTATTATTCTTCATGTCTCTACTCATTATGTAAGGAATAGCTATTGTCAGTCCTAACCATACTATGAGTACTATTGCTATACTACATGTGCATATTCTACAGAATGTTTTTAAACAGTTTCTTTTTGGTCTTCCATTAACAGTATGATCAGCCATTTCTGACCAAGGAGACTTAACCCCTCTTTGTAGCTTTTATACAGTCTTTTACCTTGTGAAATTTTCAAGTGGGTCTCACTTCTCCGTCAGTCTGATCAGCAATCAATTTGTCGTCACTTTCGTCACTTATTTCTAAGTTTTCGAAATCTTCAAGAATGATGTAAGTCCATTCAGGGCCTCTGAATTTATTATTCAGTCTTTTCAGTCGTGGACTTCTCCTTCTCAGTTGTACTGTAGATTGTTCAGATTGACTTGTTATTTCATTTACTTGTTCTGGTTTTTCATTTATTGTCTTTAGATGAAATTTCAGCCTTTTTACAAACCTAGGCTACTTGTCTCCTTCTCTGAGTCTTTTTGCTGGCACTGTGCTCTGGCCTTTTTCCAGTGCTCTCTTATTTGCATTCAGTTGTGGCACATCTATTTCAATGCTGTCTTCTGTATCCCTTTCTATCTGACTAGGTCCAGGTCTTATATCCGTTTCTTCTGCCTGGTTACTAATCTGGCCTTGTTCAGGTATCTACTGTATTTGACTTTGATTTGATTCACCTTCTTCCTGAACACATTTTTCTACTCCTATCTGGCCCTGCTCAAGCTCTTCGAACAATTGATTCTCTTCTGCCTGAACTCTCGCCCTATTACCTATCAGTCCCTCCTCAGACTCAAGAGTTCTTGATGTAGTGTCATTCGTCTGAGTATTCTGATCTTTCCTTATCTGTTCCTCCTCAGGATTACTACTGGCTTGTATTTCTGTAATCTGAGTACGTTCTTCTAGACCTATCTCGTCCTCGCTATCACTCTGACTGTCTAGATAAATCTGACTTCCAGTTCTCATGTATTCTGCTGGTATCTCAACTACTGGAATACAATCATCTTGACTGGTGCCTGGTTGTTCCTCTTCAGCTACTTCAGGATCGATATCTTGAGACCCCTCAGCTGCACAACCTTCAGCTTCAGTATCATCATGCTCAGTCACTCTTTTGTGTGACTGGAATGGATCCAGTGTGGAACTCTTTTGCACTTTACAGCTGTGGTGGTAACCAGAATTACTTGTCATGGTTTTCCCCACCACGGTGCAAGGCAAGATTTTCAAGTATGTTTCTTTAGCACTACCCAGTCACCTGGGTTCAGGTCATGTGCTGGAGTTGCTTGTCTGGTGACAGTGTCTTCCCCAACCTGGTGAGAGATAGAACGCACTTGGTCATCCAGTTATTTGCAGTACTCCAGTACTAAATCATCAGATATATTTATCAGCTTGTGTCCTGGCACTCATGCTTGCCTGATTGCTCTTCCCATTAGTATTTCATGAGGACTCAAGCCTGTGTTCCGGTCTGGAATACTTCTGAGTCCGATCAGAACAAGAGGTAAAGCATCTGGCCACTCTAATCGGGTAGATTCATACATCTTTCCCAATCTTAACTTGATTGTGCCATTCAGTTGTTCTACCACTCCAGAAGCCTCTGGGCGGTATGCACAGTGTAGTTTTTGTTTAACATTGAATGCTTCACACATTAGGCCAATTATTTCATTATTAAAATGGCAGCCTCAGTCTGATTCAATCGTTACTGGAAAACCAAAACGTGGTATGAATTCTCTGAGTAGGAGTTTGGCTACAGTGATGCTATCATTCCTACGTGTGGGGTAAGCTTCCACCCATTTTGAAAATAGGCAGACAATGACAAGAATGTATTTTAGTCCTCGACAAGGGAGTAACTGAATGAAATCAATCTTCAATCATATGAAGGGACCCTCTGCTTTCCCAATCTTTCCTGGTAACACTACAGTTTTCTTTCCAGGATTAATTTGTTGACAAATTAAACATCTATGGCAAAGTGCTTCTGCTATGTTCCTAAATTTCGCATTAAACCATGACTGTCTGAACAGACGTATCATGGCATCTCTTCCCAAATGGGAATCTCCATGGATCATCCTAGCATAGGAACAAGCAAACAGTCTGGTAACACAGGCCTACCATCAAGGTAAACAATGACACCATCTTCAACCCTTCTCTGACAACCCATCTTTCTCCACTCTTCCTTTTCTTTTGGTTCTGCTTCATTTTTCAAGTCTCTCACTTCTTCCCACGTTCTCACACCTTCAAGCAACATAAGTTGGCAGCTGTTTCCACCTACTCCAATTTTCCTATTTACAGCCATTTTAAATTTTGCGCAATGTTGGGCTAACTGGTCAGCATATCGGTTACCAGCTGTCACTTTGTCATTTCCAGATTGGTGAGGAGCACACTTGACCACAGCCACTTCTTTTGGCAACTGGATTGCTTCAAGCAAATCTTTTACATAATGACTATTTTTAATAGGAGTACCGGAAGAATTCAGAAACTCCCTTTGCATCCATAATTGGCCATAGTCGTGCACAACCCCGTAACCATACTGGCTATCAGTGTATATGGTTACTTTCCAATTTTTCCCGAATTTGCAGGCTTTTGTCAATGCAATCAATTCGGCTACTTGTGCAGACTTGACTCTAGGTAAATAGGATGCTTCAATTGGACCCCCTAACGTGCACACTGAATAGGCAGCACTCAAACCTCCTTCTTCATGTCTCATACATGAGCCATCTACAAACAGCTCAAATTCAAAATCAATGAACGGCTCTTCTCTTATGTCAGAACGTGGTTTTGTACTGTATTCAGTTAAGTCGATACAATCATGTTCGACTTCTCCCTTCACTTCTGCAAAGTGTGAATCAGGTAGTAGTGTTGCTGGGTTCAGAATATTACACCTAGCAATGGTTACATTTCCTACACCTACAAGGATTCGCTCATACTTAGTCAGCCGACTAGGAGTGAGATACTGAGTCTTGGTCCTTGTTAACAAAATCACAACTTCGCGTGGAACATACACTGTCACTGGATGTCCCATAATAATGGACTCACTTTGTTCAAGGCTCATGCAGGTTGCAGCTACTGCTTTTAGGCATCCGGGCAATGCAGATGCCACTGGGTCTAATGTGGAAGAAAAATATGCCACAGGACGTCTCATCAGACCGTGAGTTTGGGTCAAGACTGAAAGTGCACAATTATCTTGTGTGTCACAGAATAGTGCAAAATCCTTTGAATAGTCAGGCATCCTTAATGCTGGAGCTGTACACAGACATTCTTGTAATTTCAAAAAAGCAGTCATGCTTTCATCATCCTATTCTACTGGGTCTTTTGCTCTTTTCTTTGTCATTTGTATCAATGGCTTTGCTAGAACTGCAAATCCCACAATCCACTGCCTGCAGTAACCTACAACTCTGAGAAACATTCTGATCTCTTTCTGAGTTTGAGGTAGATTCATGTTTTTGATTATTCTGATTCTTTAGGAGGTAACCCTTCTGACACCTCTTTCTATGTGGTGCCCCAGATATTTCACTGATGTGAAACAGGTAACACTTTATGTCCTCCTTCATCTAAATGATTCAGTAAAGCAATGGTATCAACAACACGGTCATTTCGAGTTTTAGACGCCACCAACAGGTCGTCTATATACTGGACCAGGACTGACTGTCCGGGCAGCACCAAAGACTCGAGGCACTTTTTCAAAATCTTATTAAAAATCGATGGACTCTCTGTATACTCCTGAGGAACGTGGTTCCAGACGTACACATGACTGTCAAATTCAAAAGAGAAAATAAATTTGCTATCTGGATGCAATGGAATAGAGAAACATGCATGATACAAATCGATTATGGTGAACCATCCAGCTTCCCACGGTATCTGATACGAATCACTGCAGGATTTGGCACAACTGGACAGCATGGGACAACAATTTTATTAATCTTGGGGAGGTCTTGTACGACCCTATACTTGCCACTTGGCTTCTTTATGCCAATTATGGGCAAATTACATGGACTGCTCATTATTCTTGTAAAATGCCTGCTTCAACCAAACTCTTTATTTCTGCTGCAACTCCTGCTTTTATTTCTGGTCTCATTTTGTACTTTAGAGTATTTGGGTAAACTGCACCTTCTTTTACTGTCACTTTTATTGGATCGACATTTGTCATTAATCCTACATCTTTTCCGGTAAAATCCCATACATTAGGATTTACAGTCCGTTGTAATTCTTCTGGTAAGTCTTCTATAGTTAACTTTTTGTTCTCTGTTTCTTGTTTTGCCAACATTAGTTTATAAACTCCGTCTTCGTCTGGGGTTTGAATTTCAACACCACTTGGGGTGCAAAAGATTGTGCAATTCATTTTGCACAACAAGTCTCTACCTAACAGGTTCACTGGACTTGAATCACACACAACAAATCTATTCATTTCTTTGAAATTGCCTATTCTAACTTCCATTGGTTCTGTGACTGGGGTACTAATTTGCTTATTAGAAATGCCCACTACTTGGATCACTTCTCTCGAGAGGGGTAGGTTTGGAATGCCTGCTGTTCTTACAATTGAACGGGTAGCACCAGTGTCCAATAGAAAGGTGACATCATTTCCTTCAACCTTTCCTTCAATATATGGACCTGAATGATCTACCGGCAAGGAGGCGCCAAGTACGCGCACCTCGTCCTCCCCTCTCAGGCACAGTCAGTATGTGTCCTCACTGAAAAACGTATCACTCAAAAGAATTTGCGATGTCGCTGTGTCTCTCCTCTCACTTTCCTCCCAATTTGTGGTATCCACACTCTGATGTGCTTTGGTCCTAAAATTTGGCATAGGTGCAAGGGGTAACTAGTTTTGTATTACCTGCTGCTGTTGTTTCCGTGGCACCTCATTCTGCGTCTGTGGATTTAAATCATTATTTTGCATGTTACCATTTTGCACAGCCTCACACTCGTTTCTTCCAGTGCCCCAACTTGCCACACTCGTGACAAGGAACCTTCTTTTTGGCTTCCTCTCTATTGAATTTACCCCTTGGCTTACCCCCATTTCCATCACCCTGAGTCTGGTTATTGGTTATTTGGCTTAACTGGAGTTCCTGTTGTTCTGCTAATTTCACTTGTGCCCACATTACTTTTTCCTTTAATTCTTTTCGTTTATTGTCGAGTTCATCTTCACAATATTTTGCATATTTAAGGATTTCATCAATCGGATTGGCCTGCCAGCACATTTTATGGTCTTTAATCCATTGCGAAATTACTGGCCTTAATCCTGACACAAACCGATAGAAGAAATGCGTAATGTCTTTCATATCGATATTATCTAAACCACAATATTGTTTGAATACTTGTAACAGACGTTCATAATATGTATGCACAGATTCATCTTTATTCTGAGTGGTTCTATCTATCCTAGCCCAATCTGTTTCCTTTGCAGGCACCTTCCCTTTGAGGTAGAGTATTACCTGGTTGTACTTTTTCATAACCTCATCAGATGGTGCCCCTGTCTTCGGATCTCTAGGATACTCATCGCTAGGCCAATCAATAGCAATTTTACATTCTGTCCACAAATCTACAGGAACAACAATGTCAAATAGTCCATCTAAATCTTTCAAAAGACATTTCAAAACCTTCACAAATCTCTCAACTTGTCTGTACCTCTCTACAGGTTTCTCGCGAAGTTTGGGAAAATCATTTGTAAATGACAAAATATCCTGTCGGGACCATGGGACATGTACATAACCTCCACCTGGTACTTCTCTCATGGGACATAACCGTTCCACCTTGTCTGCTTCTTTTAACACATATTCGGATGCAGTTTGTTTTGATCGGGCCTCTTCTTTTTTCTAGACCACCTAGTTTTCCATTTTTCTATGTCACCCCATTTTTGCAATAATGTCAAAAGCTCCCTGATCTGTACCTTTCTACCCGACACATTCATATTTTCCAAATCTTTGTCAGAAAATTAAGCTCAATATGGTTTCTGTAACACTTTAGATTTGCCAATGTCAATTCCCATGTTAGCTGCCATATCCATTAATTTTTCGTGAAACACTCTTGTATTTCTAGTAATACTTTTGCATATGAACAACAATTTATCTTCATTGAATGTATTTAATCTGTCCATTCCCACATTTCCAGCAATCATTTCTTCTAACTCAAATCTTAATTTAAATATATCCAATACTTTTGGCTGTGACTTTGGTTTCTATATTTCTTGTGTCCATCTCTCTATTTCTTCTGGGGTTACTACTGTGGCATTTCCTGTACCTGAGGATGTCTCCATTTGTACTTCTCTAGAATTTATAGGAGTGGTTTTTCTGACCAAGTCACCCACTGGTTCTCTTATGGGCAAATCCATCAGGGAAATCACTGACTCACTTTCACTCGCTTGATCATCAATTATTAAGGGTTCTTTCCTTGGCTGAACTACAGTTGTAGTCACAACGGGAGTTCTAGGACAGCCTGCTTATCTCCGTACAAAGGAACAACTGGGCCAATAGTTACCGGAATTGTTAGGGCTTCAGGACTTGTATTTAATTGGGAAATTTTTTTGAATCAACTCACTTCTCTGTTTATTTAATGCCTCTCTTTCCCTGTCTTGCAGTACTTTTTCTAACAAAGTCTCATGTACCACTTGCGGAATTAAAGGTGGTTTCAAAACGGAGCATTTGGATTAACTCTGCTTGGTTCCTCATTATAAAGTGGTGGATTTTTCAATAACAAATCCTCCAAATAATCATCATCCGATTCACCACTAGTCATTAAATGTTTTGGTTTCTCAGTCCTTTAACTTCCAGTGGGTTCTTCTAAAGTTAATACAGGATACAACCCTTCCACTAACATAGACTGTCCCATTGTTTCATTAATTTATCTCTTGTCGCTTTTGAAAATCGGGGATAAAACTTACTCCAATTACTGTTACTTCTGGGTCTATCTCGCTCAAAAGCCTCAGTTTCCCTTTCCTCCAATGCCTCATACTGCGTTAATCTAAGTCTGGGATTTAATTCATTCATGCAAGTTCTCAAATTGAACAAAATTCTGCCATTAAACGTACCATTTCCTGGAAAAGCTACCACACCATCATCCTTTGTGTACTCCATCCAATTTTCTAACCACACACAAGTATGATAGCCCCTTTCTACCATCATATATGATGCGGGCGTATTTGGTGGTGGAATAATAACCCCTTCTCTTGTTTTAATTGCTTTATCTTTCTTGAAATAATTCTTAATTCTTTTAATGAATGACATTTTCCTCTTTCCTCCTTACAGGATAAAAGGTCTTCCTCTTGTATGCTGTTCTTGTGCAAACCCTAAATATCTCATATCGGGTCTATTTCCTACAAGCGGACCTATATGCCACATATATTTTGAACGCAAATCTTCTGGATATTCTCAGTTTGTTTACAAATTACTTCCAATACCAGCGCGTCTTTTATGTTTCAGTGATCAATCAAAATTTAGAATTCAAATAAATCCGACCAATAGTTGTGTGGCTTTTCTTGTGAGACTAGTTCTCACACTCCTGTACTCGCCCCTTCTTTACAATTATTACCTCAGCTACACACCCGCTGTCTTAACCAATACCAGCGCAGCACTGAGTGACGAAAACGCAGCTCAGCAACTGGCTCCCCCCTTTGCAAGGTAATTCGAAAACTTAATTTCTTTCACTTTTAATGCAGATTTTATTATTCAACAATGTAAAAACATTCGCCACTGTACCTGAGTGACTAATTCAAAGGAAAGATATATTACATTCAATACGAGTAAATCCCTTCCGCTTACTCTTCATATACTACGAGTAGATCCCTTCCGTCTACCCTTCACTCAAGCATTAGAGAAACTGCTACTCCTTTAGACTTATTCCTTCTGGGATATACTAAGTCCAAAATTTCACCAGCGAACCCATTTGCTATAAATCAAGCTCAGACGAATCTGCTACTCCTTTCGTGTGACCCTTTCTAGGTGAAATCACACAAAATGTTTTGCTAGCGAACTCTTTACTATCTTTTATTCATGCATTAATACAGAAAATCTCTAAATAGTGCTTCCCGTTTTACCTAACTATGCACTTATTTCCTACAGGTGAGTGACCTCACTACAGTGTGGCTTCCATTTACCACCCGCTATTCTGCCCCCGGGGCTTCGAGACACAACATATAACAGATATGAACACTTTTTGTTTAATACATAAATCAATACAATCAATAATACGATTTCAAATATGCAATATATATTTTTCATTGACCAGCTAACTATAACTACCTACCTATCTTATCTAAACCCTAACCTTACCTCTACTACCAAAATAAACTGATAGAGCGCAGGTTCACCTGCCTGTTATTTATCATACATACAATTTATATATTCAATTTGAACAGGTAAAACCTACACTCATATCAAATTTTGTTTTAACCATTCAGGGCCTATACCATTGGACTTACCAATCCTAGTCACCGGTACCTGAAAAACCGAATGGAACAGGGTGTTAGCATAATTGGTAGAAATGGAACATTCGCACAACTCAGGAAAGGTTTAAACTCTTTATCTAAAATCTTTAAAATGTCATAATCCAAGCATTGAATATTAGAAAATTCTCAATTAGGAAAATAATGATTAAAATGAAAATATGCAGAGTTTTTATAAAGCAGTTTTTACGCATTTGACAAGAGGGTGGGAAGAGAGAAGGAAACAGTACAATGACATACCCACATTGAATATTTACCTAGAATGGTGTGAAGAACTAACCCTGGCCACGGGTCAGTTTAAAGGACAGAACCCGAAAGTTATGTTATGTTATGTAGTTAAACATTTATATCGCGCACGGATACTCAAGAGTGTCCCGGCGCGGAGGTGAACCATAACAACGAGCAGCATATTTAGATGGGCTGGTTAAAAAGGAAGGTCTTCAGTTGTTTCTTAAATAGCATAGTGTCTTGGATGTTGCGCAACTCCTGAGGAAGGGAATTCCAGGCCACTGCAGCCTTAACAGAGAGGGAGCTACCCCCTAACCGAACCCTGCGAAAGCGGGGAACAGTGGTCAGGCACAGAGTGGTAGAGCAGAGGTTTCTAGGAGGCGTATAGAAGGAAAAACGCCTCTGGAGGTAAACCAGGCCAAGACCATGCAAGGCTCTATGAGCCAACGTAAGGGCCTTAAACTGAATGCGGTGAACAACAGGCAGCCAGTGCAAGGCGCGTAAATGCTGATTCATGCTTGCACACCCAGGGATTTGCAGCAGAACCCGGGCCGCCGCATTCTGAATTACTTGCAATTTCTTTGACTGGTATCCCGGGAGTCCAACGTACAAGCCATTGGTGTAGTCAATACGGGACAAGATCAATGCCCGAGTCACCATTTCCTTGGCAGATCGAGGTAGCAAAGGGAAGAACTTCTTGAGAGATTTAAGGATACCGAAGCATACCCCTGCCAGTCGCTTTCTTTGAGTAGAGAATCGAAGATCTTCCTCAAACCAGATCCCCAGATTTTAGCAGGATTACCAGATGACAATGGCTGGGGATTCTCAGGGGGGCACAAAGTCTCTTTAAAGAACGTTGGAAAAGGGCCGTAGAGGAGAACCTCCGATTTACCCTCATTGCACTTCAACTGTGCCCGGGCCAGCCAACCAAAAAACGCTGCGAGGCAGCGCTGGGCAGCTGAAGGAGACGTTTCACCTTCCTTCCAAGTAAAGAGGAGCTGAGTATCATCCACACATGCGATGACTTTTGCACCCAGCCCTTCCGCGAGGAAGATCAGGGGGGTAACATAAACGTTAAAAAGCAAGGGGCTCAGAGTCGAGCCCTGAGGGACTCTGGTAGGCACTGTACGGGGGCTGGAAAAGAATGGGGGCAACCAGACCTGCTGTGTGCGATCTACTAGGAAGGATTCGAGCCACTTCCAGACCTGCCCAGACACACCAATGTGGGAGTGCCTAGAAAGGAGTAGTTGGTGAGGGACCGTATCGAAGGCAGCAGAGAGGTCCAATAAAATCAGCACCGCTCTGCCTCCCCTGTCCAAACACTCCCTTATGGCTTCTGATATTTCTACCAGAGCAGTCTCAGTGCTATAGGAGGATATAAATCCGGATTGAGCAGGATGAAGAGCACCTGATGACTCAACAAAAGTGGATAGCTGCCTAAAAACTGCTTTCTCACATATCTTGGCCACCGCCGGAAGTAAAGAAATAGGGTGGTAGCTGGCAGGGATGTTAGGATCTAAGGAGGGCTTTTTCAAAAGTGGTATAAGTTTAGCCTCCTTCCGAACCTTGGGAACAGCGCCGGTCTGAAGTGATAGGTTTATGATAGTATTCACCTCTGGATTAACTACCTCAGCCACCTCAGCAGTCAGTCTGGCAAAACACGGATCGGAGGGAGATCCGGCACCATAAAGGCAGACAGGTGCAGATCTGAATCAGGACAGGTAAAGCCAAATTGGATCAGGACAGGACCACCAAGGGCTAAGACCAGCACCCGCAGTTAAAGTTGCAACGCCTGCGTTACTCCCTTTCTGCAGCTAACAGCCAGAACCCGGTAAAAGTTATCGATTTCTCCGACAAAGTGCTTCGCCAGCACTTCAGCTCTCAAACCCCGATCTGGGTTTCGAACCTTCTGACAGAGGGCTCTGCCAGCACCTCTGCTCCAGATCACCTATTTAGTGCATTGGGTCAGTGACAGGTCAGCTATTCGGACAAGTAGGACAAACTAACTAACTAAGCCTACCCTAGTTATACTATTTTCCTGGTCAGCGTACCACCCCCCAATGTTGCAAGTGTAAGGATCCCCAATTTTGATTGGACAGAAGAATGAGGAGAGGTCATCACACCATACCAAAATGAAACTTTTAGAATGAATATTAATGTTTGCGTTCCCGCCCATCAATTTTATTTTCCCATGCACTTTTATTCCACCCGGCAGTGAATGTATCAATAATGATTACAATGTAGTCTATATTTAAGTTCAGCTTCCTTCACAGAGGTCAGGAGTTGACGTTCCCATGAACATCTTCTAGCAAGTCAGGTAATGGCTGATTTTCAAAGGTCAGTGCTTCATGGACTTGAGCTTTTCTGCACAGTCGCAGTTCCTCCAAAGATGGAGTTCAGAAATATATGTCAGGCCCAAAGTTCGATACATATGAGAAATAAAAAAGAAACAGTTTTAGAACAAAGAATAACTGAATGTACTGTATACTACTTATCTCAACTGTATTTCCATTACTTAATTTAACTATTGCATTAGAAATTAGGCAGAATGAACAGCTTAGCATAAGCAGCAGTGCAAGCTTCATGCATGCTGTAACACAGAGCAGCCATCTTAGTTTTAATGCGCAGAAGCAAAAGATTCTCTCCAAAGCAAAGAGTACGTCATCTCACATGAGTGTGACAGACACATTCGCAGTAAGAAATCCTGCATAGCAGTGGCCATTTTATTGCAAGCGGATTACATTAGTAAAAGCACATATGCAAGCTTCTTCTAGATACCCAATGTTTTGTGAAATGCAATATTAATAAGACAAACATGTTGGTTAGCGCATTAACGTTATGTCGAGAGGACTGAATTCAAGCAAGTCGCGTTCCGTGCGAATCCTTGCTCCATCACTTCAAACACTCTCCGCATAACATTTTTTCAGTTTCAGAGTTGCTTCCAAATGAATTTAATACAATCCTAACTGTTTTGCTCCCAGCTGGCCGGCCTTAGTTTTATCTTGGGTATATATTGCAGCATTGCACATAAGCAATGAACACACATATATAGATCAGTAAACAAGTATATTAAAATAGAAAAATATGAAAAGAAAGATTCTGAAAAGATCAGTTGAGTTTAATTCTTGACTGCAGAGGAAAGGTTGACCCTTCCAGTAGCCAGGATGACACCCTACATGTAAAAATATATGTAAGAGATGTAAGTTCCTCCTTAAGAGTGCCCCTGTTAGGAGGAAGTAACACCGGGGTGGGGGGGAGGTTTCTTACAGTCTCGCACATCTGGCAAGTTTTTTTTTTCTGTTTGAAGATGTCAGGAGCATGTTTGATTGAAACTTGTCGCTTTTTCTTGCTGATAGAGTGAGATAATTACCAATCTTCCCTAATCAGGGCATAATCTTTTTTATTGCTGTATGTCTTAGATAACTGACTATCTTTAGCTAACATTAACATTTGAGGTACAGGCTATGCCCGTGCTAAATGTGATCCCTGTCAGTCAACACTGAGTGAATACAGGAGAGAAATTCAAGTTGCCCGTTGCCATTTGCTACTTCTATGCCTCACTCATCGCAGGAGATTTTTCAAATAGTAAAATCTCTATCTAATCCTACTTGCTTTTAGTTCTCAACTTAAACCATCTAAAAGGCTCCCTTTCTCTGGCAACATTTTAGAGAAACTCAACATTGTTGATTTTACCTAATCTGGCATTTTCAATTGGGAAAGCTCAGAATCTGCTGTGATATCCTTTTACAATTACTGTAGATTTTAGTGGACCAGGGAGGCACTGCTATCTTCATTCGCAAGGATATTTTGGCAGCCTTCGATATGATTGCACGTTATATCATTTTCCTATGCCTCCAGTGAGCAGGAACCACAGGCCACCATTTGGTCTGAATCACCTCATATCTACAAGACCACAAGCAGGTTCTTAATCTTTCTCCTTTTTTGGGCCTTTAAGAAAATCCCACAGAGTGTTCCACTGGGCTCTTAATTGAGCCACGCCCCGTTCAACATCTGTATTTGCCCCTCTACCTCATATAATTCAGTGCTTTGGTTCATGACATATTTAGATTACAACTCTAGCCTTATCCATCTGGACCTAGCCTCATCTATCACCTGTAAGAACTTTATTAACTGTCTGCTGAAGGGTGTCTCTTGAATGAGGCTCAACTCACTAAAAATCAATGCAGACAAAATTAAGTGCTTACTGTCAGCCGGGACCCCTCTATGTGGTTAGATGCCTGGTGGTCTTCAGATCTTTCTTTCTTTCTTTTCTTTCTTCTAAAAGTTTTTTAGAGCTCAAACCAGACCCAAGCTAGGGTATCAGAGCGCTTTACATAAGGTGTAAGGTAAAACATTCAAAGGGGAACATTGCATACAAAGAAACATAGTCTGCATGTGACAAGGAGTAGCAGCATTGAAAAAACTTGTTCTGAACAATAAAAGACCATTCAAGTTCGTGTGGGTCATCATTTCTCGTGGCAGCATTGAGAAGAAATGTTCTGAGCAGAAAATACAATTTAAGTTCATGTAGGTCTTAGTTAAGCAGAACCCGAGAATAGAAGTAGATTGAGGTTGCCGATCTTGTGTCGTGGTTGTATTGATTTAAGGTAGGAATTTGCTCATCTGGAATAATTTTGCTTCCTTTTTGAAGAGAGGGATAGAGGAGATTTTTCTGATGTGTGGTGGAAGGGAGTTTCAAATTCTTGGCGCTGTCCCAGAGAATGCTCTGTTGGAAGTTTTGGACTTTTTGAAACGTGAGGGTTTCAGAAGTAGATTGTTAGCACTCCTTGATTGTCTGTTTCCTCCAGATAGGCTAGTTTTTGGGCTAGGTACTGATGGGTGTTATGGTGAGGCGCCTTGTGTGTGATGCAGGCCAATTTTAGGTGGATTCGAGCTTCGTAGGGTAGCCAGCTGAGTGCTTTCAGGTGTGGCGATATGTGGTCAAATTTCCTAGAACCTGTTATGAGTCTTGCTGCAGCATTGAGACAGGCTTTTAGAGGGGCGGTTGAGAATTTGGGAAGACCCCGAGGGTGGTACACCCATACTCAAGACTAGAAATAACTAAGGACTGGACTGCGGATTTGAGGTCCGAATTCTTGAGAAATGGTTTAATTTTTCTGAGATAGCTGAGATGGAAGCGGGCATTTTTAGCCAATAAGTTGACGTGGTTTTGCATGTTAAGGTTCTTATCCAGAGTGATTCCTAGTGATATGGAGGAGTCCACTACAGGTGGCGTGCAATTCAACGCAGTGATAATTTTGAACGATTCCTTTGTCTCAGTGGAGTTCTTAGGGGTATATTAGGAGAAACTCTGTTTTTTGAGAGTTTAGCTTGAGGAAGTTGGTCAATAGCCATTGGACTGTCTTTCAAGGACTGTATTTATTGACCTTATCTCTTTGATAGAGGAGATCTTGATGTACAGTTGGGTGGCATCCTCGTACATGTGGAAGCATATGTTCTCCAGTTGTAGTAGCTCGGTGAGTGGTTCGATGTATAGGTTGAATAGCATGGGAGATAATGTGGAGCCTTGAGGAACTCCCAGTAGGTTAGGTGAAGAAACTGAAAGATTGTTGTTGATCAAGTAGGATTGCGTTCTGTTTTCCAGGAAGGATTTGAACCACTGAAGGACTTTACCAGATAAACCCATCCTGTATTCTAGTCTTCTTAGTAATTTGTCGTGGTTGACCGTATCAAAGGCTGAGGAGAGGTCGAGTAAAACTAGCAGGCAAGTTTTGTTGCGGTCAAGGGTTTGCGGGCGTCATCTACTATATGTAGGATGGCTGTTTCTGTTCTATGCCCAGGTCTGAAACCCGATTGGTGAATGTTGAGTAGATTGAAGTGCGAGATATGTTAGTTCAGTTATTGCTGAACACATTTTTCCAGGACCCTGTCTAGCATGGGAATGTTGGGTATTGGTCGGAAGTTGTTGGGGTCGGAGTTATCTGCAGTAGGCTTTTTAAGGATAGGGGTGACTTGGCCTGTTTTTAAGCAATCTGGAATGTGACCTTGTGCTAGAGAGGCCTTGATGATATTGGTCCAGAAAGGTGAGATGATATGGAAGAGGTGGGGTAAGCAATTTGAGGGGACAGGGTTGTTGAAGTGTTTTTAAGTTTGGTCGTCCCAATAATATTGGTGTTTTCATTGAGATCGTAGAGTTTAAAAGTTGTCCAGTGAGAGTTATATTTGGGCAGCGGTAGCTCCTTCAGTGCAGGCATTTTGGCTTGACTGCTCTTTTGGGTGGTTGAGTTGAGTGCTGCTACACTAAGTTCGAGTTGAAGAGAGTTAGTTTTAGCTGCGAAAAATGAGGAAAATTCTACAGTACTCAACCGTGATTTTGATGTTAGGAGTGAAGATTTAGCTAATTTGTTAGATTGTTGTCTAACTGTTGATTGCCCCTATCCCAGTCACTAAAGTTAAATACTGAGACTTTCACTTTGACAATTTCCTCTCACTCATCTTGCATATTTGAAGAATCTATTCTTGCCCCTTCTATTGTCTGCACCTTCTTTGCAAGATTAACCATTTTCTTCCTTTAGCGACCCAAGAGATAGTAGTCCAAAAGGAGCTATCTGCTCTTCGTTGGACTTTGGAGCTAGCTGTATCTGGGCTTATGTTTCTCTCCTCTCACTCATCGCCTGAGAATAGTGAAGGGCACTGCACTTGTGAGTTTTCAGCTGTCATTTCAGGTCTATTTCACTCCGTTTCTATCCTCCCTAGATTTGCTCCCAATTTCTAAAAGTATGAAATTCTATATCTAGTTCTTCATGCCTTTGCTCAGTCTGCCCTGCAATATCTGCAACAGAAATTAGGTCATTGCACCCCTGGCTCACCCTAAATTTCCCTTCACTTTCTCTTTTACTTCCCAAGTTCAACATCTCTTGTGCTGGCAGCAGATCTTTCTCCTATTTGGCCGTCAAGTCTTGGAAGTCTCTGCTTCTCAAGATCTGACCGATTGATGACCGTTTAGCTAATCAGAAAGCCTCGAACACCCTACTCTTTTCTCTGTCTATTAATTGTGGACCCTCATTCTAGTTATTCTGGCAAATCCTCGCTAGTGTCAGGATGCCCTTTTGGACATCAGCAGGATCTATAGTGTCACTAGACCAGAACAAAGGGGCCGCACCTTGTGAATATGACATTGCCTCAGCTTTTGCTTGGAGAGACTACAGCCAAAAAGTGTAGGTCCCCCAACATCTGCCGTTGCTTTAATTGTGAGTTTAAATCCCCTCAAATTCATGTATGGCAGCTCTCTGTGGCATGTGACCATCTCCTCAACTGAATTCTGCATATACTATATTACTGTTAGAACCAGGTACCCACAGGCTTCCATCCATTTGCTGAGATTGCATTTCTTATTGGTGGAAGAATTAACCAATGGAGGAAGAATCAATGTGTCTGGCAACTTTACTGCAGACTTAACTGTGGTCCTTATTTCTAGTAGCACAGTTAGTAAAAAACTCAAAAAACTGGAAGGCTTGCCAGAGTATTCAAAATGTGATTAGTTCACACATTGTATTCTGCACCTTTTTGTTGTTTTTCACCAGTGCAGTACAGGTGGTCAGAATTTCAGATACAAATTACCTTTGTTAGAGTTTATAATCTTGGTAGAAACAGTGTGATGTTTGCTGTGCCTTTCACCCACGTAGACAGGGCTCAATCAATGTATAAAACATCCATGACAATTGTTTTAATAGACACGTGTTGTACTGTGCAAAAGAAGATTGAAAACGAGTTTGACATTCTTCAGAGAAATTTGTAGCACTTCACACCAGGGACGTCTTCAGGGGTAGTCAGGAGTCGCAGCTGAGACCTCTAGCTTGCTCCTTGCTACTCCTTGGACTTGCTTTGCGACCCCTGGCCTCAGAGTTGGCAAAATATTTGCCTCTTCTGAGGCCAGGGTCCGCAAAGGAAGTTCCAGGTGCAGGAGGGCGCAAACTAGAGGTCTCAGCTGGGTCCCCTGACTACCCCCAAAGGACTTCCATGTAAATCAAACCCCTATTTATTTCTTTTAAAAAATTGACAAACTACTCATCTTACAGCACAATCTTCCAATTATATCAGAGACAAAGGCAAATCCAGAAATATCGCTGTACTTCTTGGTCTGCTCAGTACTCAGGCGCTTAATTTCTCTATAGCAACAATTCATGCATGCACACAGGGCCTGATTCACATAGGTACGGTACGCTTTTTGAATAATTTACACTTTTGAGTGACTTAAATACATTTGACTATTTACAAAATCTGAGTGTAAGTTAATGCTAAAAGTACATATTTATGTCCAGCACCAGTCATGGCCAACCACTGGTACTGCTACACCTTCCCCTTGCAGGTAGAAATTTAAAATAAAACCTCCATAGAAATAATGTTAAATTAAAA
Source organism: Lissotriton vulgaris (assembly GCF_964263255.1). Taxonomy (NCBI): domain Eukaryota; kingdom Metazoa; phylum Chordata; class Amphibia; order Caudata; family Salamandridae; genus Lissotriton; species Lissotriton vulgaris. Next base: position 672,652 of record NW_028250138.1, read on the forward strand.
TATTTTAAATAGTTAAAAATATAAATAAACCTAATTTAATTTTACATATATGTATATATATATATTTAGTACGTATTTACCTTTTAGTTATAAAATGTTTTAATGCCCTATTTTAAACTTAAACATTAATGTAACAATAATGTTCTAATTAAAATATAGCTACATTTATTTCAATTCATTCTTTACACCACTTTTGAAGGTGCATTAATTTAAGTTTATAAAGGTATGATACATAATAATTTTGTCCTTTAGGTAGGAACATATTTTATAATTTAAACGTATGAAAACTAATTTCATTTAAAGTAATATATTTCAAATAATTATAGATTTATTCCAAAATCAAATTAACTGTGTTGTGTTGTTGTTTTATATTTTCTACATTTTAAATAAATGTATAAAATAAATGTACATTCATAGTAATTACGAAATTATTTGTAATATTTATTTCTGAGTTAAATAAACATTTTTTTTCTTTCCTATACTTTATCATACAGAGATCTATGTATGGTAAAGTATAGGGAAAATGGAAACATATTTTTAGTAGATGGAAAACAATGGTTTGGAATGCGATCAAAGCAAGCACTGCTGGCTGAGATTAATTAAAGCATTCCTTCCATCATTTTTTTGTTTGTTGTTTTTTTCCAGGTATACACCTTAAGTGCAGCCAATTGGGATTCTGACATATGGGTCCAGTGTTCACCATTCCACAGGAAGCTATATATCAGTAACAAGGCCAATGTAGGCCAAAACCAGTCTGGGGTTGTTTGAATTCCACCTGGAAGTGGCCTGGCCTAGCAGTTCAGGCTGGACTATTCCTATGAGAAGGACAATGTCTGATTTACAAATGGCTGACCTATGTCTATGACGATATAAAAAGATGATCTCGAATGCAGCCTAAGCAATCCCCAATGTTGCCACAGAGAATGCATGGCAGCAATGCACAGGTCTCCATGGTGCTGCACTCCTACAGAATTTGATGGTTTCCTTTTACAGCTGCCAAAGCTTCGCATGGTCTCTTGTTGTGAATAAGTCTGCCATCTTGGAATGGCATTGTCTTCAGTGTTCCTCATTACCTACAACATAATAATCATGTAGGAATGTGAAATACATATAAACAATTACAAGAACTTGACATCAATGTCATTACATTAGAAGATAATGAGAGCCACTGGGGTTACCGTACCAAGATAATCTCTACATTCAGGATCTGTCACCACGTTAACCACATCAGTTGCTTTGACACATTCAAATGCCTTAGTGAGCAGGAGTCCACAGATCTCTGGTTTTGGCTAATATGCACCTTTCTGCTGCAGCAAAAGCTGCAAGGAACACCCACATTCAAAGTGACACTGGTGCTACAAGCAGCAGGCATGCAGACTTCCCATATCAGAGGTCCCCACACAATGACTGTAGATGAGTGCACGTGGCCCTGTCTCCATGGGTACGTGCACACCTGACAAAGCAGGGCTGTGGAACTGACACTGAAGCAGTAGAGAAGGTGGGGTGCAGAGCAGCAGCAGTGGCCTCGATTGTCATCATCAGCAGGTGGAACGCGCTTCCTGTGGCTGGACTCCAGTTGGGAGGGAGGTGGATCGGGCTCCCCCTATGGCCCAGAGGAAATACAATTCAAATACACCCTGTAGTGCAGCTCTTGCTTATTTTCTGGAATCCCCCTGAGAAGCAAATCAAGAGAATACAGATTCAAAGTAAAATGATGACAATGTACATCTGGTCAGGAAGTCAAGATGCATTAGTCAGGGTGCAAAGCTGGCCAGGCACTCAAGATTTCGAAGTGATGATGTAAATATCAATAAGCACTGAGTATTACCGAGTGATGGTGTAAAGCTGAGTATGCACTGAGGGGTACTGAATTATGCAAATCAGAACAGACAGGACGAATGTGAATATGCGCTAGGTATTACTGATTAATGAGGCAAATATGAACTTGGCCCAAGGATTGCTGAGTGATGTGGCCAACCGGAACTCACATAGTTGAGTGACACTAGTGCCAGGTCAATGATGACATCCAAAAATAATAATGCATCTAGTACATCACCCACCACTACATCGTCATAGAAAGTATTTCATACTATTTTTTACTTCCATATTGAGTACCTAACCCGAATATGCGATATTACATTGCATGTGGTACAACGCATGCGATTACAACGTGGGCGTTACAACGACCACGTTGTTACAGCGCATACCATTACATCATAAGTCATTTCTATGACTTGCTGTAGGGGGCGCGCTGGACTTAGGAATAGTATAATTTACTATTCCAACACTAGCGTGCACAAAAGTAGGGTAGGTGTTGGAATAGTAAATTATACTCTAGTTTCGAGCCCCCTCTGGTGTGGCTCACTGGTTAGAGGCGGCAAACCCGGAAGCAGAGAATGGCCGGGACCAGGGTTCAATTCCCGATGCGGCAGGGTCGTGGACCAGGGTCAGCGGACTCGATAATTCTCGCCTCGGTGCCTACTCTAACCAGGGATCACACTCAGCAACTCTGGCATTAAGCTTGCCGCATCTCTACAACGGCCCCCACATTCGCCGGGGATGCCTGGTTTCACCTTGGAGATACCCAGAAGGGACCATCTCACAGGGATAGCCAGGCCGGGTTCCCTAGCGGTCTACAGCGCCACAACGCTTCAGGGCAACAGTGCGCTTTACAAGACACATACTTTTACATTTACATTTACATTTACAGCAAGTCGTAGAAACGACTTGCATTGTAATGGTTAGCATTGTAACAAGGCAGTCAATCTAACTACCATGTTGTAATCTCATACGTTGTACTGCATGCGATGTAAACGCTACTTCCAACATACCCCTATTAACTATTAGGATCATCTACTGCACTCATCTATACTTACTTTGTGATGTAGTTGTTTGGTCAATGTAATGAAAGAGATGTTACCACTGTGCAAATGAATGCATACAATATAGTGAGGGCATACCACATGGGCTAAGTTTTAATGAGCGATGGTGCAAATCTGGGCATTCAGGCAAAAACCCGTGGAACGGTTCAAACATCAGCATGCACTATTTAGTATTTGGCCATGGTGCAAATACGGGTATGTATTGCAAATTAGTGAGGGATGTTTCATATCTGAACATGCTCTAATGATTGCTGTGTGACAGTGCAAATTTGGAGACATGCTAGGGGTACTGAGTGCTGGTGCCAATCTGATCATGCACTGAGGACTAGTGCGCAGTTTTGTACATGAGGCCATGAAATATCTAAGAAGATGGAAGTATGAGCCAGCCTTCCAAATTTACTTGGCCATGCAGTCAAAGCTACTAGGCGACAGTGCAAATGTGAACATGTGCTCACGGCTGACCCCTACTGAGGCACATTTAAACATACACTGAGGGTTAAAAAACGAATTAGGTGACGATATATGTTCAATTAAAATAAAATTAATTTAGTGCAAATCAGAGCATGCAGTAAGGAATACCCAGTGATGTAGAACATCTAAAAATATGTCGTGTGGTGATTCTGACATATTGCTGACATTCTTGGCCCAATCGGTCCTTTTCTTGCAAGTTGAATTGGCTTATTGAGGCTAATTCTTGATACATTATATGCACTCTTGGTACATTGTTGTCAAGCCCGGTGCAAGGCTTGTAAAAGCATATTGATGATATTTCTTTATATATTGTTGGAATCTTGGGAATATGATGCGTGACTTGATGTAATGCTTGCAGGCCATTCTAATGGCTATTCTTGGCGTGTTTATAAGATTATTACCACTGCTTCCTGAGGACTTAGCATTTAAGAAATCGCAAAATTTGCGATTTCTTAAATGCTATCGCAATTTGAGAAATCGCAAAAAATTGCGATTTCTTAAATTGCGATAAATGAGAAATGAATGATGCATCCCAAAAAGTGATTTTGGAATCGCAAACGGCCGAATTTTGCGATTCGCACCGTTTGCGATTCCAAAATCGCTTGATGCATGTGCCCGTAAGTTTAGGTATCTTGTCTGTATGTATTTACTGACTTACCAATTATTCTGTTCCTACACTCACTCATCCATCCATCGATGCACCCATCCATGCATCCACCCACCCACCCATCCATCCACCCACCCACCCTTTCACCCGGTAAATTTCAAAGCTTTGACCTACGGAAATTCACCAGGAGAAAACTGTAAGCATTGGGAAATAACTGGAAATCTTAGAATTCCTGTATTTGTGCAAGCAGGAGTTTCCAGTGGGGTTGTCATTTAATGATCATTTGGAATGAGTGTCTAAGATTGCAGGACTAACACAACTGCTTCCCTTATACTGCAGAGGCATTTGTGTAAATGTTAGAGACTCTGGCTCACCAATTTCTCCTGGACCATATCAACTGACTTGGAGAATGGTAGCACCCATGGGTAACTTTTTTTGTTAAGCGTAGAGCCCAATTTCAAAGAAGGCAAAGTTGTTGTTTATTTGGCAAATTCCTTTGCCCTTATAACAGTTGTGGATTCAGGTTAGGATTTGACACCAAGCACTTTTCTATAATGATGGTAGGTGATGGTAGGTGGAATCTTGACTGCACCCTTTCTATGTGTTGCATTGATGGCCAGTGGTGTAGCAAAAGTGCCATGGACACTAATACGAGCAAGGAAATATTGTTCCTTTCTCCTTGTTTTATAGTAATAACAGCCACAAATTGGGATGAAATGAACTCCTTACCATCCCTGTGCCCCAATGCCACTGCACCTGCTGCACTATTGATAGCAACGCCTCAGTTTACAAATTACCCTTTGGCTTTACCAATGTCATTTTATTAGTGAAGAATTTTAGTATGAAGGCAGCAAAGTATGAACCCAGGATTGTCTAATAGCCAAACTATCCCCTAGATTCATCAAAATCCTGTTTTGCGAGTCCTTAATAGCGATTATAAACACCTTGGATGCTGCCCCGATTTACCTCCCGTGCTGAACATTCCATAACAGGGTGTGGTTGTGACGGAAACATTCCGTCATCAGCACAGCTCAACCGTGACTGATGACGGAATGGTTCCGTCACAAGCATCGAAGGGGTTAAGGAATCGCTATTAAGGACTTGCAAAACGGGATTCATGTAGGAATCGCTAAATAAATTGCGATTCCTACACATTCCTTATTTGCAATTAGCAAATTGCTAATCGCAAATAAGGATGCGATTTCAAGGGTGCTACGGGTGTCCAAAGGACACCCTGTAGCACCCCTGAAATGTAAATTTAGACTTATGTTGCGCACACACATGTCCAAAGGACATGTGTGTGTGTAACACACAACTGAGAAAAATGCACAAAGTGCATTTTTCTCAGTTTTCGCTATTTACCACGAAGTCAGACTTCGCGGTAAATAGCGGCAAAAAATAGCGAAATCGCAATTTATTAATGGCTCATGAATAGCATTTAAGGAATCTCAAATTGAGATTCCTTAAATGCGATCGCAATTTGAAAAATCACAATTTTTTGCGATTTTTCAAATTGCGAGTTCATGAGCCATTGATGAATTCCAAATGCCATTTTTGCGGTTCGCACCGTTTGCACCTGCAAAAATGCTTCATGAATCTTATTGTATATCCATATTTTTCATAAAATCCACACATTGCACCAGTAGCCCCGGGTACTGAAGGGTACTACTAATTGTGCGGCTGTGCACATTGGGCAACAGAGAATGGGATGATTCATAGTCAGGTAAATCAATAGTTGATGTGGGTTGACCCTTGCCCCATGCTGCAATGAGTGGGAGTAAAATGTGCATGAGCTACTGCAGATCCATGGGTGAAAATGGCTGACTGAAATGAACTGTAAGTAAGTATGTATAGTATCAATCAATGGATTAAACAGGGGTTTGTAAAGTGTGACTACTCAACCGTGAGGGTCTTGAGGCATGGGGGGCTCTGTAGGGTGGTGTGGTCATCTGGAGAGCCAGGACTTGAGGTCCTCCCTGAATTTTAGCAGTGTACAGCTTTGCTGGAGGTAGAGGGGGAGAATGTTCCAGGTCATGGCTGCGAGGTAGGAGAAGAACTTTCTACCCATTCTGGTCTTGTGGATGCATGGGATGGTGGCCAGAGAGATGTGGGCTGATTGGAGTTTTCTCTTGGGTGCGTGGTAGGAAAGGCAGTTGTTTAGGTATGCCGGTCTGGTGCTGTGGAGGGTCTTGTATGCCGGCATGAGGAGCTTGAAGGTTTTTTCTTCTTTTGATGGGGAGCCAGAGGAGATCGCGGAGGTGCAGCACGATGTGGTTGTGATGAAGGATGTCCTGACCCCCTAGATTTGATGTGGGGGCTATAAAAAGGTCCCGCTGGGCAAAAAATTTTTTTTTTTCGATTTGCATGGGGGGAGCGCCCGGTACGCGCACCGGGGAGCGGACCGGGGAGCACACCAGGAAAAAAGAGAATGGCAGAGTTTAAAAATTTAAGTCATTTTATATAAATGGGAGGTAGTTCTGAAAAGAACTGTTTTTTTTTCTTTTTGTTGTTTTATATTTTTTGTTTTTGTTTTTTTGAACATTTTTTTGGGGGATTTTCAGAAAAATTGTATAATTTTTTTGTAGTATTTCTGGGGTGAAACAAAAGACAGGGAATTGCAAACAGCTCAACTGGAGCAAAGAAATAGAACAAAAATAAGGTTGCTTGCTGCAGTGATGGTTGTCTGCAGCTCGATTAAGTAAAGTGATGCTCACCATAAGATATAGTTTTGTTGCAATATATGCAAACAAATTTAAATTTGGAAAACTTAGTTTGAACATTAGGGACCATCTCCCTAGCCTCTGCACCCGATGGAGTGGGTTGGTTGGAGGTGCCTGAAGTTGAAGGTTGGGGAGGGTTCTTGCTCAGTTGCCTGACTCCTGCTCTTGAGTAATTGTTTGGGTGTTTCCTCTGCATGTGCCTTATCATCGTGTGGTTCCCAAACAAATATTTCCTGTTTGGGTTCCCTCTTGACAGTTCTTGGTCACAGATCAGGCAAGTCACCTTTGCTGCATTTACTTTTTTGGCACCCCTTGGCATTTTGAAAAACTCCCAAATAAAATGTTCTTTGGGTTTGTATGGGGGAGTGTCCTCAGGCAGATATTGCCTCTCCTCCTGCTCTCCTCATCCTCCTCTTCTTCATGACCACCAATGTGGTCTTGTGGTGGTCTTTGTGGTGGTGGTGGAGGTGGTGGTGGTCCAGATGCACCTGCACCTGCTACTACTGAAGCCATTTTTCACAGTCCTCTTCACTCAAACAACAAAGTGAAAATGAGGAAAAAAGGTTGGGGATTTCATCATTTGGAAAGCAAAACTGTTGTGAACCAGTCAAAAGTGTTATTTTCAGGTCACATGACCCGACGCGCTTACGCTACGCGCCCCGGGGCGCGGCGCGTAAGCGTGTCGAATGCTTCCGGGTGCGTTTACGCCGTGCGTATCACACGGACGCGGCTACGCGATACGTCACGATCATGTTTCCGTTCGCGACATTGGCGCTAACGGGACGCTTCATGGTTCGCGCACCGGGGTGCTTCAAACGAGTACGCTCTCCGGGGCGCTCACCGGGAGCGCTCCAAGGCAAAAAAAAATTTTAAAACAATTTTTTAAAAAATGGGAAAAATTGTAGGGACTGGTAGCCCGATGTGCCTTTGCTATACTCAAGTGGTTTTTGCAAAAATTAACTTTCAAAAAAATATATATTGTGCTACATTGGGCTATATATATGTTAGAGCCCAAATGTAGCCCAATGTACCCCAATGTAGCCCAAAGATGGCCACCAGAGACAAAAAAAAACAAATGTAGCCCAAATATCAGCCATATGTAGCCCAACTATAGAATGTACCAGAGTGTTCTAAAGAACAACTAGAGCGTTAACAGTCTTAAAGTGAGACTTATAGTTAGGAATTAGCATTTAAAAAACCTATGAAATTCACTGAAAAAACCATAGGTTTCACACCAGTTATAGTTAGGAATTAGCATTTAAAAAACCTATTAAATTCACTGAAAAAACCATAGGTTTCACTCCAGTTATAGTTACCTGTAAATTTTAGTGACATAAAACCATTGAAATTCCACGTTATAGTTAGTTGGACTCACTATAACTTGCGCGCCTGCAATGCACTGCTGATGACGTCACATATTACATCACTCATGACATGGTCAGTGACATCACTCATGACATCCCTGATAACATCACTGATGACATCATCCAGTGAATGTGTGTTTTTCTGAAAATTAAATATGTTTTATATATGTACATCTCAAGGTCGATGGAAGAATAAATGGATATATAAGTGTCTAAAGGCATGATTTTTTGTAAAATTGATTGTATAACTGATTGATTAAGTGTATCTTAGTGAATACATAGGTTAGTCAGTAATAATATGTAAATATCTGTATCAGTCTCTCACTAAGTGGCTGCATGGGTTGGTGAGTAGCTACATGAGTGTCTATATGGGTTGTTAGTTGGTTTTTTGAGTATCAGTATGAGTGTCTGAGACTCTGTATGGTTCGGTGGGGGGTATTACTTAGTGCATAGATGCATGAATGAGTGACTCACTGTTTGTATGTGTTGAAGACAGCTTGTATGCAGGACTGTATGGGTGGATGAGTGTGTGTATGGGTGTGTTTGTGACATAATGACTGTCTCAATACTGTATGAGTAACCACATGTTTTAAACTAGTATATGCGAGTATTGATGTATGTGAGAGTGAGAGATTGGAAGAGTTCCTGTATAAATAAGTATGTGTTTCTATAAGTGATTGTTTAAGAGAGTAAGTATTTGTAAGTTTCTGTAGAAGTAAGTGTGGTGGTGTGTGTATAACTGTATATGCAAGTAAATGATGTTTGATGCTTTGCATGTGTGATTATATGTGTGAGTAACTCTATGGATGTGTGTCGGGGTGTACCAGGATGTATAGGTGTATGACTACATATGATGAGTGAGTACATGTATGAGGGACTTTATAGGACTGTTGGTGAATGAGTGGATGTGTGTGTAGATCTTGGAATTAGTGAATAGGTTGTTGTAACTAGTATTCATATGTCCATTGTTTTGAACATTTTAATTTCTATTTTGGAGTGTGTATATCAAAGGTTATATTAGGGTGAGAGGAGGTCTGCCACTCTTTTACAAGGATGATGTCATGAGTGATGTCATGAGTGATGTCATTTGAGATGTCATCAGAGATGTCATGAGTGATGTCACTGACCATTTCATGAGTGATGTAATATGTGATGTCATCAGCAGTGCATTGCGGGCGCGCGAGTTATAGTTAGCTGAACTAACTATAACCAGGGAATTTCTATGGTTTTGTACGAGTGAAATGTCCAACTAACTATAACACCCTGGAAACCTATGGTTTTTTCAGTGAATTTCTAAGGTTTTTTAAATGCTAATTTCTAACTCGTGCCTGAAACCTACTGTTTTTTCACTGAATTTCTAAGGTTTTTTAAATGCTAGTATCTAACTGTAATGTGCCTGAAACCTATGTTTTTTTCAGTGAATTTCAAAGGTTTTTTCTAACTATGCCTACAGAGGAAGGACATGTGATGAAAGAAGAAACAATGCACAGAAAGAAAAAAAAAATGCAGAAAGAAGCAACAGAAGTCCACAAAGACAAAGAAAAGTGCAGGAAGAAGAAGAGATGTATGGAGAGAACCAACAGAGAAGCAGAATGTCCTCCTGTGCCCACAACTTTTTCAGACAGTTATTGGTGGTAATAACTGAATCTGATTAACCAGGCCTAGAGCCAGTGCTATGCAAAAAGACACTTAGAATACAGTGAAAACTCCTACATACACTAGGGAACACTATGCGTGGGGTACCCCTGTGATTACCTTGACCTCCTCTGCAAGACCCTAGTACATGATAGGGCGGGGGCAATAAAACTACCTCTTAAAACGCACCACAGGGTGCGTTTGCACACTGGTGAAGGGAGCGCCACCCCCGGGACACTGTAGGAGCTGCCCTGGGGGTGGCGCTCACCGGGGCTGTGTGGGGCCGTGAGCCCCCAAAAATATTTCTGAAAAGTCCCAGGGGTGGCGGTCCATGGGGCAGAGTGGGGGGGATTGGGGGCACACGCACACACATTTTTTTCTGTCCCCGGGACCTGGCCCACCCTGGGATTCCGCGTTTAATTTTTTTTATTTTCGCACGGCCGGATCTGCGGATCCTGCGCGCATCCCGTGATTTTTTTTTTAAATGCTTTTTTTGGCTTTAGGGGTCCTTGTGGGACCCCCTGAGCAGGCCTTGGGGTTCAGGGTGTTTCTACCCTGCCTCCTTTTCATGTTTTGCACGTTTGTTTTTCTCTTTTCTTGTGCCTTGGTTCTACAGAGGCACAAGATGGCTGACAGCACTTCCTGCTTTGAAGTGTTGACAGCCAATTAGCATGCAGCTCGTGATCGGCAGGGTGCGTGGATCCTACGCGCCTCTCTATATCGATATTTTGTAAATTTTGTTTTTCTCCGCAACTACTGGACAGATTTACACCATTTAACAAAAACAGTTCTTTCTGAACCAAGGGCTACCTTTTTTCCAAATTTGGTGTAATTTCGTTCAGCAGTTCAGGCTGTAGCCGTGTCTAAAGTTTCCTACGGGAAAAAACATGGAGAAAACACGCTTTGAGATCCCCCTTTTTTCTCTGCCCCCGCTTGCTGAATCACCCCGAAAGATAGGAGCGGACCAGAGCGCCCCACGAGTTTTGAAAATTTTGCGAAGATTCGTCAATCGGCGCCAAAGTTATTGGGAATAGAATGTTGCAATTTTCTTACGGTAACTAGGGCCTAACTCTAATTACCTACCGGCGACCGCCAGTAGTTGATATATATATATATATATATATATATATATATATATATATAGATATGGATATATACCTTCTGACACCACTTGTTGGTCACATCAATATTTAAAACATTGGACGACCATATAAGTGATAGATTGAAAAATGATGTAAAACTGTCAGTCTGTCACAGATAAGAGTGACTTGGAGTAGCCTAAGTGTGCCTGTGTGTATTGCTTAATAGGGTTAAATTTCTCTTTAAGCATTCATGTTATACTCGAAGAATGAAATGTGTTTAGGTTACCGAGTACTTGACTGATGCTGGCTGGGATCTGTAGGAAGGCTTAATCATGAATGAATATGCAACAGTTTAGCACTAGAGAGATAATGATTTACTTTATGAATTCCGATGAGACTTCTGTGGTGAGCAGCTGCGCCAGGCTGAGTGGTATTTACTGCAATTTCGTGTTCCAGTGATGGCTAAATTCAGCCATTCTGAGAACATCTGTGATTAGCAAGAGCTCCAAACAAATCCACCCCACAGAGTGAAGAAATAGACAAAGGACAATATACAGGCATTACATCTGACAACAAACATGAATAATAATAGTATGTTTTTGGGTGCAGCACTGGGCAAATTGTAAAAGGTATATGTTTCAAAATATCTGTAGATTTTCCAAAAATTTAGCACAATGTTCTTAGCCGGTATCTCAGGGCAAAATTAAACATAAGGACCTACCTTGTGTACAACATTCCTGCAAGATACCAGCAGGAGAGTGGTTTAGCAGAAACTGTCCTGCAGCTGTAGTTTTATAGTCTTTGCAAAATATTTTCTGCTCGAACCAGTGTTCTGTGGGTGAGAATTATGCGATTTCGCTCACAACTTAATGTCCAAAAGCAGATTAAATCTGCGTAACAACAAATATTTTGAATTTTGCAAGATTTTGCCCAGGTAATAGCTATTTATGTGGCAACAAACATGCATATTTTTCGTTTGCATGCCCTAACCTTCATTGTTGGTAAGGTATTTTATTATCAAGGCTCCGGATTATCTGTTTTTACTGATTTTTACAGATAAATGAATTGTGTTTTCTGTCTGCATTTACTTTTGGATGCAGAAAAATACAGAACATTGGACTTCTTTCACGTGGCTCTCCATGCTATCTTTCACAAATACCATGCAATAGCTGAGCAGATAGACAGCCTCGGGAGAGTAAAAAACCAGGATGCAATTTCATTAAATACTGTCATATGTCAACATATGAACATATTTGTAGAATAATTCTAATATTTACCTGTGGGTGTATTGTTATGTTTATTTGGCTGCTTAATTTACTAAAACACACATGTATCAAAGTATGAGTTATATGGTAAATAAATATGGCAATATACAATTTTACAACTTAATTTATACACATGATACAATATAAATATGGGTAAATACCGATAAGATGGCAAAAAAATAAATATGGATAAATACAGACTGAAATGTAAAAAAATAAGTATCATAAAGCCTTGTTTATTATCTTGTTAGATATCTCTGAAACGAGAGGCAGATCAAATTGGCGAATGAGCCTCCTCTCCATGCAAACATATTAATTTGACATTCAGCACCAAAGAATAAATGTAGCTGTCAAAAAGAAATGTCGGTCTCTGTGTCGGCAGTAGCATGGCTGTTATTACAACCTATTTGAAACCAGAACATTGGAAAATTTGTTGTTTCGACATTCTGTCTGCTTTCTGAGTTTTTGGCTCCACCTGTGAATTCTTCAGGCTGTGTATCAAAGGAGATGTTTCATTTTGAGGAGGGTAACAGACTGCCCTATCATATTTGTTCACTTGCATGGTTTCTAGTTTTTACAGTCAGTGTTACTCGTCATCTGAACACTTCCTGAGGAACATGGGCGTAATGGTCTAACAAATACCGCCCCTTAGGCTGGAAACGCTGGAAGGGCCTTGTCGCACCCCGTCACTCTGGTGGTCAGCATCTGTGCAACTGGAGCAATTCAGCAAGACCCCCACTAGGACTTCTGAATGCTCCCTCCCTGTGTGAATGAATGAATGAAATACATTTGTGTAGAGTGACTACTATACCAAAGGGTGTCCTCTCACTTTAACAAATGGGTAGTCACAAATATTTTATCAGGGCCAAAATGTTTGGTCTTTGATGTGACCAAGGTCAACATTGATGCCAGCGGAGTGGCAGTCGGCGGGAGGCTAGGGCGGGATTAGCGGTAAGGTGGGTGTAGGGGAAGAGAATCATATACAACTTTTAGAGCCTAGGAAAAAATATCTGTTGCCTGTCTTAAAGGAGGCTGGCTTCACGCAGGTGAGACCAGCCCTGCTTTATCTTCAATCACTGAACGAGATCCGTATAACATTTTGCATGACAAATTTCTTGGTGGCGGCAGTTAGAACTAAAAAAAAAATGCAACATAGTAATGGGCCCCTCTAAATGAGTTTTATCATTTTTAAATTTTGTATAAAATGAATTAACTCGCTCCTTTCATACATAGTATGGAATTGTATCCCATTGTATGCACGGATTCGTATGATATTGTAAATAGTCTTTATTTGTATTTTAATGTTTTTATCTCTTTGTATGATTTTTAACTAAATCGAATAAAGATTCTTGACTGACAAACATATACAACTAGTGGCTGAATTGCACAATGTTTAACCAGAACACCTGGGATTCATCTCGGCTTCTGCACTTTTGCAAATTGTGTGATCCTAGGCAATTGTTGTATTTCACTTTCCATCATCTTTCTTCATTGTCAGATATAAGAGGACCTTGACATACATGACTTCAGGATGTGCACTGTGCACAACCTTCTCCTGTGTTTGATTTAACAAACTATATTGTTCTTCATGTATAACAGGAACCAAGGCCACCCAATAAAAAGACATAACAACTGACTTGCCTCTTTTTTGTTCACTATTGACCTTGTTGTCATCGTGGGTGAAAGAATTAATGTTTCTAAATTAATATTTGAAGACTATCACTTTTAAATTAATTATTCTCAATGCAATGATATAATATTATGTACTAAGATGAAAAGGCCCTGCATGTTAATTAAATACACGTTTTGAATTTTATCAGAGACTTTATCATATTGTCACACTTTTGCTGCAAGATGTCTTTAAAACGAAAGGTGTTTTAAAGTTAAGAGGTGCAAGACTCCATAGTTGCTTCCTTTCTTTCACAACAATTAACCATCAAATAACAACTTTTATTTTTAGGGCTGAAAGGAATAAACAGCAGTCCAATGCTGCTGCTGACCAGGTGGCCTAAAGGTCAAGAGGGCCTCACAAGGCCCCAGGGCCTATTTTGAGTATCAATGCTTTAACAGAAATGCTGAGAGGGTAAGAGTTAAGCTAGCTCAAAGAGCCATGTTTTCAGTTTCTTGCAGAAGAGAAGGTGAGCTGCACTGCTATGAAAGGAGGAAGGGAGAGAGTTCCAGTGCTTGCCTGCCATGAGAGACAACACACAGCCACAAAGACAAGACTTCCTGCAGGTGGAAGCATGACCAGATTAGCAGTGGGAGAGTGCATAGAGTGAGTGAGATGATACCAGAAGACGTCCATCTTAGGTGGAATCAACATTAGTAATTGGTTGATTAAACAGACAAAGACATTTCAAGATAAAGTTTGGTGAATGGAAGTTTATAAAGAGCTAGATGTACTATTCTTCTGGTCACAAAAAGCGGGCACATTTTGCAACTAGTCATTTTGTGACCATAAAATTAATGTTTGAACTGACCTTTGTACTAATAGGTCGGTTCCCAAAATAAGAATTCGGAGTGCATCCTTTTCCGAACTACCTGATTAAGAACTATGGGCCATGTGTAGGAAGCCTCTTTGCACTCGCAAATGCTGAAATTCGCAGAATTTCAGCATTTGCGATCGCAATTAGGGCAGTGTGCTATGTAGCACACAAAAACCCACATGCAAAATAAGGAATCGCAAAATTTGCAGTTCCTTATTTTGCTATTGAATTTAAGGAATCGCAAATAGTGATTCCTTAAATGCAATGTAGGAGGCAACCAAGTTGTGCACATTTTGGCTTAAGGAATCGCAAAATTCCACCAACTGCAGGTTGGTGGTATTTTGCGATTTCTTTGAAAAATGCACTTTTTGGCATTTTTCAATGTGCCATGTGGGTCACATACATGGCCTTAGGGCATGTATGTGGGCCACATGTGCACACATATTAATTTCAGGGGTGCAAAAGAGTGTCCTATTGACACCCTTACAACCCTGAAATTGCATTCTCAATTTGCGCTTCTCTAATTGAGAATCACAAATTGAGAATGTCTTCCTATTCATTCCTATGGGCCTTGTAGCCCTTAGGAATGAATGAGAAGGTTTTCCTTATTTGCGAATCTCAATTTGCGATTCGCAAATAAGGAATAAATGGGATTCGCAAAAAAAATTGCTAATCCTACCTATATTTTGTTTTGTGGGTCTCTAATTGCGATTCCCTAAAAATAGCAATTCGAGAATCGCAAAAACGAAAATTATCTACATATACCTATGAGGTAGGTTCCAATTAGCATCTTACTCTGATTGGTCAGAGTCTCAGCGATGATGGCCTCCAACTGTTAGCAGTTCATGATGCTTCTGATTACTTTAAATAAAGAATTTTTTTTTTTTAAAGAGGTCCTTAAGGTCCTTAAGGGAAAAGAGGATACTTTAACAAAAAAATTCTTTAAAAAAAAAATTCTGTAATAGTTGGCAGTGCTCCACTGCCTCGTCCCCTTGAAACGTTTACCCAAATTCACATAGGAGAAGTAGGTCCAAAGGGCACCCCTTTCCTCTTGAGAATGAATTGCCAACTGAACTTGAGAGTCAGTAGCTTTTTAAAGGTTTGGAACCAGAATTCCAGATGCACACCATTTATACAGCTGATTCGGTGTTCAGAAGAGACAACCAAAACATGCCCCTTCCAATACTGATTCAGTATCCATCAATTCCATTTTAGGTGTTAGTACAACTTTACGGACTGCATTGAACAACCGGGCTGGAGAAACCCCACAGGCTCCCTGATCTGAGCGTCTTTCCAGCCCGCTCAAACCAATCCCTGTGCTGCTTTCCTAGCTTGAGAGCAGCTTGGGGATTGGACAGGTAGTCTGTGATGTGGTCCCACTGTCTGCTGGAACCAGGAAGAACCAGCATGGAGGCTTGGCACGGGAGGCGGCCGGCAGCAGGTATGTTTAACTTTTTATTATTATTATTATTATTAATAAACTCGCTCCCCTGCACTACCCCTCCCGTGCCCCCTCCGTCCACCCCATCCCTTTATTTATGGGGCGGCTGCCGCTATTCGAGGGGTTACAACTCCCATCTTATTGCTATTGACCTTGAAACAATTTTTTGCAATCTTAATACCATGTATGAGCAAAACTTGCTTTGGGTGATGTTCATATGGTCGCTGATGGAGACGACGATATGCACATCATCTGCATACGTCATTAACTCAAAGTCAAAAGATCTAATAAGGGAAGCCAGATGAGTGATGCAAATGGTAAAGAGAGTAGGGCTAAGCAAGAATGCCTTCCAGACCCCGCGGGTAACTGGCACAGAGGAAAAGCAGAAAGGGTAGTGATGAATACTTTGAGCCCTGTCTGAGAGGAAGGAATAGGCCTGTTTGCAGATCCCGTTAGTGAAGAAAATAAGAGTGTCATGCGAAGCTGTTTAGAAAGCTGTTGAGAGATAACGTAGGATCATGTGGCACAGTCCCCCTTGATCCAAGAGTGATCCTAAATCATATGCTAGGGCCAGAATAGCAGTTTCTGAACCATGGCAAGGCCAAGAGCCAGAGCAAGGGGGCATCAAAAATGTAATTTGTTTCCTGGAACAGGAGGAAATGTGAATATTGATCTCTTTCTCAAGAATGTTGGCAGGAAGGAAGGGAGGGAGGGAGGTAAATGGGCCAGTAGTTGCTGAGAGTAGCTGGATAAGCGGAATGTTTTTTAAATAATCGACCAGCTAAGGCCTGTGTCCAGCCTGCCTCATATAAAAAAGAAAAAGAAAAAACAAGGAGAAATAAAAGTATTTCTCCACAATCGCCAAACTAATGCCTGCCTTTACATGGGTGTAGTTTTTGGTGCAGCCTCAGATTTTTGGATCCTTGTAAATCTGGGGCAGCATCAAAAAGCAGTGGCTGTCGCAGTGGAACGCTCACAGCAACACACATTGCACGTCCCTTTCACGCAGAAAACGGTGTGAAAGAGTACCATATTTACACAGCGGCATTAAGCCACGCAAAGTAAATAATGTGCAGGACATTGTACCACCAGAACGCCATAAAGAGTGACGTTCTGGTGTTGCAATCCCCTTTTAAATATGCCTCCATGTGCCAAGAAAATAAGGAACTGGAGCCCAGCTGCTCCTGAACGTAACTGGCAAACTCCCTTTCTGGTTGTACTACTGGCAAAAGAGATCATACTAAATAAAAAGTGAGTATATGTAACATTAAAAACTAAGAAAAAATAGGAACATGCTAGGAAGTGCTTACAAACTTAAACTGGTAAAATGAAACAATGGTGAAGTGGTGGAGCCAGGTGCCTCCATCATGTGAGGTTTTCTGCCTGCTGGCTAGAATGTGGAGAATGGTCCATGTAGTAACATCAGAATACGGACACTCTGTGAATACATCCAAGGAGACAAAACATCCCCTGCAGGTGACAGTTGGTGCACACAGACCATACAGTGAATGAGAGTCAGAAGACAGAGCCTCCTTACTTAAGAGGACGCTGTAGCTGGGGTGAAGGAACCTGTTAGAAATGTGGGTCTCTAGTTGGCAGAGGTAGGTACCTTTGTACAAATAGGGGCCCTTGCTTCTAGTCAGGGTAAGGGGATACACTTCTAAAATAACCCCTGCTTACCCTCTTGGTAGCTTGGCACGAGCAGACAGGCTTATCCTAGAGGCAGTGTTTAAAGCATTTGTGAACACATACAGTAATACATTGAAAACACTACAAATGGACATCACACAAGTTTAGAAACATATGTAATCTTTATCTAAACCAAAGCAAGACCAAACAACAAAAATCCACAATAAAGTTATCAAGATATCCTCAAAAATAGGTTAGTCACTCAATTAAGTTTGTTGCAACAAAGAACTCCACCTGGAGTTATGACGACGTCGTGACAGATGAAAATCCACAAGTACGGCGCCGACTGCTAGGTGCCAGGCATCAGGAGCGGAGCGAAGCTGAACCCCAAAGAACAGTACTTTGGAAACAATGAAAGCAAAGATGTTGCACGGCGTCGGGGAGGTGATGCTTTGTTGGCGCCAAGCAGCGTCGGTTCCTTACGACTCCATGGGAAGTGAAGCCTCAGTTCCTTACTGCTATGCAAGGGAGGTGAGACGTCGGTTCATTACTGTGTCGGGGAGGTGATGTCATGGTGGCGGCGATGTATCGGTTCCTTACGACGGTGCGGTGTCAATGGATTCAGGAGTCACCCACGTCGAGTATTGGCCCGTGTTGATGAAGCACAGACGTCAGTGACGTCGGGGCTGCGGTGCGAGTCGGGACGTTGCGTCATGGACGTCACAAGAAGTGTCCCCGGCTCTGGTGCAGGCAGCGGCCTCATCGCCGGCTTCAGAGTCGATGCAGCATGGCGCCAGCAGGTGTCGGGCCTACGGTGCAAGTTGGGGCGGTGCGTCGTGCTCTTCACGAGTGGTGCCCACAGCTTTGGTGCAGGTTACGATGTCGCTCACTGACGTCGGAGTTGTAATTTCCTTCTGTGGTAGCTGAAACAGCAGTTCCATATGCAGAGAGACAGAAGAAATAAAGTCTTTGTATCCCTGATAATTCAGAACAGGAGGCAAGCTCAATTTCAAGCCCTTGGAGATCTTTTCTTCAAGCAGATGACAAAGCAAACAGCAAAGTCCTTTTCTCCTTTCCTTGGCAGCAAGTAGCCACTGCAGGCCAACCCCAGACAACAAACAGCAGGGGGGCAGTATTCCTCCTCAGCTTCTCCAGCTCTTCTCATCGGCAAAGGTACTTCTTGATTTCCCAGAAGTGATCTAAACATCGTGGGTCTAGGCCCCTCTATTTATACACCAAAATCCTTTGTTCTCTGAAGGCAGAGAGTGTCTTTACCCAGCCAAAACCAGTACTGTCTTCACTGGTGCAGCTTCCTGGCAGGAGGTGGAGACAGCATTGTTGAAGGCAGACCAGGCCCATGCAGCTGAAAGGAAATCTCCTCCCCCTACTCTAAATGCAGCCCAGGTGTATTCAGCCCAGCCCTGACTCATCAGACTTCTGGAACCTGCTCACCTCCAGCCCCTGTCATACAAAAGTCAGACATGCAATACACAAACCTAGCAGAGGAACACTGGATGGTTAGGCAAGAAAATATCTACTTTCTAAAAATTGTATTTTCAAACACAGAATGTAAAAATCACCCTCACTAAAAGATGCATCCTTACATTCTGAGTTCAGGCATACTAAACTTTATTTTCCTTCCTTTATGCCAGGACCAGTTATGTTTATAAGATGTTATAAACAAACTCCCCATTCTGTCCTATGGAAACAGGTAGCCTTGCAATAGTGAAAAATGAAATTGGCAGTAATTCACTATCAGGACATGCCACACACACCAGGGCATGTTCTACCTTTCACATACACGGCACCCTGCCCACAGGGGTCCATTGGGCCTACCTTAGGGGTGACTGACATGTAAGAAAAGTGAAGGTTAGGGCCTAGCAAGTGGGTGCACTTGCCAAGTCAACATGGTAGTACTAGGCTGCACACAGGTTCTGCAATGGCAGGCCAGATTTACATATTACAGGCTGCGTCTGTTGGTGGCACAATCAGTGCCGCAGTCCACATTTGTTAAAAAGGTCCTATCAAGCCCTCCCCAACCGCCACAGAGATCTAGAGGTTTCAATCACACTTAAAAGTCTTCTACATTAGCAGTGGTTCATGCCTAAATGCTAAATCGGCTGATTTGGCCAAATAGCGTTTTGTTATAAAGAAAAACCCCAGTTAACTACCTACGGGGTTCGAAACTCGTCGACCTTTTCATTTTGTAAAAGCAAGCGTGGCTAATGTCAAAACAGTCTACCGTCTGCTCTATAGAATTGTAAAAATAATGTTCATTGATTGGCACAGTGTGCTTCTTTCTTTTTTGTCAAAATCTCACACTGATTTTTTGGTTCCCCTTTGATTGACGAACCCAATATAAACAAAAATTCATTAACAAGAAGGATGATTTGAATATATGTTTTGTGTCTTTTGTCTTTTATATGAGTGATTTGATACTGTTGTGAATTATTTGTCTTCTTAGTGATTTAGTCTCTGTTTTATGTTAATTTTCTCTTTGGTTGTTGTTGTATAATGGGGAATATGATTGACTTATTTATATTCGGTGAAAATGTAATGAAGTTTGCTAAAATAACAAATAATTCACTTCTTTGAATATAATTTAAAAAGGTTTGCAGTAATTTGTTTCTGTACCTTTTCTGTTTCTCTTTAAATAAGGATCAGTATAGGTATTTTCCTTGTTGTGTTGTGCAGTCCACTAGCAGCATTTGATTTACAGGCCCTGAGCACACACAGTACACTGTACTAGGGTCTGACCAGTAAATCAAATATGCCAATCATGGAATCACTAATCCATAACAACAATTTAAAAAGGGAGCACTTGCACTTTGTCACTGAACAGCAGTGGCAAAGTGCCAAAAAGCATCTAGACCAGCAAATCAGAGTCCAACACACAGCAAAACACAGGAGGCAAAGGCAAAAAATGCAGGGGAGACCCACGCCAATGGTACCAGGTCAAACAGAAACACTGATAAAGTTATCAGGATCCGCTACTATTGAGAGTCCAATAGGACACATCTTTGGCTTCTCAGTAGAAACACTCCATCAACAGAGTCACTGAGACACCAAGCAGATGTAGAACAGTATGGAAGCAGCAGACAATGTGCAAATGTGCAACATAAAAATGTCACACAACACCACATAACATACCTTACAATAGAAATGCATGTATTTATTAACATATATGCAACTGACATCAGCATGAAAAATTATATGTTTTTCTCTGATTTTGAGAGTTGTCCATCTTTGTACAGTGGAGGTTGTGTGCCTTTGAAGTGAGCAAGGCAGATCCCTCCCATATTTCAGTTTTTAGGTCGAGTGTACGCCGCTTTTGGAGTTCCAACTCCACCCATTGCTTGCCTTTGCTTTTCATCTGTCTCTGACAACTCCACCCATTGCTGTTCATTTGTATCTGCCAGTGACTTTAAAAATCCTTTCTTCCTAGTGGTCAGTCCTGCCACCTTGTCTCTCCTCCCACGCAGCAGGGACTAAATACGGTATCATTACACTATGGTTGTTGATCTGCTCTTTGGGGGACAATTTTATTTCTTGGTTTTGTGCCTTTTTACTGTGTGCCTGTTCTGTTATGTTAATGCAGCATTTGCCCATCCCATTTGTGTGTTTGGCAACTGCATGTTTTTTTTACTTGTGTCCTGCGCTCTAAAAGCTTTGGAACTCAAAACGCCTTCCTGAGCTTCAAAGTCGACCGCTCTAGCCATTATTAGTGTGTCGGAGGGAAGGTCAGAAACAGAAGCGAGGAGGCCGTAGAGGTTGAATATTGTAGGGTTTTTATTGATGATAATCAGTAACCCGTAGTGAATAAGCAGGATTGGAATAGCTGGAATAAAGTCTAGTAACAAAACAATCCTTTGGTATAAACAAAATATTCCACAGCGTTATCTTCTAAGGGTTTTCCTCAGTTGACTTGTCAGGTGGTCCATGTAGCTCTTGATACTCTCTGTGGTATGGGTCTCCGCGGGGTACCGAAGTCACTCAAACAAAGAAAAGAAAACAGCAGTCACTGTTTATATCCTGCGTCTCTAATATAACCTAATCTGTCACCACACTGTGTGCGAGGTTATAGAAAAACGTGAGGGAGGGCTTTTGCTTATGTGCACAGACTATCCAGAGTATGTGTTATCGTGCTTCTGGCACATGCCGGTCTTTGGGAAACTCTAGTCCTTATCACTTTAAGCATGCGGAAGGGGGGAGTATAGGAGTATGCTAGTATGGCAAGGAAAACAAAGGAGCATTGCTTTCCCCAAACTCTCCCACCCCACACCCTCCTGTTCCCGCAGTACTCACTACGTACCACTGTCTGCCACAACTCTCCTGAGTTGTGGCGGCTCGTACGTTTCCCTCTGGCTCCACCAGTCCTCGGTCCAGATATCGGGATCCTCCGGATCTTCCGTTGGAGTCTCCTTGGTGGCCTCTCGATGGGTGGCATCCTCCTTGGCTCCATCGGTGTCTCCTCCTGGCTTCGTACATTTTCATCCAGCGGGCGTGCTGACTGTCGCGTCTTCCATCTTTTTCTGCTGCTCCTGACCTCTTTGACTGCTTTCTGATTGGTCAGGTCGTTGAGGTCCGCCGCTTCCAGGCGAAACGACTTCCATGTCGAGTCCGGCATACTGTGGGGTGGGAAAAAGAGTCTTCGTTATCGGGCAGGTTGTTGTATCGGCGTCATCGCCCTCATCATAAGAAGGGTAAGGAATCCAACTCGGTGTATTGTCATCGGGATGTTTACCCCCATGGTTCTGCTCCTCCTCACATAGTGTTTTTGCAATTTTTTTATGTTGATCATCAGTTGGGCATTTTTTGGGTTGGATACTGGATTGGTTATATGCTTCTTTTTAAGTGGGATTAGACTTGCTTCAGTTTGGCACAGATAACACCTATCTGCCGATCTATAGCCAAAACCATGCCAGTTCCAGCAGCGCATGTGTGAGCTGGATTAAATAAGATTGGACAGAGAAGCCATTGGCAAGCATAGAGCAAAAACGAGAGATGTCCTGTGTTTACATTCACATTCTGGAAGGGTAACCATGTTAACAATTATATGACACATCATATGGGTGGCTGCTTTGCAGGTAGGTACAAGCAAGGAACGCTTGCATTTTGATGGCTTTTTTCTTTAGAGTGACTTTTCCATCTAATTTTAAACTAAATCTTTCTGGGAAGTAGATTGATTATTCCAGTACATTGGTTTCCAGTCTTGTGGGTGCACATTTGCCCACTTCTCTCAGTTCCTATAATGTAACTGCAGAGGATGTGGCCTAACGGCTAGAGTGGTCAACCTCGAAGCTGGGGAACCGGGTTCAGTATGTAACTGTTACAACGCGATTTTTACCACGCATACCATTACAACACAGGATCCTTTACAACTCATACCTTTACAACGCATGACATTACATCGCAGATACTATTACAAAGCATGCCATTACAACGTAAGTATAGGTAAGTATATCATTTTATTTTACCTTTTTTTAATTACCAAAATATTCAAAATAAATGAAATTAATTAATTAAAGTATTTTATATATAGTTTGGGTTTTGGGGTACAGGGGTATTTTTAGGGTTCAGGGCTGGGTTTGGGTTATGGGGTACAGGGGTATTTTTAGGGTTCAGGGCTGGTTTTGGGTTATGGGGTACAGGGGTATTTTTAGGGTTCAGGGCTGGGTTTGGGTTTTGGGGTACAGGGGTATTTTTAGGGTTCAGGGCTGGGTTTGGGTTTTGGGGTACAGGGGTATTTTTAGGGTTCAGGGCTGGGTTTGGGTTTTGGGGTACAGGGGTATTTTTAGGGTTCAGGGCTGGGTTCGGGTTTTGGGGTACAGGGGTATTTTTAGGGTTCAGGGCTGGGTTTGGGTTATGGGGTACATGGGTAATTTTATGGTTCTGGGCTGGGTTTGGGTTTTGGGGTACAGGGGTATTTTAAGGGTTCAGTTTAATAAAAATACTTACATTTAATTAAATACATTTATTTTCATAATTTTAATATTTATTTAAAAAAGTATATATATATATATATATATATATATATATAATTTTAAAATTACAATGACATTAATAAAAAATGTATTTAATAAATAAAAAAAATATTTATTAATTACACTTTTAAAAATAATAATATAATAATATTTAAAAATAATATACTTACCTATACTTACGTTGTAATGGCATGCGTGTAATAGTATCTGCGATGTAATGTCATGCGTTGTAAAGGTATGCGTTGTAAAGGGTCCTGCGTTGTAAATATTGCGTTGTAATGGTATGCGTGGTAAAAGTATGCATTTCACGTCATACCTCCACCGGGTTCGTATCTCGGCAGCAATGCTCAACATCCTGTGATTGTGACTGGGTAAATCCCTTCATCTCCCTGTGCCTAACAAAATGATTGTTTCTGTCTGTAATGCAACTGGTGCTCATGTAAAGCGCTCTGATACCTTTGGGTCGAGTTTGCGTTATATAAAAAACTTTCTCCCCAAACAACTAGTGTTCCTTGGTTTCATTATAACTCTTGTGATCTTGTGGCGTTTTTTTGTTGTAGGCAGCTACACACACCTCCATCTGTAACATTTTTAAATGTGAAATCACTGGGACAGCAGTACTGTGTCGAATACCACTCAGCGCTTAATGTAGTAGTATCTACTGTGTAGTTAAAATAGAGTCACCGGCTTCCTTGTTGTTTTTGTGGGTAAAGTTAAGGGAGCCAGTGTACGCTTTGGAAAGGGCTTTTATAAGGCATTTTCTTAAACGTTTGAAAAGACCTGCTGAAGTGTGCTTAATATTTTTTACTCACTGGTCCGAGACCCGGAAGGACATGCTGAACTTAGCCCAGACAGGTTGCAGAGATTGCAGGTTTGGAATTCTGAAGTCTATTTGTTAAATGGGTAGGATTGGCCCACAGTGCCTACTTCTGACGCCTTTAGGTTGCAGTGCTACACAACTGCATTTGCTAATTGCAGCGCAGTGTCAAATAATGCAGCGTCTGGTGTGGAGGGGTGTGTTATGCCCCAAGTGGTACCATGCACTGCCTCTGTGATATTACTAAAGGTGCTACTGCACCGGTATGTCACGTGGACTATTGTGGGCTCTGGGCAGCCCATGTAGGAGGATGTCACCCAGTTCCGCCTATTTTTTGGGGATCACAGTACTCGTGGTTCTGTTTAGTTTGTTACAAATTCGGGACTGCAAGTACCAGCAAAGGAGTAGCCAGAGAAATAAAATACCCCCCACTTTAAACTATACTGCTGCCACTGGGTGTGGGCGAATCTTGCGATTCCAGACCCCTTCCAGGAAGGTCTTCAGGACTTGTTCCTGTTCCCCCAAGGAAAGTTTCCTTTCTTCCTTCTCTTTTCTCCTTTCTCTTTTTCTTTAGTTTTTACCATTTTGGTGTCCTCTCCAGCCTCTTTTGTCTGCTACTTGCTTTCAGTAATGCGAGACCTATTGCATTGCAAATGCTAGTTACAATTGTAAGCTAGGATGGGGGAGTATTTCCTGTTTTCTAAAATAAGTAGTTAAGGGAGCGTTGCCACAGATAGGGCCGGCTTTAGGGCAGTGTATCCGGATCTGGATGGGGACACTGACCTCAGGGGGGCACTGTGTTTAGCTTAATTTACATTTAAAAGCACCTGCTGCAGAGTTCTTTGTGCATCCAGCTTTCAGGCAGCAAAAATATTTAAGGATAACATTTTTGTCTAGTAGCAGTTTTGAGTCACCACAGCACTGCAGAACGCCACAGCGTGGTTGCTGCTAGGCATTCCAAAACATAAATCCACATCTCCAGCACTGATCCAAATACACCTGCTTCCTATATGTAAACAGATTACATTGAAGGCACTCTGCATTGCCTTCAGAGCACAACAAGGCATAAGCCCTAAGTATCTGGTAGAGCGTTGTCAACGCTACACCCCGGCACGTTCCCTGCGTTCATCTACAAGTGGAAATCTTGTAATCCCTAGATTGAAGAAAACCAACTGGGGAGGCAGAGGATTCATCTTATGTACATCGAGGTTGTGGAACTCGCTTCCAACAGAACTAACATTTAAGACAAACCTATTGGAATTCAGGAAGAACTGGAAGACTTGGCTCTTTAATAAATAACTGTTGCATCTTCCAGACCTTTATGCTGTCTGTTCTGCTCAGTGCCTAGATACCCCGGGGTGATTATTGTGCTATTTAATTCATTCATTTGCTCATTAATTAATTAATTAATTAATTAATTAATTAATTAATTCATTCATTCATTCATAAAGTAGCACAGAGGGCTAATATGCCAG
This sequence comes from Lissotriton vulgaris, assembly GCF_964263255.1. Taxonomy (NCBI): domain Eukaryota; kingdom Metazoa; phylum Chordata; class Amphibia; order Caudata; family Salamandridae; genus Lissotriton; species Lissotriton vulgaris. Next base: position 698,510 of record NW_028250138.1, read on the forward strand.
CTGCAAAGAACAGATCTGTATTTAAAGTGGATTGCTGAGTGGATTAGTAAAGCCAGACTTTACCGGCGCTTTAAAACAAATGAAATGTATGTGAGCGCGGGGCTATGGAGAGATGAGGGGCACTTTTGCGATGTGGTAGTGAGGGAATCCGAGGAGAAGGTATTGGAAGAAGGTGGGGGGCAAAAAAGATTGTCGCACTGGGTGCCACCAGCACTAAAACTCGCCCTAACGGCACACCTGGCTTGTCCAGGTCTCTGGAGGTCGTGCTTGTCCTGTAGTTCTACTTCAGTAGGGTGACCTCCGGGTGCTGGTCAGCTCTGGGATTGTGCGCCTACTGCAGAGCGGGTTTGCATGGGAAAGTGTACGGTGTTTGGTATGGATGTCAGCTGCCTGACAGTGGCTTGTAAAGAGCCAGTCACCTGCACAAGAACATGAACATCTTATATCCGGACATTATTGATTCTATAGGAATACAAATATGACCCACATCTCATACAAGGCAACCCTAATAGTAGCCTGAAATAGTAGCGAAATAAAGGAAAGGATTGAACACAAACAAAAGATAAGGCCAGTGTTCATAGTTCACAAATTCCCTGGATGAGATTCATTTAAGCTCAATCAGTTCTGTCCCTTAGGGAACTAGTAGACGCCAAGCTTTTCTTTTGAAATGGACAATAAAGGAATAGAATGCACACGCCCTTAAGCCCCAAAGCGTTACAAAAAAAGGGGGTTGAACCCATGCAGTCACGGGGACCTGGGCGCTATGTGGTACATGTGTGAAGGGGTCCCCGTAAGGAGAGTGTATTGTGAATAACATACACTGGAATAAAATTAAAGGCAAACAGTAAAGCAAAAATTTGAAAAGGCAATTTTTCGATTGGTATTTGTGATTAATTACCAAACACTGCGTGATTGCTGGTGGCAATATATGAATTAAATTTGTAAATAGCAAGCCCCAAGGGGGGGGAGGAAAAGAGAGGGAGGGGGTAGTGCTCAAGGGAGTGTTTAGGACAAGGAAAAATAACACAGTATCAAAAAGGTAACCAATATATTACAAAGTTAGTGACAGTATAAAAACAGGTATAGTACACATGCCAAAATACAAGGCAAAATTTGAAGCATTGTCAGTAGATCACATTCAACGGTCACATCTGAATACTAGATGAATCGGGGGTGTGCCGGAATTTCAACAAAAAGAGAACAGTCGACGTTTCGACCCCTATCAGCAGGCTAATTAAAGTCCTTTCACGGGGTCTCCATCAGGACGTCACACAGGGAGGGGGAAGGGGCAATTCTGTATGAAAAGATAGAGCAAATGAACTTTAGTACATGGTAGGGAAGACGATTACTCATCCTATCTAATATATAGACCAAGGCATGAATTAAAGACAAAATTACCATGGGGTACGGCCCAGCCGGGCTCTGTACATGGAAGGGTCATCACGCTAGAAAGTCGTGGTCAATCAAATAAGGTGAAGACCTCAACTGGAGAGGAGACAAACAATCGATGAGATTCAAAAGAATCTGTGGGATTCAAAAGAATCAGATGGCTTTTCAAACCAAAGTGAATGTACTTCCACCCTGTAGTGGAAGATTAATATGAAGCAAGAACAATGTTGGCCAAACATGGTTACCAACATTAGCACGTCACACTCAGGGATTAATCAGAACAATGTAAAACTCTGGCCATATGGAGATTTAAGACTATACCTCTGAGTTGTAGAAAGTCGATCCTTCAAGGATCCATGAGTCTGGCACAATGCAGGAAAGCAAATTGACTGCTTTGGTCTCCTGTGGTCAACTAAAAGGAGAAGAGTTGTATACTAAATGTGCTGGACGAGTGAATCTCCTAGTCTGAGATGTTCGCTGCAGAGTGACAGATACTTATGAAAATTGAGCGGACAGCGCCATCTACGTAGGACATTCAGTCAAACTCCGTCACGTTGAGAGCGCGGAGTGAGAAGGTCACAGATCTAACTCGAATCGGAATATGAATTCGTCCGCTCGAATGTCTGTTAGACCTGCGGTAAATGAAGTAATTGTTTACCTAAAGTCCGGGACTGTACTTTCAGAAAGATATCGGACTCGAGAATTACTTACAAAAGGGAGAGCGGGCTGCGCCGTCTACACTGGTCCTGCCACGAACTCCGCAGCGACTGCAATGCGGAGTTTGGGGAGGAGCTAACTGATATAGCAAATCAGTTAAATAGAAGAGTTACTCACGATCGCCGTAATGGGCATCTGAGTAGGATTTGATGGCCAAAGTGAATATTTGGATACAGATTCATGGGCGAGTATACAAATAGTGGAAATTAGAACAATTGTATTTAGAAAAATTAATGAACTCGGTCACTGGTGCAACTCTCACACAGGAGGATGTAAACCAGTAAGCAAGGTATTGAAAGACAGTGATCACTCAGAGAGTCAACATTCAAAATGATATAATATAATATAACAAGTCCACGCGACTCTCATCACGCAAGGTCATAGGTGGAAAACATTTGACAGCAAATCATGACAGTATGCTCGTGCACTTCTCCAACATGAGAGTGTAACGAGTTGGGTGGGCAATTAAAGAACATTCAAAAATGTAGGTTTTGAGATGTAGGTTTTAACCAAGTGCTGCCAATTGTGATATACTACTATCATGCTCATTCAACCCATTCTTAATGGAGTCCAGAAGGGACATCCATTTGGATTCACGTCTGTTCAGTATTGTTAAAAGATTACCTCCTCTTCTACCCAGGGTTACCTTTTCAATGACAAACCAGCGTAAGTCTGTGACCGCGTGTCCCGCTGTCAGCCAATGGTCTTCCAAAGGCGCCCCTGTCACTTTGCATCTTAGTCTGCTGCAATGAGATGAAATTCTAGATTTGATTTTTTGTTGAGTTTGGCCTACGTATAACAGGCTGCATGGGCACCGAATGATGTAAATGACTCCAGTTGAATTTCAGTTCGTATAGTGTTTTAGATTGTACGTTCTGCCCCCGTGATCAAAGGTTTTGGTCTGGATAGTCGTGTCGCAGGCGGTGCATGTGCCGCAACTGTGATGGCCAACTACAGGGGGCAGGTTCCAGAGGGATGTTAAGGTTGGTTGACTTGCTGACTCCAGATAAGAGTGGACCACCATGTCCCTTATGTTTTTAGCTCTCTTAAAGGAATGGAGAGGCAGTTCAGTTTGTTTACTGACATCCGCAACCAAAGGCTAGTTTTGATTAATGATCTTCTTGATGTCATTGCTACGTGTTGAAAAGGTCGTGACACAAATGACGCGGTCAGCCGAGGCACGTGGCAAGTCGTCTGGATTGAGTAGGGAGTCGCGGGGGTTGTACCACGCCCGTTTTCTGGCTCGTTTCACCATCCTGGAAGGATATCCCTGTGATATGAGGCGTTCGCTTAAGACCTCGGACTCTTTGAGGTAGTTGGCTCTTGTGGAACAATTCCTCCTGATTCGGAGAAATTGCCCGACCGGCAGGTTATCCTTGAGGCCTCTCGGGTGATGACTCTGATATTGCAATAGTGAATTGCGTTCTGTCGGCTTCCGGAACAACGTTGTTTGCAAGTGATCTGTTTCCACATAGATCGAGATGTCTAGAAAGGTTATGGTTTTGTTGCTGGATTCCATCGTGAACTGGATATGAGGGTTCCGGGAGTTGAGCCAGTCATGGAAAACTTGAAGTTGATCCCCATTTCCTACCCAAATGCAAAGAACGTCATCAATATATCTGACCCATGGGGCAGATTGGCCTTGAAGGGATTGGTTGCTGGGAAAATATGTTGATGTTCAAAATGGTCCATGTAAATTATTGCCAAGTTTGGAGCGAAGGTAGCCCCCATCGCTACCCCCTTAGTCTGCAAATAGAATCCTTCCTGAAAAATAAAGAAGTTGTGCATCATAGCAATCTCCTGTAACTCAACTATGAATTCTGTAGGGACCTGAACCGGTGCAATTCGTTTATCTAGGGCCTCTCTCATAACTTCCAATGCATCTTGCTGGGGGATGCTGGTGTAGAGCGATATGATATCGCATGTGACTAGGAGTGCATGTTCTGGGTTGAATGGTCTCTCATCCATCAAATTAATGACCTGGGTAGTGTCTCTTAGGTAGGCCCTGGTATTGAGGGCAATGGGCTTGAGAAAAAAGTCCACATATTGGCAAAGGGGCTCTAACAATGATCCACAGCCGGACACGATGGGGCGTCCTGGAGGGTTGTTAAGGTTCTTGTGCACCTTCGGTAGGATGTAAATGGTAGCCAGTCTCGGAAATTTTTGGTTGAGGAATTCGAATTCCTGTTTGGTCAAGAAACCGGTATCCAATCCTTTCTGTGTGATTCTGAGAATGGTGCTGGCCAATTCACACGAGGGATCACTGGGTAGGAGGCGATAACTGATGCCATCCGACAGTTGTCTGTAAATTTCTGCCTTGTAATCCGAAAGGTCCTGCACTACAATGGCATCGCCTTTATCAGCAGGTTTGATGACTACTTCTTTTTTGTTGCGTAATTCTGCCAGGGCCTTTTTCTCCGTTTTGGATAAGTTGAGCCTCGTGAATTTAGGTTGTTTTAGTGATTGATCTACAGAAGAGATAACAACTTCTTCAAAGGCAAGAATCCGACTATTCATAGCATACGTGGGTGGAAAAAAGGTTGAGGGGACTCTAAGTCCTGTAACCGAGTTTTTTTGTCTTGATGTTTGATTTCGAAAGAAATATCGCAGTCTTATCTTCCTGAAAAAACTGTATAGTTCTGTTTTCAACAGGAATTTATTCACCGGAGCAGTGGGGACATAGGAGAGTCCTCGGCCGAGGACCTTAAGTTCTTCGTCCTGTAAATTGTATTTGGAGATGTTGATCACCGGGCTGGTGGTAGTAGGTGTGGTGGGGCCCTGTGTGGTACGTACATCTACCATCTGTATGTGTTCCTGCGGGTCGAGATCTCCCCGTGCACTTCCGGTCGAAAGGTCACCCGTTTCTGTTGCTTGCCTCGTCCGCCGTCCCATCCCGCCTGATTCTGTTGTTGTCCTCTTGTTTGGCCCCGGGGCCAGTTGTTGCCACGACCCCGTGGGGGGCGCCATTGACCCCGACCTTGGTCTAAAAAATGAGGTGGAAATTGTGGAGGATATTGTTGGTAAACTGTGTCTTGCGGGGGATAGGATGGGTAAGGATACGAGGTGCTGGGTCCTGCCTCACCGTCACTTCCGGAGCTGTATGACGAGTCGGAAAAGGTTGTGAAATTCCTTCGTCCTCTGTACCCCCCGCGCCCGCGGTTGGTAAAACGACCCTGATTGTCCTGTTTATAATAGTCTGGCTGTAGATACGGGTAGACTAGTTTCTTGTCAAACAATCTGAGGTCTCGTGCTAGTTTTTCCAGCTTTTTAGTTTGGGCTGTGGTATCAAAGTCTTTGATTGTGGCTTCAAAATTCTCTACAGCTTCCTTAGCTTTGGTGAGTGTGTTATCTCCCAGGATTTCAGCCTTTAGGTCAGCAATTTCCCTGCTTAGAGAGACTACTTGTTCAGCAGCTGTCTCTACTCCCAGCACCATCCAGTGCTGGGAGCAGTTATTTGCCACCTAGCTGAACCCCTCTTTAAACTTTGGTACATCTACAAAGATCACTGGCTCGATTTTAATTTGTAGTCCTACCGGGATTATGTTTTCTTGCAAATATCTGGTGAAAAGGTGCCCATGTAGCTGAGTTCTTATGAGTTTTTTCTCTAATCTTTCCAAACGGGAAATTTTATCATTTAAAGTGATATCAATTGTCGGGACAGAAGTGGATAGGAAAGTGGTTGACAAATCTTTGGTTAGCTGATTGATGTACTCCTCTGTATAGGACAGTAATTCTGATTCCACCATGGTATAGGTAAACTTAATTTAAGAAAAGGTAACCTCGCAGGTCAGCACCTGCTCAGAAAGCGTTACAAAAAAGGGAGTTGAACCCATGCAGTCACGGGGACCTGGGCGCTATGTGGTACATGTGTGAAGGGGTCCCCGTAAGGAGAGTGTATTGTGAATAACATACACTGGAATAAAATTAAAGGCAAACAGTAAAGCAAAAATTTGAAAAGGCAATTTTTCGATTGGTATTTGTGATTTATTACCAAACACTGTGTGATTGCCGGTGGCAATATATGAATTAAATTTGTAAATTGCAAGCCCCAAGGGGGGGAGGAAAAGAGAGGGAGGGGGTAGTGCTCAAGGGAGTGTTTAGGACAAGGAAAAATAACACAGTATCAAAAAGGTAACCAATATATTACAAAGTTAGTGACAATATAAAAACAGTTATAGTACACATGCCAAAATACAAGGCAAAATTTGAAGCATTGTCAGTAGATCACATTCAACGGTCACATCTGAATACTAGATGAATCGGGGGGGTGCCGGAATTTCAACAAAAAGAGAACAGTCGACGTTTCGACCCCTATCAGCAGGCTAATTAAAGTCCTTTCACGGGGTCTTCATCAGGATGTCACACAGGGAGGGGGGAAGGGGCAATTCTGTATGAAAAGATAGAGCAAATGAACTTTAGTACATGGTAGGGAAGACGATTACTCATCCTATCTAATATATAGACCAAGGCATGAATTAAAGACAAAATTACCATGGGGTACGGCCCAGCCGGGCTCTGTACATGGAAGGGACGCCACGCTAGAAAGTCGTGGTCAATCAAATAAGGTGGAGACCTCAACTGGAGAGGAGACAAACAATCGATGAGATTCAAAGGAATCGGTGGGATTCAAAAGAATCAGATGGCTATTCAAACCAAAGTGAATGTACTTCCACCCTGTAGTGGAAGATTAATATGAAGCTAGAACAATGTTGGCCAAACATGGTTACCAACATTAGCACGTCACACTCAGGGATTAATCAGAACAATGTAAAACTCTGGCCATATGGAGATTTAAGACTATACCTCTGAGTTGTAGAAAGTCGATCCTTCAAGGATCCATGAGTCTGGCACAATGCAGGAAAGCAAATTGACTGCTTTGGTTCCCTGTGGTCAACTAAAAGGAGAAGAGTTGTATACTAAATGTGCTGGACGAGCGAATCTCCTAGTCTGAGATGTTCGCTGCAGAGTGACAGATACTTACGAAAATTGAGCGGACAGCGCCGTCTACGTAGGACATTCAGTCAAACTCCGTCACGTTGAGAGCGCGGAGTGAGAAGTTCACAGATCTAACTCGAAGCGGAATATGAATTCGTCCGCTCGAATGTCTGTTAGACCTGCGGTAAATGAAGTAATTGTTTACCTAAAGTCCGGGACTGTACTTTTAGAAAGATATCGGACTCGAGAATTACTTACAAAAGGGAGAGCGGGCTGCGCCGTCTACACTGGTCCTTCCACAAACTCCGCAGCGACTGCAATGCGGAGTTTGGGGAGGAGCTAACTGACATAGCAAATCAGTTAAATAGAAGAGTTACTCACGATCGCCGTAATGGGCATCTGAGTAGGATTTGATGGCCAAAGTGAATATTTGGATATAGATTCATAGGGCGAGTATACAAATAGTGGAAATTAGAACAATTGTATTTAGAAAAATTAATGAACTCGGGTACTGGTGCAACTCTCACACAGGAGGATGTAACCAGTAAGCAAGGTATTGAAAGACAGTGATCACTCAGAGAGTCAACATTCAAAATGATATAATATAATATAACAAGTCCACGCGACTCTCATCACACAAGGTCATAGGTGGAAAACATTTGACAGCAAATCATGACAGTATGCTCGTGCACTTCTCCAACATGAGAGTGTAACGAGTTGGGTCTCCACCTTATTTGATTGACCACGACTTTCTAGCGTGACATCCCTTCCATGTACAGAGCCCGGCTGGGCCGTACCCCATGGTAATTTTGTCTTTAATTCATGCCTTGGTCTATATATTAGATAGGATGAGTAATCGTCTTCCCTACCATGTACTAAAGTTCATTTGCTCTATCTTTTCATACAGAATTGCTCCTTCCCCCCTCCCTGTGTGACGTCCTGATGAAGACCCCGTGAAAGGACTTTAATTAGCCTGCTGATAGGGGTCGAAACGTCGACTGTTCTCTTTTTGTTGAAATTCCGGCACCCCCCGATTCATCTAGTATTCAGATGTGACCGTTGAATGTGATCTACTGACAGTGCTTCAAATTTTGCCTTGTATTTTGGCATGTGTACTATACCTGTTTTTATACTGTCACTAACTTTGTAATATATCGGTTACCTTTTTGATACTGTGTTATTTTTCCTTGTCCTAAACACTCCCTTGAGCACTACCCCCTCCCTCTCTTTTCCTCCCCCCCTTGGGGCTTGCTATTTACAAATTTAATTCATATATTGCCACCGGCAATCACACAGTGTTTGGTAATAAATCACAAATATCAATCAAAAAATTGCCTTTTCAAATTTTTGCTTTACTGTTTGCCTTTAATTTTATTCCAGTGTATGTTATTCACAATACACTCTCCTTACGGGGACCCCTTCACACTTAAGCCCCAAAGGGCTCACCAGCCACATGGGATCTCTAAATTATGTTCAATCCTTCCATGCACAGGATTCTCTAGAACCAGGCTTCCCTAAGTAGTTGGTGAAACTATAGCCACGCTGGACCTGCTATACTCTTCATCACTTAAGTCTTTGAAAGAGTTGGCAGACAGACTTAACTTTTCTACCCGATTCTGTCAAAACCCACCCAAAAGTCTGTGAATTCAGGCTGACAAAAGTCAGACCCGGTGAAAAGCCAATTGGTGAAAGAACTAACTGGCAACTAAAATACACGAAAAGTTTTAAAACTTCCTACGGTTCCAAAAAATGAGGAGTCTGAATTATATATAATAATATGACAAAGTTGAAAAACAGACCAGCAAGTTAGGATTTTTAATTTGTCTGCTGTGAAGCCCAGACATAAAGACATAAGAGAGAAGGGTAGATGGGGGACAAGAGAGTAGTCGAACACGCAAAAGAGAGGAATAGAGGAGTCAAAAGGAAACAGTAAGTTCGGGAGGGGTGAGCAAAAGCCAGAGGTAAGTGTTAAAGAGATAAAGGGAAAGAAATAAGAGAAAAGGAAGCGGGAGTGAAGAGCAGACAAACAATGACAGAGGAATGACAGAAGAATGTCAGGTAGAGAAGGGACAGAAAAACAGGTAGCAGGACAATATATGAGGTCTGAATATTTAATATAGGGTCTTTACCAACCAGTTGACCCCTGGCAGCAGGCTATAAGGCTATTAGAACATTTCACCCACTGAGGGTAGAATGTTCTAAAATAAAAAGGGAGAAACATGTCTTCAATGGAGCTCTCAAAAGAAACAGTGAGTATCTCACAAAAAAGAACAAAGTCAGAGTAAAATTATCTATGAAATAAAGTTTTAAATTAATCATTGCCTTAGAATTGGGAACCAGACAAATGCCATTCTTTTTACAAAAGTTGGATGAAACAGAATTCACGAAGATGCGGCATACATTTTTTCACAATGGGATTCAAATTCTTCCATTCAGAAAACCAAGATTTAGGCAAAATGCACATGTCTCACAAAGATCTAAAAGACAAACATATCTGAAGTCATGTTTATCACTGTCCAAACAGTTTTAATGTTTCTCAATCTTTCTTCTTCTGGATGATGACCTTAATGTCTAGTCAATTTCAGAAACAATTTAAAAGAACGGAAGAGATTTCGACGACTGAAAATCAATTCCCCTTCCCCTACAATTTTCCTGTGTTCCAGTCCTTTCTACATTTCTAGGAGGAGTTTTTTTTTTAAATAACCTGCCACCCCTCATTTTGATTTTCAGGATGTCAAATGTGAGGGGATACGAGACTGCAGTGCTGTCTGCAAGGCCACTGACTCTCCTTTAGATGGAAGGACAGCCTGGTGTGACATGGTGAGCAAAAGAATGATGGATTTAACCCAGATCTCTTGGCTGGGGGTGAATGTTTTGATTTGTTCTGCATTCCGCCCATCAATTGTGTGTCTTTTGCTTTCTTGCCCTAAGTGCGCCGAGTATGCACAGACGTGGGTCCCGGGCTCACTGTGCCACTGGAATCAAGCTATCCTGGCTGAAGAGGGTGGAAACACTGAAACCGGTCCTAGGATGCTTGTTTCTGGTCCAGGGAGGACCTGGCTTGGCAGTTCAAGCTGGACTGTCCCATGAGGCACAGGGTCAAGATTGATTTGCATATGGCCCGGTCTAAACTGGGGTGGCATGGTGAGCAAAAGAATGATGGATATAACCCAGATCTCTTGCCTGGGGGTGAAGGTTTTGATTTGTTCTGCATTCCGTCCATCAATTGTGTGTCTTTTGCTTTCTGGCTCCTTTAAGAGCATCCGCCAATCTTCGCCCTTTGTCACTGATCCTATTAATTTGTCTCCTGTTGCTCAAATACCGGTGCTTGCTTTGAGCCAGTGGTTTCTGGTGCTCAACACCAGCACTTAATTGTCAACACCGGCACAGATAACAGTCTGCCATATGGTGGAGCTCTCTGTCTAATTCAGAGATGCACACAACAAAAATATTGTATTCATTCAATACACATTAAAATAACCAATACCTGTCGCCCAAGCCATTCTTATAGCTTTGTGTGCCTGGAATAGTCTGAATTGTCACGCTTGTATGTGTGATGGTTATCAGTTGTGTTGAAACTGTCATTGCCAGCACCAGCATGTGCAAGCAGCAGTGTCCTCTTGGCAAAGGCCCAGGCACTTATTTTTTTTAACAAATTAAGCCCTGTCAAATACAGAGAACTGCATCTCAACCAGGACTAAAATCTTGTAGGTGATAGTTGTAAAACTATTTCAGGACCTTTTAGAGATGAACGACTGCCCTGCCTCAATCCAATTGAGTTGCAAATACATTTGCCACAGTTGTAGATGATCTACCGCAAAATGTCACTTTGTGAGCTGGTAGCTCTGCTTGTTGCCTTTCTGCTGATTTGGGACAGTGGATGAACCCAAACAGTGAATGTTCATGGTCTGATGTGCTTTAACAGCTTTGCCTTGATTTGCCTTTTGTTCTTTAATAAAAGAACTATTGGCCAGGTTGAGTGCTTTTTATTTTATTATGCGAGTATACCTGTAGGCTGCCACAAAGGTAGTCAACCGCTTTATGGCAGCAGCTCTTTGCTGCGCTTTTTGAACAAACCAGTGGTGGTCCAGCATAAATGTAAGTGCCAGTAGGCCAACATGTGTTCTGGTATTTCTATGGCACCCCAAGTGAACAACATTGGCAAGAATCGCTTCTGGCTATTATAATAGTTAACAATTATTGCCAAAGCCAATAGGCCCTGCCTATTACAATACATACATACTGGCTTCGCAAATATGTTTGGCCAATGC